>NC_136752.1:4957870-5602870 GCF_936440315.1 Barbus barbus
TCTGTATGCTTTTTATATTTATATAATATAGTTAACTTCTATATCACACAAAGAGTACCCTTTTTCTGCAGATATCAGCATGAACACATTTAATAATCATTTCATACAAGTTCAGTAAAGCAATACGTGACTTACATTTTAGACTTATTGCTTGTTTTTGCTAAATTTTGCCAAAGAAAATATTTCCAAACAAAGATCACAGCACTGTTTTGCGTCTCTGAGCAATGGCCGGTGTACTTATTGAATGAATCCGCTTTTTGAATGAATCGATTGAATAAATGACTCACTCATTAATGGTCACTTTCTGTCACCAAAGTCTTTGCTGTCACCTACTAGCGGTTTTAATTTCACATTTCGACTTTTTTTCATGTTTTAAATTATTTCAAATATCAGTATTGGATGTTTTATGTTAAAAACACAACATTAGGCCTATTTATGCATCTATAACAGCAGTTTAAATGCATCCATGTCCCCTGTGAGATACATTAAACTGTGCAAAATACATCTAAATGGTATTTTAGATGCAGATTCCAGAAATGTTTTCTTATGTTGGAATGAGAGACACTAAGTACCGGATGATGTGCTTCTTATTCTTACCCAAAAATACAAAATGGAAGAAAGAGTTCAAACTGAACGCAATCTTGCTACTAAAGCTGTATGAATATTCTTTTATATATACATTTATTTACTTCTTTTCCATTTTGCATTTACTTGTACTTTTACTTTCAATACTTAAGTACGTTTAAGATTTTTTAAAATACTTTTCGTACTTAAGTACAATAAATATCATATACTTTAAGACTTTTACTCAAGTAATATTTTAAACGAAGACTTCAACTTCTACCAAAGTAATTTTTTGGTAAGATACCTGTACTTTTACTTGAGTATGGCTTTCGGGTACTTTATACACCACTGCAATACTTACAAATTTGACTAAGTAAATTTACAGTTTATTTAATGCTATACTATGGGAAACAGTGATCATCTGATAAACAATGTATCATGTCTCTTCCCTTTCTTCCTCAAACACACAGGCACACACAAGATGGATGTCATAACTATATAGGCCTATAGTTTTAGGATTCATCAGTGTGGATTATAGTTTTATTATATTAATAAATTACACTTTTTAGAAGTTTTTAATGTGTCAACTCTCACTCTTTCCTACCTATTATTATATGGCTTTAGTGCTTTTATGGAATAGGAGCTGGTATACATATTCAAGGGCGTGCAAAGATGGGTAGTATTTTGATCGTATGTAGTGGGTCAAAATGCCAGGGCCGATTTTTTTGTCCCAGTCTAGCCCTGTCTGTAGATCTCTAACAGAAATAAATTCAGTCTGGTTAGTAATGAGTGAAGCTGGTGATGCTGTTTGTGGAGTTGTTTAATCCTCCTCTGCTGAGATTTTCAGAGATTTAATGTCTTTTATCTTTAGCTGAAATCATCTAAGGCTGTGGCTTAAGCCAGTTGTAGTGCTTGAGTTTCTTTTTGTCTCTTTTTTCGGTCCTCTTCTTTCCTTCTTGCTTGTTAACAAGCTTAGACAAGCTGAGAGGACTCTATAAATAATATATGAATATTTGTGGCTCAGATAAGGTCCAGTGGGATTTATTTCTTCACTCTAGGCTTACATGTGGCATTGCTGTGGCCTGTTTTGGCCCAGATCTGGCAAACAGGACCGGTCCGCACAAGTGCCATCATTCCACGCTACACGTGGGCCAGATCATCAGTCCACACGATGTAGGCTGGATCTGTGCCAACAATATATTGTTATCTGGGTGGACCCTACATTATACCATTTGTATTTCACATTTCACTGAAATTGTTTGGAACAAAATTATAAACACTGTTGATAAAAATGCCTTCAAATTGACTACTATTCTCTTTCTTTTATCTGGCTGATGTCTGGGTGAATTCTTCAGTAATACTAAAGGTAAGAAGCCATTAAATCAAACAAAGGAATATTTAGAATTCAGTTAGATGTGGTTATACAAAACCACAAAGACAGAATATAAAAAATTAAAAAAAAAACTCAAAGAATGCTAAAAATCACACAAGCAAAAGTGTACAAATTATGTTCTTTTTATTTGATGTGTTGTTTACTTTGTGGTCCACAAGACTGTTGAAATGTTGAAGAAGGGTGTGTAGATGTACAAATACTGACAAATAAAATAAAACACTCAAGAAGTAGTAAAACTAATCATGTTTATAATGACTGGGTAAAAGTAAAAAAGAGAAAGTTTCCAATGAAAAGACTACTCAGGTAGTGAGTTAATAGTTACTTAGGATCTGATTGGGAGCAAGCAAGATAATAATGATGAAGTGATCGTGGTGAGGTCGGTTACATGTATGGCATAAAGGATGTTTCTCTGTGCATGCGTGAGAAATGGTGTGTCAAAATATTGGAACATAGAGAGTACAGTTGCCCAACATAAAGGTCTGTTCACACCAAGGACAATACCTAAAATAGTTTTAAGAATTTTTCTAATTCTATGAAAATGGGGAACAATAACAACAAGGAGGAACGATATCAATGAATAACCTTCAGAATTATTTGAAGCTGATGTATGATAAAAACAGTGATGGCCTATCTGAATTTAACCCTGCTTTAAAGAACTTAAAGAACATTATCGATCTTGATGTGAATGAGCCTTAAAGTCAAAGTACATTTTTGTCATTATAAATTTGTACTCGAGTAAGATGTACCAATCATTGAACCTACTTCAAAAAGTACATTTTTAAAAAAGTTACTTAAGTAATGTATCAGAGTAAACTGTAGCATGTTACTATCCGCTTCTGTTTTTAGAGTGATGTCAAAAGACAGCTTGTGAGAAGTAGGGCACCTTTATACCCAAAAGGACATTCTTTTTCCAAAGAGATATTCTTTTTTTCATGTCCTTATATCTCCTAAGAAGAAAACTTTGTGACTTCATGCCCCAGCATTCTGACAGTGAGGGGGCATTGGCCGCTGACAGGTGGCCTTTACAAGCCACTGCTAGCGTTGGCACTCTTGGCTTATGCAAGACTTCAGCTGAGAAGCTTGTTGCACAAGACGCATACCCTCCTGAAGCCCTGATTCCCAGTGATAATGAGGAACCCATCCATGCCTCGCCATCTCTGAAGGCCAGATTGATGCCAGAGGATGGGGATGAAGCAGAAGGGGAGGGAAGTGACTCTGACGATATTCTAATGGAGGACAACCAGGTAGCTGACTTTGCCACTTCAATGTTGGCTGCCATTTCCTGTTGGCACTATAGAGCCAGAGCTTTGCTTTCCATGGACTTCACAACGGTGAGGTTCTCTGCCACCAAGGGGATCTTATCATACCCCAGCCTGACCTGCAACATGACCTGCATGTCTCCCAAACCTCCCGCCATGTTGCATGTGCTCTCACAGAATGCCTCAATTCACTAACAGCTCACACAGCATAAGCAGAAGCTAGCTTTGTAGAGCATCCAGCAATGCTAGAAGAACTAAACAAATTGTAACAAACTTGTTACAGTTCAACACATAACGCATATCCTGTACTTCATTAATTTTTTCACTGTATTGCTGAATGTCACTTTGTTGACATCTAGCAACGGTTATGATCATTAATGATAACTGTTCACTCTTTTTTATTGTTTGTTTGTTTTTTTGCATTCAAATCAGTAATAATAGCTTTATTGAAAAGCAGGCATTTGGCTTGTAGTGTAAAAATAAATATATGTGGGAATAAATAATAACTGCATATAAAAAATAAATAAACACATGAATAAATACATTTAAAAATAAATGAATAAATACAAAAATGAATAAAAGTGTAAGTAAATAAGTTAAAAAGAATAAAAATAAATGTAAAATAAATACAGAAGATAATACATAAAGGGAAAAAAGTCATTTAAAAATAAATTCAGGATTAAATTTGATTACAAATGAACTATATTTGTTTTTATCAAGTCATTTATTTCTTTATTTTCCTGTTATTTAATTGTTATTAGTTATTTATTGTTAATTTCTGCACGTTTGGTCCTCCATAGTAGAGAATGTTCAGATGTTGATCTGTAATCAAAACTGATTAACTTGCTCTGTCCCTAAATTTTAATTTTTGGCTGATATCAACCTAGTACCTATTACCTTCTCCTCCAGCCTTCTGTCTCCATTCTGGTACCTGACACCCAGTGGCGCCTCCCCCATTTGTCAAAACCATGTTAATTGTTTACATAAGATATTAATGTAATTTTTTAGGCCTACATATATTATTAAACTTGGATCAAATAGTTCATTTCGAATTTCCTTTTCATACTCCATTCCCACTTTACATGCACAAGCAACTTTAATTGTACTGCATGTTTGTAGGAGGATCACATTGAATTCATTAAGCTACAAAACTCACAAGCATGTATTTTACCATTTTTTTTATTTCTCTTGTAAAAGCAATGCTTTTTGCTAATGGTCTCCCCAGTTCAATCCAGTGTTTATCTCTCTGTAACTATAAAGATAAAAGCTGTTTAATTCATTTATTTATTTTCATGATGTGCATCTTCCAAATACAATCAGTGTTATTTGTAAAGTTAAGAAGGATTTTTTTCCTCTTTCTAGAATACTGCATACTGCAACTAAACTTTTCTTAACACATTGAGGTCGAGAGCATAGCTCTCAAAAGATATGTAATGCTTAATTGTATTTAGAATTTTATTTATTGATTAGCTCTATTTTTTCAAGTAACATAATGCGCTTTTTGTGGTGACATATAACCAATAAATGATGTTGTCCAAATCAAAAATATTTAATGTGACCATACAGCAAAGGAAAAAAAAAATTGTATGGGATAGATTAAGTAGAACTAGATCCTTGAAATAATTGCAGGTTAACTTTTTATTTATGTATGTAGGTATGCATTGCAAAACTCTGGCAACCACATAAAAAAATTCCTGGAGGCTCCACTGGTAATATTATGTCTAATCAGGCATGATACGACAAGATTCTAGCGACAAACAATTTGTCTATGCACACTCAACATGTAAATGGGGTGTGATGTGACAGCCAGAACTGTTCTCTCTGTTTGCAAGCACTAAGATATTTACAGAATAACCCACTGCAACTAAGGAACGTACAGCTAAAGAGCATGTTCCTTGACTATATTATGACTAATGTGAGGCTTCACCAGAAGGCATGCTTTTCATGGCTTTCCATTTCGAATTGAGGGATTTGTCATATAATATTTACTATACATGAGTTGTAATTCAGGTTCTGTGAGATTTGTGTGTGTACGTGGCTCTCCAATGCAAAGTCACGAAAATAAGCAAACGCTAAACAAAACAGCATTGGTTAGGACAAAAAGTCTTTAAAATGGATTATATTGCATGTCGCTACATTGCGTTGTGTCTGGTTAGGACATGGTGAACACTCACTTTCCATATTATACCCCAGTTTACATAATGTTTCAAATGTACAATGACGTTTTTAATTCAAACATGTTAACTAAGATGTGCATGTAATAGCAGTTGTTCTATTCACTACATTAACATTAACCAGTAGTTCTGAACTAACGACCAAGCCCAGATGGAATCTGTGTGCATAGAATTATTCAGAAAGCTCCAGATTTTCACATCATTCACAAAGTTCTACATATTCTCCACCTTTTGTATTTATTTTTCTTTTTTTACCTAATTTTGAACATTATCACATTTGTAATAATTATGTGAAATATTTTTTAAAAATTATTTTGTCATTTTGTTGAACAAACAAACAACAAATAAATAAAAGAATACACATTTTCTTCCCAAAATCAGCATGGAAAAAGTCTTCTGATTTTATCTGGGCTTGTTAATGACTCTAACTTAATCTGGATGTCTGAATAATTGCTTTACTATTTGATACTTGTATTACCTATATAAGACTAAATATTTATTGTAAGTTAATTGTTTTTTGTCAAATATCCCTAAAAAAATATGTTTTTATGTTAGGAGGAAGAGGGTTGTAGGGACACTGAGAACAATTTTAAAGGAGAAAATGGCCCATCAGTTGAACAGGTGGAGGCATATCTAAAGGATGAAAAATATATCTCGGAGCAGGTTAGTTGTTTAATTAAAATTGTTTAATTTGTTATGTTAGCAAAATTGTATTAGTATTAGTACACCTAGGACTAAAATTCTACTTACTCATATTAAGTTGCTTTAGTTAGTATCAGGTTACCTAACCAATGTTTTGAACTTTGACATATGTTTTGTATCATGAGGTTGTTGGCTTGATCTTGATTTCCCCTTCTTACACTCTCAAGGACAAATCTCCAAACCTGGAAATGACCTCTTACTGGGGTTCCACTGAGAAATTGAAGCCAGATGTGTTTTGTGATCCAGAGTCCCAAGAGATGGACAAACAGGTCCCAGATATCCAGGATCTGGAGACTGGAGACAAAGATGATCAGAAAGGTACTAAAGAAGAGGCCTCATCTCTGTTACAGCAGGAAGACACACCTGGTGATTCTTCGGAGGAGGAGGAGGATGCAGAAGAGAAACCAGACTCCAATAGCATCCTACCATCATCTGTGCTTGATAAGGCCAGTGCCATTGCTGAACACTTTGTGTGTAACGCGCGGCGTAGTAGCGTCAGCACAGAGGAAATGCGCTCCCTCGGTTGCGTATCTCCATGTCTTCCCAGCAGGACGGGGAGCACTGTAAGTCTAGGAGATGCCCATGAGCGTCAACATCGACTTGCTAGCACCTGCTCTGAGTCTCATGGAGTTCCACTGACCCAGGAAGCCCTTCCATCAGCAGACTTTGTGATCGGTTCATCAGGGGAGGACAGTCTTTTTGACTCGGATCAAAGCATCTGCAGAAGAAGGGATTCAGTGCTTTCCAGGCAAGACCAGCTACTCATTGACAAGATTAGGAGCTACTATGAGAATGCAGAACACCAGGATGCTACATTTAGCCTAAAGCGTAGAGAGAGCCTCACTTACATTCCAAGTGGACTTGTTAGAAATTCAGTTAGTCGTTTTAACAGCATTCCTAAAGATAAAGGCCTTGCCTTAGAGAAGACCACTAGTACATCTGGACCTGTTACAGCTCATAGCTCAGAATCTCTTTTGGTTACATCAGCTCTGTCTGAGACCAATGCAAATCCAGCTACCCTGGAACAATCTGTTATCGGTGCTTCCACAGATTTCTCTAGGCATGACAGAAACGGAGACCTGTTTGATTCTGATGTAGATGGTTCCATTAAACCTCAGTCTATAGATGGGAGTCATGAGGAAGAGGTTTTCCGTCCCTCCTCTGAGATGATCAAAGTCTGGCAGGATATGGAAAAAGAGGTCACTAGATGTCAAGGGGACCTCAAAGCACTGAGGCCCAGAGAAATTCCTTATTTTACAGGGACCAGTCCCAGCCTCTCCAGGAAGGATCCAAACCAGAGAAGAAAGACAGAGATGAAAGGCAGCGATGGACTGATTATGTTTGAAGATTCAAATCTAAGCACTATCAGAGAGGAGTCCTTTATACCATTAGGTTTTAAGGAGAAGGAAAACCGTGCAGCCAATGAGAATGATGCCATCGGACCCAGACACTGGGAGGATGAAGGTAGACCCCTTAGAGCTCTAGCCCCCCGAGTTATCCAGTTGAGAGCAGAAACTGAAGATGAGAGAGACACAGGAGCTCAGTCAGCAGAAGATGCAGATTCATCCCAAAACAAAGTTTTCCATCTGGCAAGGAAATACAGTCAACGCATAAAATGCACACAACTAGTGTTGAGACAGAGGAGTCAGGAGTCAGGAGATACATGGTTTGCCAAGAGGAACCTGCTTTCGGTGGTGGAAGAAAAGCCAGAGAAAGAGGCCAAAGGTAAGATGGATACTATTTGAATATTATCATATTTTTACCCCCCCCCCCCCCCCCAAAAAATAGTTAAATAGAATGAAACAACATTTTCAACTACTTCCATAACGCAACATATTTCAACATTTATTGATTGGATTGAGACAAGTTAGTGTTCCTTGCCTCAATGGAGCTAACTACAATATAAGTAACTGGGACATGGCTGATAAAACTTTAAGCTCTTCTTGTGTCAGTTTTGATATAAGTTAGTTGTAGAAATTCTGTTCCCTATCGATACTCCACTCGTACAGAGTCTTGTTAAAGACGCTATGGGGAAAAGCCTTTTTTCTCCTGAACTGAAGCCTTATTCAATCACGCAGTTAAACTGCACGGCTATTGGTTCGTGCAGTGTGTGTAAAACGAACCAATGGGTCGGCAGCGGAGCTGCACGAGCCTATGGCGACGAAGCCCGCCAGATCCCACCAGAATGGGCGGGGCTATCTGGCTATATAAGTGGTCATTTCGCCATAGGATCCTCAGATTTCTTTTCCTTCAGCGACGACGACTTTGTCTTCACTGATCCCAGGAGCATGCTCGCCGTTGACACGCCTCGCAGCTGGACCAGCGACCTCAAATCTGCTCGGCTGAGTTACCGCCTTTTCCTTGCGGCCCAGCATCGCAGCAGTTCTGGTCCCGTTCGATGCCGCCATCCGGTGAGTGCTATAAAAGAGCATATTTCTCGGCGTTGTTGCAAATGCCGCAACAGCGAGTGTGGTGCAGAATGAGCAGTGAGCACGCGCCGCCTGTCTGGGTCTCGCCCACGCAGTGACTGCGCGCTTACTGAGACGGAATGCTCGTTCGAGTATGAGTCTCGCTCTTCCCGCTCGCTGTCCGCCTCTGTGGAGGCAGCTCCGCTCTCCCATTTCTCCTCTCTCAGCAAAGCTCGGAGAATGAAACATCAGAGCCACAGAGCTTCCTGCAGCGCTCTGATCCGCCGGTGTTCACACGTGAGAATCAGAGCTCCTCATTCATTGAGCGGCTCTATATACTCGAAGACAGGAACAGCGAGCTCGCGAGGCTGAGCAATCAGGTTTGAGTGATTTTTCGCGCCGGCATAGCCCCGTGTGTTTCACTCTACATACAGCGCTTTGATCTGCCAGCACGTGTGGATTAGCGCCTCTCATTACATTGAGTGGCTCAATCCTTCTGCGCGCATTGTAAAATGCATTTCACTCTTTGATCTCGGCTCGCCTTCTTCAGTGAAGACTGCCCCTCCCCTCGTTCGCTACGAGCGGATCTGAGAGGATGCGCGCGACACTTTTGATCTGCCGGTGTGTTTACACAATGGTAATTAATACCCCTCTTCTAAAGAGTGGTTGATCCTTTTAGGCAGATTCCTGTGACCTGTGATTCCACAGGTCATCAGGCAGATCAGGGAACAAGGACACAAGGTCTTATTGGTGGCTCCTCTATGGGAAAACCAACCTTGGTTGTCGGAGCTGACTCAGCTGCTGACTGCAGCCCCCTGGCCCGTACCCCTGAGACGACACCACCTCTCTCAGGCGAACGGTACAATATGGCACCCCCGGTCCGAACTGTGGGCCCTTTACCTTTGGCCGCTCAACGGGAGCCTACCAGCCTCCCAGAGCGAGTGCTAAACACCATTTCTGAGGCTTGAGCCCCGTCTACGAGACGCCTCTATGCCCTTAAGTGGGCGGTTTTCTCCGCATGGTGCCTGGACTGTGGTGAAAACCCTTCTACCTCTGAGTTAGCGGTGATTCTGTCATTCCTGCAGGAGCTGCTGGATAAAGGACGTTCTCCCTCTACACTCAAGGTGTTCGTAGCAGCTATAGCGGCCTTTCACACCCCTATAACGGGCAAATCAGTGGGCAGAGACAATACAATTGTCCGCTTTCTGAGGGGAGCTAAGAGGCTGAATCCGCCTCGGCCCCTTACCGTCCCTACATGGGACCTACCCACTATACTGAGGGCCCTGAAAGGTCCTCCTTTCGAGCCGCTACAGTCTACGAACCTTCGGTCACTGTCGCTGAAGACTGCTCTGCTATTAGCACTAGTATCGGTTAAGTGAGTAGGGGACCTACAGGCGCTGTCTATTAGCCCTGCCTGCCTGAAATTTGGGCCCAACGACTCCAAGGTTGTCCTGAAACCAAGGCATGGATACGTACCTAAGGTACTTTCGATTCCATTCAGAGCCCAGGTCATTACACTCTCCGTGCTTCCTGCCTCTGTGGCATACGGAAGAGCTCTTTGTTAGCTTCGGTAACCGCGCCAAAGGGCTTCCGGTCACGAAGCAAAGACTCTCTAAGTGGATAGTGGATGCTGTTAAGCTGGCGTACTCTTCCTTGGGCCTACAATGCCCCATTGGAGTAAGAGCCCATTTGACTAGAGGCATCGCCTCGTCATGGGCTTGGTCTAGCGGTGTGTCCATTACAGAGATTTGTGCGGCAGCCGACTGGGCCTCGCCGTCCCCATTTGCTAGGTTTTATAACCTGGATGTACCGGCCTTACAGGCCAGGGTCCTCTCTGATTAGATGAGCGTAGAGTATACGCTGTGGGACTACTCCTGACAGAGAATCCTTGACCGCGAGGCGCTCAAGCTCTCTGGTGGGTTCCTTGCATACTTCGGTCCTAGTAGTACCTAGTATGTAAGAGTTTCATGGAACAATCACTCAGGCCGAGTATGACCTCGATGAGTTTAGCTCGCTTTAGCCTGGAGTACACTGTTGCACTTCGCTAGGAGCCTTTACATGCTTATGGAAGTGCATTGGGCAGTCGTTCCTCTACCTTGGCACGGCGTGATTGAATTGTGTTGCCATAGCGTCTTTAACAAGACGCAGTACGAGTGGAGTATCGATAGGGAATGTACTCGGTTACTATCGTAACCTCGGTTCCCTGAGATACGGAACGAGTACTGCGTACTTTGCCGTGCCAGGTAGCTGCACGACTCAGTCGTCACTTCAGTCGAAGTAACCTGAGGATCCTATGGCGAAACGGCCGCTTATATAGCCAGATAGCCCCGCCCATTCTGGCAGGATCTGGTGGGCTTCGTCGCCATAGGCTCATGCAGCTCCGTTGCCGACCCATTTTACACACACTGCACGAACCAATAGCCGTGCAGTTTCACTGCGTGATTGAATAAGGCTTCAGTTCAGGAGAAAAAAGGCTTTTTCCCATAGCGTCTTTAACAAGACACAGTACTCGTTCCGTATCTCAGGGAACCGAGGTTACGAAAGTAACAGAGTACGTTTTGTGAGATTACATTTTTAATATTTTGTATATTCAAGTATAAAATTTAGTGCTGTCAAATGGTTAATCGCATCCAAAATAAAAGTTGTGTTTACATAATGTATACAAATATGATTAAAAGATGAATATGAGACAAAACTACAGAATGTCACATTTTATTATTGGGTGATTCAATACATATGGCGCTTTTCCACTGCGTGGTATGACTTGGCTCGGTTCAGAACGGCACGTCACGGCTCAGTTCAGCTCGGTTTGCGTTTCCACTGCAGTTTAGTACCGCTTTTAGAGTGGGCGGGATTATTCACGTGTCATTATAGTTGCGCCACCTCTACTGCCGTGACTCCTGAAAAACGTTCTAATTCCGCTTCGCTCCATCAAGCTCTCATTGGATCCGCTCCTCAGCTATCAAAGAGAGAGACGTCTGTACTTTCTCAACAGACACGAAACAGCCATTTTTGGGTGTTAAAAAAGGTGCGCCCATTCAGATCAGTTGCGGTCGATCCTTTGCTGGCTGTGCTGATTTAAATCTAGCGGGTCTGTTTGTCTCGTGCCGCAAGTTCAATGACACAGGCAGAGACGATTCTCTCTGGCCAATCAGTGATCAGCAGAGTTTACACGTCACGTTTTGGTAAATGTACGGCTCGCTTGGAACCTCGGCCGAGGTGGTACTAAAAAAAGTACCAGGTACTGTACCCAGTGAAAAACCCCCCAAAAGTATGCCGTTCTGAACTGTACCGTGCCGTACTATGCTGTGGAAAAGCGCCAATAGATGTTTTACCAGCTAAGAAGTTCAGCACTTTTAGAGTTTCATCCCCCCTATCTGATGTGAGCATAAGTATTGGAACAGTTGAACATAAGGCAGATATAAAAGATTAAAAGCTATTATTTAGTTGCAGATCCCTTGCGCACAATCACAGCAGTGAGTCTGTGACCCATAGACATCACCAGACTCTTGGTCTCATCCTTTGAAATACTTTTCCCAGCCTTTAATTCAGCCAATTCCAATTGTTGCTTGTTTTGGGGAGTTTCTGCCTTTACTCTCCTCTTCAGCTGGTTAAATTCATGTTCAATCGGATTTAAATCTGGAGATTGACTTGGGCAGTCTAAGACTTTGCATTTCTTTGCCCTTATAAATTCCTTGACTGAACTGGCAAGGGTGTTTTGGGTCATTGTCCTAATGCAATATGAAGCACTTCCCAAATGAATCTGGTGGCATTTTCTTGAATATTGGTTGGCAAGATGGTTTTGTACCCTTCCAAATTCATTCTGCTACTGTCATCATACATTAAGTCATCAGTAAATTTGAGAGGGCCTGTTCCAGAGACAGCCATGCATGCCCACTCCATGACATCACCTCCTCCATGCTTTACAGATGAGGCTGTATGCTTCGGATCATTTGCAGTTCCCTTTTTTTCTCCACATTTTTGCTTTCCCATCACTTAGATAAAGACTTAGATCTTTGTCTCATCGGTCCATACACACAGTTCCAAAACTCTTCTGGCTCACCTTTGTGCTTTTTTGCAAACTCTAATCTTGCCTTTCTACATTGAACAAAATTATAAACGCAACACTTTTGTTTTTGCCCCCATTTTTCATGAGCTGAACTCAAAGATCTAAGACTTTTTCTATGTACACAAAAGGCCTATTTCTCTCAAATATTGTTCACTAATCTGTCTAAAGCTGTTAGTGAGCACTTCTCCTTTGCCGAGATAATCCATCCACCTCACAGGTGTGGCATATCAAGATTCTGATTAGACAGCATGATTATTGCACAGGTGTGCCTTAGGCTGGCCACAATAAAAGGCCACTCTAAAATGTGCAGTTTTATCACACAGCACAATGCCACAGATGTCGCAAGTTTTGAGGGAGCGTGCAATTGGCATGCTGACTGCAGGAATGTCCGCCAGACCTGTTGCCCATGAATTTAATGTTAATTTCTCTACCATAAGCCGTCTCCAAAGGTGTTTCAGAGAATTTGGCAGTACATCCAACCGGCCTCACAACTGCAGACCGCGTGTAACCACACCAGCCCAGGATCTCCACATCCAGCATCTTCACCTCCAAGATCGTCCAGCCACCCAGACAGCTGCTGCAACAATCGGTTTGCATAACCAAATAATTTCTGCACAAACTGTCAGAAACCGTCTCAGGGAAGCTCATCTGCATGCTCGTCGTCCTCATCGGGGTCTCGACCTGACTGCAGTTTGTCGTCGTAACCAACTTGAGTGGGCAAATGCTCACATTCGGTGGCTTCTGGCACTTTGGAGAGGTGTTCTCTTCACGGATGAATCCCGGTTTTCACTGTACAGGGCAGATGGCAGACAGCGTGTATGGCATCATGTGGGTGAGCGGTTTGCTGATATGAACGTTGTGGATCGAGTGGCCCATGGTGGCGGTGGGGTTATGGTATGGTCAGGCGTATGTTATGGACAACGAACACAGGTGCATTTTATTGATGGCATTTTGAATGCACAGAGATACCGTGACGAGATACTGAGGCCCATTTATGTGCCATTCATCCACGACCATCACCTCATGTTGCAGCATGATAATGCACGGCCCCATGTTGCAAGATCTGTACACAATTCCTGGAAGCTGAAAACATCCCAGTTCTTGCATGGCCAGCATACTCACCAGACATGTCACCCATTGAACATGTTTGGGATGCTCTGGATCGACGGCGTTTTCCAGTTCCAGCCAATATCCAGGAACTTCGCAGAGCCATTGAAGAGGAGTGGACAACCTGATCAACTCTATGCGAAGGAGATGTGTTGCACTGTGTGAGGAAAATGGTGGTCACACCAGATACGGACTGGTTTTCGGACCCCCCAATTTTAGAGTGGCCTTGTATTGTGGCCAGCCTAAGGCACACCTTAATCTACTTGTATTGTGGCCACACCTAAGGCACACCTCACACGTGTGGCATATCAAGATGCTAATCTAATCAGCATCTTGATATGCCACACGTGTGAGGTGGATGGATTATCTCGGCAAAGGAGAAGTGCTCACTAACACAGATTTAAACAGATTTGTGAACAATATTTGAGAGAAATAGGCCTTTTGTGTACATAGAAAAGTCTTAGATATTTGAGTTCAGCTCATGAAAAATGGGGACAAAAACAAGTGTTGCGTTTGTAATTTTGTTCAGTGTATTTTTGGTGCTGGTCAGAGGTTTGTATCTTGCTGTGTAGCATCTGTATTTCTGTGTCAAAGTCTCGTGAGGACAGTAGATTGTCAGAGCGAAGACGCTTAGTGTTGCTTTCTGGAAGTTGTTGGTGATTTTACAGACACGTCTTTTAGGGTTCATTTTCACAGCTTTTATGATCTGTCTGTGATCAACTACTGTTGTTTTCTCAGCCGATCAGGTTGTTGTTGGTTGCTGGTGTCGCTGGTGGTTTCCAAACTCTTGATTTCTCCATGCCCTTTGTTTTTGCTATAGCTCTAATTGACTTCCTCTTTTCGTTTAGCATCCAAATTGCTTGCTTTTCTCTCAAGTCAGCGCCCTCATCTTCATCCTGGTTTGTGTGTGTCATCATCAAATGCAAGATTCAGAATACAGAAGTAATGGATATAACTGATACGACACATTCTCTGCTTTTGATATCTGAAGAATTAATGCAACAGCACACAGCTGATCACTTATAAAGACCTGTGAGGCAACTGTTCCAATACTTATGCTCACATTAGATAAGGGGATGAAACTCTAAAAGTGCTAAACTTCTTAGCTGGTAAAACATCTATGTGTTGAATAACCCAATAATAAAACGTGACATTCTGTAGTTTTGTCTCATATTCATCTTTTAATAATAATAATAATAATTCATTACATTTATATAGCCCTTTTCTGCTTTTTCTAAGCACTCAAAGCGCTCTACATTGTGAGGGGTGGTGTCTCCTCGTATCTAATCATATTTGTAAATGTCTTGACTCCACAGCCAACAGAGCAATTTCGACTTTACTGTTTCAATATTTTTGGAGGGCACTGTACAAGTAAATATTTTCAAAATATATACTGTATGTGTGTATTTATTTATTTATATATATATATATATATATATATATATACATAATAAATAAACACAGTACGAATACATACTGTATATTATGTAAACAAAAACTTTTATTTTGGATGCAATTAATTGTGATTAATCGTTTGACAGCACTAATGAAATTATCTTATGTTTCGCTGCTCCACTTACATTTGCCATTTTGTGATTAACAGTTAAAGCAGACTTGATGCTCTCCATGGCTCCATATGATCAGCCTGATTACGATGGAGACCAGAAGGCCCAGGTTATGACTCCCAGCCCAGACCACACTTCTAATTCTGTCAGTAGCCCAAAGGTCTCGTCCCCACACCTGTCCCGTTCCAGGAGTCCTCTTAGTCCACCACCTGAGAGCTTCAACTGGCCAGACGTCCGTGAACTTTGCTCAAAATATGCACACCACGGTAGCTCATCTGCTCAGCCACCAATAGGCCAAAGTCGTTCTGTGGAAGAAAGGATGTTTGAAGGCAGTTCTAGAAGACGTTCTAGCTGCTCTTCTAGCCACTTAGTCACCTCTAATGGCTCCACAGACTCTTCAGTATACAAGTTTTATCCAGGAAGAGATACGGGAGAATTACTTACTCTGACCCAGCGTGCAGGTTCTCTGGACCAAAAATTGGGTAGTTTGTACTTGAGTGATCTGCAGAGTATTCAGAGTAAAACTGCCAGCAGTGGCTTCTATATCTCCGCTCAAGCTACCCTTCCAAATGAGAAGAATATAATTGTGGTTGAGAAAGTACCCGAGGTTACACCACCAGCAGAGATGGACCAGTCAACACAAGAGTGCAAAAAACAGGAAATAACAAGAGATGTAACAGATGACAGCTACGTCCTAATTCGTTCGCCAACATCTCGTGAGAAGATCTCAATCATGGCTGTCATTGACCGCTGTCGGGCATATCAGGAGTCAGAGGAATACCGTTTGAGGGAAGATGGAGGATCTAAGGCAGAACAGTTACCTAAGGTTGACAGGTGCAAAAAAACTGAGAAAGCTTCATCCTATAGTGAACACTTAGACAGTGCTGTTAAAAATGCACTGGATTCTGGGAAAAAGGCTGATTCTAATCAACACAGTGTTGTCAAGAATCTCAGAGAAAAATTCCAAAACATAAGATAAAAATCGTTGGCTGTGAAATACTTGCTTCTTTAATTTCTCTCTTCTTTTATGTCTTCACCACTGAAGACAAATATGTAAAGTATGGTCAGCATATATCATGCTGTAGCCAAATAAATCATTTTGGCGAATTTAAACCTCAAAACTAATATTCTTTACATTTTGCATGCTATTTTGGACACTGTATGATCATGTGGCCTGCTGATATTGAGAATTTTAATGGTCTAAATGTCAGGGAGAATGTGTAAATATTGTTGTACAGTTTTTGTTGTGCATTCATTATTTCTGTTATATCATTGACATATTTGATATAGTAGATATACATGTATGTATTTGGTAGTCATTTTACATAAATGACATTCTTGTTTATAATTGAAATACCTTACCAAAATGTAAATAATGTCATATTTGAGTTAAGAGTTTCATTAGCAAAAGATAATGTCTAGTCTATACTGCAAAACAAGCCCTGGCAGAGTAGCATAATTCATCTAGACTCTTAATTGTAACAGATCATTTGAAAATGTTTTTTTTTTCTTTCTTTTAGTAAATGGCATGCATGGAACAAACTTTTTTTTTTTTCTTTGTACCTAAACCTAGTCTTTGACTGCTGGATTTAGGCATAGATCCCTTTTGTCCAGGAGACTAGATCCAAATGTTTAAAAATATGATTTTAATTATTTTTTTTAAAGCTTACACCAATAATGTTACTTAAGCTTATTTTAAGATTTGTTGTGATCTTGACAACAAATCAGATTTTCAGGTTTTGGGGAATGTCACAATTACAAGACAAATATTAACCCTACATGTTTTAGCATCTGAAACTGGTGGTTTAGCAGCCTGTGATAACAGATCTCTCTCTGTCTCTCTCTGTTATTTATTAAGATTCTATACATTTCCATATCTGTCTGACTTATTACAAATGCATCAATGAATACTTGTGAAACTGAAAATTCACTCCATAATAAAACCAAAGAAAATTCAACTTGCAGACTTGCACATATATTTTTTTATGTCCCATGTAAATGACTCTGGTCTTTAGGCCTCAAAATCAAAGAGTTGTTTTATAATTCAAATCTTATATAGTCAAACTAACAATATTTATCACTCATTTTAATACCATGTATCTGTCATCCTCTTGTTAGAATAAAGAATAGAATAAAGTTTAATGCAGAACTGTTTTATTAACTGAGTTTGGGTATCAGACAAGACTTGAATAACATTTGTATACCAGACAAAACCGATGTATTCTGATGGGATCTGGTAAATGTTTGTGAAGAACTTTAGTTTGAAACTATTTAATTAAAATACATCCTATTATTTTTTAAACATTTTACATCATCCTAGCAATTAACTGTAGAACAGGATCTCAACAGTAGTCTCCAGGGGCCTCATCTATGAAATGTTGTATGTTTGGTCTAAGATTATTTCTGAGATGTGCTTAAAGTAGCACACCTTGAGAAAAATGTGCTTTTCACTACTCCCATAGTGTATGACTGCAGAAAAATATATGATTTATTAATGAAGGAATGTGATGGAGCAACAGATTTTGTGTGAAAATAACTCATAAAAGTGGTTTGTTTTATTTAAACATCTTAGAAATGTATGAGGTAGCAAGCTGGCCTTTTTCATACAAATATATTAGCTAAAGTAATATGTTTTTTTATATACAGTAATTGTCAGAATTATTTGCACCCTTGGTAAATTTGATCAAAGCAGGCTTTGAAAATAAACCTGCATTATTAATCCTTTTGATATTTTATTTAAACAAATCACAAAAGTCTAACCTTTCATTGAACTAAAACAATTGAAAATGGGGGAAGATCTCAATATGAAATAAATGTTTTTCTCAAATACACGTTGGGCACGACACATTCCATGACACATTATTGGTACGCCTAGAAATTCTTATGAGTAAAATATCGCTGAAGTATATTCCCATTCATATTTACAATTTTGAGCACTCCAGGGGGATTATGAACATGAAATTATCCAGCCATGGCTTCCTGTTTCACAGAAACAGGAGGGAAAACAAAGTCCAAATTCCCTTAATCATCCATCACAATGAGAAAAACCAAAGAATATATTTCTGATGTGAAGCAAAAGAAAATTGAGCTTCACAAATTAGTGAAGTGGCTTTATAAAAGAGCTAGAGCAGTGAAAATTCCCATTTCCACCATTAGGGCAATAAATAAATAAATAATAAATAATTTCCAAACAACATAAAATGTTATGAATCTGCCTGGACGAGGACGTGTGTCTATATCGTCCTAATGCACGGTGAGGAGAGTTTGAGTGGCTAAGGACTCTCCAAGGACTACAGCTGGAGAATTGCAGAGAAAGGTTCATTTTCGGGGTCAAAAAATTGTTAAACAGCACCTACATCACCACATGTTGTTCGGTAGGGTTTCAAGAAAAATTCTAGCTCATCCAAAAACAAACTCCAGCATATTCAGTTATCAGACACGACTGGAACTTCAAATGGGACTGGCTTTTATGGTCAGATGAAACTAAAAAATGAGCTTTTTAGCAGCAAACACTCAAGATGGGTTTGGTGCACACAGGGATAAAAAAGTACTCCATGTTTACAATTAAATATACTGCTGTATTTTTGATGTTGTGGGCCTATATTTCTGCTGGAGGTCCTGGACATCTTGATTAGACACATGGCATCATGGATTCTATCTCTAACCTCATCAGGCATTGTAGGAGAAAATTTAGAGCTGTTAAACTGGCAAATGGAGGTTTCAAAAAGTACTGAATAAAAGGGTGCCAATGTGTATTAGAGAAAAACATTTATTTCATAATGATATTTGCCCCCATTTTAAATTCTTATTCTCCAATTTTTGTGATTTTAAAAAAAATAAAAGATCAAAAGGATTAACAATGCAGATTAATTTTCACAGCCTTTTTTGATCATATTTACCAAGGGTGCCAATAATTCTGACCTATATATATATATATATATATATATATATATATATATATATAATATATTAATATATATAGGTTAATACTTGTTAAAATAGTCACTTAACCAAAGTTTATACTGTTTATTACATTTAATAAATGAGGCCCCTGGTCTTCATTTGGGATTGCTGCAATTACAGATTATAGCTTTAAAAAAAACAATTGTATGCTGTCAACAACAGACTTACAAAAGTGTAGTGGACTTGAAAGTAATGGAAATAATGCATTGATGGATCTGTGTGTTTATCTAAGTCTCTCCCAATGCACCCTCTGCTGTAAGTGCAAAGAGATATTGTATGGTGTACATATTTTCATCTCAACTAATATTTCCTGCACTAAAGTACTTGTGTAAAAGAGGTTATTAATGGCTTAAATGTACCACAAATTAGATTAAACATGTAATACGCTTGATATGTCAGTGACATTGTTCAACTAAAAAATTGTTAGCAAAAACTGGATTTGGATTTGATTTGAGCTGTACCCGGGATGTTTAATTTATACAACTGAAACATGGATGTGGAACCTGACAAAAACATGAATAAAACAATAAATATAAATGAAACATTCAACACTGGCAATGTATTTACAGGCCTTGTATTGTGGGTGAGAAAGAAAATTATAGAGTAAATTTAGAAATACATAAGGAGAGCATAAGTACTCCAGCACAAAACATACAATTGCACCTTGTGTACAATTACTAGGCTTTATAAATGTTAGTTGTTCATCAACTTGCTGCAGTACTGCTCTATAAGTGAACACACACACAGCTGTACACAAGTCCTAGCTTTGGCTCACCTACGTTACATATGGCACACATGCAATAATTCCAAAATAATGATCTCATTTGCATTTGATACATACATCAAACCATCCATAACACATAGCCAAAACTAAAGCAAACTGTTTGATGGTGAGCTGCTAAACCATAAAACTAATGCTGTATACAATCATTTCTTAGTGCAGATATTTAGAAACATTACCTCAACACCAGGATTGCAAAGACCTTTTAACATTAAGTGGTAAAAAAGGGCTGTAATGGAAGATCACAATTACAGACACAAAACAAGTACAATCCTAACATGTCGTTTACTAAATCATTTAATGTGTTGATGGGACCCTGGTAGACAGAAAGTTATTCTTGTATGTAGTTTGTATGGTTCACTGCACATTCACATTGTTGTCATCATAAGGTACTGGATGTCACAATAACTCTATATTGGCCAGTCTCAAGCTAAAATGATAATGGTAAGATGGGTAAGATGCCACCCTTAAGAACAATGTGAATTTACTACATTATACAGCATATGAATATTTACATATTTTGTTGCCCATATTTTAATGAAGATATGCCATTACAGCAACACTATAAATTCCAACTGAATGATTTCACTCAGCCAAAAAGTTTTAGTGAAAAGCGAAGATCTCTGAAATGTACGTTGAATTCATGGAATTAATAAACATACATCCATGTATTAAATTAAAAACATTAGTAACAACATGCTGCTTGAGGCCAATTGTGGGAGGGGCCTCTTATCTCAAAGCTATAATTTTAGGTAGTCTGATTTTAAGAAGAGCATAGCCATTTATCAATTGTGTTATGACATTTTGTGGCATCTATGGTCGAGAAAAATCATCTTGCCTCAAGGGGTTATCTTACCCTGTCTTACCTGCTAATATATGTGCAATTTTCTAAATTAAATATTTGTGTTACGTTATTGTTCTGAATTTTATTCTCTTTTAAAGGATATCTCAAAATCATTTTTATGCTTTTTAAAACATTCAAAATCACAAATACAAAGAGTATATGACATTTAAAGAATACATGGCTTTTGCAAATGTGAGGTCGATAGCCTGTTACATCCAGCTGCATTTTGATTGCTCCAATAATAGTTTTATGTTATCCTAAATGAAAAACAATCATTTTGTTGCATACAATCATAAAAGCATAATATATAGGGGCAGGGTGAAGGTAACCCGTTTTTCAAGTTTTCACCTGTAACACAGCAACAATATTTCACAGCATCACGCAATTCTACATAATCTAGCACTCGCTTACTCGCATAAACAAACACCCTGACACCCCAGACATATGTGGTGTAGTTGCAAAACAAAAACACAAAAAGAAACCCAGACAGCAAGCAGTGTTGGCCCAGATCCAGCCCACATCTGGATTTCACACGGGCCAGATGTGGGCCGGGTGGGCCACCACTATGTTGCTGTCTGGGAACAATCTATGCCAAAGGTTGCTTACTTTTTAACAACATTTTAACTTGCTATGTCTGGGAATTCAACAGTAGCCATATTCTTAGAAGCACCAATATTTGATTCTTATCTTTGATAGCATTAAATTTAAAACAGCTCATGAATCTTTTTTTCTGCAAAGCAAGCTAATGGCTATGCCCCTGTTGAAGGCAAGCGCTTATTTAGTATTGTGTATTCACCCATTTTTTTCATGCTGAAGATTCGTAGCAGCCAAGTGCCAGCCATGACTGACAATGAACACGGATTGAATGCTACATGGTTTTCTCATGGTTTTCAATCAATGAGACCACAACAGACATGGTACAGGAATACAGTGACACACCTACTCATTCGCTCAATCATGAATGACAACTTGGCATATGGACAATCATTCAAACAAGCCACAGATTACAACTGTTGAAAAGAACAATGTTTACACCTGCTTTAGCTTGTGAAGTGTGTCCACAGTCTTTGAGAAAGCATATGTGCAGAATAGTCTCACAATACTTTTACAAATGTGCCACAAATATGGCAGTTTCCAAAGAGATGTGCAGTACATGATTGACATGATTGTGTTTTTTTTTTTTTTTTGCAAAGCAAGCTAATGGCTATGCCCTTGTTGAAAGCAAGCTTATACTACATATCGACCTCCCTCGGGCCCCCTGGGACCTCGCTTTGCACTTGCATTGGCATTAGCAGAAGAGGGGCTGGTAAACTCCTTGGAAGCAGATTTGGTCTTTCCCCCGGGAGAAGTTCCCATTGGGTGAATCTTGAGGATTCCTCCAGGTTCAACAATAGTGTTGATCACTGTGTGACAAGGATAAAACACCAATGGAAGGACCAGAATGTGTAATATACGTTTAAAAAAATCTATTGCTAATAAACTCACCCTCAAGTTGTCTCTGGACTCTTCGCAGTTCTTGGAGAATAGATGAGATTTCCTACTTGCAAAAGTGAGGAAAATATATTACAAAATAAAGAAACATCTCTGAAATCAATGTTTGGTCTTTGGAAATTACATTGAAAGAAATGTACCTTATTAGATGTCTTAAGGATGGGAACCTCATTTTCAGCATTGATTTTTGCCTCTATTTCTTCCCAAACCTCTGTCTTGTTATGAAACAGAGTTCTAAAAGAGACATAATATTTGTGAGACTAAACAGGCAAAACACTTGGACATTATTGCTAGTTCTTTGTTTTAGAGATCTAATCAAACAATCGAATCAAAAGGCATTGTGTTTATTAGCTTTAAAACCATCTACTGTATCTAGTGTAAAAACTTAGTTAAGTTGACCAAGTTGGAATATATTTACATTAGTAAATTTACAAAATATCTTCATGGAACATGATCTTTACTTAATATCCTAATATTTTGGCATAAAAGAAAAATCGATAATTTTGACCCATACAGTGTATTTTTGACTATTGCAACAAATATAACCCAGTGACTTAAGACATGGGCTACATAAACTTTCTTATATGTGTCCCTGGTCTTAAGTCACTGGGGTATATTTGTAGCAATAGCCAAAAATACACTGTATGGGTCAAAATTATCGATTTTTCTTTTATGCCAAAATATTAGGATATTAAGTAAAGATCATGTTCCATGAAGATATTTTGTAAATTTACTAATGTAAATATATTCCAACTTGGTCAACTTAACTAAGTGGCCAATTACATTTTTTGATTAGTAATATGCATTGCTAAGGACTTCATTTGGACTACTTTAAAGGCAATTTTCTTTAGTATTTAAGAGTATATAGAGTATTTATAATTTCTAAAGTATTTTGATTTTTTTGCACCCTCAGATTCCAGATATTGAAATAGTTGTATCTCGGCTAAATATAGTCATATCCTAACCTACCATACATCAGTGGAAAGCTTATTTATTCGGATTTATGATCCTCGTTACTGGTTTTGTGGTAATTGGTCACATATTCTCTAGGTTGAGACTCCATTCTCCAAATGTCCCCTTGTAACAGCTAGCAAGTAGTTTGTAGACATGATGTAAATACAGCCTAATGACCTTTAACAAAAGAAGAAGAAAAAAAAGAAAAGACAATCCTTTCAAGATGTCCCACCCAAAGTTTTTTTTTTTTCATACTTCATTTTCTCCGCTAGTTGCTCCGTATTCTCTCTGATAGCTTGGGAGAGCTGGGAGACAGGGTTTAACATAAGATTGTCCAAAATTACCTGCGATTAAAGAAAATCAAAGATTAAAATTAGAAATTATGTAATTGCATTTTTTTTCTATACAGTTTCTGAGAGGCACTGCCATTGGCTATGCAGGCTATTACACCCTGAGTAAATGACTAATGGATCAGCTTATTAGTATAATGAGCAAAGGATTTGACCAAATTTGACCTCTTCACGGTTCCAGGGACGCCGTCTGGAACTGTCATGGTCGTTCATATTTGAGTCCTGGTCTATTGGACTAGTTGAGCCTGGAGGAACCTTTTGATAGTTCAGACTTGCCTCGGGTATATGCTGTACCAGCTGTAGATTAATCAGGGATGGGAAAGCACCAGTAAGAACACGTGGATATGACAATGGTAGGTTAAATTTGATGTTAAGAGACAAAAATCTCTGAGCTCAGATTACAATGGAGGCTTCCAGGAGTATTTCTCTGGGAAGATATCTGTGTGATCATGCTAATTCAATGGTTAATAGAAAAGGGTTCTATGTTCACAGTCAGCACAGTAACTTTGATCCTGGTTTCTTCAAGATACATCTGGAAAATATTTTGAATGTAAACATAACCTGTTTTGTGAACATACAGCCTTAGGAGTGAATTTGGAAGTGAGTTTCCATGCATTAGGGAATTCCCTCATGCATAAAAAAGGCATAAGGTTATACAATAGGTTTCGAAGGTGGACATTGGACAGTTGTTAGTACATCGATACTGGCTCACAGAGATAGTAATTTAATTAATTTTGGACACCACTTGGTAATAATGAGTGATGTATTCAGCACCTGAGGTAACAGGAACCTCTGTAATGATGCATATGGTCTCTGCACAAAAGAGAAAATATACAACAAAACGTATGCAAGATTAAACAAAAATGTTTTTAGTCTTGGTCCTTTTTGGGACACAATATAATTATCATGAGGTGTACCATGGTATAGCAACCCAAGACTCTAAACCAAACAGACTAGCTTATCTATATTTTATCTACATTTTTTCCTCTTTGTGCTAATGAGGAAAATATAAAGATTTGCTGCATGTTCTGCTTTATATTTAAAAAAAGTAATGAAATGGGTCAATGGGTCTGATGGGATGTCATTTAACCAAGCAAGCAAACTTTAGGTGCACCTCCTCTCTGGTCGAGATAGTGGATGCTGGGGTATTGGGCACAAAGCCTGGGGATGTGGCAGCTCCCATGCCTGGCGATGTCTGGGAGTCACCATCCCCTGCAACATCATGGATTTCACGCGCGAGGATGGCGAGATCTTTGGCCAGATCTTGACTCAGCCTAAAGGAGGTAAGTATATATGTAAAATGGAAAAATAAAAAATGAACTACTCACAAACATATCACACCACAACAACAAAAGTTAAATAACCTGGCAATTTCTGCACTATGAGTAGACCAGTTCTGGAAGTGTTCATTCTGAGTTTCGTCCTCTTCTGTTTCCAAAGAGCCAGATTTTAGCCTCATTTGAATGGTCTTCTGTGGTGTCTGTGTTTGAGTTGAAGCTGAGGCATGAGAGCGTTTATGTTTGGAATTGGTCTCAAACTCCTCCTCTGAGGTAGAGGAAAAGTCTGAATCCTTTTGTCTACGGTGGGAACCTCAAATTGCAAACAAAAAAGGGAAATTAACATTTCTAAACAAAACATCAAATTGCCATTTTTCAGTATTACTGACAATATTGTAATGTTATGCAATTCTAGTGGTCTTGACTAGAGGAACTGTAGGTAGAGAACATCTCTGAGATTTAAGATACTCACCAGTTGTGCTACTGTGCTTAACATGGTTAGAACGGGTACGAGTGGTGGAGTGCTTCCCTACTGATGCGGCCCCTTTGCTGGTAGCCTGTCTCACCTCACTTGAAGCCCCTTTCCTCACACTGCTATTTGCCTCTGTAGGACGGTTAGAAATGCTATGCTTGCTTGAGGTGGACTCATTGTCACTTGGAACAGTGAAGGATCTAGTGCGTTTCCGAGGCATGGCAAGAATGTCCAGTCTTGACAGTTTCTTTCCCTCAGCAGGAGTCTTACTATGGTCGGAGCTCTGAGATGCACGGTCTGTCTCCGCACCCTCATTGTCAGAGGCCTCACCTAGTCGAGCTCGGCGAAGCATGGAGGCACGGGTTGGTCTTGGGGCTGAAAGGCTATTGGACCGGGTCAGCACCTGCTGGCCTCCTTTGGTCGTCTTATTAGGGTCCTCCTTCTGCAGGGGTGGAGTGAGTTTTTTGCGGCTGTTGGGTCGTGAACTTGACTCATGGTCAGAAGCCGCAGCTTCATGCCACAGCTGTTGACCATGCTGATTATCCGAAAGGTCTAAAGAACCACGGTTACCAGCACTGCGACGAAGCTGTAGCCGACGACTGGTATTACTGGTATTATCAGCAGGGGTATGATTTCTGCGTTTTTCTGATAGTCGTTCACGAGCTGTAGGTTGTCGTGCTTTGTCTTGTAAATTGGAAGATGACTTCTCTTTACGCATATCACCTGCAGAGGTGTGCTTCTTATTTGCACTGACAGGAGCATTTTTATTGCTGATTATGCTTACAGTACTGGCGGTATCAACATCTGAATCACCAGACAGGGAGTCTTCATGTGCAGGACAGCTTCCTCTTTTTGATCGTTGACTAGATTCTGGTAACTTTTCTTCTGGTGATGTCAAAGATTTCTCTGCTTCCTTAGGATAGGGAAATGTATCTTGAACGGCTTCCTCAGTATCCAAGCTTCTCAAAGCAGGATGACTAGAGATATGTGGCAGTTTCTTGACTTGAATGTTATCACTTGGCCTATCTTTGGTAAAACTCTCCTGTCGAACAAATGACGTTGAGGTTTCTTTGGTGGGCACCACATCCCTGTTATGCGTCTGAAGATTTGGGGCTGATGAGTTAGGCTTCACCGGACGCCTAGACTCATGGCCACTCAAATGTCGTATCAAGACAGTTGTTGGAGGTATCTTGGGAGAGGAGTCTCTCTCTGGCTGTGAAAGAACTGGACTTTTGGACACATCTGACTTGCATGAACCATTCTCAGAACCAATATAAAATGAGGTGGGTTTAGGAGTGGGTGTTGGTAACTCTCTTAACCCTCTGGAATGGTTAACATTTTCAGAAGGTGAGTGTATTGTAGTTCCTCTCTTTCCTTGGCTCCTTCCACTCCTGTCAAGGATAGAGCTGTCATCTGAACGGCTAGTGTCACTCAGACTGTCCGGGTCCACATCGTCTTGGACACGTAGCCTCTGAGTGCAGTGCTGCTGCTGTGGTGCTCGGGAACCTTTCTCTGGTGGCTCATGGTCCATGTTTGATTCATGCCGAATCAAGATACTGGGGGTTGTGTTCTCTAGTTTTTCTCCAGGTGGAACCTGAGGAAGTAGTCGTCTGGTCCTGGAAACTTGACTGCCCTCTGACTCCAAGAAATCCAAGCTTTGACTAATCGTTGATGTCACACTGCCATCTTGAAAATGATAAGAGTGAAAATAGTTATGAATTTGCTGGCCTATAAATAAAATCGAAAATGTATCGAAATGCTCATTGCTCAAACACCACTAGTGGTTTTCAATGCATATACCTCTGTCTGCAGGTCCACTTTGGGGTGGAATTCCCATAGATCCTTGAGTATACCCAGGATCACTGTTAGTGTCTGCTAGGCTGGCCCAGCGTGAGACCCATTTAGGCCCTCCTACTTCAGGATGTGCCTAAATCAAAAAGAGTAACAATTACTCATCAATTGTTCACTATTTACTAACACAATCGGGGCACAGTATTTCAGTAATGAAGGAGGGCAGTGCTGTCTGAGCTATATGTAATTGCAATACCTGCAGTGAGATGACTTGGTCCCCATCATGGCCCTGTGATGATGTCGACATTACATCAGCTGCCATACCATGGCAATGACTCAAGAATAGTTGCTCATCTTTACCATCATCAATCACAGGCCTATAAACTCCAAGCGTCTGACCACTGTATTCTGGTGCATCTAAAATGCCAAACACCTGTGAAATATGAACAAATATGATTTACCATGTTTCTCAAAAACCACCAAAGAGGTCAAACAGGTGGACCCAACCCAAACTCACACCAGCAGTTGAAACAGAAGTTGACATTTCGGACCACTCAAACAAACAGCACAATGCTTTGAAAGTGCCACAGAGCCACAGTTTTCCACTTCTCAATTTTGCTTACTTATTGTAATCTATATAGTAAACCGGGATAGGAGAAAGTAGCTTAACATCTACAGATTACACCTGCTGTATCAATGTTAAAGTCAATCACTGACTACTCTGAATTTTGACTGGTATACACCAATGATAATACAGTGTGTATCTTTTCTTAAGAAAAATAAAAAAGGGTTTGTCACCTGATCAATCATACTTCTAGCTTCCTCCACTTCCTTATCTTGTGACTCTGTCTCAATTGTGTAGGTACCAGCATCACTCAGACTGTCCTCCTCCTCAGTTCGTGTCACCCTTGAGCCCTTAGTTTCAACACCACAAACTAACAGTGGTGAAAACGGTGGAACAGGTGACCCAGCTGAGCAGAGTGGGGAGGCACTAGAAATTGGACACCTTCTTGGGGTTTGGGAAGGGACGGAGACAGGCGAGGTTGCTGGAAGAAGAGACTGGGATAATGCAGGTAGTTGGGATGGAGAAGATGGGTATGATATAGATGAGGGTCCAGATGGCTCTGCTGGGGAGGGTAAAAGAGTGTGTGATGGGGACATCATCACAGGTGGGGCAGACATGGGAGGTGGGGAAGTCTTTCCTGTATCCTTCAAGAACTCTGCGGTAAATTCCTGAGCTAGCTTGGACTTCTTGCCAACACTACCAAAAGGCTTAATGGTGATAGCTGGTGAGGAGCGAGACGAGGTCCCTAATAAAGATGTGCTGGTCACACTGTCTTCTGTCTTCTCTCGCTTCAGTGAGCTTGATCGCTGTGAACCGCCATGGCTTGAACCTTTCAGTGGGACAGTGATTTGCTGTGTTGGAGGAACATGCCCGTGCACAGAGGCAGGCCTTTCCCCATGAGCCTGACCTTTCCGTCTCTCTAGTTTGCCCTTCAATGCAGAGTAGGAGTCAGCATGTGCAGAGTTGTGGGTAAAGGACTGTGATCGCTTCTTTCTGGGATTATCATCAAAGAACTCAATAATGAAGGCCTGCTGGGTGTGAGGCTCAGGGTGAATGGGCTTAACCTCTGTCTGGGGAGGAGAAGAGGCTTCTTGAACAGGATGAACCTCGCTTTCATCAAGTTCTCCTTGATGGTGTTTGTGTGGAGAGACTGACTGGGGATGATGAAACTTTTGCATTGAGACAGACTCTTGGGACAGAACTGATTTGGATGGTTCGGATTTCCTTGATTGAGCTGACTGGTGTGACTGTACTGATGATTGTGATTGCATGGAATGATGTGACTTGCTGCATTGTCCTTTCATTACAGGGTCTTCTGAATCACTCTGGGTTCCATCTTCATGATGATGCCCTATTAAGTTTACAGATATAATTTAAGTTATGGCTGTCATTCTAATGCACTGATTTAAAGCAAATAATTAAAAAGAAAATAATGTTATAAAAAGTCACGCAATTAATCATGCTTTGTAGCCTGTATTTAAATTCTGTAATAAGGAATTCTGATAAAATTAGGACACATCGGGAATGAAATCGAGCTTGTTCATTATTTTCGGAAGTTTGCAGCTAGCCTGCGTCACTAGAATACACTACACGAGTTTTAAAATCTGAACAGATTTTTTTAAACACTAGGCATTGTACACTTACTGACTTTGTAAATGGTGACAGAGGAAAACTGGCCATCATACACTACACGACTGAGGATGATACACGAGCAGACTTTGAAGTCGTGTGTTCTAAAATTGGTATCATGTTTGATATCCTCTGACTGGGAGGATTTAGAGTCGGAAGCTAAAAAATCGAGTCTGTGACCATCATACACTACACAATTTTCTATGGAAAGTTTTTCTCTGGCTGCGGGAGGGCTGCCCGTGCAGGGCCAGTGCTAAGGGGCCAACGTTTTGCCAATGATCAAATTCTCAGTGGCCCTGCACTGGCAGGCTTGTTTGCAGGGTAATGAGGTGTTTATACAGCACACACATATTTATTTTAGAACATTATGCACAGAAAATTAGGCATTAATCTGAGTCTTACAGAAAGTGCATTTTTTATGTTAGCGCAAGATGTATCTTACCTTTGAGAGTCCGAATATGCATCGCCAAGTCACTCTTAGTGCTGTACACATCCTCACATGGTGGCCGCCTGCACATCATACTGACATCACTCTGCACAAGCCAATCTGCCACCTTGTTCTCAGCTGATAGAACATCTGTGGGTGTGGCTACCATTGAATTACTGGGCTGCTGCTGCTGCTGCTGTTTGCTACGCTGACGAGAGGAGAACTTGGTCACGTGATCCTTGATTTTAATTTTGCCTGGCATACAGTCGTCAAACTCTATAGTAAAAGAAGCATGACTCTGGACAACTGGAGGTGTAGAAATTAGAGGAACATTGGTGTCTTTGGTTGGGATATCGATTAAATCTGTTGCTGGGGACATGGGTTGTATATGGAACTCCTTTGTTGGAATTTCAAAATAACTGGGCTCTCTGTGGTACGGATAGGCTGACTTGGCCTGGCCGTCACAGATCTCATGAACAGAGATGTTAAATTCATCCTCAGCTGTCGGGGCCTCCTTTGTGATGTCTGTCAAGAGACACCCACACCAAACTGTAAATATGGTAAGACAAATATCCATATCAATAAAACACAAAAGTGGCCATAAGTGAGGACAAGTGCTTACCTGAATGACTCTCACCAGACCTTCGTACTTCATTGTGTGCTTCCTTGTTCCCAGAGTCCTCCTCACCCCACCATGATGGTTGGCCATACAGTGGTGTTGGCCGGGGTACAGGTGACTCTGAAGAGGAACAATTACACAGATAAAACTCCTCAGAAAGAGAGAGGATATAATGTATAAAGTGAGATGAAAACCTGGTTATCATGCTAAGCACAATTTATTCAACAAGCAATTCCTGAAGTATCCAGAATTTCTGAATATTGTGACGAGTCGGCTGCCTCCCCCCTTATCATCATCACCACCCCGTCCCGTATTCGCCGCCCTTCAACAGGCTCCCGACGGGAGTGGGTGTGTGAGAGAGGAGGGGCGCTGAAACAGCCAGGGCTGGCGGCGTGTGATGAGGCTCTATTCACATCAGGTACGCCTCATCACACGCCGCCAGCCCTGGCCGTTTAAATGCAGAGCGCACCTCTCCTCGGGAGACCGGTCTCTTCCCCGTGCATGCACGCTGGTGTCCTCGTGGGTCCAGGAAGGGCGCGTCGAGTAGGAGGACTGCCGCACCCGTTAGACGGCTGACGGGCCAGGATGCCGGGCCGCCGAGTCCCCCAGAAGCTCCGGGGGCCTAGGAGTAGGATGTCGCCGCTGGAGGAAGCCGCCGCCACTCGCTCCCGGACCCGAGAGGGGAGCGCGTGCGGCCACCGGACTCCGCCCCTTCCCTGGACCCTTCCCTCCTGAACACTGCCCTCCTTCACAAGCCCCGCAGCACGACAAGGACACCAGATCCCCTGTTTATTTTGGACACTTTTCCCCCTTTGGACACTTTATTTTAATATTTTTGTTTAATAAAAACCTCTCCGAGGCCTGACGCCACGCCCACTGTGTCTGTCGTTTGCTCCTACTGCCACAATATCCAGTATACTGAATATTCATATTATCAATCAAGTTTGATGAGTAGTGTTCAAAATGCCAGAAAATGAGAAGGACACTCCACACTTCTCTCAGTGGGTAAAAAGTAGTTTTTTTGGAAATATATTTATACCGGAAACAAGTTTTTTTTTATTGTGAAAATCCACGTGGCGGCAAGATTAATTAATAATGAGCTGAAAAGAATGCACGTCACACCTCTGTTTTATCAATTTACACTGACTACCAATAGCTGCTCGCATAAAATTCAAGGCATTAATGTTTGCCTACAAAACCACCACTGGCTCTGCACCCCTTAAAGGTGCCATAGAATGAAAAACTGTCTTTACCCTGGCATATTTAAATAATAACAGTCCTGTACATGGAAATGACATACAGTGAGCCTCAAACACCATAGTTTCCTCCTTCATATGTAAATCTCGTGATTAAAAAAGACCACTGAAAAACAGGCGAATCAGAACATAACACCGACTGTGACGCAACAGTCGGGATCACTACGCCCCCAACATTTGCATAAACCCGCCCTTGTTCTAAGCCGGCCGAACCATCAGAAGCTCTGCAGGTATTGTAAATAAACAAGCGCGGACAACAGAGAAAATAACAAAATAAATGTTATGTTCCAGGCCGTGCAGGGGGTGTGAAGTGCAGGGATGGGTTGGTGTCTGTATTCAGAAAGGCACAGAAAGCAAATAACGCGAGCCACTAAAGGGACATGGTTAGCTCCTTGCTAGAGGTAGCCTGTTACAGTACATACGATTTCACTCTCAGTAAGGAGAGATGAGGATGATGGCGAATGACTTACAGATCCTGAGTATCACTGACAAGCATCTGATCTTGTGAAATGTGTGGTAAGTACTGTTGCTCCATAATGTAAACATAGTTTGTGTGATCGCGTCTCTTGAAAGTGAAACTATAAGGTTCAAAAGCAGTTTCAATGCCTCGCATATTAATAACGGCTCCCTGATGCCCGCGTTTTATATACAGTATAATTACCTGACGATATAACTGCGAGAGAAAGTATTTAAATATATATTTTCCTCCCTGTGCTTCCTTCTTGCTGATGAGCCGTACTGTGAAACAGCCAATCAGAGCAGAGCTCATTATTATTCATGACCCTGCCAAATAAGCCAATAACAGACCGTTTCATTCTAGGGAGAAATCCTAGGGTTGTAAATGGACATGTAAAATCGTTTCTGGAGATTTTTTGCCCTTACCTAAGTCACATACCTTCTGTGTAGATATCAGAGAACAATTTAAAATACTGTATCAATGCATTCTATGGCACCTTTAACCTAAATTCATTACTTCAGACTTATGTACCCTCTAGAAGCTTGCTTTCTGCAAGTGAACGTCGCTTTATTGTGCCATCTCAAAGAGGCACAAAATCACTTTCACGGGCTTTTAAATTAAATGTTCCCTCCCGCTGGAATGACCTGCCCAACTCAATCCAAGCAGTTCAGTCCAGAGTCCTTAGCCATCTTCAAGAATCGGCTAAAAACACATCTCTTCCATTTTTAAATGACCCTCTAACTCTAGCACTCTCTATTCTATCTATTTGTTTTCTTTTTATTTATTATACAACTAACAAAAGCAAAAAAAGGCCTCTAACACTAGCTTGCTTTATTTTTTTTCTATTCTATCTGTTTTCTTTTTATTTATTATATAATTAGTACTGCTACTACTGTGTACTGTTAGGCTAAATGAGACTTGCTATAGCACTAGCATATCATTGCTCTTTTGTTGGTTTTGATTGCTTCCATTGTCCTCATTTGTAAGTCGCTTTGGCTAAAAGCATCTGCTAAATGACTAAGTGTAAATGTAAAAATCTATTGTCTATTATACTGAGCGTAATTAGAATTTTATGCTCAAGTGTCTTTATTACACATGTTAACATATAGAACAAACAATAACCACATGCAAGCTTATCTAGGAATTAAATACATAACATTAAATGTTGTCCATTAGTATTAAAAGTAATTATTAATTAATTTAGTATTATTAAATTATTATTTAATTATAATTATAATAACAACTAATATATTTGTACAATAATTGTCATAATAATAGTATAAGATGTATTACAATTATTGTTATTATCACTTAAATATTTTATCTAAACAATAAAAAATCCTCATATCTTTTTTCCATTTCTATTTTTTCGCCAAATTATTATTATTTTTTTTATAATTATAACTGATAATATAAGATGTAGGGCTGGGCGAGATTAGCAAAAATTCATGTCTCTGTATATTTTGCCTGATTTACTGCTGTCACTCAATGGCTGGATGTCTAAGTGGTGTCCGCAGAATAGCATAGACTTTATAGACAATTGGACGAGTTTTGGGGGCAGACCTGACCTGTTGAAAAGAGATAGTGTTCATCCCTCCTGGGGTGGTGCCTCTCTTCTCTCTAGAAATATGGCACATAGTCTTAGAGTTCGTATTTGACTAACTGGGGCCCAGGTCAGGAAGCAGACAGACTGGCTAAACCGACCGTCTGCTAGCCGCCTCACGTCACAGAAGTCAGTTAATTAACTCAGCACATAGAGACTCCTTCACCTAAATATCACACTATAGAGACTGTGTCTGTTCCCCGAATTAGAAAATACAGAAAACGTCCAAACCAAATTAAGAGTAACAATTTAATTGATGTTCAACAAATAAAAAATGTTTACAATACAGAGAAACAATTGATAAAACTTGGCTTACTGAATATCAGGTCCCTTTCTACAAAAGCACTTTTTGCAAACGATTTGATCAATGATCATAACCTAGATTTACTCTGTTTGACAGAAACATGGCTAAAACCAGATGAACACTTTGTTGGCATTAGTGGAAGTGCCTTAGCACGGTTCAAATCGTACTTATCTGACCGCCATCAGTTCGTAGCAGTGAATGAAGAGGTATCATATCGATCACAAGTGCAGTATGGAGTACCTCAAGGCTCAGTACTAGGGCCGTTACTTATCACGCTTTACATGTTACCCTTGGAAGATATTATCAAGAGACATGGTGTTAGCTTTCGCTGTTATGCTGATGATATTCAGCTCTATATTTCTTCACGGCCTGGTGAAACACACCAAATTGAGAAACTAATGGAATGCATAATCGATATAAAAAACTGGATGACGAGTAACTTCTTACTGCTAAATTAATTACTGTGTTAATTATCGGACCTAAAAACCCCATATGTAATAACCTAGAACACTATCTAATACTTGACGGCTGCTCTGTCAATTCTTCTTCATCAATTAGGAACCTAGGTGTGCTGTTTGATAGCAATCTTTCATTTGAAAGCCACGTTTCTAGCATCTGTAAAACTGAGTTTTTCTATCTCATAAACATATCTAAATTGCGACCTATGCTCTCAACGTTAAATGCAGAAATGCTAATTCATTATTGTCATGCTTATTACTATTGTCATGCTTTACTGGGTGGTTGTTCTGCACGCTTGATCAACAAACTACAGTTGGTCCAAAATGCAGCAGCTAGAGTCCTTACTAGAACCAGGAATTATGACCATATTAGCCCGGTTCTGTCAACACTGCGCTTGCTCCCTATCAAACATCGTATAGATTTTAAAATCTTGTTAATTACTTATAAAGCCCTGAATGGCTTAGTTCCTCAGTACTTGAGCGAGCTCTTATCACATTATAGTCCTCCACGTCCACTGCGTTCTCAAAACTCTGGCCATTTGATAATACCTAGAATATCAAAATGAGAGGAGAACTGCACCCCCCAAACTGAGCCTGGTTTCTCTCAAGGTTTTTTTCTCCATTCTGTCGCATTCTGGTTCCTTGCCACAGTTATGCATTTAGGAAAAGAGCACATAGCTCAAACCAGCGCATCAGCGGCACATGTAGCCTTTCTGTCAGAGCATCTGACAGGCCGAGCCGCTTTAAACTGAAACTATAAACTATATACTAATATATCTTACAAGTTTTTTTAAAGCTCTTCATATAAAGCTTGTCACATGTTTAGAACAAAGTGTATTATGCACTTTCTCCGCAGCAGCTCAGTCTGTGTCCTAGATATTTTTTCAGACGCGCTCGTATCAAACTTGATATTAACGGTATTGCTTCATATCGTATCGCTTATAAAAATATATCGATATATCGTACAAACTCGATATACCGCCCAGCCCTAATAAGATGTAATAAAAAATATGAAGTGTAGGAATTCACTAGTGATTTCAGACTTTTAGACACCACTGTATGCTAGTGCTGTCAAACGATTAATTGTGATTAATCGCATCCAAAATAAAAGTTTTTGTTTACATAATATATGTGTTTGTACTGTGTATATTTATTATGTATATATAAATACACACACGTGCATATATATATTTAAGAAAAACATGTTACATTTATATATTAAATATATTTCTATATGATATAAATTATATGAATATAGTAGTGCTGCCAATCAATTAAAAAATTTCATCGCGTTAATCACAGTCCTGGACTGTGATTAATCACGATTAATCGCAAATTTAAAATACTGGGATTTACCTGTAAATGTGTTGAAATAAAGGAATGCATGTTTAAGGAAACAGAACCTTTCACACCTCCGCCAGGTATGAGACATAATCCGTATTATTCTTTTGTTTTTATTCAGCCATTATCAGCCTTTATACTGACAATAAAACGTTTACCAAGCCACATCGCTTCAATCCCAGTACACATTTACCAAACTATTTTCAAAAGTATTTCTAAATAAATACAACAAAACATTTTATTGTGACCTTACATGAAGTATTATGATAAAATGCATTATGAAAAAGAATTGGACCTGTTCTGCAGGTGCATTAGAGCTAACATTAGCATCATGCTACATAAGGCAATTTACGAGATTAATAGTACACTTTTACTCAGAACTCACTTTAAACCACCATCGAGTGTTTGTAATAACTTCCTTTTGCGATCACATGTGTACACATACACTTTGGGTGGCCACGGTACATTATAAAAGTAGGCCAAAAAATGCAACCCACCGCTCTGTAATTTTTCCCGCGACTGTATTTTCAAAATAGCCCAATTGTGCGGGAAATTAAAAACCGCGACCCTGGCAACACTGGTTCACTGTACCCTTATCACACATGAGTATACATATCTCTCGCGCACTGTCGGTCTCTCTCTCGGACACACTCTCTCTCTCTCTCTCTCTCTCTCCGCGTTTGTTTCACTTTTGTTTAGCCCGGCGCCTCATAATCACACAATCCCTGCGTCCCAATGTGCATACTATTTACCCTATCTGCCCTAAATAGTATTGAAAATTACTAAGATCACATGCAATTTAGGATGGATAGTGTGCACATTGGGACGCAGGCAATGATTACCTTATGCGCTGCGATGATGGTTGAAGTTGGGGTCAAACCTTATCAAACGATTAATTTGCGTTAAAAAAAATTTAAGCGTTATAATTTTTAGATTAATCGCATGCGTTAACACGTTAACTTTGACAGCCCTAGAATATAGATATATGCATGTAAATATTTTCAAAATATATGCTGTATATGTGTGTATTTATATATACAAAATACAATTAATCATTTGACAGCACTACTGCATGCACATGGATTTAATGAGCTTTTCAGCATTTGTGCATGAGCCATGTGGAGCAGACTGCTCATTGATAGACATGTCAGTGCATTCCCAGTCAACACGTGAGATCACGCAATGATAACAGTGAGATCAAACCATTCTCATACAGTGATACTCACAGTGTGAGTTATATGTGAGCTCATTGTGAATTCAAAATGTTGAGCGGGTTGAGAGGAGGCAGTTCAAATATTGGTCACAGGGAGGGCATTTTACTTTCTGTTTCTCAACACTATCAGTGATATCACAGTGCTCTCACATGATGAGCTCATGAGTTCACGCCCAGCTAACAGGTTTCTGTTATAAGAACCTTCTCCAATCATACAACTGACTTCCAGACACAAAAGAAGACATTAATGAGATCACATGATCTCAGCATAGAATGATTAAACATCTCCACAAACAGCATCACCAGCTCCACTCATTACTAACCAGATTGACTTTATTTCTGTCATCTACAAAAGCGCTTATTGAGAATTAGATGTTTTATTGATTTGTTTGATGTTATCATCAAAGTGATTAGTGTTTGCTTTAGTTAGACTCTTGACCCTTGACTTTATAACATCTTATTTTTGGGGGGCTGCTGTAACTGTGTTTGTAAAGCATATTTGTCATTACCTACCAACAAAATCATTACCTAGATGCCTTTGTGAGATGTTATTAATCTAAACTTTTTAGTTATAACAGCTTTTTGATTATACAGTATAGGATCAAGCAGTGTAACAATTTATGAAAGATTTTAAAAGCATGATAAGTCACAAATATTTTGAACTACAGAGTCATTTAAAAACAAAGAGAGACATCGGTGTATGAATCTCAACAATCAAAAGCTTCATGCTGCAATGCATGCTGGGTATCTAGTCTCTGTGCAGTGAGTACACTTTGACCTTACATTGTGACCATAGTATAAGCTCACACTGAGGGCACTGTGAGGTTACACTTTTAACTCACTGTTGCCTCACATTGTGACCACATAACGAGTATCCTGGGAGATCAAATTGTTGACTGGGTTGTCAGCAGCTGGACTAAGGCACAAGGATTATCTTTAGCGTCTGTCACTTGACCAAAAGCTCAACTGGGAGGGGTTTACAAATAAACCAGGCCACTGTACTGCAGCCTTACAGATAAACAGAGATTAACAAAGGCTGTGCTAACAGAATGTTATAGTCAGATATCCATGTTACAAAGCATTTGGTTTTATCACTTTCTCACCTCTGCATTTTTCTCCTGATTTTGGTCATACTTTATCACTCTCACCTGTGAGACTCTTGCGTTCAGAGCGCTCTAATTTGGACTTTTCCTCCTGCAGGTTCTGTTGCTTGCTTTCTGTAGATTTTATACCCATTTGCAGCTGACTGGTGTACTTCTCATGCTGACACAGCAGGGGGCAGTCAACCAAAAAGAATAAATATATTAATATATTACATAGAACAGAAAATAGACACATGTCCACACACAAACAGATGAAACCATACCTTGAGGGCCTCTTCAGGGACTTTATGTTGACTCTTTTCAAGAATATACACATGTGAATGTGCTCTTAATGTTAAGTCAATACATTATAACTTAAATGTATATAAACCTTAAACAAGAACTCAAGGTTTCATGCCAAAAAACCTATAACAGCTAACCAGTTAAAAGGATATCATATCCAAAACGAACAATGTCCGACAGCTTGAGGGTTATGTATGTTTGGTCTGGAATTCTCAAGTCATTCACAAAGGTCTGAAATGGGAGAAGAAAATCAAATAATGTATATGTGCTTGAGATACAGGAATGCCAGAGTTATTATGCTTTTATGCAAAGCAGAAAATGAGAACATGTTCCTTAGAAATGAGGATCATCACAAGAAATCTGTCAAGAGTTAGCGACATTCAGAGTATAGAATCTACTTCTGTGTTCCGCAGAAGAAAGAAATGCATACCGTTTCAGAACAATATGAGGTGATATGAATAATGAAAGAGTTTTTGAGTGAATTATACCTTTAAGAAAGCTTCCTATTCTAACCATAAAACATTTGTCATTGGCACTTGGTCTGATTCAAGGGTTAATTAATCATATCTGTACTGCAGAGAGGGCATCTGCAACAGCATCCCAATAGCATATGTCCATTACCTTAATCCATTTATTTTCTAAACCAAGGGGAGAGATCATCCTGTCTTTCACAGATAACATCACAGTAGTCTGGAAAATGCAGTCATGTGTTCACGCCTATATTCTGAGCTTCAGTCACATTTGCTATGTTACTTACCCCATTTAAACTTCCAAGATCCTTGACAAGGTGCTCATCTGTGGCAGGGTTATAGTTGATAACAGCATGCTGTTTATCCACACTACGAGACTAAAGGAAGAAAAACATGTTTACATCCAACATCTTGCTTATTCTTGAACCTAACTCCATTGGAAATTATAATGTTAGCATGGGTTGGATATTTACGATTTACAAATCTTACCTTTGTGTGGCTTGCAAGTACTGTGCGTAATAATTTGGCCACACAAGGATACCACTTAAGTAACACAGTTTCATCACAATGGGTAGCAATTTAATATTGTGTATCAATATGTTGTAAAATTAATATGTTGTAGTCATATGTTTTTTAAGGTGAGTGTAAGAGTGTCAGATGATTCTTTCCCCTTTTTGTCTGAACTGACACAATGTGGTATGGAGTGCTGTAAGCAAAGTGCACCAACACTGTTTACATAGTTCCTTGCATTGCCTGCTTAACAGAACCCTAAACTTGTTCACTTGGTAGCACATATGAACAGATTCTTAGGAGCAAAGCTCAACTAAATCTTAAATAAATAGTGTATTAATATAACCACTAATTAAAGGGTGTGGTCATGCTGAATGATATCCATCATCCTGGCTACACTGTGGATGGTGAAGTTAATGGGACTGTATGGTGACAACTAGTGTGTGACTTGTGGGTTGTAAAGTTGTAGGAGGGCTGTACCACAGATCCAATCAATATTCCTCCCTTTGGAAGGGTGCCCTGTAAACCCTAACTACTTAATTTGGAGTCTCATATGGAGCTTTAACCCCTCCCGTCCCCCCCTTTTTTCTGATATCCACAGGGGTTATCATGATTATTCAAGATTATACCCCTGTGGGTTATAGAGATTGACTCAAAAGTCTAAACTGGAGTGAGGTACTGGAGAGAAAACTAATAAACCCTTCGTTGGCTGAAGGTGATGTCTCATAGAAATATAGGTACTTGGTGTCTGCTGACGCTGCAAGACCCTGTTCAGTTATGGAATACCTGGCTCTTGCCCACACTCAGATGTTAGTGGAGGGGGACAGACCCTGACCTAATTATGCAGAGAAGACAATGTGTCTGTCATTGGAGTCATGCTAATTACCCCTCATCCTTACTTTTAATGACACTTCAGGTTTAGTTAAACACTGAAAATATGAGGAGTATGTTATATTGAGAGGAAGAATACACTCAATTTTGTTAAGGTATTCAAATAAAATTTTTCATCATGTGAAAACATATGAAAACACAATTATAGTTGATCATGTTCTTGTGCATGGAATGACCATGAAAGAAGTTGGTCTACAGGGTCATCTACAGGGTTTTTATGCTACTTACACATACAGTATAATTACAGTACATAGTATCAGTACTTTACATAAGAGAACTTTCACTATTCTATGTACAGTAAATACTGTAGCACACGTTGTACACCATCAAACTGTTGTAACTGTTGAATTGATTTGTAGCTAAGTTCTTCTTGCATATACTATATTTTTACAGAACGACTGTCTAGGGGAGGTAATGAAAATCTTTTGTCAGGAGTCTATGAAACTGCTATAGTATGGCAAATAAGGTCAAAACTAACAAGGTGCAATTTGGCAGCAGACAGTGAATCTTTGCTTATTATTTATTTACTTGCTCAAGATTCAAGACTTTTATTTGTCACATACACAATTATACAGAGTATAACCAGCAGTGAAATGTAAGTCAGGTCCGCTCCAAGGACAGTGCAATTATATAGAATACAAAACACAGAATGTACATAAATATTAAGAAAAAGACAAGGAGAAAAAATAAAAAGAATAAAATAAAATAAAAGATAAAAATATAAATATAAATGTGCAGGTCAGTATGTTTGTTGACTTAAATAGTACTATAAGAAGGAATGTGCAAAAGAATGTGCAAAAAGTTGTGCAAAAAGTTGTACAGGGTATGTACAGAGCAGCAATACGAGGTAGAAAAAAAATTATGAATAACTTATTGATATAGTGGTATTTACGTGAGATATTATGACACGGAGTTAGAGTTTAGGAGCCTGATGGCCTGGGGGAAGAACCTCCTCCTAAGTCTCTCAGTTTTTGCCATCAGGTTACGGAAGTACTTGCCAGATGGTAGCAAAGTGAATAGATGGTTACCAGGGTGATTTGAGTCCTTGATGATTTTGACAGCTCTACTTTTGCAGCGTTTGAGGTAGATGTCCTGCATGTACTTACTGTACTGTACAGTAATTGACAGTATACTGTATTGTGTGTTCAGAGTCAGTTATTTGGCATTTAAACTTCTGCTTTTCATCTACTGCGGGATCTCTTAACAGTAGTTTAGAAGTTTAATGTAAACCTTTCTTAAAATGTATTGTTGAATTTCACTCTCTGCTCCCCTCTATTTATGTTGAATGAATGAATGAATGAATGAATGAATGATGCATTTATATAGCGCTTTATTGTATATTGCTGTACACACAAAGCGCTTTACAATCATGTGTGTGTGCGTGGGGGGGGGTCTCTCCTCAACCACCACCAGTGTGCAGCATCCACTTGGATGATGCGACAGCAGCCACACTACAACGGCGCCAGTGCGCTCACCACACACCAGCTACAGGTGGAGAGGAGAGAGAGTCATAGAGCCAATCAAGTGTATGGGGATTATTAGGAGGCCATGATAGACAAGGGCCAGTAGAGGGAATTTGGCCAGGACACCAGGGTTACACCCCTACTCTTTACGAGAAGTACCATGGGATTTTTAATGACCACAGAGAGTCAGGACCTCGGTTTAACGTCTCATCCGAAAGACGGTGCTTTTTGGCAGTATAGTGTCCCCGTCACTATACCGGGGCGTTAGGACCCACACAGACCACAGGGTGAGCACCCCCTACTGGCCTCACTAACACCTCTTCCAACCTAGTTTTCACCGGAGGTCTCCCATCCAGGTACTGACCAGGCTCAACCCTGCTAGCTTCAGTGGGCAACCAGTCTTGGGCAGCAGGGTGATATGGCATATGTTGTATACTGTAATAGACATTGACTTGCAAAATGATTCCTGTTTCCCAAAGGAAGGTTTTTGTAATTGTGTTTTGAATTGATCTCACTAGTGACTAGTGAGTAGTCGTCAAGTTTGATTCAGAAAAAAAAGAAGAAATTTATATTTTTGAACATATGCTTTTGACTAAAATATTTGATTTTGACTTGGAAGTTTAAGGTTTGTATAGGTTGGTTTGAAATTGTATTTGTAGTTGTGAGGAAATGGTGAGTTGTTTCATGAATTATGAGTTAGCAATCAAAATACAAAAAAACAAACAACAAACAAAACAACTGTAAAACACTTCAGTCGTCTCCAACGAACAGACCTGACAAGGTGCATAATTTTGGCCTGTCAGACTGCCGAACAGTCTCCATTCTTTCACACTGTCTTTGGCAGATGCAAGGTGTCTTTTACAGTAGATAAAACTACTAAATAGTTTCTTTACTGTTACCTTTACTGTTCCACAACATCTTAATCGACCCTTCGCAAAGACCTGCCTCCCTTCGTTACAGTTGCTACTGTATGTCCGACAAGCGATGGTGCTCTCACGCCACACATCATGTTCTCAAGCAGTGAAAAATACATCGCAAGCAAAGGGGAAACTGACAATGCCCCAATAAACAGAAATAAAAACTAAACAATAAACAAAAGACAGAGCAGGTTACTTTTACGTATGAATAAAAGGCTCGGCTTTCAAATGTTGTAATTCAAACAATAAATGCCGTTTTGTGGCTCTTTAATGTGTCGTGACAGCACCTCAGTTCAAGTGGCATGTGAAATGATCATCCTTACTCTTTACTGATTAAAGCAAGAAATAAACATGAATGAACATCAGAAGGTTTCAATTGCGGAAAGATGTCAATATACATTTTTCAAGTTCAAGTCCACCGACATTAATCTTCTCTACTGTCTGTTTTGTTTGTCGGACAAAAATGGCAGATTCTGCGTTATGATTGGTCAGATCGCCTGTCAGTCAAACTCTCTGCGAAGGGTAGTTAAGCCTCATGTAGCTGTTGGCTTACAGTTCAAGATGAAATTGGAAGTTAATTTCAATTGCACGTCTTTTCCAAGTCTTTAGAAGCTGTTTTGAGGTGGTCCAACATTTAGATGATTTTAATCCTTCTTTCAAAAATGCTCACTAGTCTTCCTTTACATTCTGCTTGCATGGTAGTGGTCTCACTATGCTTTGAAATAATTCATTCACATCCAGCACATGAGCAATATCCAAAACCGACTGACCAGATTTAGCCAATTAACAGCTCCTTTCATCTGGCCATTTTCACTAAAACCCACAAAATAACATTTAATAATATAGCCCTTCTAATAATATAACATCTAATAATACCTGACACATAGTGATTTGTATTAGTGAATTATAGCCCGGTATGTTTAATTGCATCATGACAAATTATACAACTGAAACTTGCAACATTAGTTCTATACTCCACCACTTCACAACATGTATATGTTGTATACTGTAATAGTCGTTGACTTGCAAAATCTCTAAAGGGTATTTAATAAATATTTAATCAAATGTTTTGGCTCACACCAATAGACCTTTACTGACGCAAGATCATAAATCTGGTCTCCCAACAACAGCATGGCCGGATTAAGCACACATAGGGCCCAGGGGCTATAGCAAACCCAAGGGCCCATACCTAAATGGCGACATACCGGACAGCGTACTACATCTGCCTAATTTCTAGCTGATCAGAGCAGATCGGGACGCGGAATCAACGGGGAAATCACGTGGAGGCGGGACGTGCTTTTACATCAATGAGCGGTGGTGTACAGATGTAACTGTGTTAAAGAAGATGTGCTGTTCAGATCTAGAAATGCTCTTCATTAACTGCAAGCCGTTCTATTCGCCGTGGGAGTTCTGCTCGTTCATTCTGGTGAGTGTCTACATTCCACCGCAAGCGCACGTGAGCACAGCTTTACAGAAACTCGCTGATCTGATCACAGAGAGTGAGCAACAACACCTGGACTCTGTTTTAATCATTCTTGGGGACTTTAATAAAGCAAATCTCTCCTGCGAACTGCCAAAATACAGACAGCACATCACATGTCCCACCAGAGACAGTAATATACTAGATCACTGTTACACAGCGATAAAGGACGCATATCACTCGGTTCCACGAGCACTATCTGATCACTGTTTGGTTCATCTTATTCCGTCCTACAGGCAGAAACTTAAATCTGCAAAACCTGTATTAAGAACTGTTAAAAGATGGACTAATGAAACAGAGCGGGATTTACAAGCCTGTTTCTCTCGCACTGATTGGACTGTTTTTGAAAATGCTGCCAACGATCTGGACGAGCTCACAGAGACTGTGACATCTTATATCAGTTTCTGTGAGGATATGTGCATTCCTACCAAGGACTCATTTAACCTACAACAATGACAAACCATGGTTCACTGCAAAAAAAGACAGCTCTGTCAAAGAAGATGCTTACAGAAAGGGGGATAAAGTCTTGTATAAACAGGCCAAATACACACTGGAAAAGGAGATCAGAGTGGCAAAGAGGAATTATTCTGACAAGCTAAGGAACAATTTCTCTTCCAGTGATCCTGCTTCAGTGTGGAAAGGTATGAAAGATATCACCAGTTACAAGTCACCATCCCCCAGCGCTCTGGAAAATCAACAACTGGCAGACAATTTGAATGAATTTTACTGTAGGTTTGAAAAAACAACCCACACCCACCCTGAACACCTCTCCACACAACCATTAACACCCCCAGCAACCCCTCTCTCCCCCACACCTACAATTCAAATCAGTGAAGATGACATGTGCCAGGTCTTCAGAAAGAACAAAAAAAGGAAAGCACCAGGCCCAGACGGTGTGTCACCAGCCTGCCTAAAAACCTGTGCTGTGGGCATAAAGCTCTGGCCCCCATCTTCACACAGATCTTCAACAGTTCACTGGAGCTGTGCGAAGTCCCCTCATGCTTCAAACGCTCCACCATCATCCCCGTCCCAAAGAAACCCAAAATACTGGACTTAATGACTACAGACCTGTGGCTCTAACGTCTGTGGCCATGAAATCATTTGAAAGACTGGTTTTGGCTTATCTGAAGGACATCACTGGACCCTTACTGGACCCCCTGCAGTTTGCTTACAGAGCAAACAGGTCTGTGGATGATGCAGTCAACATGGGACTGCACTTCATCCTGCAGCATCTGGACAGACCAGGGACTTATGTGAGGATCCTGTTTGTGGACTTCAGCTCTGCTTTTATCACCATCATCACGGACACCCTTCAGAATAAACTGTCTCAGTTCTCCATCCCCACCTCCGTCTGTCAGTGGATCACCAGCTTCCTAACAGACAGACAGCAGTTAGTAAAGCTTGGTAAATCCACATCCAGCACTCGTACCATCAGCACTGGAGCACCTCAGGACTGGGTTCACTCCCCACTGCTCTTCTCCCTCTACACCAACGACTGCACATCTAAAGACCCCTCTGTCAAGCTCCTGAAGTTTGCACAATCTATTAGACAACTTCATTTTAATGAAAAATAACATGAAAAAATATATAGGGGCTGTTTACACCTGGTCACTTCATGCGTTTTGTAATATAAATCCGATAGCTCAAACCACTTCAGGAGATGGTCTGGGCCCAGAGCTGGGTAGTAACTGATTACATGTAATCTGGATTACGTAATCAGATTCCAAAAATTAAGTACTTGTAATCAGAGTAAATTACATTTTAAAATACTCGTAATCAGACTACAGTTACTTTTTTATGGATTACATGATTACATATTATTCACACAATAGCAATAAATTATTCATAAATCATTGATTCCCCCTAATTTCTCTTTTTCATCTTTTAAATTTTCCTTTCTAAAATAGTCTACCGAATATATACTTATTATATATGTATAAATAGTCCAGTCTTGCGGACATTCACACAAAGATCAGTCATTAGTCAGGTGGCGACAGCATTTGACCATTGGATTTACAAAAATCATTTCAGGTTTAAGAAGGGTTTCAACATTGCATCAACTACTGATGAACACATTCATTTTTATTTGAATTATTACTCTGTAGGTTTTTTAACCATGTATTATTAATTATAACTAATTAAAATGCACATATTCACGTTATTTCTTAGATACATGTAATGCAGGCATTCCAAAACTTTTTGTCATCTAAACCTTATTCACCAAATATATTTGCTTTAAGTACCCCTGAGATTTTAAAATAAATATTTCAATAATTATCACATTTGCATGTTCACGGTTTCTTTGATGTTGATTAATGATCACATGGCATGCAGGTAAATAAAAATATTTAATCTTTTTTAGTAAGTGTTTTATTTAAAACACAAAGACTGTTCACTCCTATACTTATGAATGGGAGAAACTGCAACACGCAATATGGAGGAATAGTCCCACCTTCGAAATGAAAGAGCCAAATTTCCCATAGAAACCTGACTAGATCAGCCAACGCATATGCACTGTATAAGCAGGTTATGATTCAGCATGCACATTGCCTGGTCTAGCCTGAAAAATAAGATTTTTAAACGCTATTTGAGTATAAGAAACAACATTCATGGGGCAATTAATTTCAGATTTTTGTTGCTGATTTGACATAATGTGAGTTCAGCGAGCAGTTTTTGAGATTTCAGGATTCCCCTGTTCATTAAGATTGTCTTGTATGAGCTGACTGGAGGTTTGTAAATATGGCCGTCAAGTGAAGAGACTTTCCTCGAAAGGGAGTTCAAAAAAAAAAAAAAGGGAGTTTGTTTTAAAATGATTTATTTTAATTGTATTTTTTTATGATTTAATTAATTGTCAGCTTTTCATTAAACTCACAACCCCCCTGCAGTTCCTTTACGAACCCTAGTTTGGGAAACTGTAATATAATGTTTAATGCACTTGAAATTACAATGAATGGAACAAGTTTTCTTACTCTTTGCATTTTTTACATCATTATGGTACAAGATAATGCTATTTAAATCAATGTGATAAACGAGTTAAATCAAAAGTAATCTAAAAGTAATCTCAAAGTAATCTGATTATATTACCTAAAATGTGTAATGTAACAGATTACGTTACTGACTACAATTTTTGTCATGTAATCTGGAATCAGTAACGGATTACAATTTGTAAGTAACCTACCCAGCTCTGTCTAGGCCGCATTCCAAACGAAACTGGACATGTGTAAACGCATCTGGTTGTTGAAACCACATGTAAATTTTACTTGTCCCAAAATGTAAAAAATAAAAATAAACGTGTGAGACCGTGTTATAGGCTATATGACATTATAGTCAGATATGACTACGCTCATGCAACACGCATCACCGCAGACGAGTAGCTGAGTATCTCTTCAGAAGACACGCAAACTGCCGCGAATGAAACTGGAAGTAAGATGCAGACGATCAACACAATACTCTTCATTAAAAGTATAAGACAAACTTATCTTTCCAGTGCTGATGCCACGTGCTCTCCTATTGCGGTCTTTAATCTTGAAATGAGCTGAAAATGTATAAAATGCAGCGCTTATCTTTTGATTTCGTTGAAGTGAATTTCGTTACATTTAAATATAGCGCAGGAATTGAAGATCGGATTTATATCTGTTTTGCGACTTTGTGGCCATGTGTAAATTTAAACGTTTTAACAAATCAGATAGATGTCCGATCAGCGAAAACGCATGAAATGACCAGGTGTAAACAGGCACATTCATAATCTATGACAAAAATATTATTATAAATTCGGTTTGTGGATAATTTAGCAGCAAAATTTATTCTAGAAATATCATGAATGCATAATTTTATAAAATCTAAACATTTAGTGATAACATTATTTAGTGGGGAACAAATAAAAGTGAATATGCGAAGGACTATATCTGGTAAAATGTTACACATTGCTCTTTGTATTGTTGTAAAATATATTAATGAAAACAAGTAAATGTATTTATTTATAAATATAAACTACAAAATTAAAAGACATTTCTTTTAAATGTATAGCACAATGAAGGCAGCGACATATGATAGAGCAGTCCCAGCTATCATATATATCATAAATGTTACTGCCTCCATTACTGTGCTATACATTAGATTATTAATAGCTTTGATAGGACAGAACAAGAAACGCTATAAATAATCTTTCATTGCACAAAAGCATTATAATACGAAAAGCTCCAATAGAGAGCGGCACAAAGCGCTTATGGCTTCCCGTGCGCAGAATGATGCGCTTGAAGCAGCACGGAGTCACAGCGCGCAGCTTAACAGTTTTCACTCTCAGTTATTGAGCGCTCTTGGAGAGAGTTTGACTGTCTTGACTGTCTTAACCGAACGTGACACAGTTTGAATGCTGAACGGAGGATGACAGATAGAAGCAGTGGAGAGAAGAATTTACGTGAACTTGAATTTAACGACATAAATGTTCATCTGTACCTCACATTAAACTATGGAACACTTGGACTTTGACTTTATGGTGCTTTCTAATGTTTTTGTGCTTTCGTGGGGCTTAATAACACAGAATAATATACGCACAATTAGGGATGTAACGATTACCTTCATTGACGATAAATCATGATAAAATTCCCCACGGTTAGTATTACCGTTTCATATTTTAATTATCATTAAAACCGTATTCGATTACCGTGATTTGAACAACTCGCGATACATAAATACTGTCCGGCATAAAGCAGAGTTTTCAGTAACAGTCTCAGGTGTGCACAGCAGCAGAGTAGTTTCGTAGTTTCGTTCTGAGTGAAAATAGGGCGGAAAAGCTGGGAGTTTTTAAAAGAGTGCTAAGGGAATTATACAAATTAATATATCAATGAATTAATTATATGAATGTACCTCTGAAGGTTCTGACTGTCTTCAGAAATGATTTGATGGCATTTTGTTTTCATCTTAGCTCCATGTAATACCTAAAGGAAGTGTTCTTAAACGCAATACTGCTTTGTTCGCAGAGTTCACAGGAATCAGCTGTAATTCAGCTTTTCCGTATATAGCGCCACCTGCTGTCAGTGAGTCTGTGTGCAGTTTCTGTCTGGCCAAAAAACGGACCAAATTTGCATGCCCTGCTGTAAATTTTAACCGGTTGATGAAAAACAAGCTTATGTGGATTCTACACATGTAAACAATTCAGATAAGCTATATAGAATTATTTATGGAGCAATATAATCATTTATTAATCAATTATCATTTTAACTTAACCCTTTTCTTTAAAGGCTGAAATGTGAGGTCTACCTTTATATTAAGCTTTTTCAAATCTTTATTTGAACATTTACATTATTTATTTGAACATGCTATTAAACTGTTATCAGTCAAGATGTCATTTAAAATCCAGACCTCATTGGTAATGTTATTGTTTTAGTGATTATGCAAACAAAAAGTCATTTTATTTGCTGTTTGTTGATTTTTAAGTATAAAACTTGGTGAAGTGATTTATGTGTCGGTACTTTTTGAACATCTCCAGCACATTTTAACAATACCGTGATAATACTGATAACCGTGATCATTTTGGTCACTATAATCGTGATAAGAAATTTTCATACCGTTACATCCCTACGCACAATATCGGATTTGGATTGGTCTCGTCTGACCGATACCCAATCCGGCAGAAATTCCAGTATCGGAGCCGATACCGATCCTCAGTATCGGATCGATGCATCCCTAACGGAAAGTAGTCCAGACTGTCATTGGTACAACCCTACCCACTCTCCAAGAACTGTACTTATCCAGAGTGAGCAAAAGGGCTGGTAAAATCACTCTGGGTCCCTCACATCCAGCACACTCCCTATTTGAACTGTTACCGTCTGGTTGGCGCTACAGAGCTCTGAGAACCAGAACGACCAGACACAGAAACTGTTTCTTCCCTCAGACAATTCATCTCATGAACACTTGACAATAAAATGCGGAACACACAACTCTATTATTTATTCACCACGCTTGCTTACTTTTTTATTTATCAAATTTTTTCATTTCAAATTTGCACATATCAGACCTGTACACACATAATTGTCTATATTATATACTGTGTTTTTGCTGTTTTGTACATTGCCTATTTGGATATTTGTATTATTCTTTATTATCTGTGTCCTGTCCTGTTGCTGTCTCTCTGTTGCACTGTGGAGCTTCTGTCACTAAAACAAATTCCTCGTATGTGTGAACATACTTGGCCAATAAAGCTCATTCTGATTCTGATTATATTACCCAATATTTGATATATGTAGCCTATACTAATAGTGACATTAATAATAAATACCATAAGTCCATGTTTCTACAGTGTTTGTAACTGCATGGTAAATAGCAGTGCTGTGTGGATTGAAATGCTTGTTTTTACCATTTTGTACAGTTTACCTTAACACTTCAATTTACATTATCGGGGCTATTTAATCTGGTTTCAGCTAGCTTAAGAGCCTTTGTTGTTCACAAATAATGTTGTAAGTGTGGCGTGTCGAATTCAAATGGATCGTTGGTTATCACTTTAATAGAGTGGCAAGACTGACTTTGTAGACCACTTTGTCTGTTTATTACAGAAGATGATATTCATATTTAATATTCAACATACAACCCGAATTCTGTAAATACTGGGACATTTTTTAAATTTGAATAAAATGAAAACTAAAAGACTTTCAAATCACATGAGCAAATATTTTATTCACAATAGAGCATAGATAACATAAATGTTTAAACTGAGAAATTTTACACTTTTGTTCTCATTTCAAATTTGATGCCTGCTACAGGTCTCAAAGAATTTGCCATGGGGGCAACAAAGGGCTGAAAAGGTAAGAAATTTTGAAAAGATTCAGCTAGGACAACATCTAGCAACTAATTAAGTTAACTGACATCAGGGCCCGTATTCTTAAAGATTCTAAGAATCCTTTTAGAGAGCTCCTAATTTAGCTTAAAAATTTCTAACTAGGAGTCTTAGCTTAAAAGTGATTCAGGACCAATCTGAGAGCAACTCTGAGCGAGGAAAAGACAAAAACTTTTATCTTAGTGAGGAGGCGGGGCTGACCCCGTTGCTAGCTATGACACAGTCTTTTGAAGACTGTGATTGGTTTGTTGTCCAAGAAGGAAATAAAAGAGCGCTTTTAAGAGTAGGGTTTATTATAAGCCTTCACTTATAATTTTTCCTGTTTTACCGTACTCTAGCTCTCTCTCTCTCTCTCTCTCTCTCTCTCTCTCTCACACACACACACACACACACACACATTATATATGTATATAAATTCTTTATTTTTTTATTTACCATGCTGTCATACTTACCGTATTTTATAGGAAATGAACAGAGACATAGTAAGTGCTGTAATAGACCCAAATCATCACTGCTGAATAGTTGCATTTTTCCAGTTGCCAAATATGTTAATGTAGTGATTACATCCATTTCTGGCACTATGGCATTTCAGCGCGGTGTCGGAGTTGTTAGCGTGTCTCTAATAAGATCAGTCACAAACATGATCCCTGCACAATCTAATGTGTAGCGTCTTATTAACTCACTGTCATGCATTGTGTGCAACGTATTTATTCTCCCTCTTCAACTAAAGCTCTATCATGCAAAAAGGAAGCCATGGTTTTATAGCCATGGTAAATATGAACATGGTCCAGAAGCGCCATCGTGTCCTGTGGGCCAAGGCTCATTTAAAATGGACTGTTTCAAAGTGGAAAAGTGTTCTATGGTCAGACGAGTCCAAATTTGACATTCTTGTTGGAAATCACGGACGTCGTGTCCTCCGGGGCTAAAGAGGAGGGAGACCTTCCAGCGTGTCATCAGTGTTCAGTTCAAAAGCCAGCATCTCTGATGGTATGGGGGAGCATAAGTGCATACGGTATGGACAGCTTGCATGTTTTGGAAGGCACTATGAATGCTGAAAGGTATATAAAGGTTTTAGAGCAACATGCCCTCCAGACGACGTGTATTTCAGCAGGACAATGCAAAACCACATACTGCAGTAGGGCTACACGATATATTGCACGCGATTGTCATGGAACCGGCTTTACTGACTAGATACAATCTAGTCAGTAAAGTCGGTTCCGTGATTAGAGCTAAATGTCCATCACCTGTTTTCAAATGGAGCATCATTTAATACACAGAGCCATAGTTCACCGACAAGCTACGCAATATCATGTTCAATATCACAAGTGATTCATCTGCGATTCTGAGCACGAATTGCGTAGCTTGTTGGTGAACAAGCAGCTCTGTGCATTAAATGCCGCTCCATTTGAAAACAGGTGATCGAGATTTACTGCTAATCACAGAACTGTCTTTACTGACGAGATGTGCATGACTATCGCATGCAAAATACCGTGCAGCCCTATACTGCAGCTATTACAACAGCATGGCTTCATAGTAGAAGAGTCCGGGTGCTGAACTGCCTGCAGTCTAGATCTTTCACCTATAGAGAACATTTGGCGCATCATTAAATGAAAAATATGTCAAAGACGACCACAAACTCTTCAGCAGCTGGAAACCTATATTAGGCAAGAATGGGACCAAATTCCAACACCAAAACTCCAGAAACTCATAACCTCGATTCCCAGACGTCTTCAAACTGTTTTGAAAAGAAGAGGAGACGCTACACCATGGTAAACATGCCCCCGTCCCAACTATTTTGAGATCTGTAGCAGGCATCAAATTTGAAATGAGCTCATTTTGTGCATAAAATTTTTAAATTTCTCACTTTAAACATTTATGTTATCTATGTTCTATTGTGAATAAAATATTGGCTCATGTGATTTGAAAGTCTTTTAGTCTTCATTTTATTAAAATTTATACAACGTCCTGAATTTCCGGAATTCGGGTTGTATTATTTTGTACTATATACAGTACTTATACTTGCTAGGCAACAGTGCCTGGTTTTTTTTTACATTTCAATTGAAGTGCAAATGAAAATCCTACCTGCAGCATTAGCTCGCAGTCCTCCCGGCCAACAAAGATCATTTCCCGTGGCAGACGGTGACGAGTACCAGAGCTGCTGACCAGGAACCACGATGTCACGCTCATCTTTGTTTCATAGAGAAACCCCTTTGCATCCTGTGACATAAATCACAAAAATGTAACATGAAAGACTATATGTTTGTTAAGGATAAATTTTATGTAATACTTTAATATCAGAGGTAGAACACAGTCAAATAAACTCTTAAGTCATGTCAAATCAGATTATTATTAGCAAATTAGATAATTAGCTAACCGCTTTTTCTAGCGATTATCATCAATTTGATTTCACAGATACTATTTAAACTAAACTGATCTAGACAATGACGTCTCTGAATTTAATAATGAAACGCCTTTAACTGAACATTAAGTGTTTAATCTTATTATTATACATTACTGACACTCTATCCTCCAATTTGATACTGTTAAGTGCTTTGACACAATCTGTATTGTTAAAAGCATAATATAAATAAAGGTGACTTGACTTGACTAATGATGTCATATCTTTGCATTAAACACTAATAGGTTAAACAATAGGACAGTGTTAATTCATCTTTCATTTATCGGGAAATTTCATTTAGTTTATTGTGTTAATGTTCATAAGGACATATTTCACATGATTCAGTTTTTGAGAAGTGGACTATATAAATAAAACTGGAGCCAATCAAAATGTTTCACAGATCATTATAACACAAAAGTTAAATGCAATTATTAGCCAAAACCACTTATTTACACCCTTAATGATAATTCCTTTTAAACCCTTACTCAGATGTTCTTCACAAAATGGATGCTTATTTGCTGACAGTGTTACACACGTTATTAGATAAGACAGCTGTCTAGACATGTTACGTCGGAATAATATTTTATATATATATCATATCATATATATCCCATATATACGAAATACCAAAGTGTGTTCTGCCCAAATTCATCTATTAATATGCTTCTTGGTATGTACAGGTCTGTATATCCATCTATATATATATATATATATATATATATATATATATATATATATATATATATATATATATATATATACAGACCTGTACATATTTCAGCTGGCCTGCACAAATAATTAATCTTTCATCTGTTCGTCTCTATAAAACCGCAGAATCAAGCCATTAACGTACATTGTTAGTGAACAATAGGATTTAGCATGCAAGTATAGTTTTGTGTGTTTTATGTCTGTCACATTTGCAGTTAATGCGGGCCTAAGTCTGCTTCATACGACCATCATAATTGATTCAGAGCAGCAGTGATTTGGTGATGGAGAGATCAGCTGTTGTCGCACCAGCACAGAGAGACGCATTCTGCTGTATGTCTCTCCTTATTTACATCAGATATCAATGTGACATCAGTAACCTATGCATGAACCAAATACACGAATTCAAACATATTTAGCCTTATTGATGTTCATGGCTCAATTAAGACACCTTTCCGATATGAAATGATTCGCGTAATTCAACCACATGTCAAACTGCTCAGTATTCCGTTCAAGAAATCGTTTCACGTATCAAAAACATTAACCCTTCTACACTGAGAAATGTGTTAAATCTAGAGCGAATCTGGCCTTCTTCTTCAGTCCCTGATGATGCTGAATATCCTCCGACCTTACCTACAGTACTCCAGATGCACTGATCTCTCCCAGATAAACAAAAGGACTGTCCCCTCCGCGATACGAATCGATAGGCGCTTCCTCGACTACACGATGTTATTTTGCGAAATCCAGTTAAAAGATCGTAGACTGTCATCAGTGTTGCGGTTCCATGTAGACTACACCCTCTCTCGTTAGACACAGATCATGCTGTCATGGCATCTGCGTCCAGCGCCGCCACCGGTGCATTTCTACAGCAGCATGCTGCAACACCACCGAAGCACCAAGCATCCGAGTCGGTGTCCAGTATGAAGACACTGGCTTTTTTATTGGCTCCAGATGGGGGAATAAATAAAATACAAACAAACAAATACATAAATGATGGGGGGGGGAAATGTAGGTGTAAGTAACCTGTATAGTCAAATAAAGATAGCAGTGATTAGTTATTGACACTGCACTGACAGCTTTAAAGAATATGATTTTTTTATTGCTAATTTCATGTCTAATTTCATTGTCTTTAACCTCTTATCTAATTTATCAGTGCATATTTTAACGTGAATATGAATTTTAAATAGATTTTTATGACTTTTTCATATGCAATGCAAAGTACTTTAAAAACGTTAAGGCAAACACTTTTTGAATTTTAATAAACATTATAACATTATATAAAGCATAAGAGATGGTTTGTTATTAATGCATATTAATGCACATTAAAATAGAATTGTCCAAATTTAATACTGCTTTTTATAGCCCATATATTCAAATATGTTCTTATATGTTGTAAATTTTAAAGTAATATTAATATTATATATATTAAAGTAACATTTGCAATTAAGCAATATTATATATTGCTTAAGAGATGTTTTGTTAATATGCTAAACATTTAAGTAGTTACAGTGTTTTAAAATTGCTTACTAAAATTTGTAGGCTACTTTAAGCGCACTTAGTGAAACCATTCTTTAGACCAAGTCTGCAAAACTTCAAGCACATTATCGGCTTTGCACTCAGTTTACCATTTAAATGCCAAACTAATTTAATGATTACCCACACCCAATGATCCTGTGTGAAAACATCTATACATAACTTGTTCATTTAGAAATCAAAACTCAATGTTTTGAGGAAGAAATACATTATTTTTTTACCCCTTGCATTTCTTTTTACAGTGGAAATATACCTAATTTGATCACTTAGAAATCAAAACTCACTGTTTTGAGAAACACATTTTTCACCCTTTCAGCATTTCTGTATATACCGTGTAATTCTATGTAAATACTGAAGATGCATACTGTCACGAATCCTGGCCATGAACTTCCATTCGCTCACCACCAGAACTTCCATTCGCTCACTGCATGGACTCTTGCACTACACTGCACTACTGACACTTCACCATTGGACTACAGTTCCCATCATCCATTGCACTGACGACACACACAGCTGATTTCACTGAGTACACTCACACGCTTCATAAGCCTTGGACTTCCTCTCTGTGATCGCCGAGTATTGTATTGTGTTTATCACTCCCCTAGTGTTAGCTGCCAGAAAGCCAAGCCATGTATAGCTCGTCAGTTCAGTGTTAATTCAGTTCAGTTCAGTCTAAAGTCGATCAATTCTGCATGCACACTGTACATACGGTGTATTTTTGTACGTGTAAGTATGACAAACTCCTGCGCACTCCACTGCACAATGAACAAGAGAAGTCAAAAGATAGTAGTGTTTTACATTTGTCATATCCATGTGTAGTTTGGCATGTACCTGTAATCATTTGATGTTTTTGTGATCATCTAAAGCAAAAACTAAATTTTTATGAGTAAAATCATTTTAAAAGAAGCATTTGCTTTTGCAAGAGATGTGTAATGTTGTGTGCATATTTTGTGGTTTTGTTTGCATGTTTGGAGAAAAGGAGCCATTGTTTCAGAAACTGTGTAAGCATAAAAAAACAACTGTAAAAAGGTCACAATACTTTGATTCATATAGTCTATGTGACTTAAATATATTTGAATTGATGCTATAAACTGATCTCAAAAGTAATACGGTATATTCTCGATTTCCCCAAGCATGATCATTATTCTTCTAGAGGTGTGAGACATAAATATATACGAGAGGATATGGTCTTTAATAATAATAAAAAAGCATTTTTATGACACACAAACAAAAACAGGAGGATAAGATCTTTAATTTTAAAAAAGTTTTTTTTTAAACATATTTTTGTCCCTCACTCTGCTAAACATTCACAATTTGAAAATGGAGTGTACCAATTCAAAATGTTTATTTTTTAGTGAAGTAGAAAAACTTATAAAATATAAAAACAAGTAGAAAAAAAAAAAAAAAAAATATAGTGATAAACATTACCAACCAACATTTCAGAATTTCATTATTCAAATATGGACCAAATCCATTCTCAGCAATGCTGTTTTTGTTAGTTTTATCTAATGTCATATTTATATTATGCAACTTTTAAAATATGCTACATTTGCAGAGAATTTACAGCTTGAATTTACAGCATTGACAAGTTGTTGACGTCAATTAAAAAAAAAATTATCCCAATGTCTTCAATAAAACATTAAACACTGAAATAAAAGCCAAATAAACTGTTTTGCTTGAATTAACTGCAGCACATTGAAGGGTCTGGAATATTTAGTAACAAATTCCTTGTAATACAATTCTTAAATAAATTCATGTAATACAACATTTAAAATGACATCATAAATATTGGGTACCATGCAATGTGTAAAAAAAAAAAAATCTTTTAAATTATAAATCCATGTAAGAATGCTATAAAGTTCATTAAATTGATTGTTTGGCAATTTAATTTTATGCTGTATAACTATTTCCCCCTATAATAACAAGCTCATATGAAGACTTTTTTTGTTGTTGTTGCTTTTTTTGACAATTGAGTCATGAAAAGTGTGAATAAATTCCAGGGACAGATCTTATAAATCTGATAAAAATTATTTAACTAATTACCACTAGCTGAAACCTTCAGTTCATCGCTGTAAATGTCATGCAAGTAGTGATGTCTTCAATGAGGCTACTATATCTACTATAATGAATTTCTAGCTGTTCTGTTTGAGAAAAACCTGAGTGGAGTGGAACCTTTTGGCAAATGCTTTGAATCTTTTTGAAAGACAATTCTATCTAAAAGAGAATCAAAACAATCTTCAAAAAAAAACAAAAAAACATACTCAAACATAAGTCTCTAACATAACTGTAATTCATCACTTCTTTGGTATTAGGTTATATTGTGTCCTCACAGGACACAACCGTGATACACTACAATCATACTTAAGGACTACATTTTAACTGCAACTTAAGTAGAAAAATGTGTGTAAGAAAGTAATACAGGTTTGGAACAACATGAGAGAGAGTAAATGATAACAGAATTTTCAAAAAAATTCTTAAAATGTAAGAATCAGTGCATTTGTAAAAATGTACAAATGACTAACAAAGAATAAAGCCTGTTTCAAAAACCTAGCAATATGCAATAAAGAATTAGACTGAATAATGATCACTGATAAAAATCTTTACATTGTGAATCCAGTATTCTTTTGTAGAAGGGTGTTACTACAAAAGAAGTATAGTGCAGCAATAGCTATGAATAAGTTATTAGCAGTGTCTAAGTGGATTGTATTTGTGCAGAACGTGTGTGTTATTAGGAATGAGGAAAGGTTCACCCCCAAAATCTAAATTCTGTCATCCTTTATTTAACCTCATATTGTTCCAAACGTGGTGACCATCACACCATGTCTACATAAGCACTGTAATGTGACACCACAAAAGCAAACAGAACCTATTGTGATGCTGTCTACACTGGACGTAGCACAACACACCAAATTTCCAACAGGAAACTGGTGTCCTGTTCCATCTTTGGTGTATTCCATGCACTTCCATTTGGTCGAATGGATCCAAAAGTTCACTTTGATACATCCAGTGTAGAAAATCTGAAGCTGATGCAGTAGTGTGGACATGGTGGCAAGCTCCAAAAAGGACAAAATTAAAGTTTTGCCAGGGAATTAAAAAATGTATTTAGGTTTCACATAAGGAACAAAGTCAAACTGATTTGGAATGGCATGGGGGTAAGTAAATGATCACAGAAATTTCTAGGTCAAGTATTCTTTTAAAGAGTTTTTATGCTGTGCCACTGGCAGAATATGAGAACTGAGGGAAGTGGGGTCTTCTATCACTGTCAAAGGACTCCATGTTTTCATCTGGAAAAAAAAGTCATACTTAAAACAACACAGATACAAAGCATGACCAGTGAAAAATGTACAGTATATAAAGTATTTACTATATAGTACTATTTTATTTTTATAGAGCAATCTGTAAATCACCACTAGGTGGTGCCTTCGTTATTTTCCAAATACGTGTTAAGTGAGAGTTTTTAACATGTACTGTAAGACGGAGATCACCTTGTCCTGGGGGTGTGATGGTGATGGTCTGCCCTGTAAACTCCACATCAAAATAGCGAGTGTCTGTTTCTGAGGTTACCTGGGGCTTAAAGGGTGGTACAAGCTGTGGAGAAACAGAAAAAAAATATTATATTTGAGTGGCCTCTCTTTATCAACAAAAAAGCATTTTGTCAATGACTACATGCTATTATTATTATTCACCTTCTTCTCATAAACATCTTGCCACTCAATGCCTGCAAAGAACTTATGCTGCATGATTTCTTTTGCATCATCTGGGCCTCCACCTAACCTGCAGAAAGAAAATCCAAGAACAGATAAACAAATAATTACATTCCCTTGTTACCTTTAAGACCTCTTCCAAGAACAACTTTCAACACACACACAAAACTATACTTAAACTAAACTAGATTTGCCCGGTCACATAGTTCTTAGTTCTTGCTTGTAATTTTTTCACTTGACCAAGTGATCAAGAGAGCAGCATTTTTATTGGCAAGCTGATGAGTCAACAGTTACTGCAACTGTTACCACAAAGCACCTCTGTCATGGCAATTTCTCAAAACATAATCTGATTCACATTGTACCCATCAATATTTTGGTTAACTAATCCATGCTGCATGGTCTCCCAGGCTAAACCAGTCTGGTTTTAGAGGGATTTTGGCCACTTTTTTTCTGGTCAGGCTGGGAGGCCACCTAGCTCTTTTATTCAGCAGGGATATATAATAAACAGTGCGACAGCAAAATAATGTCACAGATAACTATTTGTAAGACTACTCATTTAAATCAATTGTCCCCAAAAGACAAAGAGTCTTCATAGCTTGTGATTCATCTTAATCTAAACTTCTCATCTGTGAGTCCATCTGCTCACTATTCTATATCACGGACTGTTCTTCTACCACATCTGAAATAAACCACTCATCTCTCACTAGCAGTTTTAAATCCTGGTCACTATATTCAATCCACATTCCTTTGCAAAAAATAAATAAATAAAAATTAAACAAGTCATGTGAAAAAAGAAGTAATGTTCAGTACATTTGGCTATTTTTAGTACAAACACTCCCAAAAGATTAGGCACCAAGTGGCATTGCTTGTGCAGTGAAGACTGCAAAGGTAGCTCAGCTAAAATTAGGCTGAGATTTAATTCAAATGTGACAATGATGTATATTGTTGGCAATATTTTGCTATGGTGGTATTACTGCCAGCACAAGAAAAAAATTTCTCTTTATTTGACCAATATTTTTTTAAACTTCATTCAGGGACGTTACATGTAAACTGCACTGATAAAAAAAATTACAAATCAATTAAAAGACTCACAGACCTTGCAAGTGATGTTATGAATCAATTACTTGAGAGAAAATTATCAATCATCCATCATGAATTCTTGAAACAATGCACATGGAGAAGACTACACAACACTAGAAGTGACTTCAAAACAATCAGAGGTCTCTCACCGCTGCTTTGGGTCTTTCTGAAGCAGTCCTGACAGCAAAGATTTTGCCTCAGGTCCAAGTGTACGAGGAAAACGGATCTCATCCATGAGGATCAATTCAAAGAGTTTCTCATGATCCTGGTTGTAGAAGGGCAGCCGGCCGCACATCATCTCGTACATGACTACACCCAACCCCCACCAGTCCACCGCCCGGCCATAATCATTGTCTTCAAGAACCTGAGAAAGAGCAGCAGAGAAACAAAAGTGGGGCCAAGGGGTCAAGATTTTGCTGGTAAGCATAGTAGATATCTACAATATCGTGGGAAATATTTTTTTTTAATTGAAAACCATTTAAATCTGTGTATTCTGACAAAAAAAAAAAATCATCTAAAATCACAAATATTTCATTACAGCTTAATAGATGCTGTGATTTTTGGAATGCACTTAAAAGCATAAAATGGCCGTTTTATGCCTATCACATCTCATGGCTTGTAATGGCATAAGTTCTCAACATCTCCATTAGGTATGTTCAATTTGAAGAGGCACTGTGCAGACCAATCGGTGTACGACATCAAAGTACCACAAGAGCAATTCAATAGCATAAGGAGCCATCTGCTCTCTAATTCGCTTTACTATTATTATTTATGATTAATCACATGACAGATCAGATGAAAGCATGTGGAACGGATTAAAATGGCGGTATATTCCCAGATATACTCCTAAATGCTTGAAAGATGGAAGATAATTTTAATTTGTATTTTGGTTTTTACAATTCACATTTAGTACCCACAATTAGCACTAGGCTATAGATTAGTAGATAGTAGCTGGCAATAGATTAGTTTACATATGGCAATCCTATAAATAATCCCTTAGCTGAGATTTGCTATATAGCACATATCGCTTTATGTGAGTATGTGTATGTGAATAACACTGGATGTATTTGAAGTAGTTGCAAGTTGGTGTTATTAATACATTATGCTATGATATGGAAATCTGTTTGAAAGGTATAAAATCTGTAAGGTTTTGTTCTATTTATATTTGGTGGAGTGACAAACATGTACAGTGAGCTGGATATATTTGTAGCAGTTACAAGTTTGAGTTATAACACATTATACTGTGATATGTAAATGTCATAAGTTTAAAAGGTATAAATTCTCTAAGTATTTGTACAATTTCAATTTAATGTAGTGCAACCCTTAATATGTATGCAGAGTATGTGGATGCAGTATGCAGTGATAAGGAAATATATAGCATGCGAATGGTGTGAAATCTAAATGTTGGAGGAATCACAATAGCACTGTAAAGTACAGGTCAAGTTATCCATCACTCTGCTGCATACACCTTAAGTGTAGCCAGGATCCGCCTACAGACAAAAGTTTTCCGGGATAGCCAGCACTGAACCAATCACATCCAGATTGCACGCTCCAGAATTGGATTACACCATGATGCAAAATGACACCACTTAAAAGTGCATAGCAGATCCACCTCTGCCTAGCCGAAATCATGATCTGAGGAGGCAACATCCATTCTCTGGGCCTCAACCTTGAGAGAAGATCTGCTTCCAGAGATAGAAAAAATGTATTTTGTTCCTACCTGGATTTCCTTCTCTATTCTGTATGTTCATACAGACATTATTACAGAGTATATTTACGAACTATTAGTGTATGGAACTCATTTCACATATCTTTCATGTAATGTTTTATTACCTCTGGAGCCAGATACTCTGGTGTGCCGCAGAACGTCTTCATTGTTGCTCCCTCTGTAATTCCCTCCTTGCACAGGCCAAAATCAGTGATCTTTATGTGGCCGTCTTTATCCAGCATCAAGTTCTCCAACTTCCACAGAATAATTTTATTGTTATGTGATATATTGGTTTGACAATGATATAACAAGTAGCATTACACTAAATACAACATAACATGATTCATCTTGTATGGAATTTTTTCCACTAATCTCACCTTTAAGTCTCTATAAACAACGTTTTTCTCAGAATGAAGGTAATCCAGGGCTGAGACGATCTCTGCTCCATAAAACTGTGCTCTCTCTTCCGAAAAAACGCGATCTCGCGATAAATGAAAGAAAAGCTGTGATATAAGAACAAATACCCCATAAATATCCCAAATGATATACAGTAAGACCATCTGGAATTTTGAATCTTCTGGGATAAAATATATTATACGTAGTACACACATTATTTAAATAAAGCATTTGACTGCATGCAAATTAAATAAATAATTACTTCATTAATTTTAATAAACAATCATTACTAAACTTCACCTTTACAAGATCTCACCTCTCCACCATTTGCATACTCCATAACAAAACATAATCGGTCATGAGTCTGGAAAGAATACTTCAGACCCTGAAACACAGAGGTGACATTAGGCGTTGTAACATTCGCTACTAAAGGAATATTTACATTTAATCTCTAGTTTTATATTGATTATCAGTGGAAACAAATTGCAACTGCCACCCTAAGAAAAAGTAGAATTTTTCTGCTAATTCAGAAATCCTCAGAGAAATCTAATCCCATCCGGACAGGATGCCTGGGATTGCGGGATATTATTATTCCACAAGACAAATTTTATGTTGCCTTGAATTTAAAATAGTTTGAAGTTTGAAGGTCAGGGTAGATAGGATAATATTAACAAGACAGCTTTGATAGTTGATAGTTGATAGTTCTGCTCTTACAAGCTCAGAGACATTTAGAATTTATTGATATGCTTAATAGACAGTGTCTTGGTGCCCTGGATATTGATATGAAATGTATTTATTTGAAATCATTACCAGTATAGATGGTTATTTTGTGGTAATGCAAATGTTTTGAATATTCATGGACACAAATGTTTATGCCAGGCCATAAATTAACAAGAACTATGCATGGATGGCACCCCTCATAGTTCTTATGCCACAAAATAAACAATTTTCTAGATCTGCCCCTGCTCGATGAAATTATTCTTTAAAAATAAACTTAACCCAAAATCCTGTCACGAAACTGAACCTGGAATGTTCCATAAATTACATACTAGTGTCATAAATGCTAATTCTAAAATGTCTCTTTACTCTTTACAGTCTCTCTACTTTGATATCATTTGCTTACTGTTAAGAAAGGGTGTTTGGAGTTCTGGAGGACACGGTTTTCAGTAAGTGTGTGTGCTACCTCATCCTGTAAATAAAGTAATGAAAAGAATCTATTAGAACTTCTAATATGAAGTAACTACAATTTATACATAGAAACAAAACTTGCCAAAATACATTGTACAGGCAAATAGACAAACCAATGTTTACATTTACTGGAAAAAAGTAGGCATAAAAAAGCAAAGGACTTACTTTTGCTACTATCACCTCCTTTTTAAGAATTTTCATGGCATAGTATTTTCCCGTGGCTTTCTCCTTCACCAGTATGACCTTTCCAAAAGTGCCTTTCCCCAAGAGTTTGAGGTATTCAAAGTCATGCATTGTCTACACAACAGCATAAAGAAAAGTCTTACGGTTTTAAAATATCCAATATCATTTTAAAAATCAAATCTAAGGTATAAAAATTTAATTTACACAGAATATTTTGTTTATTTAGTTTTTTCACCCTCTGAGGTTCACTTCATCTATAGTGTTTGATAGAGTTTGTGTAGAGTTGTTTAGCAACCTTAAAAAATATTTACCCCCCCCCCCCCCCCCCCCCAAAAAAAAAACCCCACTCTTTATCTTTAAATTTATATAGAAACAATAGAGAAGACAAGAAACTCTCTACCACTTTGAGTCGAGGTTTGGACAGGTACATCTCCATGTCCATAGGGTCGGGTGAAAAGTCCATTCTCTCTTCCTCCTGCTTCTGTAAACTATCTGCCACAGCCTTGATGGCCTTTGTCCACTCCTCCCTGCCGAAAACAAGAAAATCATCTAGGGGAACTCTGATTTTACATCTTTCTTTTGTTCAGTAAGAGTTAAAAAATGTACTTTATGGAACTTGAGGAATTTAAGTTAAACAGTAGACGCTGTACTGTATACTGTCTGCTTCTGAATACAACATACCAACCTTTCCTCTGGGGTCTCAACATGAAAAGTGCGTTCAATAACAGTGGTCCACTGCAGGCACCGGATAATAAAAGTGTTTGCCTTCGGTCGCTCTGTCTTCATCAGCTGACATTCTGAGAGAATACAAGAGAGAGAAAGAGTGTTTTTTGTTATTTTGGTGTTCTTAGGTGGGGTTAGGAAAGGATGCAAAAGAGACAAATACAGACAAACACAAGTATAGTGTGTGTGTGTGTGTGTGTGTGTGTGTGTGTGTTCCTCTGCAAACTGATAAAACAAAATGGCTACCTACGGGCCACTGAGAAGTTATTGAGTGGAGTCTCCAGCTGGTCAACATCTTGTGGCCGCTCTTTGTACCCAATAAATGTTCCATCACTCTTGAGTAAGAAATATCTTGGTCTCCATGTTTTTATGTATTCTCCTGTAAATAAATAGATTAGTAGAACAAAAATATCCAAACATAACATGGAAACATTTATGTAATAATATTTTAATAAATGTATGTTATACTAACATGGATCACTAAATACATATGGCACTATTATGTTATTATTATAAAGACACATTTAAAAAACATTTAAAAATGTTTTTGATGTTTTAAAGTCTCTTGCTAAACACGGCTGCATTTATTTGAACAATATGCAATGTAATTACATATGTATTATCAACAGTCATTATGTCAGTATTCAGTAAGATCAATCAAAAATCATTCTAATATGCTGATTTGATGCTCAGTAAACATTTCGTCTTATTATTAATGGTGAAAACCACTTAATAAATGAATAGAAAGTTTAAAATAACTGCATTTATTTTAATAACATTATAAACGTCTTTATTGTCACTTTTGATAAATAAAACATTATTTTGTTGAATAAAAGCAAAAATCTTACTGATGCTAAACTTTTGAATGATAGTGTAAATGATAAATATGTGTAGAGTTTACATGAAGTATAGTTTAGGAAGTTTATAAGTGGAGTGATGTGACGTTGTACTTTAGTATTCTGTACATTTCCTTATAGTTATCATGGAGATTTAGAAATAAACAAGAGACTAATTGGAACATTTCTGCTTTTAAAAATGTCAAGCCGCAAGGCTGTTTATGAGAGAAGGTGATCAAAATGATAAAAACTTTGATAATGATAAATGATAAAAAGAAATGCTGACCAGTAGCAGCACATTATTTTAAAAAAATCATATAAAAAAAGACTTTCCATTTTACTTTTATATTTTTTTTAATTTGAACTTAAAATCTCGATTTTAATATAACAGAAAGTGGGGGGTGGCACCAGTAAAATTTTGACTGAGCCCTGTGAATTTAAGCAATAGCTCTTATTCTTTTACCAAATGTAGAAGGCACTAAAGTTACGACAACTTGTCACTATAAAAACAGAATAATATGACGAGTGAATAATTACTTTCCAATTGAACTGCATATGCCTTAAAGGTTTGCAATCAGGAAATAAGACATAAACAAAATAAGTGTTGAGTAGTACTGCTTCTTATGAAGACACTCAAGCAGTCAGTATCTATGACCAAATTCTGGTAAACTACTCAATTTACAGCACACATCACAGGCTGTTCTCCTTTAAACCACACAGACTGCAAGTCCACACCTACGACTAGTCCATTTCTTCTTGTCGGGGAAGTACCCTGCAGTACTTTAAGGTAAATAGTAAAAGGGGCATCTCTGAATCATTAAAAAAGAGAAGGTTGTGAACTTTGACCATAAACAGTTTTTATTTAATCAGCTTATATACAGTCATCAAAACAAACAGGAAACTACTGTTTAGTTCTGAATAACTCACTCAAAATAAGGTTCACACAAACTCAACTACGGAAAAAAAAATACTAACATCAAATAAGACCAAGACAGTCCCTGTCAAATGCAAGAGTTCACATTATCAATCAGATGAGAGTGGTTGTCAGATACACAAGCCTGCACAAGTTAACTCAAAAAACAACAGTAAGAAGCCATGACTGCTGTTGGTGTTTGGGGTGTCATGGTTGGATTTTCATTTCTTTGTCGGTTTTTTATTTTAGTGTCGCCACATTAGTGGGGCTTCTGGTAACTAAGAGTCAGATTCTTGAAAACAGGAAGCGACACAAAAGATATCGTGGCCACACAAGCAGTTTAAAAATGAGCTACTGCTATTGCTGACTCATATCTGCACTGATATACACACTTACACATGCGCACGGTAAGATCATAACACATGATCGTCCAGGAGCATGTCAGTCTTTTAAATGCACGACAGAAAAAATAATAATAATAATTAAGGGGCATTATTTATTACTGTACTGTCAATTGTCATCTTGTATCAAGAAGCTTCCTTTGAGAAAGTTCAGTTTTCACTAGTGACATATGATCTAAGCAATTCTCTGTGATGAAAAACAAAAGCACCAGCTCATCTCTGTGTGTCTACATAATCAGCAAGTTTCTGTGTAAATTGTTCTGTTCCAGATTAAGCACAGACACTCAAGATTTCACTCAAGGACTTTCTTCTTCTTCTTAAGGACATCAGCTAAGTTTATAGACAGATGAGCAGAGGAACACTTCTTGTTAATAAAGGGGATTATAAGCAGATGAGCATCTTTGAAAACAAACAAATCAAATTATACTAATAAGCAAAATAAAGTTTTGATATAAAAAAAAAAAAAAAAAGCTAAACATTACACAGATGAACAAAAAATATCAATACAGTGTCCTGCATGCCCTCGGGGCCACACATAGGGAAAAAATAACTCCCTAAATCCCTTGTGGGCAAAACAAGCCTGCCGCCACGCTAAGCAGCATAAATCCAGGCAAAGGCAGAGCTGCTTTTCATCTGGGCCTAGAGTGCCATTACGGGTGGTGTCTGTCTGCATAGCTGAACTGGAATGACCTTGCCTACAGAAGCACACAGCCCTACACTGTCCGGCAGTGCATGCCTCATAGACCCTGGCAAAATGAGGATGAAGCAAACACCCCGAGTGCTTGATATTCAGCCCTTTTGCTGTTTTCTGCTCTCCACACCCTCAGGCTTTTTCCCTGCACACTATTGCATCTGCCTCTTTGGCCCAATGACTCCGATGCTCTGTGGTTTGCAAGGACAGACATGCGCTCAAAATTTCCATGCTTTGAGGAGTGCAACACAGTAATATCCTCTCACTGACACGTGCAGTAGGAAAATTTACTTAAGAAGAATGTGATATGATTACATGTTGGCCAATGTTGAAAATACTGAATAAATAAAAGAAGGAAAATATAAAACTACTCCACTAAAATAAACTGCTAAAAAAAGAAACAGAATGGCAGCTTTCGTAAAAGCTATAGACACATGCAGCCTTTTGCATTGTCACTGACGTAGTGTTTAAACTTGTGCTGAGCAAGGCGGAGCAGAGTGGGCATTTTCAGTTAATTCCAATGGAAGTTGAGCTTCACACTTGCAAGGTGAATTGTAGAATTGACACCGGATTGTAGAAAGCGCTGAGAGCAGTCAAAATGCTCAACTCAATTCAAATGAGGAGAGTAAAATGTCAGGTAACAACAAACAGCTGTGAAGTTCAGGTAGTGACGTTTGTCTTTAATGTTTATAAATATGCAGATTGTGCAGTTTCTGTTGTGTTTAGTGCATAAATCATAATGCAGTTTAACTGTGAGACAGGCTAGGATTTTAGAAAATGTTTATCAGTCTGACACTGCTTGGGACTGGGTTCATAACCACCTCTTATCTGGATAACTAACATGATCTAACGGTAATAATGTAAACACAAATAGAATTTTTTGCTTATTTCTCACAAGTATCGCATCTGAAACTGGAGGAGCGCTTCACAGAATTTTTACCTCTCTTATGTAGCCATCCCTCCTTCACAATGACAACATCACTCATTGTGGCCGGAGAGAAAACCCTCTTGTCCCTTTGACTCGGACCAGGACCAGAAGATGGGAACTGTTGGATGTCTCCAGCCTAGACATTCAGCAGGACAGGTGGTCTGTAGGAAACAGAAGAAAAAAAAAGTTTCTGAATTATTTATATTTATTTATAAAGCTTACTTATATATTTTTAGCACAAAGCATGCTTGCACTTTTCATAAGTGTGACTCTTATTGAATATATTGACATTGCATCTGGAAAAAAAAAGAAACAATAAAAGAATTAAAAACACTGTAGAAAAAAACCCCAAATGCCAAGTTCTGTCATGAAACTCTAGATGGTGCAGGCTGATGGGTTCTTAATGTAAATTAATGATATTCACAGCGTTAAACGACTTGGCACAAGCTGATTGGTCCATGTTACGCAGCCAATAAGCTTACTGCTTTACATTTAAATGGCTGGTTAGCATTCACTTCAGTTTTAGAGGAACTTTCAGAGCTCTTCTAAAATCCTCCACCTTCCCCAGCTCCACCTGTATAGATCTGCTACGGGTTATTATAAATGCTAGCCTATCTGTGCAGCAGCAGTAGAGCTGCACGATTAATCATTAAGAGATCACAATCTCAATTCAAACAGCCATGCGATCCCATTTTTTTAATGACAATGATTCGTCCGTGTCTATTAAACCTTTGAAAAAGTCTTACCGGAACATTCAAATCTGCGTTCACGCTGCCGCTGACAGAGAGAGCAGATAGCTACCATGTTTGGGTAAGAAAGAGCTTCACAAACAGTCTTTTCAACTATTATTTCTGTCTTACAATCATTCATACAATCACAGAAATACTGGGACGAACATTTATAGTTCAGATATAAACGCTAATTTCTATTGTAGCGATCAAAATAGAGCAAATACCCTTTCGAAAGTAACTGGCGCTTCAAGTAACATTTGTGTCGACTGCATCGTTTTGCCACTAGGTGGCAACAAGTGATTGTTAAAAAATGTATTTGTCATTCAATCATTCATTCAAAATGACTTTTTCGTAATTTTAATATAAAAAATTGGTGTATTGAATAGTTTAAATACACATATATTTCAAATAAATAATTCATAATTCAAATAAATTAAATACTTTTAAATAGACAGCAGCAATAATATTTTGTCACACATTTTTGTGTTTAGTTCAGAATCGTGGGAGAATCATGATCTCTATTTGAGACAAAAAATTGTGATACTCATTTTATCCAGAATCGTTCAGCTCTAAGCAGCAGTAAGTCTTAAATACTCCGTATCGTCGTATGCACTGGCAGCAGCAGCAATAATCTCCAACTACAGCTATATTCAGCCGCAGCAGCGTAACAGATCTATTCCGCCAAGACCAAATACATAAACACTGTCTTATTCATTACCATGCTAAAATGAGAGTTGTCATAATAGAACTGACGAAGAAATCTCCAGTGAAGAAATCCCCCCCCCCCCACCAATGCCTTCTTTGACTATGCTTAACCTCATAAACATACAATTTACATACATGCATATTCCCATACAGACATGTTATTTTCATGTTGAATGGTCATTGTGATCAGGTTTGTATGCACAAGGTACGACAAGCTACTGCACACAAAATGGCACAACCACGTGTGGCAGCAGTTGTACAGTAGTGTGCCATCAAACTAAATAAACTGGTCAATGGACTTTTCAAACCTCGACAGCCGCCAGGGTTTCTATACAATCTACATTATCTTCTTCAGAGCCAAGTGTCCATTACTGAGCTTTTCACTTTGCACACACAACAAAATTTAAAGGAATTTTGAATACTCATGACCTACGGATCCTTGCTGTTGGTAAAAATGAAAACATAGCAATCCAATACAGCGCATCCACTACTAATATAGCTTAAATATACTCTTAAGCTAGATGCCTTAAGTTTTAGTTTTTTTACTTTATAATAATAATTAAGTAATTTAATTGCTTAACTCCATTCATGAGCAGTAGATTTAATGTGTATGTGTATATCAAATGTAACTGCTTTACATTTGATATACAAAAAAAAATCATTAACTGATTCATTCACACCAGTAAAAGAGTGTCATTCACACCAGTAAAAGAGTGTGTAAGCACAGCCAAAAGTCAATGGGATATTTAATTTAATTAATAAAATTTTGCATATAAATTTGGCACACTATTTTAAAAGGCACAACAGTTAGAATATAGTATTAGAACAAACCAATTGGGGAATAGCTTGAACTGTAGTTTTTGAGGTCTGACTATTAAAACCTGCTGCCCTTGATGCACCCCACAGCTATGCAGCCTCTGGCTGCTTGGAATGCAGTGAGAAAGAACAGCGTTCCCCTGCCTCAGAGCCGTCTGAAACAACAACCCCATGTGAACTTCCCCTCCCCCTGCCTCAAAGATCAGCAGCTAAGAGATGCAGGTAATCCTCTGACTCAAAATATACATGCATGCACATACACAAAACGAAAAGCAATGGCTGCAAGCGAAAGTAAGAAAGAAAGAAAGTTAGATGACATGCAGTCACATAATCTATGAGAAGTGCTGTAATGAGAAAATTCTTCAGACTTGTACACGCAAAAATACACACTGAAGAACCATTTACTCACAATGATGCCAAGCAAATGCAAAGATGCACACAGACCTACAACTCTCAGGCACAACTACCTTCTCTAACGTCTCTTTCTGTCTGTCTGTCTCACACAAACCCACACACACCAGGGAAGTCTCATGTGTGTCAGCTTCACTGTCTGGTGCTACCACTGCAGCTTGTCTCTGAGCGCGGCCCCTCCCAAAGCCGCCACGCTGCGGGAGAAAAAGAGAGAGTAAAAAAAAGTGGGCGGGCGACCAAGCCTGTGCTCAATGCAGCACTCCATATGAACTCAATGGCCTCGCAGATGGTCACGTGGCACGAATAAAGTGAAAGAGTGAGAGACAGAGGCCCCTGAAGAGGCCACCCACCTCATTCAAAATTTCAGTTCAGTGAGAGGAAGAAAGGGAGGAAAAGGCATCAGTCACCTCGTTTTTTAGCAGCGGCCAGAGCCTTGTTATGCTTATAGGTATATTTCATAACTGTGTGTATAGAACTAAGCTTACATTTTTAATTGCATGCCAGCTCCTGGTACTGTATGCCTAGTAAGGTTGTCTTTTTTGTTTGCTTAAGTTACATATAGGGTAAACGTACCTATTAAGCTCACGTACCCATTAAGCACACTTCCATTTTTGAGATCAGATTATAAAAACAAAAAATAATTGATTATCCTACTTAAAGTCTTATCCAATTGATATGTTTGTTACTATATACCTCCTATAATTTCAAGTCAATCAGATCATTGCACACACTGAGATATGGGTCTCCATGTGTTCACACTGTCTGGCAGCCATTTTGAAAGCTGTCTAAAAACTTTCACCAAAAGATTAGCCCCTTAAATGTGTGTTGTTTAGATGTTTACGCCTTTATTTTGGATAAGTTTCACTACTTATTGTAAAAGATGCTACAGAACACAGTTAGCTGACTAGCTGTATAAGATTGTGTGCTACGCTAACATATTACTTCACAGGCATTACTGGCTTGTACTTTTACATCCATAATATTATAAATTGACAGTTTATTGCGTTTTACAGTGCTGTAATTTTTAAAGATTTCATTTTATTTTAAGGTGAGCTTAAAGGGTGCCCTACTATGAAAATCACACAGCTTCAGTGTGACATCAATAAGAAAAAGTATAATTTCATAGATATTGTTAATAACAGTTGTTCATATTAAAATATGTATGAACTTAATACATGATCAAGCAAAATCCTGTCATTTTAATAAATATTACATTAAATGTATTAAAAATTGTTGCTGCTCCAATTAAGCTCAGTGTGCTCTCTTTAAGCTCTTCCACATTGAACGTCTATGTAAACACTTCATAAACAGACTTTAAATATTAACTGATGCTTGTCACTTTAAGTTAATCAATTTTCTGTGGATTCTGTCAACTCAAATCTGCAGACTGGCTCTTATATTTGGTAACTAGCATCAACTTCTCCAGACTGTAAATCTGTGGAAAATCGGGGCAAAAATCGTGTAGTGTATTCCAGTCTTAAGAGACTTAAGATAAGTTAACAACCATTTAAAAAGAGGTTGTTTCTATGTTCATCCACCATGAATTAAATGTTTTATTGGTTTGTTTTATTTGTTTTTTGAATGTTACTTAGCTGAACGTGGACTAGTATAGATGTTGATATGTGCTTAGATGACACTTCATTATGAATATATAACTGATCGACTTGAATGCCTTGTTGATTGATTTTAGTGTTCTGTTTTAATGGGAACAGGGGTGTGCTTAAAGGGTACAAAAATGTACCCATTAAACCCATTAAGCACAGCCAGACATTTTGAATTTAATGGTGTATATCTTAATTGAAATGCTTTTGTCATTTAAAATAAAATTAAATATTTTGTGTGAGAGATTAATATTTTATTTTAACTTAACTTTTTGTACTGAAACCAATATCTTGTGCACTAAAAATGTATCAATGTAGATTTTGATGAGTTTAATAGGTACGTTTACCCTATAGTATAAGTATATACAGGTCCAAAGTTTGGAATCATAAAGATTTTTTAAAGATGTTTTTTAAATGAATCTCTTATGCTCACCCAGGTTGCAATTATTAAACAAAAATACTGTAAAAAACGTAATATTGTGGTATATTAGTACAATTTAAAATAACGCTTTTCTCCTTTATTATACTTGAAAATGTACTGTAATTTATTCCTGTCATGGCAAAGCTGAATTTTCAGCAATCATTAGAAGTCTTTTCAGTGTCACATGATCAATATCACACAATATTGCTGTTACCGTATGACTGTATTGATCAAATAAATGCAGCCTTGGTGAGCATATAAGACGTCTTTCAAAAAACATGAAAAATCCTAAATTATTCCAAACTTTAACTAATAGTGAATATTAGTAGCATAGTGTTGACAAATAAATTTTTTTTATACATAAATGTTGCTCACATGAGTTCATATGTACAATTAATTTAGAACAATTGGTGTGTAAATAAATAAGGGATTAAGTATAAGATCATTTCCAATTACAGAATTCAAAATTTCCAAACACAGAAATTAAAATTATTCCGGGTAAGACAACATGGTCTTGAATTACTGCTTTTAGATGGCTGTTTGTTTTTATGTTCAGTTCCTTAGCAACCACTATACCCCTGGTTGAGAATGGACCACCTTGAGAGCCGCCAGGTTTTTCATTTTGAGGACGAGGTGGTTTTCTTTTAGGATTTTCTTAAAACCAGGACATGATTGCTCTCAGCAGCTAAACAGCCTTTGTGTAGTGGACTTTAACTAGTGCCCTGTTCCACAGTGAAATAAAAATAAATAAATAAATCTTAAATGTTAATTGGATGTCAGAAAAGTCATGAGGCATCTCCGAATTACTAAATTTAATCATCTAAATATACTGAAAAATAATGATCTTCATTAAAAAAGCAATCCCTCTCATTTTCTTATTAAAAAAATAATCAAATTTAAATAAATCCACAACATTGACTACACACACAGGGCTAGATGGTTTTGGTAGACAATTTATGTCAAGCATTTTTGGCATTTTTTCCTACACTCTAAACATCTTTTCCAAGTCAAGTCAAGTCAAGTTGAGCTTTATTGTCATTCCGCTACATGTGGAATAATTATAGGTAATTATAATTTTTGATTATAAAATTAATTTATGAATTAAAAATGATACATTAATGAATTTATAAATTAATAAAATTAATTAATAAAATTAATGAATCAAAAAATAATTTTGGATGATTTTTTCTTACAAATTCACACAGAGAACATTACTCCTGGGCACTAAACTATGTTTGAAGCCAAACATCACTCTAACTTATAATTTTGGCGTTTGATCTTGTCATTGCATGCATCGCTATTTATCACTTTTTAGAGTGTTTACATTAACTAAAAATTTACATTTATGGCATTTGAAAGCTGCCATATACTGTATAAAAAAAAATAAACCAAAGACAACAACAACAACAACAAAACCCTGTCCGTCTGATTTTTGACTTCTGATGAATAGAATGTTTGCTTGCTTACTGAGTTGAAAAAAAAATTGTGTACGCTCGGACAACTTCAGCCGTGATGCGGTTAGATGGTCATGTTCACTTCGGCCCAAAACAAGACTGCTATCATACATAGCTACTTAAAAATCTATACGCACATGTGTACAAAATCATGTCATACCCCAAGACTTCAGATGTGACTTCGGCTCATTTCACAAATTCTTCGAGCGTCTTCTCGTACAACTTATTTCCATCATGTTGTGGGTAAAAGCATGTCCTGCAAAACTCTTTCCGCTCTTATGTCGCTATATATCTCTCTCGGTTATTTCATCCTTCTCTCGTTCGTGAGGGATATTTCAGTGCGGTGCAGTAGCTAAGTGAGAAAGAGGTGCGCAGGCGGTGACGTCAGATTCTCTTAAACAGACCCAACATTTCCTCAAAGAGACCTTACCTAACCACACAGCAAAAATGTTCCAGGTTTTTAGTAGGAATTATAGATCAATTATTATAATTATACACTTATAATTATAAAAATCTACAGTTTACAGAACAACAACAATAGAGAATGAGACATAGGCCTATCATAAAACAATAATAATAAATAATCAAGATAGAGGGGAAAATACAAACGAACTAAAAAATATACAAGATTAAACATCGAAAGTCATTTTTGACTTTTTAAAGATTTTTTACGCATATCAAAGACAATTATAGGAATTATAGTCTACGAAAAAATTGACAGTAGCAGGTTCTTACCCAAAATGTTTCATTTTAAAATCGCAAAGAATAAGTCGTCAAGTCAAGTCACCTTTATTTATGTAGCGCTTTTAAAAATACAGATTGTGTCAAAGCACTTAACAGTATCAAATTGGAGGATAGTGTCAGTAATGTATAATAATAAGATTAAACACTCAATTTTCAGTTAAAGGCATTTCATTATTGAATTCAGAGATGTCATTGTCTAGATCAGTTTAGTTTAAATAGTATTTGCGAAATCAAATTGACGATAATCGCTAGAAATGAAGTGTCCCCAACTGAGCAAGCCAGAGGCGACAGCAGCAAGGAACCAAAACTCTCTCTGTGACAGAATGGAGAAAAAAACCTTGGGAGAAACCAGGCTCAGTCGGGGGGCCAGTTCTCCTCTGTAACATAACAAAAAGATTAACAAATTGTCATCTGTTGTAATGTTTTTCCAATATTTTGAATATACTGAGTGTACTATAGTTTGCATCTAATATTTTAAATGTGACTTGTTTGTTAATAGATAGGTCTGACGCTGGAATAGATTTCATATTGCTATGATTGCGAACAAAATGGTTATTGAATTTGTCATCAATAGATTCAAGATTTTTATTTGTCTCATACATAAACCAGAGTATAACCAGCAGTGAAATGTAAGTCAGGTCCGCTCCAAGGACAGTGCAATTATATAGTATACAAATATTAAGAAAAAAATAAATAAATAAAAGAATAAAATAAAATAAAATATAAAAAATATAAATATAAATGTGCAGGTCAGTATGTTGTTGACTTAAATAGTAATATAACAGGAATGTGCAAAAAAGTTGTACAGGGTATTTAAATAGCAGCAATATGAGGTAGAAAAAAATTATGAATAGCTTATTGATATGGTGATATTTACATGGAATCAAGTGATGTTATGACATAGAGTTAAGAGTTTAGGAGCCTGGTGGCCTGGGGGAAGAAGCTCCTCCTAAGTCTCTCAGTTTTTGCCATCAGGCTACGGAAGCGCTTACCAGATGGAAGCAAAGTGAATAGACGGTTACCAGGGTGATTAGAGTCCTTGATAATTTTGACAGCTCTATTTTTGCAGCGTTTGAGGTAGATGTCCTGCAGAGAGGAGAGAGCAGACCCTGAGATGCGCTCAGCTAAGCACACAACTCTCTGTAGTGCTTTGCAGTCCTGATTGGAGCTGTTTCCATACCACACTGAGATGCACTGAGTCAATACACTTTCTATGGTCCCTGAATAGAAAGTTTTCAGGATTGCTGGTGAGACCCTGAATTTCCTCAACTGTCGCAGATGGTACAGTCTTTGCCTGGCTTTCTTAACCTGTGTTTGGATGTGTGTAGTCCAAGTCAGGTTCTCGGAGATGTTTACACCGAGGTGCTTGAAGCTACTCACCCTCTCCACAGGGGTCCCACTGATCATAAGAGGAGTGTAGGGCTGCTGCTGTCTCTTCCTAAAGTCCATGATCAGCTCTTTAGTTTTGCTCACAGTCAGAGAGAGACAGTTGTCCTGGCACCATGATGTGAGTCTCTCTACCTCATCCAAGTATGCGGTCTCATCATTGTTGGTGATGAGGCCCAGAACCACAGTATCATCAGCGAATTTGATCGTAGATGTGGAGCTGTGAGAGGACACGCAGTCATGAGTGTAGAGAGAGTAGAGAATAGAATAATAATAAAGTAGAGAGAGAATAATCTCATATCTAAAAAAATTTTTATTTATAATAATACATAATAATTTAATTTTTTCATTAAATAAAACAATGAGGTGAGGTTTAAAAAAAGTTAACCACGAAATCATTATGCAGTGATAGTCTTTTGGGTAACACTTTACAATAAGGTTCATTAGTTAACATTAGTTAACAACATTAGTAAACATGAACTATACTTCTACAGCAGTTATCAATCTTAGTTAATGTTAATTTCAACATTTATTAATGCATTATTAAAATCACAAGTTGTGTTTGTTAGTTAATAATGCACTGTGAACTAACATGAATAAACAATGAACAACTGTATTTTCATTAACTAACATTAACAAAGACTAATAAATAGTGTAATAAATCCATTGTTCATTGTTTGTTCATGTTAGTTAATACAGTAACTAATGTTAACAAATGACACCTTATTGTAAAGTGTTACCGTCTTTTGTTGTGCGACCGCGTGTGTTCTAGTTTGCTAAATAGTGAGGGAAGAAATTAACCTTTTCAAAGCGAATTAATTGGACCAATTGTTTCAAAGCTGTTTCAAAGATTTTGAAACAACACATGCTGGTGACGCCTGCTGGTCAAAACTGTGTAAATGCAACAAACTCTGGCCAAAACAAACATAAAACAGCTTTTACAAACCTTTTTCAAATGTTTTATTGGAAATATATTATATGAAAATGTAATTATGCCATGGTCTGTCTGAATACTGGATTCTGATTGGCTGGCAGGTGTTGATTAAATTCGTTTAACTGCACAGGTAGTTCCAGGTCAGTTTAATCACCGTTCCATATTAATGCGCTGCTTTAATTGATGCACACTAATCAACACACACATCACTGCTGGCAGTGGCACACACACACAAGAGAGAGAGAGAGAGAGAGGTCGGAGATCGCAGATTGTGCTGCTCACACACATACACTTGTTGTCAACGCTTCACCGCGATTTTTATTGTTAAAATAAAAGATAGATACTAGATCGCTTTACCCAGCAACAAGGTGATAAAATCGCTGTTTTTGAAGTAATTGTTCGTAGAGAGAGAAGCTCAGACGCAGCAAGCAGGTACACACAACTGTCATCTCTCTCTCTCAATCGACAATTAATTTAAATACATGCTATAATTCATTCAAATAAATGTAGTCTTACCGCACTATTTCATCTCTGTGTCTGATTTGAAGCAGGCAGAATGCTAGCGCTAACGAGCCGTAACGAAAATAAGCGTCATTTTTACCCTTCTGGTCAAATATTGCACTGCAAAGAGCAATACAAGTTTTAACTTGTCTATAACTTGGCAAATGACCAATTGACCATGGAATAAGCGGGATAATCAACGGCTAGCCACTTTGCAGAGGCAACCACCCTCCGCTTTGCGTCTGGCGGTTCTTTGCCTCCACGTCGTGCATTAATAAAGCGTCTGTATAATATGTGTTCTTTTCAGGTCTTGTTTCGTTTGTTTTATCTAGGGTTTGTCTAAACAGACTAATAAGAGAACTACTCTTCCTTTTAAATGTCTCATTAAAAATATCTATAGATTTACAAAATTATAGTAAAAATTATAGACACTGGTTTAATTGCTAAATAATTAATGACTTCAATAATACATGGGTCCACAGAGCTCGCAACCCCAACTGCTTTAACTACTTAAAACTTTCAGGCTAGGCTTTCTCAAGCCAGCCTAAAGTTTGTCTTGACTAACTTTATTTATTTATTTATTTAATCTATTATAGTTGTAGAGATTTATCAGACATTTTTTCCTACTCTGCATTACAGTATTTACTGCTGTTGTTAATAAATAGTGTTTTAGAGAGAGAGAGAGAGATTTTTTTCTATCACTGTGCAGTTATTTTTCGAAACATTCTCTAATCTATAAATGCAACTATCAAAACTGTTTTCTGGAACATCGGAACTTTGTCTGAATAACAGAACATGTCTGCAAAATATAGTAATCACCCAAAACATTTCATAGGCTACTTCAAAACAACTGTGTCAGTAAATTGGCTAGTGCCACCAAAATAAAAAAGTGTTTTTGTCACACTGGTCAAAATGTTTAGATGTATTTTTCAGCATGCAATATTTGTTTTTTTCACCATAACATTTCACCATCTACTTTTGTGTTGTTGTTGACATTGACTGCTTTTCATTTCCAACTGGTTAGGTTTATTTGGAAATTAAAGTGATTTCTATTTTATCCATTCAAAAGACTACGAAAGCGACCCCAGGTCTGCACATAAACCTAGCGCGATGTGTCTATTTTGTAATTGGCCATAATACCTGCAGTTTTTGTCATTCATTAAAACAAACAAAGTGTAGAGACGATGTAAATAATAGATTTAGCTTGCAGTGTAGAGAGCTTCATCAATTAAAATGGAAGTTTGTGAGATGAGTGACAGAATTTTAATGATTATAAGGGGAGTTTGCAAATGTGAAATTGAATTCATACAACGGGTTTATACATTTTTTTATTTTATACATTAATATTAAGTTACTTACATTTTAGGAACACTGTTGTCTGATTGTGCTCTATTTCGTCAATGAAAATAATTCCAAACAAATCACAGCTGAGCCGCTGCTCATCTCGTTTCGTTTATGAATGAATCTGTGTTTTTGAACAAATCTAGTGAGTCATAAAGGGAGTCACTTGCTTCGTTCCTAAATGAATCAGTCATTTGAAAGAATCGATTGAATGAAGGATTCAGTGACAAAGACAGTGACTTGCTGCAACCTACTGGTGGTTTCAGTTTCATTTTAAAGTATAAATTGCGTCATTTAAATTGTTTAACGTATCTGTATTCAAAACTTTATATTTAAAACATTAATTTCATAACATTGTTATTATGAAATGCATTAATGCCACCTCTGAGTCTTGTCAAAAGGTCTGTAATGCCACATTTGTTCTCTTCTGTGCCGTGCAAAGATGAATTGTTGATGCTGATTTCATTTGACTGGTAACTTCTTTTTCCTGATTGTATCTTATTAATTTAATTTAATTTTTGATAAAAGTTTATAAATATTTTTTTTGGCACAGAAGATGGCATACATTTAATAAATTTAGAGGCATTACAAAGGTTAAAAAAAAAAAAAAAAAAACTTAAAGGAGTCAAATATGGCCTTATAATAGGAAGGTTCATTTCTTTCACTGACCAGAAGGTGTTCCAAATTTTTTTAAGTAGGAGCACAAGTGCTCCTGAAAAGAGATGCAAGCACAGAGTCCTTAAGAATGTAATGTTACCTTTTAAAAAAACTAATTGCAAATGTTTATGTAAAGTGTAAACTATTATATATAATCTACAAATCATGCAATACTGTACCAAATAAGAAGTGTTTTGAGGGTTTAGCTAAACAGGCCAATTAGAGACAATGAAGTGAAGTGACATTCAGCCAAGTATGGTGACCCATACTCGGAATTCGTGCTCTGCATTTAACCCATCCAACGTGCACACACACAGCAGTGAACACACACACACACACCGTGAACACACACCCGGAGCAGTGGGCAGCCATTTTATGCTGCAGCGCCCGGGGAGCAGTTGGGGGTTCGGTGCCTTGCTCAAGGGCACCTCAGTCGTGGTATTGAGGGTGGAGAGAGCGCTGGACATTCACTCCCCCCACCTACAATTCCTGCCGGCCGGAGACTCGAACCCGCAACCTTCAGATTACAAGTCCGACTCTCTAACCATTAGGCCACGACTTCCCCCCTCTAATGCTTAGAATTACTAATCATTCAGATTTTTTATTAAATCATTCTTTCATTTCACTAATCAATCTTTTTTTGTTGTTGTTTCATTAAACACAAGGGCCATTAATGATCCTTAAATTATAACGTGCAAATTCATTCACAAAGTGTCTTTAATTTGGCCAGAATTGCAGGTGCCTGTCTTAATATCCAAGAAGGTTTAGAGAAAATATAAAATAAGTTTAATGTTATTATAGATTATAAAGGGTTTTATAATTAAATACATCCGAACGATCATCTAAGATGACCATTATTAACACCCTCCCCTTTCCAAGCTAGAGTCTCCCCAGTGAATTTTGGCCATTTTTATCTGTTATATCAAGTTTAACATTTTAGACTTAGATTTCAATGGTAGGTAAACATTTACATTTACATAATACATTTCTACAGATAATTGATGGATGCATAAAGGGTTGTGACATTGCTTCTTGTTCAAAAATGGTAGTGGGCAAACTCTGTATGCTTCCAAACCCGACTGGTTGATTATTTCATTACAATGACAGGCTGTTTACTATCTTAACAGACATCACAAACATTCCATGTCAGATATTTTTGGAATATACAGTAGTCAAGTCAAGTCACCTTTATTTATATAGCGCTTTTAACAATACAGATTGTGTCAAAGCAACTTTCCGATATCAGAATAGGAAAATAGTGTCAATAATGTAAAATGACAAGATTAAACACTCAATTTTCAGTTAAAGGCATTTCATTATTGAATTCAATGATGTCATCGTCCAGGTCAGTTCAGTTTAAATAGTATCTGTGCAATCATGTAGACGATATCGCTGGGAAATAAGTGTCCCATGCATGTACATGCATCTGACAGATTTTGATAATTGAATTGATCTTTTTGCATCTCATTGCACAATGAAAGAATGCTTAGAAGTAGTGAAGAGTTTGACAGTTTCACTGAGAATCAGCTCATCAGTTTTGATCAACAAGCCATGTGCATTTAGTTACTGTGCAAACTGTAGACAATTACTTACTCTCTTGCACATATGCCAAAACCAACCACATATAGCCTACATTTTAGCTTGAATCAGTAAGAAATTCAAATCTGATGTAAACAACAAACTAATTGTGAAGTGAAGTGACATTCAGCCAAGTATGGTGACCCATACTCGGAATTCGTGCTCTGCATTTAACCCATCCAACGTGCACACACACAGCAGTGAACACACACACACCGTGAACACACACCCGGAGCAGTGGGCAGCCATTTTATGCTGCAGCGCCCGGGGATTAATTGGGGGTTCGGTGCCTTGCTCAAGGGCACCTCAGTCGTGGTATTGAGGGTGGAGAGAGCGCTGGACATTCACTCCCCCCACCTACAATTCCTGCCGGCCGGAGACTCGAACCCGCAACCTTTGGATTACAAGTCTGACTCTCTAACCATTAGGCCACGACTTTCCTCAGATTGCTCAGACATCTGAACTTATTGTTAAACCAGCAAAAATACATAAATAAATAAATACAATAAAGTAAATAAATTTTAGAATTGTGACAAAGCGATTGAGAAAACTTGAATCCACGCACCCTTGGATGCAGCAATATACAAAAAAGGGCTTGGCGGTCAGTCTGGACTAAAAGACTGGTCTGTTGTTTTGTTATGAGAATGTTGTTGTTTTCTAAGCATACAATAAAATAAATAAATAAATAAATAAATGTATAAATATAGACCTAGAGAGAGACCGAGAGAGAGAGAGAGTTAGTTTTCAAGTCTATCCACACGCCAGCTTGAGAGATGGCAATATGCACGTAAGCTGGTTTGCAAGCCGCAAGTAGAAGAATTGTTGGTTTGTGCGCGTGCGCGCCTAGTATACGGAAGTTTTGAACCTCAAGCTTTCTAACTAGTACCTGGAATTTACAGTGTATAATCACGCGATATTTCTGCTTTACTTATGATCGACGCCAAATGTCTGTTTGGTTTTACTGTTTTTTTATTTTTATAAAACCATAAATACAATACGTTGGTTGGCAAGAATAGGTCAAATGTGGGTCATTTTAGGTCGGCCATAAACCAACGAAAGCGTTGACAGCTTTTTCGTGCACAAGAGCTCGTGCTGCAATGCCCTCCGCTGAAGCGGCGCCGAAGAAAAAACACGTTCGTTTCGCTAAGATGGAAGAGGGCACTGACCACGACGAGCAGGAAGAGGATACGCTTTTCGACAAACGAAAAGACGTGAAGAAGGGTCTGAAAAGCGCTCTGAAGGGGGGCAAAAGGGTACTGAACCCGGGAACTGATCAGGTTGATGTAGTTGGTAATACTGGGGCATGCTGGCGATGGCTAATCAGCCTAGCGCTTTGTGCATCATTTCTCGGTCTGGTAGGTCTATGCATGTTCGGTTTGATTGTTGTAACATGTAATTTAAAACAGAAGTCCTTCACATGAAAACCTAAAACTTGTGCTTTGCAGCCTTAAAATCCTATCCCTTGTTATTTCATGTATGTAGGTATTGTCCTGTGTCTGTGTAACTCAAAATAGATGTTAAAAATCATTGTTATGGTAATTTCCTGGTCGCCTTGCAGTATCCTCGTGAAACAGGATTATTTGCATAGGGGAATATGTCAGACAAGTTAGCAGTGGTGTAACAGGTTCATCTTGGCCTGGGTACTATGAATTCGGAGTAATACTATGATATTTTGACATGATACTGCTTGGGTACCATATGTGCCATGGAGTATGTAACATGGTATGTGGAATGTACTTGATTACCGTGGTATTAGCATGGTACTATATGCAGACAACACCATGTACACAGTAGGGTGGCTGATATTAGATCAGGCTGAGTTTAGTTTAGTAAAGCAGTACTACTCATACCACAATGTTAAAGTGTGGCATTAGTATAAAAATTGCTGAATTGTCTCTTCAGAAGCACATTATTTACCTTTAAATGTCAAGAACTAACTTGAACAATTATAGATCTAATCACGTCAGGAGTCATGATTTATGAACAGATTCTGTGCATACACTTAAAGTACCTTTTATTTTTTAAATACCATATTATTTATAATAGCATAGTAGTGTTTAAATTATCTTGGAGTACCGTGCAAATGCTGTGGTATGTAAATATAGAAGTACCATCAAATGTTAAGGCTGTACTTCTGTAAGATATCAATCCATTTTTTTATGTGCACCTGTCAGAATGTGCACATTAACTATCGTGTATTTTTATATTTATGAATTTGTTTATATGCTATATTTATAGGGAATGGCCATCTCTGTATTGGGCCCTACCTTTGAAGACCTGGCTGTCAATGTCAACAAGAACATCAGTAATTTATCCTATATATTTGTGGGTCGTTCGTCGGGATATATTGGAGGTTCCCTGTTAGGAGGGATCCTGTTTGACTGTGTGAATCCCCATCTGCTTTTGGGTAAGGCCCATAGACTCCATAGAGAAAAGGACTTTGTTTTAATTGAAAGAGCCATTTAATATTTAACTTTTGTAATCATTTACTTATGAAAGTGTGTTATAACTGATTATAGGAGTTAGTCTAACAGTTAACCATATGGGCTCATAATGCAAAGGCAGCAGGTTTGGAGAATCTGCAGTCCTTGCACTATCACCTGATTAAGCTGATTAACCTTTATTTTGGGGTGATGATGAAATTAATCAAAAAGAGAAAGAAAAAGCATAGAACAGCAAAATAAACAGAAGGCTACAGAAAAGCTATCTTGTATGAGTTTAGTGACTGTTACCAAAGGAGCCATGTGGTTTATGTTTTGTGTTAGGACCCCACAGATTTGTAGATTTATTTAGCTGTAATGTTTTAGAAACTTTAAAAGTCATGGCAGTCTCAGGACATTTGTCAGTAGTACATTGGAGTATGTTGTCCCTTTTATTTTGTATTTGTATGTTTATTTTTTTGGATACATGTGTGATGTTATAAAGTATGATTAGTGATTTGTTACTCACAGTTGATTTATATCTGCAGGCTTCTCATTGTTAATCACAGCATTTGGGATGTCTGCTACTCCTTTCTGTAAAAAGGCTTGGCTGCTCACCGTTTTGATGTCTGGTGTGGGGGTGTCAATGGGAGTTTTAGATACAGGTAAGGTAAGATAAGTGCCTGGTGTAGACAAGGTGTTGTAATTTATGTCCAGCATTAAGCAATTAACAGTATGAGTTTTAGCAGCATTAAGCATATATATATATATATATATATATATATATATATATATATATATATATATATATAACTTAACAGGTACTACTGTAATTGAGTTTCTGGTTGTCAACAGGCGGTAATGTTCTCATACTGAATACATGGGGAGAACAAGCTGGACCTCACCTGCAGGCTCTGCACTTCAGCTTTGCTGCTGGAGCCTTTGCCTCTCCAATCATAGCCAAGCTGCTCTTTGGCCACAGTTCCGACATTGGCTCCACTTACACATCTGGCCATGCCTCCAAGATCTTCAATGCCACCTTGCCAACTTCTCCTCTAAAGAGCACCACTCTGACATCAATGTCGGCCTACATTGTGATTGGTGCTTTTGTTTTATTGGTGTCGCTCATCTTTTTTTTCCTGTACTCCTGCAGTTCCCCCAACTCGAATAGGGCAAAATCACCTTCAGGAAAGCAGCTGTTTTCCAAACGCCATAACATACTCATATTCCTGCTGTCCTTGTTCTTTTTTTTCTATGTTGGAAGTGAGGTGGCGTATGGTTCCTTTATATTTACATATGGCAAGGACTATGTTGGAATGAACCCGGTTCAGGCAGCAGGACTGAATTCTCTCTTCTGGGGAACGTTTGCGGCTGGTCGCGGTCTGGCCATATTCTTTGCGGCTTGTCTGCGCCCAGGCATCCTAATCCTACTGAGTCTAGTGGGCACCACAGTTTCCGCTCTCCTGCTTTGTCTTTTTAGCCAAAATTCCCCTATGCTCTGGGCGTGCACTGCTATATATGGTGTCTCTATGTCTACCACTTTTCCTAGTGGAATTTCATGGGTTGAGCAGTACACGACTGTGACAGGGCGGTCAGCTGCGGTGTTTGTGGTGGGGGCAGCTCTTGGAGAAATGGTTCTGCCAGCTCTCTTGGGCTTCTTACTGGGGCAGGTGCAGAATCAGCCGTTGCTGATGTACCTGGCACTTGGCACATCCACCTTCACTTCTATCTTGTTCCCTGTCTTGTACAAATTAGCATCGCAAGGAGGGGACGCCACCTTGCGGAAAACGCCAGGGAAACGCTCCAAGGATGCTGATGATAGTGAGTACCGGCAAGCACTGCTGGACAATGCGGAGGAAGAAGAGGAGCAAGAAAATGAAAGTGAAGCTGACGAGTGGAATGATGCAGACTTTGAGGTGATAGAGATGGACGATGCCAGCTTATTGAGCTCTCCTTCTAAAGCCTCAGTGCCACCTGATGTTGCTGCCCAATCGTTGACCGTCTCATTGCCAGCACCCTCAAGAGACCCCACAACCCTGGCCTCTCTGTCTCACACACTGCCCTTTTCCACAGATTCTCCCAGACGCAAACTGTTAATGTCCCTCAACAGGGAGAAGAAAGACTAATATGTTGCACTACAAAGTTGTCTCAGCCTTTAGCTCTTAGCCAGGAACTGAGAAGTGGCTGCTTTTTTTTTCTTGGGTGAAAAGATCACACTAGCCAGTTGATTTGGTACTTTTTAAATGCCAACTGCATGTTTGACATCCATTACATAACCTCAACAACTGTACAGGATTATCCTAAAGAAGTTTAATTAGCATATTGCACATTTAACTGAGAATTGTCCTGTTATTTCAGATCAGCCTAATTATTGGACACCAATGTATATTAGGATGTTGGACTATACCTCTTCTCTCATTTGCCTCAGATTTGCTCTTATTTGTTATTGTTGATTAATTGACCATAAATTAAAGTATTTTGTATGATGGTAACAGCACAATTCACAAGTACATTAGTTTGTGAAATTAAGAAGCATTTCTTTTTTTGTATTGTATGGTCTGAAAGAATGTATAAAGCTACATTAATATTTTGATGCTGAAGACTTTGTTGAAAGTCCTTACCTTTTGTTTACAAAATATTTCCACTTTTCAAATCATACTGAATGATTGTTAATAAATAAACAACACATTATGGTTTAAATTTTGTGATTTTTTTTTTGCCCCTCAAAGACTGATGCCAAGCATGTGACTTGTGTATAAATTGGTTTTGTCCTGACAAGCCTCAAGTGTCATAGGGCTACCCGATATAAGTAATAGAAATGACTTTATCATGACTTGATCTTATTTGTTCGAGGTCTCGCTGAACATGACTGTATAAACATCAAATATCGTCTACAGAGTGACAGTTTGGACATGGCCCATGATTAAAGACAGCAGCTGCCAGTTATTATAACTGACTTTATTTTCATATCGCCTGTCAATTGTTAGTAAATTGTTAGTGTCAATAATTGCTTATGGGTCACTGAACAAGCATGAAAAACATTGCCCTTTCCAATACAGATCTGTAAAGCGTAGTGTGTACCCCAAAATGTAAAAAAAACCAAAGGACCCATTTTAACAAAAACATTTGTTAAATACACTGAATTTTATTATATCAATATTAAATCTCCACCCACAAATGTTCTTTAAAAAACAAAGCACCTTAATTTTTACAAGTTAACAAAAACAGGTTATGTAGCTCTGGTAGGTAGCATAGGTCAGTTACAATGTCTAGTTTAAAGTAGATAAAGCATTAGAAAAGTATTTTAAAAGAACAATAATGCACAAAGACAATATATACGTATCAAACATATTGCAGAAGTGTTAAGTTAAGGCTGATATTGACTTGCTTGTCCTCAGACTTGCCTCTGTAGAGAATGGACGGACATAAAACTTCCCAGAACATACATGTGAAAAAAAATTTAGATTTTTTTTTTATTTATTTTTTTATCCGTGTTCATAGACAGAAATTTGGATAATCATATGCAAGGTTTATTTACAACAGACTGATCTAATGAAAGGGGGGGGGAGCACTGGAGTCAAACATTGCTCCACAAGATTTACAGTCAGAACTGAATCTGCTTCATTTACAGATTGCTACAGCACATAGGGTTCAGTTTAGAGAGGATTATTCTGTAAATGTCTGACCTGTCAATCTGCAGAAATGTACTAAAGACAACACTAAAAGACAACTACCAAGCAAATTCAAACACAGTGCATCGAAATCATCTTCCTCTTTTCTGTATTTAAGGCCTCATTAGTCCCACAGCACTGCAGTACCACACAAAATCAAACAGTATAAGATGGAAACTCCCCAAGGACACAGAAAAACGCACCTTTTTAAACTATTATACACAGAAATTGTGCTGAATGGCACAGTGTTTAGCACCAGAGTAAAATGAAAGGGGGACAGACTATCAGAACTGCTCCAGCAGCTGGCGAAGATATGGTCCTCGGGAAAAATTCCGATTAACGCGAGATAATTTGTAGAGTATAGGGCAGTCCAATGAGACGCATGACACCTGACGCTCTGCATTCCCACTGCAACTTCTACATACCTGTCAATCAAATCACAACAGAAGATCATAAAAGACTGATATATGACAAACATGAAACATTTGACCTCTAGTCTCATGTAGCCAGACTTGACTAAAGGGCCCAAATCTGGTTACCATCACAGCTTAAGTTTCTTTCACACAAAAAATCTTTCAAAAAGTGAAAAAAACAACAACAACAAAGATCAAATCTCCACACCAGAAATATTAGATTTAGACCCAGGCACCAAATCCTGTTAGAAAATGTATTTATTGTAATTTTTTTCCTAGTATCTGAACAACTAATCAGTATAGTTGTTAATACAGTTTTGGGTACCAGAAAAGACTCACTGTTAATGAGTTTTGGGTATTAAACAGTCTTTTGTCAGCCAATAAGTTGACTGAGAAAGCCGGAAAAGAAAAAAAAAAAAAGCAGGGGGCCGTTCTTCGTACCTCGCTTAATACTGAGATGATTTGATGGATACCAGATCTTTTAATCCTGATAACTGATTTTTGACTAATTTGGTTCTTCAAACAAGTTAAGAGTAATCTTAGACAACTTAATCCAGATATTTTAGTCAAATGCACGGTCATGTCTGTGACATGTTAATCGGAAAGGGCAGATATATCGATTCTCGAAACATTAAATCAACAAAGCAGTACTTGGCTCCAGGATGAGCTTCAAAAAACGTAACTATCCTGGATCATGTCAAATCGTCAACAATAAAATCCAGCAAATTGAGTAATCCACGTACGAAGAACAGGCCCCTGGAGAGAAAGTAATAATGATTTACAAAATTTGCAAAGTTATTAACAGACATTAGAGCATTGACATTAACGGTATTGAATAATCTCATTTGCATGTTTCAATTCTCAGACTTTGGAAACAATGGAAGAATAAAATATAATAATTTAATGACCAATGAATGAAATAATCTGTTTAAATGTATTATAAATGATAAAATGTAATAAAATGATTATATGATAAATGTAACACCAAACCAGCAGAGGGAGCTCACCAGAGTACTGACTGCTTGCCACTCCCTCTGCTTCCTCTACTGCCATTTCCTGTTTGTTGCTTTATAAGCCAGAGACTGAGCACATGTCAAACTGCGAAGTATTGCCAGTTTACCTGCCTTACCAAGCGTTTACCATTGTCTTTCTCATTGCCTTGCTGTGTATAACTCTGCCTGTTGACCTCGACTCTGATTTCCTGGATTTGCCCCTCTGCCTTGTTTGCTTGTTTGGACTGATGTTGTGTACGAACTCTTTGCCTGCCTACTGATTTCCGCCTTCTGGATTGCCCCTGTGTGTATCAACGGACTCAACTGTGATGCTGGTATAGACCTCTGACCTGACTTCACGTTTTTGTTAAAACCCCTTTTAATAAACTTCTGCGAATGGATTCTAACTCTGCCTCAGTGCCATCATTACAATAAATCAGTATAAATTGGGGATGGGCAATATATCGTATGCGATTGTTATGCGCATCTCGTCAGTTAAGCCGGTTCCATTAGCGCTAAATCTCCACCTGTTTTCAAATGGAGCGGCATTTAATACACAGAGCCGTAGTTCACTGACAAGCTACTCAATAACGCATTCATTAACGGCAATCTACGGCTCTCCCTGCATTCCATTCGGAAGGGCTCATCCCTATGCCCTAATCCCTTCAAAGGGTTCACCTTCCGGAGTGAGAGCTTCGAAGGGTTGAAGGGTGTAGGGGACTAAACAACTGTTTCTTGAAGTGCCCTTCTGCAGCATCATCTCGTGCCCACACGGAGGCGCCGTCATCATGCAAAGCATCTGCGCAAAGGATCATGGGAGCCCAAAGTGTCCATCAATTGTACCCTTCGAAATCCTTCATTCCCGAAGGGCCCTTTGAAGTGGACAGTTTTGAGCACTTCGGTTTGGAACGACCCTTCATTATGCGGCCATGATTGTTTTTACTCCGAAGTGCCCTTTGGAGGGCGATACATCCCGGTTGGAACGCACAGTCTGTGTATTAAATGTTGTTCCATTTGAAATCAGGTGATGGAGATTTAACGCTAATCATGGAATCGACTTTACAGACGAGATGCGCATAATCACGTTCGATATATTGCCCAGCCCTAGAAATGAATGTATGACTAAATTAATATAAAAGAAAGAATAACAACACAAATGTATGTTTGCTCTCTTGAAGCAACACATACACAGGTTGCTACGAAGAATGTATTGGAATGATGGAATCAAATGATCATTGAACAAACTATGGCATTTTATGGCCTTCTAAGACTAAGAAAACATGACTTCTTACCTTTAGGAGCTGGTCTTGCTGGCTTTCCCAAAGCCGCAGGTCTTGGTGTAGGTGGACGGCAACACGTTGGGGTTCAGCCCGACAACCTTCACACACTCCTAGCTGTGTCAGCTCATCACAAACAGGACAATGCAGTGTTGTAAAGTACTGAGAGATGGTGCCTTTTCTTGTGCCCTCTTCCCCGCCTCCATTCACAGAGCTCCATGCCTTCTGTACCTATGCAGTGAATAACACCACAGACTTTCATTGGAAATTTCTTTTCATTTAACTGTGCTTTTTAAAAGGTAAAGTGCACAGTTTTTTAAATGTTAAAATACCTTCTCCAATTTGTATTTGCCGAGTTAACTATATGATTGAATTTCATACCCAACAAATAAATAAACTGCGCAAACACTGTGGTTCTTTTCTGCACTCTATTAGTTAGAACATTGTTACCAGCCTGACACAGCAATAATGGCTCAAACAAATGCCATTTGTTTGGTGTGGTGCTACCTGTTGTCCTTAGCAAACTGCAGTATTTGGGAAATCAGTCGTTATTTATTTTTATTTTTTTTTAAATCAACAGGACACAGACATGACACCAGGAAGGAGAACTCATCTGAATAGTTGAATGCAAAATTCATTGCTCAAGCAATATTTGAGAACCAGACAACAATGGTTTTTACTCTTCAGGAGAGTTAACCTATTACTGGTTTACTTACAGTTGTCTTTGCATATGAAACTGGACAGTATTTTAAACAAGTATTTTAATAAGTAAAACATTACACATTTGCCAGATGGTACCTTTATATCAATACTAGCTAGTATAATTCAGAAGCAAAGGAACAAGAACTAGTTTGTAGATACCCCCATTTATGGTGAATGATGTTTCAATTTCAAGCTTAATCGTTTATAATTTTGCATATACTAAAAGACAAAATGACAAATAACTAACCCTTGGCAACTCGTGGTACCAGCTGAACACATCTACTCCAATCAGGTTGAAAATTCGTGCGAGCGGTGGCAAGATCTGCTTGGTTATGTAGTAGGTTGCATTGAGGCGCAGACTGCTGTCCTGCAGTACCTCTACAGGACGTCTAACCAGCTGTATGAGCGGCAATCCTGGCATCCCATACACAATAACATACGGTACACGCTCACCCACGCGTGGCTCTAAACGACGATCATACACCATCATTCGCCTGAGAGACAGAAAAGAAAAAGCAAAAACAAAATGAAAAAAAAATAAAAATCTTGGACAGCAACTTTTCTGATATTTTAAAGCATTTAGATTCAGCCTGCAATCAGAACATATAAACAGCAGCAATATTAACAGAAGACAGAATTCCCCCTCAACTATGGCTCAGATCTAATTTCAGCATCTGTTAATGGGCGTGTTGCTAGGCAGCAGCCTAAGGTACAGTAAGGCAGTCCTGCAGCATACAGACAAACTGAGCTCTGTCTGGAAAAACAGACACGTATTCAAATGTGCAAACCTGATATCACTCAGTAAAAATGTCTGCACTAATTAGCTATAGAGCACACACTGTCATTTTCTGCAAGTTTCCCTGGATTATTATGTAATGTGTGTGCGGGGTTCCTCAATTTGCATGCAGAAATCTAGGGCAGTGTCAATAAAAATGAATTTACTCCTGCAAAAATGTTTGACTAAGCCTGAAATTCATTTTGCAGATGACTATTGTAAGAGCAAAACAACGTGCGTTTGACTTTCTCAGTGGCTTTTCCTGCCGGGGAAGTCGTGGCCTAATGGTCAGAGAGTTGGACTCGTAATCCAAAGGTTGCGGGTTCGAGTCTCGGGCCGGCAGGAATTGTAGGTGGGGGGAGTGAATGTCCAGCGCTCTCTCCACCCTCAATACCACGACTGAGGTGCCCTTGAGCAAGGCACCGAACCCCCAACTGCTCCCCGGGCGCTGCAGCATAAAATGGCTGCCCACTGCTCCGGGTGTGTGTTCACGGTGTGTGTGTGTTCACTGCTGTGTGTGTGTGTGTTCACTGCTGTGTGTGTGCACGTTGGATGGGTTAAATGCAGAGCACGAATTCCGAGTATGGGTCACCATACTTGGCTGAATGTCACTTCACTCACTTCACTCACTCACTCACTATAAAGATTGACTACAGCACAGGCCAATAGAATTCTAGTGAATTCTAGTGCTACGAAAGGAGCATTTCGTTTGGTCGGTTCTACTGCAATGATGCAAATACTTATATGCTTTGGCAATACAAATGTAAAAATGTTGGTCATTCCAATAAAGCACTGTAAAACCGAAAGCTGAAGGAGGAAGCATGGGTGAACCAATGAACTGCTCTGTTTATTTCATCATTTAACGAAAAATGTTACCGTCTTATTTGTATGGCTTAATCTCAGCAAATTTTAGTGAAGAATTCAGCACAATGACTGAATCTGTAAAAGACACTCATACCAACCTAAATGTGTAACTGAACAGAAGATGCTGCCCTCTCCTCACTCCTCAGTCATTAGGCACTTTTTCAACATGACAGTGACTCTTATATGAGTTAAACAGGATAGATGTGACAATTTGAATATGAACTTATACAACTCAATGCCAAGAAAAGTCAGAGAAGCATTCTTTAAGTTATGGACATACTACATTCTAGAACATTACACAATGATTTAATTTAATGGTTGGATTTCCAAAAGAGTTTTGCAACCCTTCATTTAAGCAAAAGTGCCTAATTTATTTATTTTACAGATGGGGTGACATTTTCTATACTTTTTATTAAGTAAACGTTTAAATTATACAATACTGTCATCTTTCCATGAATTTAAAAAGTGATAAACAGAAATATATCTATGTTCAGAGGGAGTATACTCATTTATGTAGTGTAGTATTGAGATTAAATTTCATTTCACAATTACAGTGATCAAAATTATCAAGGTTATCAGTATTATTATGTGCTGGAAATGTTCAAAAAGTACCAATACATACAAATCATTCCAAGTTTTATATTGAAAACAATAAAATTAGTGAATAAACACACCAGTAAACTAAGCACTTTACTCAACCAAACGCATCATATATAAGATTCATCAGATATATGTGTTTTCCAGCTGAGCAGTCATTTGGGTGGCTCGCTAATGTATTAGATTTCTAAATTACAGAATTATCAAAATTTGATGATTTCAACATTTTTCCTAATTATACACGCAAAATCTATTTCCCTTTATTTTATAAAATTATTTTATAAAAAGTTTTGTTGATATTGTAAATGTACAAATAAAAGTAGACCCTTTACAGTTACGAATGATGTATTTACTTACTTTTATGAGCAAAAATTGTGGCGTAAATAGTTTCCATTGAAAAAAAATTTAATTGATTGCGCCGGCGCCTCCATGTCCTGTGCTTTAACTTCCACTCTCGGCACAAACTACTGGATGCAGCGCACATTTATCTAGGTTTGATGTTTAAACATTGTTATATGCTTGAACTGTTTTAGTATATCTATAGATTTTATTTTAGGCAAGTCGTGATGATTTGAGAAGGCTAAATTGATCAAACATGGCTATGATCAGCCTGCCGGTCTGCTGCTGGCCGCTTGGTCGTTAGAAAAACTTATTTAACGAACAAAAAAATGCTCCAAACGTTTTTCTAAATTAACTAAAAAAAAAGCACACAAAAAAAACCCTAAAGAAAAATTTTATAACTTTGCCATTACATACAAAACTGAACTATTTTAATATCTGAAACAGTATAATCTGATTTGGGAGAAGGGGAAAAAGACTGACTCGGGCTGGTAATTCTGTTAAGCTCTCATATTTTTACTTTATAGACTGAAGAATACATCCATTCCAGACACGGAAGACGCTCTGATTTGAATTTACAACATTTATTTTACCAACCAAACATGTTAGAAGTAGCCTACACGCATCTCCCAAAGACGAACCCCCGGCCAACCATCAGTCCCATTCTCCGTGTCAGACTTAACTTTGTTGACGTCTTCTAAATAATGCCGCGAGTGGGGCTTGAGGAAGTGACGCCTGCGTCTGCGCAGTGCGACCTGATGCAGCCCCAGAAGTGATACACAGGAAACCGAAATACTGCAATATAATAATAATAACGGGACTAAACGAGAAGAAATAACGTTATAACATTTCATTCATCTCGTTTTGGTCAATGAAAATGAAGAGACATTTTAGCAGTTTTTATTTTGTAAACCACATTTAGTCTCGTTTTTATTCGTCAACAATATTGCATTATACATTTAATTATCGTCATCGTCACATGGCCAGCATTTACGTTTTGTCTCGTCACATGATAAAGGTTTGTTGACGACGATATTTAGTCATAATTTTCGTTGACGAAAGCAACACTACACATTACACACTGGTAATTCAGTTTAGCTTCATTTAGGCTTGGTGTTTATAATAAATGTTGTTTTCTAATAAATACAACTATAATAAATATATAATAAATAGTGCTGTCAGACGATTAATCACGATTAATCATAATGTGTGTGTGTGTACTGTGTATATTTATTATGTATATATAAATACACACACTCATGTATATTTTTAAGAAAAAGATGTTACGTTTATATATTATATATGATATAATTTATATGAATATAAATATATAAACGTAAATATACACAGTACACACACACATTATGTAAAACTTTTTTGGATGGGATTAATCGCTTGACAGCACTAATAATAAAATAACATATGCTTTTATAACAAAAATTTCATTGTTCTGTATAATGTTACATTTGAACGATTTTTTTTTTAGCAGTGAGGGGTACCACGTTTACAGTGTTTAGAATGTTTCTAAATGGTCGGTTTTATTTACCACTATTTTATATTATTTCTGAATGTAACAATAAAAATGCTACTTTTAGTACACCAATGTGATTTATGTATTTTTTTCCCTCTCACTTTTAACACATTTAAGTAGGGATGATAAAAGGCAAAGAAAGACTTTGACAAAGCAATAATGTAAATTAATATTTCTAAAAAGAATGGACAATTTGAATAAGAAAACACAATGGAAAACTTGTTTCTGCTTCTTGCTTGGAGCACTTAAAACCAGCTCAAGTGATTCCAACCTCATCAAGGTGTGCTGTGCTCTCATATGTACTCCATTTGTGTTTACATATTAATTTGTTACAGACATGCGTCACATGTTTCCCTATGTGTTGGTAGGCAAAGGCAAACTAAACTCTAGTTCTGACCACATTGCTGGGGAATGCAAAAAAGCACACACTACTTATATGTCTCTGATCACAGTGTTAAAAAGATGACAGAGGTAAACGAACAGTGCTAAAACAAGCATTTCATCTAAATAGTCTGCTGTAATCTCATACATAATACAGTGTAGTGATCGGATGAAAACTATCTTCTCTTGAATAAAGTGTAGAAATGCTCAGAATCTAAAATGACATAGATGTGCACTTTACCTCAATTACAAAACAAATGCAACTTTTTTGCATAATAATAAACACAAGTGCCATCACGGTCTTCCATAACCTGTAAATCTCTCTTAATATTTCAGTTTTAATCTCAGATGACATCCATACTTGGCATTGACCCACCTTTTCATACACTTACTCACCTGGTGAGTTCCAGAGCAGGGACACAGGCTCCTGGTCGGTACGATCTGCTGCCACGGTACTCTTTGGCAAAAATGAGGTCCTGCATGCTGGCTTTGGCCTCTAGCACCTTCACACACTGCCGCTGCACATACTGCTTCACCTGGCTGATGTCACGTGACTCAAAAAGCAGCTTCAGAGATCGCTCCAGAATCTAACATAATAGAATTTCATTCATCAATCTGAACTGCCCCCGGTTGAGAAACACTGCATTATAACTGGAATGTGAATGACAGGTGGAGCAGGACTTTAAGTGATTCGGCAAAAAGGAAATTTTGGAATGCTAGTTACCTTGGCAACAGCAGGGCAGCCATCACGACGTACAGTCTCAATGCCTTTGGCGTCAAAGACTGGGTTTTTCTGATCCAAGCTCTCATACATGTATCCAACATAACGCTTCTTTGTCTGTAACACGCATGGGAGGTACACCTACCCAAACACACAAGAACACAGACAGTCACAAAATTGGAATACAGCAATCATATGGCCTAAACGAGCTCCCCTTCAATAAAAACAGGAGTACACACATAGACACAAACCACTTCACAAACCTTCTCAAACTTCAATTTGACAGGTTTAGGGTTGGTAGCAGTGACAGCCTCTGCAATTTCATTACCAATCTTAAATGCCTGTTCCTTGGTTGCTCCTTTCAACAACACAAACATACTAAAAAAGAGAAACGGACCAGTATCAGAGACAGTATAACAGTGTACTAAGCAGGCACAAAACAACAAATTTCCACTGACAAGCAATTGGTCTATTTTGTATGAAAGATATTATAAAATTACATTTTTATAAAATTGAGTATAAAAAAAAGAAAAAAGAAAAGTTTTTGCTCTAAAATCTGGCCGCATGAAATGTTAAAAAAAAGAATGCAAATCAAATGTGAATTTCATAGAATGACCTTCATGATGCTTTATAACCAAAAGCAGAACAAACATCAACATAGTGATATTAGCTACACATTTTAATTATTCATTGAACTGACAAGCAATTTGTCTGTTCACACTGAACACAAAACTACTGCACAACAAAACATTTTGATGTTTATGTTAATAGTGCCTGCTTATTTATGAACACTGTGGTATATTAACTTGACACCGAGTTCTGTTTTTAGGGAACACACTCTCATACCAGCGGAGCAGGAATTTCATAAAAATCAAATCAGAAGGCAGCTTAAATTTGAAAACTGAACTGCATTTGGCCCACCACAATAATGAACAGTTTCAGAGGGAGGCAGTGCCTCAACAGCACTATTCTTGGCTAATTCATCTAGTAATATTATAATGCTTACCATTCATGTAAGAAAAAGGTCTGTAAATCAGACTGAATGAGTCAAAGTGGAGAAATTGGAGTAATAAAAAAAAAAAACATTGAGCACACCTGCTTGTCAGAAACATTGTAGGTCACATCTACACTGAAATGAACTAATTGAGGCAGTTTTTTTATTTCTCTACCTGTCTGTATCTCCGTAGACAACACGTGCTCCCCACTTCTTTGTGTCATTGACCATCTTTATGGCTCTCTCCAAAGTCTCTCGGGCCTTGTGCACAATGCTGTCACCTACCTGGTATGTGAGGAGAGAGACAGAATATGTTCTCTGGTTTCTTTGGCAACATAGTAATCATACACACAAACTGCATTAGGTCACCATTTGAGGTTTAAATGTAAAATCTGGGTCTTAAAGAAAAGACATGGTTTTAAATTATGTATTTGGTCATTAGCAAATTTTGCATACAACACTGCTGCATACCAAGTAAGAAAGACTGGCCCTTCCAGTCAAACATCAAGGGTAAACCTAAAATTATTTATCATACATAAGCATTCAAAAACCAAAATCAACTACACTTTAGATTAGGGAACACTATTCATTATTAACTAGTTGCTTATTAACTAGTGTTCAGTCTGTAAAAGTTTCTTGAATTTAGCAGCCAAAAACCTACTGACCAAAAACACAATTTAAATCAAAACTTTTAAAAAGGTGATAAGGCTATTTATTTTGCAATCAAAACAATTACTGGTTACATGGTTAGTTGTTTTTCCTTTCTGTCTGTGTTCAAATATGTCAAGTGGCTCATTTCTGGGTGGCAACCATTCAGTTTAGAACCACTGATTTAAAATGTAAAGTTACAGTACCCACCTCAACGCTGGGCATACGTCCTGAGAAGTTGGCAGAAGTGTAACCAAATGTGACATTAGCAATAAGTTTAAGGCCAAGCTGCCTGGCATCCAGCAGGCGTAATAGATCTTTGTCATTTTTGTAAGCCTTCATGGACTGCTTCACCATGATCCTCGTCTTCAAGATCTCCTCCAGCATACTTGGCAGGACACCCTTTCGCACTGATGACTGAACACACAGAGATTTGAGTTGAGCTGACTTGGACACAGGCATTGAGTACAAGATATTATAAAATTGACAGTTTTTGCTCTAAAATCTGGCTGGATGAAATGCGTTCAAAGCAAAAAAATAACATGCGTTTAATTTTTTTTAAATCACTGCATTATATCAGTTTCTGTTCATAAAATTACCTTCATGATGCTTGGTAACCAAAAGCAGAAGAAACAGCAACATTATTTTAATCATTCATTGAACCCTGGTATTAATTATCATATTCCTGTGGCTACTGTTTTATAACAGCAATAAGTCATAAGAAAATGTTGGTTAATTGTGTCATTGAGTTCTTGTCGATATCCATAAACCTGGGACAATTTTTGAGAAGCCGATACAGTCACACTTTTGGAAACCGGTTTCACATGATATTTTTCACAAATAGCAGGCAGTACAGTATACAGTACAAGCAAGGATTCAAGCTACAGTACAGTAGTATTCCATTTCAACTACTCACAACCAAATTAAATGGCTCAAATGCCATTTAAGGATCACATAAAAGTAGGTATTTAAAGGAAAGAGATTAATGGCATTATCAGAACTACCTTAACAAATGCGACACCGTTGGGAGAAATGGTGATGTCATTTCTGAGCTGGTAAAGGAGGTCAGGAGGGACTCTGAGAGATGTACAACCAAACCTGAACTCATCACACCTGAGAGAGAGGAAGAGATAAACACTAATGAACCACAAATCAGATACTGTGGATCTTAGAAATGCTGCATTAATATACGCTACAACACAAGATCTAATGTCGTTTTACTCTAAATCCAAAAGTATGCTTACGTTCCAAGATTCTCAACGCGTCCAAGGCAGGTGGAGAAACAGTAATTGTAGGCAATGATGATGGATGGATACAGTGACTGGAAATCCAACACAATAACAGAGTTGCTATAGAAACGCGACTCTGGCTCCATGACGAGCGGAATGCACTGTGGGGCTCTTTGCTGGGCACGCTGCTGTGTGCTTGGAGTCACTGGGATGTAATTCATTGGTTTTGCAATCCTTAACATCATTGATTCCACACGGTACTGCAATCGGAGGAGAAAGATTGACTACCAACACAAAACTGCAAAAAAGTATTTATGAATCTAATCATTAAAAACCTTATGAAGGTTCTGCCATTGCCAACCCATTCCCCTGACCTGATTCCTATTGAAAATTAGTAGGGTGAACTAAAGAGGATCAGCACCAATATGCACTTGGGAATTGAAAGGATCTGAAGAGATTCTGTATGGAACACCTTGCCAGGTGTTCTCAAACCACATCAGGCATTATTGGAGTAGATTCAGCGCCATTATCTTGGCAAATGGAAGTTGCAAAAAGTGGCAAATAACTGTGTATTGCATAAAAACATTTCATAATGAGATTTTCCCATCGTTTTACTTCAATGAAAGGTTAGACATTTGTGGAATCTTTTAAAAAGGACACACAACGCAGATCTATTTTCAAAGATTTCTTTGCACATATTTACCAATTCTGATCACAATTGTACTGTATATTGTGATTGGACAGAGAGCTAAAGGCATCTGTGTAACAGGTATCAGATGGATGCTTACCTGTGACCCCCTGGTTAGCACGTGGTAGAACTGGATTCCAAACACACGTGCCAGCTCACTTGTCCTGCCGATAATATCCTGCTGCTGGAGCAACTGGACTGTGCCACACACACGGCTCACATAATGATCCACCACTTTCCATCTGACCCAAACAACAGAACACACAAAATGTAATAAACACAATTTTGTTTGTATGACCAGAAATATCACTCAGTGCAAAAATGAGATCCCATAAATGCAATTATATTTAACATTATTTATTTTCAACATGATATTGAGTCATAAAACAAGATTTATTTGAGAAGAAAATTGCTTGAGATACTAGAGAGTTGTTTTATTATTTAATTTCATTTAATTAGGGGGGGGGGGGTGCCTTTTTATTGCGATTGGACAGTATGATGACAGAAGCAAAGGAGAGAGAGGGGGATGGGATCGTGAGAGGTCTGCAAACCAGGACTCGATCTCAGGACGCTCAAAGCCCAACGCTATCGGTGGCAACATTTATATTTTTATATGTTGCTTTGGTTGCCGTTTTACACATTAATCTAACAAAATATAGTAGAGTTTATTTATTTAGTAGAGTAGTATTCAATTCTGAATTTAACTATTTGAAAGATGAATAAAAGCAACAATATTCATATAGGAACAACCCTGCAACAAGAACAGTAATAGGCATCTGACAAATGTGAGAACAACTCCTACCTGTGCAGGTGTGTGTTGTGGTCAAACCAGTCAGAGAGTGTGCGATGGCTGTAGAGAGGAAAGCGCTGATGCAGGAAGTGGAAAGCCACATTCTCAAAAGTGTAGTTATTCAATGCAGCCTGAAAACATACATGAAGCACTTGATAAAACACTTTCAGGTAAATCAGTGTTAGCTCTGGCATTCTTGGGGTATGAATTTCAAGGGAACCTCAGTCTTCATAATCCTCCACATGTTGAGGACAACACGTCCAACAATATGGATTTCAGTCATAGTGTCTGCACCATATTCGTCTTTCTCTGCCAAGAACCGATTTTCTTTTGCATCTCCTGTTAAAATTAAATGACATCAAATACAACATTTGACAAATGGGATAAGAAAAAAATTACACAACTTTGGCAGAAGACCTGGCCTGCCTCAACTCCACAAAATGTTTTTTTTTAATGAAATTATATTGTAAATATAAAACTAAAACCTTCAGTATGTCTTAATCAGTGAGTCATTCATTCATTCGAATGGCTGATGCATTCAGAAAGAAACCAAGTGATTGTCTGTATGAATGGGTCACGGAATCATTGGCCCACTCAATTCATTAAGAAAAAAAATTATAATTTAGTATTAAAAGCTGTGTGTTGCTTAGAAAGGCACAACAGTTCTGCTACGGCCTTGTTTGGAACTATTTCTGATGGTGAAATTAATCAAAAACCGGTATTAAACAGGTACACTACTGCTAAATGAGCTAAACTTACCTGGCACACGGGAGAGTTGCTGGCACAGGTCTACACCGAGCGTTGATGCACGTTGCAGTAGGTACCCCCAAGAGTGCATTTGGACCTCATATCCAACCAGAATGTCTGGGTCATACCTAGTGGTAGAGGGGTTGGTGGGTTCATGAGTTTACTTGCTGTACTGGGTGTATAATAGCTTATCATCATCAATGTTCAGTAAAAACATCCCCACCCAATTATTTTTTTTATAAATAGTGTGCTGTTTTTTGTTTTTCCTGTTGAACAAAATGAGAATATTATTTGTGGACTCTATTGTGTGTTGTCTATTGTCTTTAAGTTTATATTTACAGAACATCATCGCCCCTGCTCCCAAAGTTTAATTTGAGTGCAACTCCTGAATGATAGGGGAAGAAAATAATTCAGTGAATTTTTGTCCTGTTTGGTGCACTACATGGTCACAATGACATTTTATTGTATAGAAGAGCTACTTCAAACATTTACTTTTGTGTTCAACAGGAAAAAAAAAAAACATAAGTTCAGAACTTCACCCAAAAATGAAAATTGTCATTTTTATTCTTGAACTATTTCTTTTACATTTAAATAAAGATTTGACCAATATCAGCATATACAAGTTAATTTTATACGCAAGGAATAAACGGCGACAGGTTGCTGAATGATTTAGCTTTTTCTATGGTTACCACACCTTAAGACATTGTTCAGATGTTGTATTTCAAGATATTCATCTGATTTTTGTCCTTAAAATACTCTTTGTAAGAAGGATTAATTTCTTATGCAACTCAAAGTCTCCATTGCTCATCCCAAAACGTCATTTTAGACCTAGTAACGGAGGCTTGAACCGTTGATAGCAGCCCTACATACAAGAATGAATATCTAAAATATACATTGTTAACCTACTTTCTAAGAATGTTTGTGACCTCTTCAAAAAGCTCCTTCTCATCACTGACATAGGTCACCGGCAGTCCTGTCACACCAGATTTAAAAAGCAATGGCGCTGTGCTCCTGGAGGCTAAAGTAAAAATACGACAGGTAATAATGTTGCAACATAGACAGACTAAACACTATATAAAATATGTAATCAGGCACACTAGGACTAATACTAATGTTAAGACTAACAAATAATCAGGTAAGTCATGAATGTGAAGCAGAACTTTATAAGTGAAGTAATGCAGCAAAAGTAACAACGGCATTTACTAGAATATCTCACCTCTTTCTGTACTTAACTAGTTTACAATTAAATTGGCATTGTGTAAATTGCAGATGTATTTAATTTGCAATTCATTTTTGGATAAAAGTATCTGCTAAATGAATACATGTAAAAGTAAATACAGTATGTAACCAATTAGGTTAAAACCTGGAACTACTTCAGTTAATTAAAATTAAACAAGTCCTTAGAATGTCTTTGTTGAATGCTGTGCAATAAATCAAATTATAACACTATATTCTAACTAAGTGTTACGCCCTGTCTATAGAAAAGGAGAAACATGAAAGGAATTTCATAGACAATGACTTGAAAAACGGGGAAGTTTTTTTTTTTTGGGAAGTTTAGGATTGAGAGCTGACCAGGACAAAATAAACAAAATGTTCCTAATCTAATTTTACCTTTTAAGGATTATGTGATTTTCTTCCACAGTGCTGGGTAGTAACTAACTACATGCAATATGGATTAAGTAGTCGGATTCAAAAATTAAGGACACATTTTAAAATACTTGTAATCAGACCAGTTACTTTTGTTGATTATATGTAACTAGCGATGTGGCTATGGGGCAATTTTGTATCAAATCAACCAAATTTCAGAAAATCTGTTACTATATTTCTGAAGATAAACATGTTTAATGATGAAATAAGAAATATTAAATGTCATTGATGCATCATATTTACTGAGTAATCCACTGTTTTGTATGTGTGTGTGTGGGGGGGGGGGGGGTCAAAATTACAATTTTCACCTGAGACTCGGAGCCAAATTACAGGAGAGTAAAAATGACTAAAACATAATGATGCTGACATATTTCTATTACTAAACAGAGAGTGGTAGGTCTATAAGTAAAACCTGTTGACTTCAACAAAATGCAGATTCTCCAAAATAGCAGAACCACTGCACACACAGGCAATAATCTTAAGCATACAGTCTTAAAATCTTACAATGACTTTTTTATGTCAAAATATCAAAGAAAATTCCTCAATTGTCTAAATGTAAAACGTTCTACTCCCACAGGAGTTTTCTTCTTTCATTCTCGTGAATGTGTACGTGCCTCTGGACACATGCGTGAACGCCGCTATGCAACAACTGGCTGAACAAACATCTGAAATAGAGCAACGGTACCCGGACTCTCTTTTAAACATTCTTGGAGATTTTAACAAAGCAAATCTCTCCCATGAACTGCCAAAATACAGACAGCACGTTACATGTCCCACCAGAGACAGTAATATTAGATCACTGTTACACAACAATAAAGAATGCATATCACTCTGTCCCACGAGCAGCTTTAGGACTTTCTGATCACGGTTTGGTTCATCTTATACCGACCTAAATGCAGAAACTGAAATTAGCTAAACCTGCATTAAGAACTGTTAAAAGATGGACTAATGAAAGAGCGGATTATTCAAGCCTGTTTCCACCTTACTGATTGATTGGACGGTTTTTGAAGCTGCTGCCATCGATCTGGACGAGCTCACAGTGACTGTAACTTCATATATCAGTTTCTGTGAGGATAATGTGCATCCCCACCAAGACATTCTTATCATTCAATAATGATAAACCGTGGTTTACTGGGAAACTCAAACAGCTTCGTCAGGCCACAGAGGATGCTTACAGAAGTGGGGATAAAATCTTGTATAACCAGGCCAGGAGCAGACTAACAAAGGAGATCAGAGTGGCTAAAAAGAACTACTTTGAAAAGCTGAGAAAAGAGCTTTCAGCCAACGATCCAGCCTCAGTATGGACTGGTCTGAGGAACATCAAGTACAAGACACCACCCCCACAGTCTGTGGAGAATCAACAACTGGCTGACGATCTGAATGCATTTTACCATTGATTTGAAAAGGCCAGACTGACACCCAGCACCAGCTCTGATCTGCACTCCACACATTCACCCCCCCCTGCAAACCCCCTTCCTCCCTCCCCCACCATTTTACCTGCGCTTAAAGTCTGTGTAAAGGATGTGAACTGGATCTTCAGAAAACAGAAATCTGAAAGCAGAAAGCTTCAGGACCAGACGGTATTTCACCTGCCTGTCTAAATGTCTGTGCTGACCAACTGGCCCCCTTTACACAGATCTTCAACAGATCTCTGGAGCTGTGCGAATATCCCTGCTGCTTCAAACGCTCCACCATCATTCCCGTCCCAAAAAAGCCCAAAATCACTGGCCTTAACGAATACGGACCTGTCGAACTCATGTCTGTGGTCATGAAGTTATTTGAGCGACTGGTCCTGGCCTACCTGAAGGACATCATTGGACCCTTCCTGGATCCTCTTCAGTTTTCCTACAGAGCAAACAGGTCTGTGGATGACGCTGTCAATATGGGACTGCATTACATCCTGCAACACTCTGACAAACCTGGGACTTACACAAGGATCTTGTTTGTGGACTTCAGCTCAGCCTTCAATACCATGATGCCTGACCTTCTCTCAGACAAACTCACAGAGCTCTCTGTGCCCACCTCCATCTGTCAGTGGATCACCAGCTTCCTGACAGACAGGCAGCAGCTATTGAGGCTGGGCAAACTCGCATCCAAGACTCTCACCATCAGCACTGGCCCCCCTCAAGGATGTTCTCTCCTCACTGCTCTTTTCCCTCTGCACAAATGACTGCACATATAAAGACCCCTCTGTCAAGCTCCTGAAGTTTGCGGATGACATTACAGTCATCGGCCTCATCAAGGACGGAGACGAGTCTGCTTACAGACAGGAGGTTGAGCAGCTGGCTGCCTGGTGCGGTCACAACAACTTTGAACTTGGAGCTCAACACGCTCAAAACAGTGGCGATGATAGTAGACTTCAGGAGGAACCCCCCCACTCACCATCATGGACAGCACTGTGGCTGCAGTAGAGTCACTCAGGTTCCTGGGCACCACCATCTCCCAGGACCTGAAGTGGGACATTCATATTGACTCTATTGTGAAAAAGACCCAACAGAGACTGTATTTTCTTCGCCAGTTAAGGAAGTTCAACCTGCCACAGGAGCTACTGAAACGGTTCTACTCCGCCATCATCAAGTCTGTCCTGTGTTCATCTATAATAAGGTTTGGCTCAGCTACCAAAACAGACATCAGAAGACTACAACGGACAGTCAGGACTGCTGAGAGGATTATCGGTGCCCCTCTACCCAACCTCCAAGATCTTTATATCTCCAGAGTGAGGAAAAGGGCTAAGAAAGTCACTCTGGACACCTCACACCCAGCTCTCTTTGAACTGTTGCCCTCTGGCCGGCGCTACAGACCACTGAGCATCAGAACAGCCAGACACAAGAACAGTTTTTCCCCCAGGCCATAGCCCACCTGAACACCACATCAACACACCCCAGTACTGTACATCTGTAAATAACTCAAACCCTCATCTATACATAAGACATATGCACATTCACAGTTCTGTCTATGGACAGTTTTTTCATTCTTTCTTTTCTGTATATTTGCATTTTTATTACTGTTGTTATTTATTGTCTGTTCTCTTCATTATTAGTGTTTTTATTATCTTAATTATATGTTGTCTGCACGCACTATGTTTGTACTTCTGTACAGGAAGCTCCTAACACCAAGACAAATTCCTTGTGTGTGTAAACACACTTGGCAATAAAGCTCTTTCTGATTCTGATTCTGAAATGGCTGCTGGACAGATTAAAGGGATATTTCACCCAAAAACAAAAATTGTGTCAGTTACATGGCACAATTTTCTTTTTTTGGTGAACTATCTATTCAACATAAACCAGCAAGGGCTGAGTTTCCCAAAAGCATCGTTAGCCAACTATGGTCGCAAGTTTCGTCATTACCAACATAGTTCAACGATTCGGTGTCTCCCGAAACTATAGTTCAAACAAACATTCACAAATAGCATCACAAACTTATGTAGTTGGAACGAAATAGAAGCACAGTTACTTGTTATTAAGACATATGGACTTAAATAAATTATGCTCTTGGGGACAATAAATCAGCCAGAATGCAGTACAATCAATATCTTCCATTCTATTTTAATACAAATTTGAATCTATATATTTTAGTGCAGCGTCAATAAGCAGTGTTTTAAAAGAGTGCGCATGTGCATAATTCGCATGGAGGGAACCCCACAGTATGACGTACAAAGGAACCTGTGATGAATCAAACATCAAATAAAGCAAAATGATGTAAAAAAAAAAAGAGAAAAGTAAATTAGTCTTCAGGTGCCATGATCAACACAGCAGCATCTCGGAGATCTCAAATCAATTACTTAGCACAAGTTATTACTCTAATACATGCATATGACGTCATTAACAATGGCCCTTGAACTAATGCGGTTCAAACATTAGAGGAGCAACAGTGTTTGGGAAACAGTCATTACTAGCTAGTTCTTTTCCACTACAATGCATCATACGAAGGTGGTTAATCAGCGAGTTATGTTGTACAGGAAACACATCCCTGATCAACATTAAGTTGATTGATAGTTGGGTGCTTTTTTTTTTTTTTTTTACAATTACAATTGGTACACACATCAGTAATAAACAAACGCAACACCAATCTCACCTTGAGCTGAAGAACAACAATCTTTATCAATGACAATGGCACCTGTCATCTGAGTAGTGTCACAATTTGGGAGAGGGACATCAGAACTGAGGCAGTAGAATAAAGCACAAATCGGGTCAAATTCAGGGTCAGGCTCAAGGTCACGACGAGTCCTTGCATGAAGCTCCATGCTTATCATTATGAGGTGATTTACCTATAGCAGGGAGATAAAAACGTAAGATGACATCAGTTGAAATCCCATAAAAATAAAAGTTTGATTAATCACTCAGTTCAGGGCTCGCAAAATTTCTAAATCCCTGGCAGCCTTTCGGGCAGGTACTCTTCAGATTTTGGTAGCCCGAAAATTAATTTAACTAGCCCAAATAAAATAAAGACCATAAATGTCAATCAAAAACATTTTCAATACATAAATATCAACGAATATCAAGGAAAGTTTTATTTTACTATTTACAAGGTATCTGCAGAATTCTTAAAAATCTATTTAAGGCCATTTGAAAAATTATTTCTTAGACCGTTTTAAACTCTTCAATTTAGCTGTATCAAATTTAAGGACCCGTGGGAGAAATGTTCCCTCTAATTTTTTTTACCTGAGCATTCTTTATACCAGACCTGTACAGCACGCACACATAAAAATGTGTAACTTAACTTTAATGTGCAATTTATATTTGATTTGACCCTTGATGTAACTAAATGTACATTTTAGGTTACCTGAGAAAACATTTTTACTGTACAATACACTGCAGTTCAAAAGTTTGGATCAAAGTTTTTAAAGAAGTTTCTTATGCTCATCAAGTCTGTGTCTATTTGATAAAAATACTGAATATTATTTCACAAAATAATTTTGTGAAATATTATTGCAATCTAAAATTTAAAAAAATTATATTTTAATATATTTTAAAATGTAATTAACTCCTGTGAAGCAAAGCAGTATTTTCAGTGTCACATGATCCTTCAGAAATTCTAATATGCTGATTTTTAATCAATGCTTTTTATTTTTTATATACATTATTTTTTGGGACCTGTGATATTTAAAAAAAATAAAAAAAGTTCAAAAGAACAGTGTGTAGTCAAAACAGAGATGTTGTGTTACAATATAAACTTCAAAAGTTTGGGGTCAGAATTTTTTTTCTTTCTTTTTTAAAGATACTTTAAAAAAGTTTAAAGAAAGTTAAATAAACTTTATTCAGCAAGTATGTGTAAGGTAAAAGTAAAAGTGAAGTGACATACGGCCAAGTATGGTGACCCATACTCGGAATTCGTGCTCTGCATTTAACCCATCCAACGTGCACACACACAGCAGTGAACACACACAGCAGTGAACACACACCCGGAGCCGTGGGCAGCCATTTATGCTGTGGCGCCCAGGGAGCAGTTGGGGGTTCGGTGCCTTGCTCAAGGGCACCTCAGTCGTGGTATTGAGGGTGGAGAGAGTGCTGGACATTCACTCCCCCCACCTACAATCCCTGCCGGCCCGAGACTCGAACCCGTAACCTTTGTATTATGAGTCCGACTCTCTAACCATTAGGCCAGGACTTGCCTGGATAAATGGATAAAATTGACAGTAAAGACTTCTATTGTTACAAAATATTTATATTTTGAATAAATGCTGTTCTTTTAAACTTTTTATTAAATCAAAAGAAAAAAGTAACAGGTTCCAAAAAAAATATTAAGCAGCACAACAGTTTCAACACTGATAATAAATCAGCATATTAGAATGATTTCTGAAGGATCATGGGACACTGAAGACTGGAGTAATGATGCTGAAAATTCAGCTTTGATCACAGGAATAAATGCTATTTTAAAGTATAGGTATTAAAATAGGAAACCAATATTAGAAATTGCAATTTCACTATATCACTGTTTTTTCTGTATTTTTGAAATTAATACAGCCTTGATTAGCAAGAGACTCAAAGTCAAAGACTCAAAAACAAGGTGGTTAAATAATAACAATAAGTTAAATATATACAAAAGACCGTGAACATGAATTCTTCCATAGCTGTCTAAACATCGATATGAAGTACAGTTTGTACAATACTCTTGTGTGTGACTGTACATGTTTCAGAGTTTTGTTACCGTTCTTTGCCCATCCTCCGCTATTTCCAGCACTTAAATCAAGCCACTCTTCTTTAATACATGAGGACGTTTTATGTCACGCATTGCGTTTGCGTTGTCTCTGAGCGCACCGCAACTATTGAAGTATTCAGTTTCTAAAGCGACTCATTTGGTGCACATCGCTCTGAAGCCTGTAAACCGCATTCATCGGTTCTAACTCTGTCGTGACATCAGCTCTATAGCGTTTTGCCCGAGCATTGCTATTCTTTCCCTTTTACTGGCGGCATTCAATCAAATGGCTTCCCAACTCATTTTTGTGTGCACGAGGCACATTATTTCTTCTACGCGGCCGTGGTTGAAGAGCATCCTCAGCTTAGAAGGAACATTGCATGGGAGCCCTGTATTTAAGGTAGCCCATCGGGCAGGGCACTGATATATTTTTGGTAGCCCGACTGGAAAACACAACAGCCCCGGGACGTCGGGCTAGCAATTTTGCGAGCCCTGCAGTTTAATGAAAGCAGTTCTTACTAAAACAGTCAAAAGAAGATCCTACCTCATGCAATGCTTTGGCCTCCTGCAAGTTCTGCATACTGACTTTAAAGCCATATGAATTACAGATTGATGGTCCTTCAATCTGGGAGTTTTCTCTTTTCTGAACATTCATAGTGGTAAGCTGATTCTGTATGGGATAATGCATGTACTATAAAAACCCTATACAATACTAAACAAGGATTATAAGATTGAAACTTCAGAAGATTCATAAATTCATTAACTTTCATCTGAATAAATTCATCTGACCTTCATTTGTGTGGTAAGCAAAACTCTCCGTAAAGCATCTTTGTTTTTGTTACCCTTCTGATGTAGTCGCTGTGATCTGGGCTCTATGTCTGTACAAAAACAGATCCAAAAGAATTTTGCAATGAGAAAATAACATTTACATTTCGTCATTTAGCAGAAGCTTTTATCCAAAGTGACTTACAAACGAGGACAATAGAAGCAAACAAAACCAACAAAAGAGCAACAACATGCAAGTGCTATGACAAGTCTCGCTTAGCCTAACACAGTACACAAGTTTTTTTGGTAACACTTTATAGAATATTAGCCATTTATTAGTAGTAATTAAGCACATATTAATGCCTTATTCTACATTACCTTATTCTACATTCCCAATCCTAACCAATACCTAAACTTAACAACTGCCTTACTAACTATTAATAAGCAGCAAATTAGGAGTTTGTTGAGGGAAAAGTCGTAGTTAATTAATAAGTGTTCCCTATTCTAAAGTGTTAACTTTTTTTTTATAATATAGATATTATATTATAATTATATTATTTAATAATATAGATATTATAGATAAATGTAAAAGCTTAGTAGTCATCTTTTTTGGAAATAAATGAAGTCTAATAAGCATGACTGATTCACAATTATCTTGATCTTATCAGCAACAGAAAATTATTTTACAACTACAATTGTAATAGTAACAATACAATAGTAATATTTATGTCATAATTTCTTTCAATTAAACCAAACGTTTATTTTGGCAGTTTGCCATGAAGATCTTTGAGTTTCACTGTGTATTTGATGGTAGCTTTTCTCTTAACAGAGAAAAGTGACTGTCAAAGTAGCTATGGTAATAAAGTTCATGTGTTCATGTCCTTGGTTGTGTAGCAGACAAAACTATGCCATTCATTCACATAGAAAAAAGCAGAACATGCAGCCCTATTAGTGAAATGCACTGACTGGCTGTTGTCGCATTTATTTCTGCTGTTATAGTCTGATAGATTAAGCCCAATTGAGTAAAATGTCCACATCTTATCATCGTCATTGACAAATTTTATAATAATCTCGATATGATATTGTTTATTGCCAAGCCCTATGCCAACCCCATCGACACAAAAGGATTTACCTCTCTAGGTAGGTTCCAGTCTGAAAATGTTTGGAACCCATTATAGATAACAGAGCTGGACAACTTAAGTAAAACATTCAAGCTTTCAAGAAAACTATACCTTCATTTCTTATTGGACTGTAGCTAGACCCATCGTCATCAATGTAGCTTCTCCGGTGGACAGGTGTGCTATGGAGCAGGTAAGAGCATTTGACATCAGAATCTAGGTGTTTAACAGGAAAAACTGATGGATTCAAGAGGTCCTTTGGCTGTACACTGTCAAGTGATGTGTCATTGAAATTTTGAGACTGGTCCAAGCTGGGGGATTGTAATACATCAGTCAAATCCTCCTTGTCCTCATCTTGTTTAATCTCAGCAGGCCTCTGTTGCAATGTAGAAAGATCAGGAGAATTTGGAGAAGTGATCTGACAACCTTTGTTTGTCTCCATGTCCAAGATGCATTTCGTACTCTTAGGACTACTGTTAGATGAAGCTGCTTTAACTGGTGAAATATGGAGAGGTAAACTTAAGCCATTCCTACTGATATTCTGCAACTCTGAAGCCTTTTCATCTTTTTTCTTCCACCTTTTATCACGATTCTCTGAGGAAGGTAAATTAGAGTCCTCATTTTGAGGTGATGTCCTCGCATATGTACCAATTTCCACAGTTGTCTGGCCACCCACTTGTTTCCTATCACTCTGAAGGCACTCATACTGTTTTTTGGCTTGCAGCCAGAGCTGCACCTGTTCTCGACTTGGGGCACACTTACAGGGAAGCATAATCACTTTTTGATCACTGCCAGAAAATGGGTTTTGGTCCTTGGTCAGTATAGAGGATTTACACCCATTGTTTGGTGCAGAGGCTTGATTTGTCATTGCAGAAAATGCAATTTTCCAAAATTGCAAGCCGTTTTGAGATAAGTCTCCATGAAATTCAACTAGTTCATTCACCAACCTGGTTTCCAAAATTAACTTCCGACCACCAACCTCCCTGGGAAAAAAAACAAAATACAAAACAGTAACTTAAAAGAATATACAAAAACAAAACCTGTGCGGGTGATCCATTATAAATGTTACCTTGGCTTCAAGGGTGCATCTGATGGGTCACTGCAGAATGGTTCCTGGTAGGTGGCTTCTGAGAGGTCTAGATCCATCAGAGTAGCTAAGATTTCTTCCCGAGTAGGTGGAGACATGAGAGGTTTAAGAATGTGAGTTCCCCCACTCTTTGAACTCTGACCTCCATTTTTCAGCTGGGACAGCGAGTTGATGGACTGTGGGGAACTGCTTGGTGTTGCTGAACTGCCATCTAGGAGATCACTATTTGGGGAAACACCACTATAAGCAAAAGAAGCAGAAGTAAGGGGAGAAAAGGGCTCTGGGTCAAGCAACACATCTTTCTTTTCACAGTGAAAGTCCTGAAAGTGGCTGAGGCCATGGATTTTATCTAAAGAGCCTCCCCAATCTTTGCTAAAGATCTTTTCTGAATCAAGAGATACCTTATTGGGATAAACTTTGCCATTTTCACAAAATGACTTATCAAACAGTTCTGGACTAAGAGCCCTAGACTTATGCCAGTCCTGTTCATGCTTGCTGCTCTCATCAACATCAAACACCTTTTGTGTCCTGTCACCTATCCCAACAAGGGCATTGATTGCCTCCTGACTGACATCACTGAGAAACGTCTGAGGCAAGTTCCTATCAGTTAACACAAACTGGTTACCAGAATAAAGACTGGAGAACTCGGTTTGCCCAATGGCATTGATATCAAAGCTGTAATTGTCTGGGAGCTCTGGGGACAAGCTATCTTCAATGGAGCAACAGCTGTCAAAGCTAGGGTCAGAGAAAAAAACAGGACTGTCATCTGATGAAAGATGGTCAATTCTCAAATCATCCAGTTTCATTTTATTACTTCTGATTTTGAACTGAAGCTCTTTTGGCACTTTAGTTCTTGCACCCCTTGGTTTTCTTGATGTTGATGAATGGGCTGTTTTAGATTTGGCTGTTTTGGGAATATCTGTAGGTTGACTGGTAGAAGACCTATCCTCAGTCACATGATCGCTTTCATGTGGTTCCTGTCCTGCCTTGAGTTGCCTCTTCTGGAGAAGTTCCTTCAAGACAGCGAGCCCAGAAGGCAACTCAGGAACACACATTTCATCAATTTTAGGGTCTGAGGACAATGTAAGACCTGTGTGAAATCCAGCTTTAATTGCACTCTTAGCAGAGGGCATAAGGGAGCATCTACAATCGACAGACTCCAGTAAAGATGTTATGGAATCTTTCTTTTTTGTTTGCGGTCTTCTTGATTTTATGGTCGTTTTTCTGGTTGACTGCAAATGCTGTACAGTTCTGGGATTCTCTTCATGGCCAGAGACTTCTGATTTGAATTTATACAGAGTTTTTGTGATAGTCCCATCTTGACTCATATTTTGTGATACTGAATTGGAACTGCTGAATGTGATGACGGAACATGGATGTCCTACCGTCTTGGTGGATGGGGAAAGCATATGATTTAGAGATTTTTCAATACAGGGATTGAGGACAATCTGTGAGTCTTTTTGTGAGTCATTTGAGGCAATGGTATTGAAAACAAAAACAACATCTTGATTTGATTTTTTTCCAGTGCTGGTGATCTCTGTTTGAGAGCCTGAACAACTGATAGAAAAGTCCTCTTGACTGCTTTTTAGAGAACTGGGATGTTGATAAGGAGTTAAGTCATCAGTTGAGGAAGTAATAGGTGCATCGTTAACTGAATGTGGAGCCTGTGAATTATCACTCTCCTCACCTCGGACCTGCTTTTTTCTTGGGACTCGCTTCTCATGCAGCAACCCGTCTTTCTGAGAGGCAGATGTGGCATCTTCCTGAACAATTCCTTCAATACTTTTACAATGTTTCTTATGTCTCCTTGAAGTCGCTCGAATACCTTTCCTCTGTGAATCCACAGTTGTCACTGAACCTTTGTTCACTGACTTTGTTGTAGTATTAGCTTGTCTTTTTGGGCTGATAACAGATGTCTTTTTAGACCTGGGTATTCTGCTTCTATCCCAAAGACCTCTTTGGTATGGTTTTGGAGCTAGTACTTGATAGGATGAACCTAGGCATGGATCATTATGTGGGTTTATTAGATTTGAATTCGATCCCAGTAAGGGCTCAGTAGGAGACCAACATCTAGGTGGGGTTGAATCAGTAGGACTGGAGGCTCTTTCTGACAAATAACCCAACTCCACCATCACATCAGAATACTCTGTACAACAGTCATCAGTGAACTCATTATAACAAGGCCATGGAGGAGGTAATTTCGGTAAAGTTATTAGTGCTTTTGCATGCTTTGCCCTCCTAGTCTGACCAGCTCGTGGACACCTAGATTTTGGAGAGGTGCCGGCCCTCTTTGACACTGGGTTCACCTTAGCCTTTCGTTTGGGACATTTCTTTACTTTTGGCTCAAGTAGCGGGTACTTCACTGCTGTAGACTCTGGCACTTTGGGCCAGAATTCTTTGAGAGGAGCGAGCTTTTTGTATTCGGCAAGCTTTTCTGGTGTTAAAACTGTGCAAGTTTCATCAGCATTAATTTTAGAAATCTTCACTAACATGTTCTTCTGACCTTTGAATCTGTTAATAATTATATATTTAATGATGATTGGTGGCTCTTTTTTAGTCAGTTTCCTCTTTTTTTGGCTGAAGACATGATCTTTGCCCTTAAGGCCTCCATGTTGCGCCAAAGCTTGTTTGAAAGAACCAGAACTTGCCTGATCTCCATTTTCACTGTCGCAACTCGTTTTCCTTTTTGCCCGCAAGGTATATTTGCTACCTGGTAAACTGGACACCTTGGTGCAAGAGATTTTGGTAGGAATATCTGCAAGTTCATCCTCTACTGAGTTCTTAATCAAACCTTCAATGGTCGGTGGATCTGAAGTTTCCATGTCAACCTCCTTATCCGTTTCTTTCTGATTAAGAGAGCCTAGAGCGTTGGAAAGAAGTGCTGTGGCTTCCTCTTTCATAGGAGATGTTGTCCTCACAGGACTTACCCTTTTTTGACCCAATGTTGTTTTCTTTTTGATCAACTTTAACCTTGACCTTCGCTGTTCAGGATGTTCTAAGGTAGAGCAACTATCCCCAGTCTTGCTCCCAGTCTGTTTCTTGATGGGTCTGGACAGGCAATTAGACAGAATTACGCTAGGGAAAAATTTGTAGTGTGCCTCCTGTTGTGCCACAATGGTCCTCTCAGTTTTATTCTCTTGGTAATCCTCATATCTTATTTTCAGTTTGCTGACATCTTCCTCTTTTTTATCCTGTCCTGTCTCAACTTCTTGAGCGCCCAAAGCTTGGCTCTCTTCAATAGGGCTTTGTGTCTGGTCGAAACTTATCACAGGTCTTCTGCAGTCATTTGGACTGAGTTGTATTTCAGTCTTGGTTGGGCAGTTCATCAGCTCAGAGTAACATACAAAGAAGCTCTTGTGATTCTCTGGGATGGATAAATGGTTCTTTTCCACATTTTTAATACTGGTAAAAGTTTTTATGCTCTGGGCAAGTTTAGAGTTTCCAAAAATTGAATCATCAGGATCTGGCTGATTAAGGCCAGTGGCTTGGTTTTCATCAGTGTACAAAGAGTGCACACCTATTTTTTCAGCACCAAGTTTAGGTATATTTGCTATCTTAAAAGGAATTGGGTGTTTAACTGGTGGAATATATGGCACCTCTTTGTTAACTCTTAATCCAGTTGAATATTCATTTGCCTCTTCATTTTTTAAATGCCTTTCTGCTAAATCCTCTTGACTGAGTTTCTGCTCAGCACATTTGTATTCAATAACAATTTTAGCAGAAGATGGTGGCTCCATACGAACAGCTTCATTTGGAAAAACATTTCTGCTGCCAAGGATCTTGTCTGTTGCTTTTAGAGATGAGCGTGTCCGAGATTCCTTGTCTGTTAGTGATGAATCTACAGGAAACATGACAACACGCATGTATACACCACTGCACCAAAAGCAATCATTCATTTCATTGTAATTCATTAGATTAAATTAATTAAATTTCTACTTACCACTATTCTCATCTGCAGCTCCATCCAACTGTGGAATGGACAGATCAGTAAGAAGAGCACTGTTTCCCTTCCAATATATCTCTTCATCTGATGAGCCCTGCTGCTCTTCACTGGAGCTTTCGTTTGCTTCTTTCATACATAATCTGTGCAGGAAGGCAACACAGATTATGATTATACAACACGCCATCAATTTAACTAATTGAAAGACATAACATCACACAGGCACCATCTGCTGTGGACCAGCCAGTGTTTTCCTAAGAGGTCTATTCTGAATGCCTGTTAAGAAAGGTATAAATTAAGCTTTCTGCTCAAATGAACCTGACTGACCATATAACAACATATAATAAGAAATGCATAATGTAGTAAAAATAACTATATAATTAATGCAAACAAGATTTAAAAGCATATAACAGACAATTCCAAAAATACTAACGGGAAGTCTGGTGACCTTTGCCCAGCAGAGGGTCCTAGCATGTCACAGTCCCATCTTTGGGACATGATTCTACTGAGCTCTGACTCTTCTTTCTCCAGCTCAGGCCCAGCTTCCTCATCATCACTGTTACAGATGCAGCTAGCAATCCCTGACAGCTGCTGGGACACTGCTCTGGACCGGTCGGCTCTAAATCCATCATCAGCCAACGCTTCAAACAGATTAACCATAGCCTGGTCTTGACTGCTGTCTGTTAAAACATTGTGGAAGATGTAAATGTAAACTTGAAAATATAATTGGAGCATGCACAAGAAAAGAGGAATTATGGATATGTACACGTATGCAAAACAAAATTGTGAATATATAGATATATACACAAAGTACTGCAAAAGAATTTTGTTTTGTAAGTAGTGCTGTCAAATGATTAAATCGCATCCAAAATAAAAGTTTGTTTACATAAATATATAGAGTACACACACACACACCTTATGTATATGTAAATGCAGACACATGCATGTATATATTTCAGAAAAATGTAACGTTTATATAATAAATATTTATATATGATATAAATTATATGAATATAAATATATACATGTAAATACATGTAAATATGTTCAGAATATATGCTGTGTGTATATTTATATATACATAATAAATATACACAACACACACATTATGTAAACAAAAACTTTTGGAAGCGATTAATCGTTTGACAGCACTAATTCTAAGTATTTGTGTTTTCCAGTATAAATATCCAAAACATTGGTTTACTTGAAAAGCATGTAACATACATTAAAATATATTAAGACTTGCTTTAAGAGAAATTCACTTTTTCCTACTCCCATTTTTTTTTTTACCATAAATCTAGTGAGTGTTACATATATATATATATATATATATATATATATATAAAAACTGAATATAGATTAAAAATATATGTTCTAGACCTAGAGTAACATTTTACTGTATATTTGGATCTCAGAATTTTTTTTTTAATATTTTTACTGATTAAGGAAAAAAAATTGCAATGTGAAAATCTAGGGAAAAGGTAAGAGTTTTTGCTTGTGGAAACAGATATATTAGTTGTGATTATCTCAGTACCAAGTATTGCTGATTGGTTGGATCCCCGAGAATGAGGAAGGAAGGTCTGACTGTTTTCCAACAAACTCAAAATGGCCTCTTCATCAACAACTGCCACTTCAGCATCTTTCCCACCATGCCTTTTTGTGTCTATATGGTGAAAAAAGGAAACATTTTTAATAATACATTCAATTTAAAAGTGGTCCTATCATGCATTTTTTTTTTAAAGGTAGATTTCTGAACTCCCTCAAACACCTGAAATGCTTAGTTTTTCAACGTTACTTTTTTTTTAACATCACATGAGTGCAATAGAGATGGTTACTACTGTTGCCATAGTAACCAAGGCATGCTCTGTAAAGGCACAGCCCATTTCTCCAGCTGCTCATTTGCATTTAAAGATACACACGAAAAAAAAAAATAATAATAATAAAGGATTATCAAGAGAATATTAACAATATAACAAGACAAAATTAAAATGTATCATTTCCTTCCACTAAGAGTACCCTCCAAGGTGTACCTGTACTTAAAATAACCTGTTCAAACTGGATGAAATTTTAGAATGAACATTAGAATGCAACATAGAAATGAATGTTCTCGGTTACAGCCGTTTAAGAAATAAGGTTATATGACTTGTGTCTTGACATTGATTGAAATGACTACCATGTGATGTAGTAGTAGAACAACAACTTGCATAAAACAAAACCCATAAAGTGCATTTCAGTGGAACTTTAACTTTAAAAATGCACAAAATTATCCAAATTTGTCCCGTATGCAAAATCCAATGACCCCTAAACAAAATTGTGACAAAATTGTAATATATTTTATTCTTACAATATTTTGATTTAATCGTAGTAAAAAAAAAAAAAAATAAAAAAAAAAATTCAACAAATAAAATCAATCATTGTTGAACTTGTCCATTTAACATTTTTAAATGGACTACAGCAAAAGTTTGTAGCAGAGTTGATTCCAAACTAAAGCGGTCAACCATGCCTTTAATATTTCAACATCTGGAAATCAATAATTAACCCTTTCACACATTTATAATAAGTGGGCCCCTGGCATGACTATTAAAAATTGTACTGTTATTTTTTAGTGTAATTGTATATGTAGTCAAGGGGTTACTTGAGACTGTGCACCTCACCTTTAAATCCATCTTGATGCACATCCACTTGGCTGGCAGGTATGCATGGCAAGTCATCTGGGCTCAGCACAGTAGTATAGAGTGAGAGCTCAGGGAAAGAGTCAACTTCAGACCCAGATTGAGTCCTACAAAACAAGATAAACATTAAGCCCTCTGCCTGCCCACTCTCAAGCAATTCAATGCAGTTAGCAATGCAATTAGCATCCTTGTACCTTCACCAGAGATCATGGGGGGGGGGGGTGTGTGTGTGTGTGTCGGTTTATGCATGTGTGGGTTTGGGCTGTGTTATGTCCTAAGATATATATTTTATTTTTATTTGTATTTAATATTTGATTTGTAAAGGGGTATATTTGCATTTTGCTCCTCCTTTGTATTCTCCCTTTTCTTTAGACTCTGACATCATGTAGGAGCTCAAGATTGGTCATTTATTCTTGTTACCATCAACAATGACCCAAGATAAAAGCTAAGGTGATTCATTAAACTTGAGTGTGGAGGACTGAAGTGTACCTCTGTTGGCTGGTGCCATGTTGTTATATTTCTCTAGTAATGTTAATTTCCCCTAAATGACTAGAGGAACTGTGTAATATGGTTGTCTACTCTCCCAAATATAATCTATAATAATTAAATTCTGTTCTCTAAAACTGTAAGCTTTAAGACTAGATGCGGCCGCCATTTTCATACCTTATTTTTTTTCCCCACGTTTCTTTGTTTTATGACTAAAAAAGGAAGAAAGCTTAGTCTTTATTTTTATTTCTGATGCACTGTCTGTGTAGACTTTTTCATTTATAGTTAGTGGGATGCCGACTTTGACCCCTCCTGAAGTTTAATTTTGCTTTGTAAAGAAAATGGTTTCTTTTGCTTTGTAAATGTTTGGTCTGGATTTACCTGGACTACTTCAGGTAAGCAGAGAGCTGCTGACTGCCTGTCCCCACTACCACAAATGTTATTCTTCTCTGCCCTTAGACTCTAAGGAGCATGTAATAGTTGATTCCGGTGTCTGATTACACACATCCAGCTGTCTCACTGTTTAACTGCAGCCAATTACCCTTACAGTTAGCTAAGCTGAATTCAGCATTTGACAACATACCTAATTCCAGAGGAGACAGAAAAAGAATACCAATTAATGCTTAATATAGCAACTGTAGAAACAGAACCTCTGTCTTTCAGACTCACCTTTTTGATAGAACCACAACTTAAGAAATATACTAAATGTTGTACAACTGTCGACATTGTATTGCTTACTCAAAATATAATTGAAACTTTTAAAACTTTGGAAATCTCAATTCAGTGAACTACCTTTCCTTAAAAGGTACCTTTCCTGATTCCTGATTCTATCCACCTCATTTTGCAAGCAGAATTAAGCTATTTTCTGTATATGTACAAGATTTCTGATTAATTAGTCTCTATAGGTAAATAACTTAAAGAGTAAAGCATGGTAAATGATCAAATTATTTGCACTAACGTGTTTATGATTATGATAATATATTAAAATAATGATAAATACCAGTTTGCACTATCAAGTAGCATAACATACAGAGCAAGACGGCACCAGAAGTCTTGCACATTCAAGTTACAAGTACCTGCTTTTTCAGTTTTTGTCACAGAGGTGGTTTCCATAAAGCTGTCAGGACCGTGGGTAGTAATTAAAACATTGCATTGAAACGTTTTGTCACTCAATTTCTATTGTAAACTTTGTTAGACAGAAATTCACATTTATTTCTTTGGCTTCCAACCTGAAAATGGAAAACACATTTATTAGAAACATATGGAAAAAAAATTCACTCACATGTCAAATTCATTTTCCTTAAGAATTTCTTTGAATCTCTTCATGAAGATTTTTTCACTCTCTGCGAACTCTACAAAGCCTCGATCTGAAACAGTAGTCAACGCGCAACGTGGTAAATAATATTAATAGTGGTTATGCAAAAACAAAATCCATACAAGATCTTTTCTCACCTTGTGATTCAGGCATGTCAATATGAGAACTTTGACATCTCTCCTGTCGTCGCTGTTTCTCATCATCCCAGATGGCCTGAAGACCAGGGTTTCTCCCAATCTGATCTGGGCACAAAATGCAAAATAAATAAAAAAATACTCAGAAAATTTACTTTACTTAGAAAATTTAGGAAAGTATGCAACGACTAATTTTATTAACATTTAAACTAAAATTTTGTAACAAGCTAGTAAACTAGTCAAAAAAGAAAAAGAAAAAAGAAAATCTGTATAAGCAATAACTTTGACCCAATATAATCTATAAATCAAATGGTCAAATTTCATACTGAATACCGCTGAAAAATAGGTCATATACATGCAATGTGTTTTATAAAGTACGCACAACAATTATTAATAACCTATTAGTTTATAGTTAATTTATAGTTTATAAGCTGTAGTTAATACATTAATAGACTGAACAAATAGAGAGTTCTTCATTCATTATCACTGTAATTAACAATTATTATTGTAGAGCTCATATGTAGAGTTAAATGATGCTTTGTTGACAGCTTTTTTATCCATAAATAGTTTTCACATTAGATTTGGTAACAGAAAATTGAGAAATGTCATTTCTCAAGTGTCAAGTGCTTTAAACCGACCTTTTACATTTTTACAACCTTTAAATTAACTGCATTATTATTAAGTGTTCCTTAAAATTACACAAACTGTATATAAAGCGTCTGCTAAATGACTAAATGTAATGTAAATGTATATTGTGTATGATATTCCTTTACTACAACCCAATTAAATAATCATAGTGCTAATTACAGTGACAATGAAGAATTAACTATTTATATATAAGCCCATTAATATATTAACAAATGTCGAGACTATAATGCATAAACTATGAATAAACTAGTTTGCTGATTTATTAGTGTATACAAGTGTCACTCACTTTAGAGAGATTCTCGCAATTAACTAGTTTCTTATTAGCACACACAATACTAACATATTGGCTGTTTATTAGTAATTATAATGTCTTATTCTGCATGGCCACATTTTAAATCCCTTGATTTATGCAATCATGGTTATTACCCAGTGTAGACAGGGATTTGCTCTCACACACACAAATCAACCAATTCTTACTCTCAATCTCTAGGCGGTTGAGAACATCAGCAGCCACGGCATCAACCTCCAGCTCACACACACTCATCCGTTCCACCTCCTCTAAAATCAGAGAACTGCAAAAACACATCCCACACATGAAATAAAGGTCAAAATGCCATACAATTCTTGTATGTAGTGATGTATAGCAAAAACACACAGACACACCTTGGTATGTTGTCATCCTCCCAGCGCATTGCATCTCCCAGCCCGCCATCACTGAGTTTAGATGTGCAGGGATAGTTATATGGGCTGGAGATACCCCCACCTACAGAATCAGAAACAAGCAGTAATAAAGGTGCAAGGTGTAGGTAAAGAGTACATGTAGTCAATAGAAAAACTACAGTTAGGTCCATATATATTTGGGCACTGACACAATTTTCATAATTTTGGCTCTGTATGCCAACAGAATAGAATTAAAATGAAACGATCAAGATGAAATTGAAGTGCAGACTTTAAGCTTTAATTCAAGGGGTTGCACAAAAATAACAAAAAGCTTAGGAATTACAACCATTTTTATACACAGTCCTGCCATTTTCAGGGGCTCACATGTAATTGGACAAATAAATATAATCATAAATAAAAAGTAAACTTTTTATATTTTGTTTAGAATCCTCTGCAGGCAATGACTGCCTTAAGTCTGGAACTCATGGATATCACCAGAGACTGGGTTTCCTCCTCCATGATGCTTTGCCAGGCCTTTACTTCGGTTGGATTCAGTTGTTGTTTGTTTGTGGGTCTTTCTGCCTTTAGTTGTGTCTTCAGCAAGTGAAATGCTGCTCAGTCGGGTTGAGATCTGGGGCCTGTACCATGAAGGTAGCGGAACAAATTTATTGGATTAGTTTTGATTAGGGGAAGTCGTGGCCTAATGGTTAGAGAGTAGGACTCGTAATCCAAAGGTTGCGGGTTCGAGTCTCAGGCCGGCAGGTATTGTAGCAAGGCACCAAACCCCCAACTGCTCCCCGGGCCCCGCATCATAAATGGCTGCCCACTGCTCCAGGTGTGTGTGTGTTCACTGCTGTGTGTGTGCACGTTCGATGGGTTAAATGCAGAGCACGATTTACGAGTATGGGTCACCATACTTGGCAGTATGTCACTTCACTTGAGTTGACAAAACCAAAGCGATGCAATCAGGCTTAATCAACTTAATCAATCAGGCTTAAATCAACTCATCAACTTTCTCTGTCAACCTGGGCTTTGATCCTTAAGCTATGATTACTCCACCGGCGTGTGCACATAAGAGGGACGTCAACGTCGAGCAACCAATCACGTTCAATATGAGCAAGAGCTGTACAGGAGCAAGAAATAATTATTCAAAAATACGAGGAATATAAACATGCCTTTCAAGCACGCAGTAATACTGTCTCTGCTACCAAAGCAAGAGAAGAGTGTTGGAGAAAGATCGCTGATTGCATTAATGCGCAAGTTAAACAAATACATTCAATATTAATTTAAAATTATGTTGTATGTGTGCACGCACGTGTGTATGATGGTTTACAATAAGGTTGTATTTGTTTAGAGAAATTAATGCATTAGCTAACATGAATTAACAATGAACAATAGTTTTTCAACATTTATTAATCTTTGTTCATGTTAATTCTGATAGTTGTTCAAGTTACTCATGTTACTTCACTGTGCCTTAGATGTATTGTTAACAGTTATGGTTTTATTTAAAAAATTTATTAAATGCTGAAATTAAAATGTACATATATGAACACATATGTACATATAGTATATGTATATAAATGTATTTATACATAAAAATGTGATTGTATATTACATCATAACAAAGATTAATATTCATTGACTTAGATGCAACCTCAACTCCAAACGTTGTTGGCAACAGATAAAGAAAATATAAAAATATAATTCAAAGTGTTGAGTATTTACCATAACCTTTTATTATTTTCGTGAACATTTTCACAAAACCTTGTTTGCAGCAAACAGAAAAAAGTGTGACATTCGGAAAACTGGGGGAGGGCCACCTCCCACAGAATACACTATGACGGAGGAGTTGGCTCTGAGTAGCAATAAGGGGCAGCCGATTATAGATTGGATTACAGGTGCTGTACAATCTGCCCCTGGTGCTGGCTCCTCTAAGCAAGTGACACTGGGGATGTGTGCAATGCATTACTACCTTTCAAAAGTTTTACATGTGGCTGACTGCATGTTCTGCAGTAGAGGGAAATACAGTGTCCCTGTTGAAGCCAGCACACGTTCACACAGTCTCCCACAGGTGAGTATGCAGCAGACAGAACACTATGAATATGCTTTACAACAGTTATGCTTTACATTGGCCTACTTTTATTTATTAGGGTGAAACTAATGACGAAGACTGTGTGTTCTGAAACAGTTGCTGAGGTGAATGCACTTGACTTATTTCTTTATTTTATTATTATTTCTTTTTTTTTTTCTTTTTTTTAAATGGCACACATTTGAATGAGTCACTCAAATGTGACTGCCCTTATCTTTTATTTCACACAACCTGCCCCAGAAACTAAGGCCTCTACCTCAATGGGCTTCAGAAGGAATGTGAACAAGGTAATGCTTTAAACCCTTGACAAGTTACAGTCAGTCCTGTGCCTGTATTTAGTCATGCCATTTGTGATTTGATTTACCTTAAGAAAACTTTGAATGATTATGTTTGTGGTGGAATTATGTTTCAGGTGGAAACTGACTCCGTCAGGGCCCTTTACAAAAGGAGCCTAGAATTGGACTGCACACTAAAGGAGCTGGACTGTGAGCTGAGGAGCCTTCAAATTAAAAAAAATTAATTGGAGATCAAACAGCTGGAAAAACAGATCTCAGTATGTGAACTTAAGCAAGCAACACTTTAGTATGAACACTGAATATTTATTAATGCAACTTTCTCTTGCCTTCTTTCTCCCTCCCTAGCCACATAAACAATAAAACCTTTTGAGACCTATATGCAGTTTCAATGTGCTTTTATTAAGTAAAATACTGTATGGTGATTGCATCTCTGACAGCTGCACCAGCTGGGTGGTCAAGTGTGATGGGGTCAATTTCATCGGGGAGAAGCTGGTTTTGTGGTGGTACTCGCTCCTTTCTGATAGTGGCTATATTGTACAGAATGGCACATGCAGCCACCATCTGTGATGCCTGCTCTGGTGACACCCTTAAACGCCGAAGGCAGTTGAAATGTGCCTTTAGGATGCCAAAGGTCATCTCGATCTTGACCCTGGTTTCACTGAGGGCCACATTGAAGCGGTTTTGTGGCCTTGTCTGAGGGTCGGGATAGGGGGTTAGTAAAAATCTCTAGCATGGATAAACCATGTCTCCTACCAACAGGCCATCAAAAAGCCCCGTCACAGCAAAACTTATACAATGTTCCCCTTTTCTGTTCTTTGTCAATTAAAATGAACACTAAAGTGTTTTGTATTGTTCCAAATTTAAATTGCCTTCCTCAAAGCACTGACACAACACCGAGTCACAGAAAATTTGTGAGGTATGCACTGAGCCAGGCCATTTGGTATCCAAGCTTGTGATCATGCATTCATGATCACGTCATCTGCAGATGAAATGTACAGTAGATCATCGTCATGTGTTAATGAGTCATCTCACTGAAAATAAAAATCATCTCACATGTATAGCACACCTACCTGAATATTGAGGCTGTGAAAGGACTTTCTATTCACATAATCTGCCTCATGTTCTCCAAGAGCTGTGGAAATCGCAACATGTGTGCAGTCTATTGCTCCTATGACTTTAGTGAATCCTATAATATATATATATATTTTTTTAAGATTTACAATAATATTAAAATGTACTGTATTGTATAATTTGTGTTGTAAGTGAAATCTGCTTTTTGTGGAGGAAAAAAAAGTGAATGTATAAAAGTAAACCTGTTCATGTGATGTCACCCTATCAATGTATCTTACTGGCAATTTTATAAAAGCCCTCTTTTATGGACATGGTCGATAAATGTCCGGGTAACACTTTGAAGCTATTTATGTACCCCTGCAGTGCGAGGACCACCTTTGCGAATGGTTTGACAAACCGTGTTTTTCCCTAGGTTCTCTGCAGCACCGACCACGTATAAGTGCATACCACATGCAAAAAAATGCAACGCAAAACATACCATTTGCGGTACAGTAAGGGCATGACTTCAAAGCATCACATTTGTTATGGCTCAAGAAGTTTGCAAATATAAGAGATTCCTTCCGCAGTGTATCTGTACCTTTCATACAAGTAAGTATCAGGAAAAGCTAGGGGATTTTGTCTGTCCCTAAAAACTCTCTCTACGAAGCGCTCGTCTAACAATTAGTGCGGAAATGTCCACGAGATGTGGTAGAAGCCATTGCAACAGACACTGGGATGTGACACGTCACCTATATGTTTCTTTGATCACAGCTGATTGGTCAAATTTCAGTCTGAGATCTCGAATCCAGAACATAACCTGCTAACCTGCATAACCTGCATGATCTTGTATACTTTAAATCATGAGCTGTTCCAAGCCTTCTTCATACTTTTTTTCTTCCTGTCATTCTGGTACAGGTTGATCTTAATTTCAGCCATCCAAAGAATGCTTTTCCAGAAGTGGTTTGGCTTTTTTAGATGTTTTTTGGCAAAGCCTAATCTGGCCTTGTTTGCACCTTGTGGTGAACCCTCTGTATTTGCTCTCGTGAAGTCTTCTCTTGATTGTAGGCTTTGACAGAGACTCCTGGAGTGTGTTCTTCACATGTTTTTCTTTATCATGGAGAGGATTCTCCGATCATCCACCACTGTTGTCCTCCATGGACATCCAGGCCTTTTTATGTAGCTGAGCTCACCAGTGCATTCTTTTTTTCTCATAATGTACCAAACTGTTGATTTGGTCACTCCGAATGTTCCTGCTATCGCTCTAATGGATTTGTTTGGTTTTTGAAGCTTAACAATTGTCTGTTTCACCTGCATGGAGAGCTCCTTTGACCGTATGATGTGGGTTCACAACAGCTTCCAAATGCAAATGGCACACTTAGAATCAACTCCAGACCTTTTACCTGCTTAATTGATGTAGAAATAACGAAGGAATAGCACACATCCGTCCATAAAACAGCTTTTGAGTCAATTATCCAATTACTTATGGTCCCTTGAAAGGGGGGGGGGGGGGGGTGTACATATTAAAGAGCTGTAATTCCTGAACTTTCTCCAATTGTGATGAGAATACCGTCAAATTAAACCTCAGAGTGTGCATTTTAAGCCCATTATATAACTGTAACTTGAATATGTTTTAGTCAACAGCAAAAATAACAACAAATTGTGCCTGTGTCCAAATATATGGACCTAACTGTATAATTATGAGTAGTATACAATGAGTGACAACTTAGTGAGGAAGTGAGTTGTCAGATCGCTGATTTCTGAGTTTGATTCAGTCTGACTTATGAACAGGGTTGACATGTTAAAAAATAAATAAAATTTAAAAGAAATAATTGGGAACCCCTTTTCAGTGCTGCGCGTGTTGTCTTCAGTCTTCCAGTTTGCATTTCCATAGCATGAAGGCAAGGTAATACAAATTTAAGAATGAACCGCTCGTTTTAAAATTTTCCCGTTGTACTGATATTTGATTTGCTTCAAACATTTAAATGCACATGATACCTGTATATTCCATTAACTATACAAAAGTAAATCCACTCTTCAACAGTGATTTGGACAAAAGCGTCTGCTAAATGACAAAAGTAAAGAGTGTAAAGACCATCAACTCTACCGTGCGACTCCACCGGGCAGGGACAAGGGATAGAAGTATCGCTTTTTATTTTAGTGTTTCCATTTATTTGTTTATTATTGAAATGTTATATGCATGTGTCAATTTTATTTAATTTATTTATTTTCTTAAATATGTAGGTATATAGTATTTATAGAGTTGTAACTTTTAGTTTTAGTTACTTTTTCTTATTTGTAAGTCGCTTTGAACAAAAGCGTCTGCTAAATGACAAAAGTAAAAGTAAGTAAGTAAAAGTGATGCTATAGAGCTACTGCAAAAACTGAAGTTTGAAAACCGAATTCTAAAGATGTGCACTTGTTTCTCTGGGGCATAAGATCACAAATAATAAAAACACATTTAAAAAAAACTCAGTTATGCTCCTGTGACTTTGTAGTGCTGTGCGGTAACAAAAGTTTATAATTTGCATTCGTTTAAGCCTTGCGGTCTATAATAAAGTGATTTTCAACTGATTTTAAAACATCCATTTTGCTAAGCAAAAATAACTGTATTGTGATATATGTGACCCGTGCTGGCAAAATGAGTTGGAATGCACGTGCTAATTATAAGCTACAGGCAAAAAAACGTTGCACTTGTCCATCAGAGGCAAAGCATTTGCGCCTGGCTGACATTAACATTTAATTATTAGTTTTTTTTTTTACTTGAATGATTTTACTGTTTATTTGCATCTTTGCACTTATTTTTAATAACAAAAATAAATAAATACTATATTGTGATTAATAAAGTAATTATTATTAAGAAAAGAATTTGTGGAAAAGATGCATCAAGAATTGTTTTATAATCGAATCGTTACCCTCTGAATCCAATTGAATCATGAGGCAAGTGAAGACTGACACCTCTAGACAGCTCTAATAATGTCTTCTGTGATTGGTCAAAGCATTCCGCACAGTGCATTGTGGTATCATGAAGGGGTGGGGGGTGGGGCTGTTGGGCAGTTATGGGTTTTGACGTGGTGTGCCGAATTTTGTGGTATTACTAGAGATTTAAAGGTATGGTGGCTAGGTGATTTCAGTTTGGACAAAATAAACAAAATTTCTGACTATCAATTTCAAATAAGTGTACCTCAGTCATATTTAGTCCGAATCCAATAAATCATACATAATTTTTAAGGTTTTAACAATTCATTTATGAAACTTTGCTCATCGTGACTCATTTTGCCAGCACTATTGTGATTATTTGTATTGTGATTTTGGATATAGCGCCCACCCCTATTCAAAGGAACACTCCACTTTTTTGGAAATCTGGTGGTACCACTTTTAGCTTAGCTTAGCATAGATCATTGAATCGAATTAGACCATTAGCATCTCGCTAAAAAACGACCAAAGAGTTATGATAACTTATATTTAAAGCTTGACTCTTCTGTAGTTACATCGTGTACCAAGACCGGCGGAAAATTAAAAGTTGCGATTTTCTAGGCCGATATGGCTTGGAACTATACTGTCACGCCGTACCAAGGGTGCAGCAGGCGCAATGATATTACGCAGCGCCTGAAAGTAGTCCCCAGCTAGGTAACTAGTTATGATATAGCTGGAGACTACTTTCAGGTGCTGCGTAATATTGCGCCTGCTGCACCCATGGTACGGCAGCAAAGTTCCTTTATTATTACGCCGGAATGAGAGTATAGTTCCTAGCCATATCAGCCTAGAAAAATTTCTATTTTCCGCAATTTTTAATTTTCCGTCGGTCTTGGTACACGATTTAAGTACAGAAGAGTCAAGCTTTAAATAGGAAAGTTATCAAAACTCTTTGGTCGTTTTTGAGCGAGATGCTAATGGTCTAATTCGATTCAATGATCTATGCTAAGCTACTGCCAGACCCGGAGATCGGCTGAATGGATTCAAAAACGGCAAAACTCAGCTGTTTAACTCTAGGGGAGTTGTAAAATGAGCTTATTTCCAAAAAAGTGGAGTGTTCCTTTAAGGCAGCTACTTGTGTAAATGTGTGTGCCTGTGTGTGTTACCTGTTGCATGGTTTTTTCGAAACTTAACAGCAGCAAGACTGATCATGTTCATGCCGTAGAGGTTGTAATCGATAAAGAGCTGCAGCAGGAAGGGAATGTGAGCTTCATGGGGCTGAAAACTCTTATTCATTACAGCTCCACCCTGCAGGAGTTCACTCACCCTACAAAAAGAAAACGCATACAATCAGCAACACCTATCACATCCTGATGTACCACTCCTCCACCCACCACACACAGAACAATTAGCACCAAATCAACAAGGTGAGTTTGGCTCCAAATTTTTTGTCGTCGATACCAATACAAGTGAAATATGCCACAAGCGCCACAAGTGCAGTTGCCACAAGCGCAGTTGTCGGCACACTAACCACAAGGCTATTGGCACCAACACTTATTTACTTTTTAATAATTAAAGCACTTAAGACAGTGAAGGCAGGTTTGCTACTTGTAATGTTGCTTGTGTGTGAAGCTATATTTAGTTAGTTTAAATACTTATATTTGGTTAGTTTTTCATGATTAATCTGCAGTAAAAAAAATATAAAAAAAAATAAAAGACATTTTCCCCTGGTTTCACAGACCAGGCTTAAGACTAGTCCTACACTAAAATGTAAGTCTTAGCTGTTTCAACTGAAATAAACTTGCACTGACTGATCTTAAAACATATCAGTGCCTTTGTTTTGTCTCAAGATGCACACCAGTAATGTTTTTTCCTAAGCATGTTCATAAAAATTACTTAAATGTCCTAATTGAACTATGGCCTAATCCTGGTTTAGTCTAAGCCCTGTCTGTGAAACCGGGCCTTTATGATTAGTTTTATAATAATTGCATTTCTCTTGTATTGAAATACAATTTCAAATGAAATGTTGGCAGCGACAACTCCAGAGGGTATTTTTTTTAAATGAATAGACAAGACAAATTGATGCACTGAAATTTGTTTTTGTAACCACATTGTAATCCTTTGAATCATAAAAAAATGGAATCCCATTGCAAGATTCAGACCTTTACAAGTCATAGCATCAACTTGAGATTTATTTTTGGCGTTTTTATGCCTTTATTTTGAATAGGATAGTACGTTGATAGGAAGCTAAGTGGGAGAGAGAGATGGGGGAAGGGATCAGGAAAGGTCTGCGAGCCGGAATTCGAACTCAGGACACCCAGAGCGCAACGGCGCTATAAGTCGGCACACTGCCCACGAGGCTATCAGCGCCGACAGAAGTACCAGTACTTTTTGACATCCCTTGACACACCCACATGTACAGTTACACACACACTTATTCATAAAAAGAAACAACAACTACCAGATTGCTAGAACTCACCTTTTGACCATCTGTGGGTTGTACAGGTAAATCTTCATAAATGTTTTTTCCTTCATATGGTATCCATAGAAAGGCCTGAGGAGAGATAAGATGGTCAGATCTATGTCCAAAAGTTTTAACAGAAGAGAGAGATCAAATTTGTGTCTTTGCACTAGTGGTAGCACAGACGAGCTGATTAATTCTGGCACCAAACAACATCGTTTAACTAGCTGTAGATAGTAGTATAGAACAAGTGCACATGAAATCACACTATGTGCTATAGTGGCTGAAGGAGAAAAAATATTGTCCACAATCTGTGCCCCAGTGTTGTTGCATAAGATAAATTTTGTATAGCATTATTTGTATAATAGCCAAATAGTTGTCTCTAACTACAATTATATACTGGAAAGATACCATTCAATTAGATAACTCAACCAATGAGAACTACTATGCACAGATCAGCTCTCAGCTCAATATGAAATGCCTAGAGAGAACTGAGGTAAGTGGTGTGATGAGAACATTAAATTGCCTTTGTCAAATTTGTTTGTTTGCTTGCTAACATGACCACATATGAGCTCTGACCAAAAAAAAAAAAATAAAAAAAAAAAAAAAAAAAAAACCTCTTTGAACTCACAATTAAAGTTTATGAAGGTTAAGAAGGCTTGTCGCTTGACGTTCAATGAAAATAACTTTTCTTTTTTAAAAAAGATTACATTATTTGCAGTAAAACTTCTTGCAGTAAAACTTGTTTTCTTTGATTTTACCCATTTTAAGAGTAAACAGATGTGAATTATTATAATAATGAAATGTTATGGTTCAATAAAGCATAACGTTTGTAGATTGACATATACAAACTGATGATAATTTACTCATTAGTTAAACAGAAATAGAAGTGAGGAGGAGAATAGGAGTTTGAAATGAGAGTGAATTATGTTATATTATATGAATGCAGGGGTCAATGCTCAGCATTACCCGTTGATGTTTGGTCTTCATATTTTCCGCACAATGTGTAGGTTAATCTGGAATTGGTTTGGAAAGGGAATTATGCATAGGAAAATATTTAAATGCATTGTTACAACTGCAGTCTTTAAGCTGCGCAAATAGACCTCAGCTGATGCTGTCAGAGGGTGGCCTCTGACAGCATCAGCGAATCAGAATGCTGGATCTGAAAGGTGCCAACTGGCAAACCCCACCTTCTCAGGGAAGGAATAAAAGGGTATCTTCAAGACAGAGTGTGCTAAGTGGTGTGGTCGACCTTGCACTAAGATGCTGTTGCAAAATTAAGTTCCAAGCAGAAACTAAGAATTTCTGCAAGAAGCGAGTTGGGGGAGTTTGGAAACTGCCACAGCAACAATGACCACGACGACTTCAGAATCTTCTCTTCAGGGATCCTCTGCTTGCGAGTTCCCAACTGCCAGTATCTTCTGCAACAACTTTCTGAAAGTCAATGTCAATGAACCTCCCTCCTGCGTGTTTCCAGGTAGTCTGGATCTTATGTACAGACTTCAGAACCTTCACTTTCAAGGCTCCGGTTTGAGTGTTTCAGACCAAAGGACCTTCTCGGTGCTCAGGAGTTCATCGTTCACCAGTGCTTCGTGTTCAAGACTGTGAAACGGATCCAACTCCTTTCCTTTCAATGCAAAGACAAGTCAACGCTCAGACTCAGCACATGACTAGGCGGAATGTAAATATATCATTCTTTCCAAACCTCTTTCCAGAGACCGTTGGCATTAGTTTATTGTCAGTGTATGATTATCTAATATGCATTAGATTCTATAAATCTAATGTCAGTTAATAACAAATAATCTTTAAATTTTCTTGTTGAAACCAGAATAAGGTTTACCTTATTACTTCTTGTAAACTTCAGTTTCTCTTTCCACAAGATAACGTCCGTAGTAACAACTCAGTCACTTCCATTTATCAATCTTTTGCACTTTATCCATTCATTGCATCCATTTAGTAGTTAGTTACTTGTCTATCCCTTTTGTTAATAAAACCCCTTTTCGATGTATGCAGCTTATGAATTGGGAGACAGCTTATTACCTGGCAATTTTAAAATAAAAGGATATTTTCTACATTGATTTTAGAACACCGCTTAAATAGCCAGGTGCTCACTTCTATAATTGGGAATAGTCTTTGCATATGCTCTCAAGACAACAAATCCAAACTTTGTGCAAATGGAAAAATAAGTTTTTTTTTAATTACTTGAAATGACTAAGCCTAGATACAGAGAGGGCTCTATGCACCTGGCAAGGCTGAGCACCTCTGATAATTATAAAGTTATCAAAACAATCATAGATTATTATTCAATACAGCGGGAAAATTAACAGACAATCAGACGTTATACAATAAAAAGCAGCATTTCGGTTTTTAGCATCCAATGTCACCTCCAAAGAGGGCAGAAAGAAAACTTACAAAACATCAAAACTAACGACATGTACACTAGATCCTTATCACTACACTACTGAAAGAATTGTGCCCTGTAGCAGGTGTGACTATTCTCATCATTATAAACATCTCCTTATCTCTAGGTCTTGTTCTGATAACCTTCAAGCTGACAGTTGTCAAGCTTCTAAATCAGGGGTTCTCAACTCTGGCCCGTGAGATCTATTTTCCTACAGAGTTTAGATCCAACCTTGATCAAATTCACCTGCCTGTAACTTTATAGGCTGCGTTCCACTCCACTTTTAGACACACATGTGCACTTTCCTAAGCACTTCCCCTTGGGGGAATCCCCACTGCCATTTTGAAGTGCTTTCCACTTTATGAAGTGGACGAGTTAGGTTTATATAGACAGACCCTCGATTTTGAGGGAGCAAGTCTGCTTCATATGCACACGTCAGGACACACACAATGCAACACAATTGTGATGCCATCACAGAACGCATTGAATTTATCCCCACAAATCTATAATATATAAATTATAATTTTTTTTTTTACATTTATAACAGCCCAAATATACCTATATACATATAGAATGCTGCACCAAACAAATTCATAACGGGAAAAAAAATGTAAACAATAAACCAACTCCATAGCTGATTCTAAGTGATCAAGGGCTTAGGACATTCCAGTTCAGCCCACTGCAAGGGTACCACCAGAAGTGGGCACTCATGCAAGGTAATCAATGATGTACATCCAAGTAAACAAGACGGAAGGAAGTTTGCGAGTGAAGGGCATAAAAAAAAAAAAAATAAATAAAAAAGACCTGGAACAGCCATAGTAATCCTGAAGATCATGATTAGCTTGTTCAGGTGTGTTTGATAAGGATTGGAGCTGAACTCTGCAGGACAATTTGATCTCGCGGGCCAGAGTTGAGAACCCCTGCTCTAGATCCTATAGTGCAGTGGTTCTCAATTACAGTCCTCGTATAAAACCTTTCTGCATATTTTGCATGTCTCTCTTATTTAACACACCTGAGAAGCATAGAGAAGTGTGAAATGTGACAATATACATCTGTAAATAAATACAATTTAAATTCATGTATCGCACACTTTAATCCCCTTTGAATGGACCGTATACGTGCCCTTCGAACAATGTACCATATGTACCACACTGGACTAGCCTTCCTAAAAAAATCCGGTGGTCAGACATACTCTCTAAATCTAAGTTAAAGTGCCATCTCTTCCAGCCAAGCATTCAATTTAATCAATTTATATAAAATATACTAGTAAGAGGAACAATGTGAAGCTGATAATTTAGTCACTGGTTGCTTACATGTTGCAACATTACTGTTGGGTCCATATCAGTCCATAAAAATTTTTTTGTAAAGCCTGCAAACCAAACCAAATTTCAACTGGAGAATCCATGATGAAAAACCGAACAAACAAATAATGCTCTGAAACATTCATATGGCTGAAAATAAACAGACACTTTCGTAACATAAGATTTAAAAGGTAAATGTTTTTAGTGCAGTGATCCTGTCCAGTATTTCTTCTGCCTGAACACATTAATGCACCAGTGGGTGGGTCAAAGAGGCAATGATGAAGATATTGATCTGTGTTTGTGCAGGCAGGCTTGTGCAGATATATAAATCTCTATGTAATAAAAACCTAAATCAAATTAGTTAAAATTAGTAGTGGTCCAAGAAAACACTAGTGTGCACTTGTGTGCCTTTTACACATACATGCCAGACACCAGAACCACTTTAAAGATGTGCTGCACATTAGACGATGGGTTTCCCATGCTGACGTTCAGGGCTCTGTCGATACTGTAGGCCATCTGCCGAAGGTAACAATCTGCATCCTGTCCAAACCCATCATACGGCACATAGATGTATGGGAACACACCATGCAGATGAAGACATGTCTTCTGGCCTAGAAACAAAAGAGAAAGAATCAGCATCATCTTAAACAAGTGACAAATATTTTTTAAATAAAAGGTGCACTCTTCTCAGATAAGGAGTTGTACTTCTGTAGTTTGTTTTGACAGCACAACACTCTCCGCTACAACAGATTTACGCTAATGTCATCATTGCTTGATAAATATCCTGCGCATTACGAAGTTTTAAATTTGTCCTTTTTGCTTTTAAATTCAAAGAAACACCATACATAACAGATCAAGTAACATGTCTATTGCACTTACACTGCAAGACTTAAGTGGCAAGTTGGGCTTAAATAAAACTTGGCTGTCTAAGCAGTAAAAAAAAAAAAAATTAAAAAAAAATAAAAGGAGAAAATAGAAAAGGTACTGTGATGTTCCCTTGTGCCAAAAACTTTAACATCCATAATGCAGTTTTGATTTTGGCGAAACGCAAAAGCTCAGTTTTTAGATTTAACAAAACCCCTGGAACTTGACTAATTTTGTGGACAAATAAACTAGGGGTGTGGACGAATTATCGATTATTGCGATATTCCATCACGGAAGATTACGAAATTCCCAAAACCAGAGCTTCAACTTGAAAGCATGGTTTCCAAACTTACTACTTTAAAGACAGTAGATTTTGTGTCCATTACGTCTGTAACAAACTTTTATTTTGATAATGGATGATTAGTTAAGTTAAGTTAAGTCGTGACGTATTGTCAAGTATGGTGACCCATACTCGAAATTGGTGCTCTGCGTTTAACCCATCCAAGTGCACACACACAGCAGTGAGTAGTGAACAAATGCACGCACGCACACACACACACACACACACAGAGCAGTGGGCAGCCATGCTGCGGCGCCCGGGGAGCAATTGGGGGTTCGGTGCCTTGCTCAAGGGCACCTCAGTCGTGGTATTGAGGGTGGAGAGAGCGCTGTACATTCACTCCCCCCACCTACAATCCCTGCCGGCCGGGGACTCGAACCCGCAACCTTTCGATTACGAGTCCGACTCTCTAACCATTAGGCCACGACTTCCCCTATTAGCCACGACTTGAATATTAGTTGACTAATATTCAATTTCACAGATTAATGTATAAGCTTTGAACAGTTATTCAGCTTTTACAATTAGTTAAAATATTGAGTTATACAAATTCTAACTATTTAAACATTTAATCACTTTAGCTAAACAATTATATTAATATTGAATAACTACAATTATTTTTTACAATATAAATAAATATATTTGGAACACAAATGTCAGACAGAGAGACACTCAATTTAATTGTATGAAAAAGCAACTCATTCCGCCTAACATCTTTTGTAAGTCATATAGTGGAAGTCAACTTCTATTAATTACATTTTATTTGATAATGTATGTTTGTGTGCGTTTCACTCACTTTCCTGATGAGCGTGACTTGGACACTGCAAGCAGAGAGCTAATATACATTTTTCGCCTTCAGCGTTCTTTAGAGCATTTGTAGTACATTCATAAGACTGACGTAAGTGCCGTTATGTAAAGCTTTGGAAACAAAACCAGCAGTTCAAAAACATAAAAAGTGAAGAGAGTACATGGCTGCTGGCTTGATGATGCAAGCGAATCGCGATTCGGACCAAAATAAAATATGAATGCAGTCTAGTGAGGGCAGGGGAAGCAATCAAACTCAGGTGTGAAAGCACTTATTTAATTTTGTAAAGCTGCTTGATTTAAATCAATCTATTGTATAGAGTAGTATATAAATAAAAGTGTCGTGACTGGATTGCCGATTGCAGTGCTTGTACAAACATATCCACTTCGCCATGATCAGATGCTTTCTGAACTGCCATTTTCTCACCACTGGCGAAGTGAATTACGTTCTTGAGCTGCAGCACCACACTGATCAAACCACGTTATTGCAGGCCCTTACATGGGTCATATGAGATCAAGCAAGTACTCCACAACAAAAATATTTGTTTTGTCAACGTTTGTCAATCATTTCAGCTCTAGTCTCCATTGCGTTTGACAGTTGGACAGCATTAACTACAGAGTCCTCCTATGCCACTACAAGGTGTCATTTTATTGCTGATGGTAAGGTGAACAGTTATGTACTGCAAACCCAAGCATTGGAAGAGCAACACTCCGCTGCCAGCCAGGCAGGTCATTTGATATCGTCTGTAGAACAATGGGGCCTGTACGGTAAATTGGTCACTTGCATGCCTGACAATGCTATTAATATGGTAGCTGCAAACAAAGATGTGAACTGCGAATCTGTACACACATGCTTCAGTTGATCATCAATGACTGACTTAAAGCTGCAAGCATAAATAGGCTCATTGTTGCAAGTAGTAAATATATCCATGATAGTATGATTGCAACCCTTCCTGCCTTAACACCAACGCGTGCATTCTCATTTAAACTCACCTGTTAAGGCTCAATAATAAGGACTGAACAAAGGCCCAGTGAGAGTGTAAAAGACGACAGAGACAGTGAAGTTTTCTGTGCACACACACAAAGCAGCGGGCATCTCAGACAGCGTGTGAATACTTATTTGAATTAACTGAATTTCAGATGAATGTTAATGTTATATATTTTGGTTGCATTTGTGAGTTAATAAAAGTGTAGTTGGTAGTGTAAAAAGGTACATTATATAATATCTATCGATATACTCCCGTAATGTAATCGTATAATTTTTTGAAGTATCTGCAAATAAAGTATCTCTGCTCTAGAACAGGGGTTCTCAACACTGACTCTGGAGCCTAATTCTAAATCAAACAAACCTCGGGTCATCACTCATCTGTTCTTTAAACACCAAAACCTGCGCTGGAGCGTGTAAGACAAAGGCGGTAATGGGGTGCTCCTTGAACAGGGTGGAGAATTACTGCAAAAAGACAACTTCAGGCGAGAGACTGCTTTACTGACATTTTCATGAACCATAAACACATGAATACACACACAGAGCAAAATCCACAGGGTAGAACAAGCTTACTCAGATACATCCCAGCAACTGTAGTTGCTAGGCAACCAGACCAGCCACAGCACTGTTCTAAAAGAGATTGTGCATACTAAATTGAGTTGCCTTTTGTATCTTGCACTTGTTTTGCACTTGCTTTTCATATCTTGCAATCACTTTCAGTGCAGAGATGATGTGAACCCATCTGGGCATTGTATTGAAAGCTCTGAGAAACTACTGTTGAGTGACTTCTTCACTGAGAGACTGATATTATTGTTTGTTAGTGATGGAGGAGGCATTACCTTGATAAATAAAATTACCATAATATATTTTGAGATTTAGGAAGTCAAGCTGAAATATTGGCTTCTCTGAAAACAATGCTACAGCCAGTATATTCTACACTGAAATGTCCACCCAGGCCGGAATGTCTTTTTGTTTTTATGATCACCTACTGCCAATGTTACAAGTTGGCGGCAAACAAAATGTACTGCAGCCATAAAACTTGCTTTGGAAGAATTAAAAATGCTGCATTAAAAACCTGATTCTACCCGATTTTAAAAAAGCCTCATTGGGCAGCTATCACTCAGATACGGATCGGTAATTATTTATACAATTTCTATCAAATTGAGCCTTATGTTATTGGGGCATGGAAAGTAGCCACACCAACTATATAGTGTATATTTGCAGAGCAGTGGGATTTTGATCTTGAAATAATGGGTTTAGGTTAGGCTACTATTACAATACATATCCAGCAATGCATCTAACTGGATTATATTATACACTCCCCTCCAAAAGTATTGGGACAGTGAGGCCAATTCCTTTATTTTTGCTGTAGACTGAAAACATTTGGGTTTGACATCAAAAGATGAATATCAGACAAGAGATTTACATGCCGGCTTTTATTTCCAGGTATTTACATCTGGATCTTACAACTTAGAAGATATCACCTTTTGTTTGATATCCCATTTTTCATGGGAGTAAAAGTATTGGAACATGTGACTGACAGGTGTATCCTATATAATGATTATTCAAACAATAATTAGCACTGAATGTATACGCTCAGTTTCAGATTTGGGGTTTGCCTGTTCAAACCGCATTTATAGTTAAGAGGTGTAACCAACATGAAACCAGAGAGCTGTCTATGGGTGAAAAACAAGCAATTGTGAAGCTGAGAGAAGGAAAATCAATCAGAGCCATTGCACACACATTGGCCATAGCCATTTCAACCATTTAGAATGTCCTCAATGTCATCAAATGTCATCGAATGTCATCAAGAAAACGGCAACTCCAGGAATACCAGCCAAGATGGTGGTCATCACCTTTTGAAAGCTGGGGGCGGAGCTCAAGCCAAATGGCATGCGTGTATACTGATATACCCCAGTGTGTGAGACAAACGCTGTGAGGTTTCTGCTAGAAGGATGGAGTGGCACCTGCAAGTAACCTTGGCGCAGGTCCAGCTTAGTAAAACCGTCGACCCATAGAAGTGAGTGGTCAGCTCCTCAGCTGTGGGTAAAGGGTATTTGTCGGGAATAACGGCCTTAATGACAGAGCGCAAATCCACACAGACTCGTATTCCCCCCAACTTTTTCCTAGCAATGACCAGGTTGGAGATCCAGGGGGCAGCATTGACTGGTTCGATCACTCCCATAGCCAGCATCATTTGGAGCTCCGCTGTCACTTCATCCCGCAAGGCGAGAGGAATCCTGCGCAGGGGCTGAATGACCGGCGACACCTCTGGATATACCAGAGGTGTGTGGGTGAAAGCTGTGAGGCAGCCGAGTCCGTCAAACAGCGCTGGCCATCTCTGTTGCCAGGTAGTGGTGACGTGGGGGATGTCTGAGCCTTTGTCATCTCGCAGCGTGAATCCTAAACATGTGAAAAGATCCAGTCCCAGGAGGTTGGCACCCCTCTCAGTAATATAGAAGGGAAATGATGGCAGGTGTTTGGAGCCATAGCGGACTGGAACATGAAGAACACCCAGCATAGTGATCTTAGAGCCGTCGTAACCACAGAGGGATGTGCAGGGCTGTTGCAGTGGCAGATGGGAAAAGAACTTGTGGTATGTACTGGCATTGAGCAGAGATGCCGCTGCACCCGTATCCATCAACAGCGGAAGGCTCACCTCGCCGAGAAGCACAGTACATGTCCTAAAAGCTATTTGGCCCGCTGATACATGTCTGATTTCAGTGCAGTCATTAGAGGCAGATGGTTGTCGCTTCTGTGATGCTTGCGTAGCAGGTGCTGATCGGCATACTTTAGCAAAGTGATTTTTTTTAAGGCTGTTCCTGCATGTCTGTCCCTGTGCAGGACAATTTTGGGCCCTGGAGTTGTGTGAGCTAGAGCCACAGTTGCTGCAGAAAACTAAACTTCTGCGACTTCCTTGCAGCTGTGTAAGCTGCACTGGAAAACATGCTTCTTCAGTGTCTATTTTATCTGAAGGAAATGAACCGTGGTGTGAGACAGACAGATCGCATTTGCTGCGTGGGCGCATCCACCAGGGGGCACGCATCAGCGAGAAGCGTGGAGCATTCAGTGGCTGCCTCCACTTGCAGTGTGATTGTCACGGCTTTATCCAGTGTTAATTCGTCTGGTTCCAGCAACAGTTTCTCCCGAGTCTTGTCACACAATATCCCTTCAATAAACTGATCACGAACGATCTGATCTTGAAGAGTCCCATAATTGCATGAGCGTGCCATGTCTCGCAGATTAGTTACATAGTTTTGCACAGACTCACCCGGACGCTGCAGTCGTTTGCGTAACTTGTATCGGCGGAGCAGTACTCGTTGCTGGCCCGTGAAGTGGTTAGCGAGGAGAGCGACCGCTTCCTCGTAAGTTTATGCATGTCCAAGGGCACGATATATTCTTTGTCCCTCCGCACCGAGACAGTGGCGAAGCAGGGCGTTTTTTCTTCGGTCAGAAATGTCAGTGTAATCCATGGCCTCGAGATATACTGTGAAACCATCGAACCAACTCGCCCACGGAATAGGTGGTTTACCAGGCACGGGAAGAAAAGGTGAAGGAGGCGGTAAGCTAAACTCAGCCATCCTCATCGCCAATGTTATGTTTAAACTTACTGAACGCAAAATAACTCAGTTCTACATGGGAGCTTAAACGGATGCTTTTTTTTTTTTATTCACTCTCTGTCTCGCACACGCACTCATGCACGTGCACGCACTTCAAAAACTCTCTGTAACATGCTGAACACAACAGTCACATCACAGCGGAGTGTACAGCCCGTCAGAAATGGTCTTAACCGCAGCTTGTGTACTGCAAATGCATACAAGCATCATCACGGTGTCTGTCACGCGACTCTGTTCCTTTTCCAGGCTTGAACTGATAAAACTAACTTGAAAGCTGAAGCTTGCGATTATGGTAAGGGGCATTAAATTTCTGACGCGTGCTTGTGATGTTCGGCCAATCACAATGCACAGGCTCAGTTGGCCAATCAGAGCAGACATCACTTGTTGGAAGGAGGGTTTTTTTGTAGAAAATGATGCGTTTGAGAGGTGGGGCATAGAGGAACTGCAATGTACAGTATTTGAAAAACAACGCATTTTTTTTTACATTTTAGCATGTCAACATATTCTGTTGCACCAAATAATGATCTTTAAAATAGCATCATATTATCCCTTTGGATAAAATCGTCTGCTAAATTACTAAGTGTAAATGTACATTTTAAATGTGCATAGAATTTAATAATATACACTAGTGTTGTCAAAAATATCGATATTTCGATAAATATTGATACTGAAATATCTGAACGGTACCAATATTAATTTCCCGAAGTATCGATACACCGATACTAGCCGAGCTGTCACTTTCACTTCTCTCCAAAGGCGCGTGGACAAGCACCACACGTGACCGCACTCGTCTCCTTCGCTCTGGTTAAATAGCAAAAGTGAAGTGAATAGAAAGATGACTGCTCTGGTTGTTAAAGAACACAGCAGGAGCGCTATCTGTAGGGATCTATGATCTCCGCGATGCAGAGAACGTGCACAGAATCGCAGAAATACAGTCATAAAAACGGACTTTACAGTTTAACGTGGAATGTCACGGAATTTGTCAAAGTTTGGATTAATTAATCAAAAGTAGGTCATTACACTTAAATCAAATCGCGCTATGGACTAGTATCTGTAAATATTAAGCTGCAAAGGTCGATTTAAATATGAATCCTGCATGTTCTGCGCATCTCTGTGTGAATGTGCTGCACGTGCGGTTTTATTTACTAATGTGGCGCTCGCGGTGATTTCAGCGTCTGCCGTCTCAATGAGGACATAAATACATCAACAATATCTCTAGAATTGTTCCAGTTTCGGTGTACAAAGTTGAGGTGTGGCGTGCGTCATTTGGGCTTTTGTGGTAACATCTGCCCCGGGTCCACGCGGGGCAGATGTTTGTCGCATCCCGAAGGCGGGCGGTAGGGTCGTCGCGCAGCTGCAGCTTTCTCGTGTTGGAGGAGTTTTGTGCAGTTGGGCGGTGCTCACGTCACAGTCTCAGCAATTCCACGCGGATCATAAACACAAACTGAAAAAAAACTGTGAATGTGTCTCGAATTAAAACTGTGAATTTCAAGCTGAAAGGTTCTGAGAATGTTCAACATCTATAATTATTTTATTGTTTTACAATAGTTTTGTTTTCTTTAGGACTCCTGCAAGCACTTTATTTTTCATTGATATCAAGATGTAATTTTTTGTTCAGATCAAAATGTTATGACATTGCATGTTACAATTGTAAACTTAAACTGTGAACCTTTAAAGCAGGGTCTAAAATTATACAGAGGGGAAACAAAATGTGATCCCCTGCTGATTTTGTACGTTTGCCCACTGACAAACAAATGATCAGTCTATAATTTTAATGGTAGGTTTATTTGAACGGAGGGGAGATGGAATTTTTTTTTTTTTTTTTAAATAAACGCATTTTCAAAAATAAATTGATTTGCATTTTAATGAGTCAAATATCGAAGGGCAAACAACAGCACGCACATCGATCTCAAATGGGTGCTCAACTAAAAAACAAGTAGAAGCACATTAGGAATGCAAAGTCAGCAACACCAAAGCTCCAAAAAAAATATAAAAAAGATGTTTATTAAAATATATTATTATAAAAATAAAAAAAACTATCACATAGCGTGACGTTTCGCGCACGCAGGCTCTTCATCAGACATGAACACTGATATGCCACTCTTTATACCTCCATACAGGTGAATAAAGGTCTCATGACCTGACACAATACTATCATAATAATAATAATAATAATAATACCCCAACAAATAACCCAAAACCATAACAGAAAAAAAGAAAGACAGAACATATAAAGCTACGCAAAATACAATTCTCAATATACAATTTAACAACATTAAATAATATCTACATACATAAATTCAACCAGTACCATCAAAACCTTCATTAGAGCTATATAAATAAATAGATATTGTATCAAATTAAAGAAATGGACGGATATCAAAGTCCTCATTTAATCTTCTAGGGGACAACGCATCTAATGTGAAAATCCAAAAAGGCCTCACATTGTAAAAGTAATTTATTTATCTCACGACCGCGCCGTGGACACTTAACTACCTCTATTCCTATATACTGAAGAGTGGAAACGGAGTGTCTCGAATTTGCAAAATGCTGAGCTACTGGACTTTTTGGATCGCGATGTCTAATAGCGCACCGATGTTCAGAGATACGATTTTTCAGAGGTCTGCTGGTGTTACCAACATAAATTATTTTTTGAGACGCACTGTTCTATAGAAACGTTACATTGATGTCTTTTTAATATGGAGTGGTACTGAATCGGAGTTACTGTAGTTTCATAGTTTGGTCAATAATAGTTGTAGTGCTTTGAAATTTACGATTGAATTTCTTCAAGAGAAAATTGTTTTTTTAGATGTGATTGTTCTTCGCACTGCATCTGGCATTGAAACTACTTTGTATCGCAAACCTACTGACCGTAATACTATCTTGCACGGACAATCTTACCATCCTGTGTCATTAAAGCGTTCATTACCAATTTCACAATTTAGTCGTATTTGTAGCAGGGATGAAGATTTTCAACAATCACAAATCTTATCGGAGAGATTCAGGAAACGATCATATCGAGACGACTGGATCCAGTCTGCAGCGAGTCGTTTTAAAGAGGTGTCACAACAGGAGAGTCTTGGTAAAAAAGAAATAATAAAAAAAAATTGACCGTCGGATTGTTACATTCAGTATTCGCCTGTTTCGAAGGACATTGATAATGTTTTATTGAAACATTGGCATATTGTAGAGAGTGATCCCAGTCTCAAGACATTTTTTGATAAACCACCTCGTTTAGTGTATAAGACACCTAATCTTCGAAATTAGGTGGTCCGATCTGATTTGAAACCTGCTCCTCATTTCTTGAACAAAATACCAGATGGGAATTACAGATGTGGTAGTTGTCAACAGTGTAATTTTACATACAAGACATTGACCTTTACACATCCTTATACGGCGAAAACTTTTAAAATTCGGGGCACGATTTCGTGTAAGACGGCTAATGTTATTTATTTGTTGCGTTGCCCTTGCGGCTTGTGTTATGTTGGTAAGACTAGCAGACCTCTGAAAAATTGTATCTCTGAACATATTAGAGCTATTAGACATCGCGATACAAAAAGCACAGTAGCTCAGCCTTTTGCAAATTCGAGACATTCGAGATTTCCTGCAAACATTTGACCGCTGTTGAGAGGATTCTTAACCACCTCTGATTGGTCATTGTGTTCACACGCTCAACAGATATGACTGTGATTGGCTACAATGTTCTCCGCTTCACTGAGCACTTACACAGAAGCACAAGGGAGAGTTTGAAAACAGTGTCTATCAGCGGATCCGTCACAGTCAGTGGATCCCTAATTTATCTGCACATAGACGGATCTGCTGATAGACACAGCCTTCACTCTCCCGTGTGGTTCTGTGCAAGCGCTCGGTGAAGAGCATGATTTGCATAGATATGTTCTTAGATAACCTTTCAAAGCTTTGATTTTAAAAATATCTATGCAAACCATAATACATATTCAGAAACATCATTCAAAACCTCTGACTGATTAGGTTTCTTTTCACAGGCCCTGTGATGAAGTTTTCAAATACCACGGGTCTGAATTGCAAGCCCTCAGTTGCAGAAAATGCAACAAGTCAAACTCAAACAAAAGAGAGCCTCCACTTAAAGATGATGGCAATGTTTAAAAAGTTCTGTTCCTTTGTTTGGTTCAGCCATTGCAGGCTTAACTTGAGTTTGTGAAAATACAATTTATTCACCTCTGTGCTTTGTTTTCCAGTGACTTTTTAAATTTTTTAATTTATTTTTTATATATAGACACACACACAGCAAATTGCGTTGCGATTCATTTTTATTCAGTGATAGAATATTCATTGTGTACTTTCCATAATTAGGTATAACTGAAATGCTCTACAGTTTGATGGTAGTAGTTCTGTCACAGCATTTCACTGATATTTATTGTAATTTATTAGAACGCATTATAATTATTTTGGTCTAAAATGTATATGCGCTGTTGCACTTCTCAGGGAATTATTCCATCCTTCGGATGAGAGGTTAAACCGAGGTCCTGACTCTCTGTGATCATTAAAAATCCCAGGATGTCCTTCGAAAAAGAGTAGGGGTGTTTCCCCGGCATCCTGGCCAAATTTGCCCATTGGCCTCTGACCATCATGGCCTCCTAATCATTCCCATACACTGATTGGCTTCATCACTCAGTCTCCTCTCCACCAGTAAGCTGGTGTGTGGTGGGCGTTCTGGTGCACTATGGCTGCCGTCGCATCATCCAGGTGGATGCTGCACAGTGGTGGTGGTTGAGGAGATCCCTCCTTGTATGTAAAGTGCTATATAAAAGGTAACAAATTATTATTATTGTAACATGCATAAGATATAGTTCTTTAAAGACTTCTAGATTTGAAAGTGTGTGTATGCCTTTCATTTTTATTTAATGATTTTTGCACTTTTTAATATACCATTTTGAATGCTAAAGAAACTAATGCTCATGTAGTGTACTGTCTGGAAATCAGACAGTCAACTATTGACAGTCCACTACTCTGACAATGTCAGCCCCATACTACTAATATGGCAGATTGCATATTTTGTGCTTCATCCGTCTATTTCCACTAGGGCTGGGCAACATGGACCCACAAAAAAATAAAAAATAAAATAATCTATGTATTTTAGCCTGAATGTCCATATACAACATTCCAATTTTATATTTGGACTTATTAAAAAAAAATTCACATCCTGCCAATATTTCCTTACAAATAATGTGAATAAAAAAAAAACTGAATGTAGCAATATAGCTATGCTTTATATTAACTGTAAAAAAAACTTTTTTCCTACAAATATTTCAGCAAAATGTATCAGAATTATTGTGCTCTTATTCTATTCACGCTGTCTGTTTGGCACACAACTGTGCAAGTTCACTGAAGTCTGTGACGTTTAGCCGAGCTTTGCTTGCAAGTCGAGTCTTGTCCACTCCTGACAGCAAAATGGGCATGCATGACTTTGTAACATTTACAGACGGCGAATATACCAGTAAAATGCAGGAAAACACCACATCTCAAACGCATTCAACCGCAGAAGTATCGGTGAGCTCACATGTCTGTCACAGCACTTGACAGGGCAAGCCACATTACTATGGACTTATTCATTTATAGAATTGAGGTTCTAGGGAGGTTTTCTGTGACTAGTTAAGAGCTAGTTATAATATTTAAATAAATGTTAAGATAGTATAATGTAAATGTTCAGATGTTCTAAACCATTTTCTTTGTTGTCTCAATGCTTTGGCAATAAAAAAAATATTTTTGTCATGCCAATAAAGCTATTTGAATTTAAATGACTAAAGTGGTCAAATGACCATGATCCTAACTGGTGGGTTACTACCGATTGCACTGGCCTCTCAGTCTATCCAGCCACTCTTGAGTGAAGAGTTTATCATGTTCCCTAGTACTCTTGCTGCAAGGAAATACTTATTATTGTGCATCTATTTGTACTGCTTTATGCTTTTACATGCTTGAGGTTTTAGGGAGGTTTACCACAGTTAAAGTGGTCAAAAGCCCATGATGATGACTGTGGGTTACTGTCACCTACACTGGCTGGGATGTGAAGCTTTACTATGTACACAAGGCCCTGCCCCTTTATACACATCTCCTTTGCTAAGGTGCAAAACTAACCTCTTCAATGGATCTGCTTTGTGACTGGTTGGACTGAGCAGTCAGTGCAAGTGGCCGTAACCCACCAGGTGGGATCATGTTAATTTGACTGCTTTATTTGAGTTAAAGTTTCTTAAAACATTGATCATGTAGAAAAATATAAATAAATAAATACATAAAATAAAAATTACATGAACAGATGCACAATAATAAGGTACTTCACAGCAAGAGCTCAATAGCGTCTGACTGGCTGGACAGAAAAACCAGTACAGGAAGCAGCAATCCCACAGTCAGGAACACAGTCTGTTGTAATAGCAATAAAACTCATTAAAACTTTGATCATGTAAAATATTAGAGTTATATGGAAAGATGCTCAATAATATGCAATGGTTACAGCACGAGTGGTATAAGATCAATTCAATTGTAAGTGGCTTTGGACAAAAGTGTCTGCTAAATGAATAAATGTAAATAAGACTCATTAAACTCAACCAGTTAAAGACTGAACCACCACTGAACCCACTGCTTATCCGAGGAGTTAGGGAGTGGAATATTTGATTGCAGGATGAGCCAAATAATTATCCATTTTTACAGATTTTCCATTTTAAATGGAAAAAGACTGTACATTTTTACATGTCTTGTAAAACTAATTAAAATTATTTTCAGGAGAACACCAACACTTTTTTCAAAGCAGCTTTACAGAAAGTTATACTATTACGCCTATAGTGACAATGCTGTAACAGCATTTCAGGGCAGTACACAATGATGATGATACAAATGATTCTCTGGATTTAGATCCAGCTAGGTATAGGCCCGGTTTCATAGACAGGGCTTAGCCCAAATCAGGATTAGGCCATAGTTCAATAAGGACATTTAAGTAACTTTTATAAACATGCCTTAGAAAAAAGCATTACTGGTGTACATCTTAAGACGAAACAAAGACACTAACATGTTTTAAGATCAGTTAGCGCAAGTTTCTTTCAGTTGAAACAGCTCAGATTTATATTTTAGTCTAGGACTAGGCTTAAGCCTTGTCTGTGAAACCGGGGGTTAGTGTATTTATTATTTTATCAAGCATATATCAGTGCTACAGTGCCTCCTGAACACCTGGGCATTCAAAATGTAATTAAGAGATTTAAATGCGTCAACTTTGTTCCCTGCATATGCAGTTCTCAAAAAGTAAAAAATGTAACGGGTTGTCAAAGTGTGATGTGACTTCTACATTTTTCAAATTGAATTAGCAGTTATTTAAACAACGAGAGAGGGAGAGAGAAAGGCTTTTTTCGACTGAGTTTTACTAATATCACCACTCCAGAACAAGACCCCCGCCCGCTCCCTCTGTTCTTTACTGTCTTTCTCCCTGCAATCTTAAACCACAGCGAAAAAGCCAGCCAGTGTTACAATCACATGATTATGAAATCAGACACAAAGATTTGTTGCTTTCGTTATATGTGGTTTTGGGTTTTCTGCAAGTACATCATAGGAATGGCCAAGCAGAAATGGCATAGGCCATAGGGTATTCGGTCGGAGTAAACACATCCACATGGCGGTCAGACGTGTTGACAACATGGCGCATGGAGCAAAACCACCCAAGCACCAAAAAAATTGGTGTTACTTAGCCTACTCCTTATCACATTCACAAAACAACAGACCCAGAAACTGCAAAAAGACAAAGTTATTACCGCGGACCAGAATGTCAACAGTTAGGTGATGTTTCACGCTATATGAACACAAATGAATGCATGCATACCTGCTGGTGTGGCCCCAAAGATCCGTACCACGGGCACTTTCTTGACATCGCTCTCTCTGAACTCAGAATAACAGACGTCCAGCTCTCTGATCGGATTGCTCATGTAATAATCCGCCGTGACAATTCGCACTGAAAACATGTTCTGTTCGGTTCTGCAGGGCAAGCATGCGATGATTTATGATACAAATAATAATAAAAGCACAGGCAGCAGTCAGTCCTAGCGTTCCCTTAAAAGTGCACCGATGTTTTGTGTTTTTGCAGAGAACTGCTTGGACCGTGGCGGCTTTAAGCAGAGCGTGATTTGCAGAAATATGGATCGCGATAATCATTCGATAATCCCATGCTGCAAGTGATTCCAAAAATCACATCCATAATTCCTACCCAAACGGTTCAAATACAAGATGTATTTCATTTTAAAAGAAAAATCCAATGTACTCTCTCGCTACTGGAATACGATCTCGACACTGTTGGGCAATCCTAATCCTAATCATTCCCATCCCTCCCATATCCACGTAGAGTGCACTGCAGCATTCCTTGCACCCAGCCGCTAGGTCAGCTAGTTCACTTCACTTCTGCTGAAAAAGGAAGCTCCACGCTGTCTCTGTTCTTATTGGTCCTCACTAAAGACAAGACGCCTTCAGATTGGTTTATTTAGAAGACAAGCGCGCTGATTGACACATGTAAAGCGGAAATAACAGGGAGATTACAATACAATAAAAGCCTCAGATTATTTATACATGTATTCATAAAGTGGTTGAACCATATATGGGTTGAACAGACAGAAATGACAAAAATATAATTGAAATAAACGAGGACCGCGCGAGTGTTTATTTAACTTCTTTCTTAGTATGCTACTACTTCTACTGCTACTACCTGTTGGGTTGGGCGATTTTGTATTTTTTATTTGAATTTTTCTTTTGTCAAAAATATTACAATAACGTGAGTGCGTCGACTGTAGCTCTATCTGGTTAGTAAAAATAAATAAATAAAATCGGTTGAAATCTATTAATTTACATTCGTAAATGACCACAAATATTGTATCTTTATTGATTATAAGTGATTAAAAAGTGTTCTCAAGCCTGTGACCTGACGGAGAATTGTGACTATTGTTTGGACTTGAAGCACGGATCAAGTAATAAAGACATGCGTATGGAATCCTTTCCTTATAGAATAATTTGTCCAGCGTGGATCCAGCAGAGGTCTCTCAACTCTTCTCTACCATAGAGTATCAAAATGATCTGCTCAAAACCATATGAAGTGATCCTTTATTATGACTTTGCTTAGAAAGCATTGTGGGCTACAGCAGTGGGATCACAACACACTTCTTCAACAGTCATGCAGTTAGTTAAATCAACTGATTTGTGATGTTTTTCAATATCCTGCTGGCGGCATAGATGCAACCAAATTACTCATAGCAACAGACAGATTCAGATTATGCTATCCGTTTTGTACTCTTGCTGCACAAAGTGAGTTTAATGATGTCGCTTTGAAGCACATTTTATGTACAGGTCTGTCTGCTAAAAGCAGGGGCGTCATGCACTCATTATTTTTGAGGGGGCACGAATTGTGTGTGTGTGTGGGGGGGGGTCATGTCACACACAGCAGCCACAACAGGACTTATGTTTCATTTTATTTTTCCATTTTATTCGAAACATTCCCAAACGCATTAACTATATCATTAAATATCTTGATTCTCTATGGAAGCAGAATAATGCCAATAGTTTTTGAAACATAAAGCATGCTGAATTCCACAAATCGAAAAAAAAGATGCATTAACAGTGCTTGCATTTTAATGCCTTGTATTTCCAGGGCTTGCATTTTTAGGTCCTGAAATTGAACATAGTTGTTTATTTAAACTGTGAATATTTAAATTCTAAATATTTCACACACATTTTCATAATTAAAAATTAAATAATTCATATTCACCTTACAGAATTCACTTCCAAAATATTTAATCTGTTTAAAAATGTGACGTATAATATTCGACAGGCAAATTTCGGTCATCTTAAATCACTTTCCGAATTCACTGCCACAAATTCAGTGGTTAAAATTCGGCAGAAAATTCGGCGTTGCACATCCGGGACCCGCAGGAATAGCAGTAGAGCACAGATGCATAATCTCCAGCTGATGTCAGCCACTCACCAGCAGGTGGCGCAATCGGCTGTTGATGAAGGCCATTCATTCACAAAAACTGATTTGCAGAAATGGAGCAAGCTCTAAGTAGAAGTTTTGATTATTTTTAATTCTTTATTTCGGTTGCTTAGTTCTGTAACTTTGTATCATGGCTTGTGTGACTGTGCTGTAATACTGGGGTTCCCCGTCACACTCCAGCATTCCCCGATGACGCGTAACCGCCTCAGTGATATAACTAATACAGTGATACAAGACCTCAGATCTCAGAACACTTTACTGATGATTATGCCAACTACATACAGGCAAGCAGATGAGGAATATGAACTAAAGCGCAAGGTTTCACGCTGTTTCCCTCAGAAATTGGTTAAAGAAAGCACGTAGCAATGACAGCTATTATTAGGCTTGTTTGAGATCAAAGGCGGATATCGCGTTATTCTCACTCATGTGCTGTGCTGCTGATAAACGTGATATAATTTCAGTTCTGTTGTTTTTATATGTATATAAATATGATGAATAAGACACTCAAAAGTGCTTGCAATTTAATCCCATACGAAACAAAGGCGTATTTATCATCCATTTCTACTTTAATACAATTTTTTATAGAAATATGACAACAATAACATCTCACACAGAGATCACACTGTCTTAGTGTTTGGGAATATTCAAGAATAATTTAAAAAACACAATCACAAGAAATCAGATAAAAAAAATAAAACATTTTAGCAGAGAACGCAGCATCACAGTTGTGTGAACAAATGAGCTGTGTCTCAGTCAGTCGTTTCCCATCATGCTTTTGAGCACAGTCGGTGGAGAGCAATCCGACAGCCGCCTCGTCGTCCCGAGAGTTTTTTGGCACACTTCAGCATGACATCAGAACAAGGCGGAGTAACTCGGACACGTTTTATTTGTTTATTTTAAAATGTGTTTATGGTAACTATTATTTATTTGTTTTTATCTTTATATTTATTTATGGTTATTACTATTATTTAGGTATTTACTGTTTTGTATTCTGGCTGTGTATGTATTTTATTGCTTTGACTATTTCCCCTGTGAATGTTATAGGCTACGTTTAATAATAAAAAAATAAAAGTAAAAAAACTCGGACACTTTTCTAACTGGCATGCATCTCGCGGTGATCAATGGTGATGCAGATTTTGCTCATCTCAAACAAGCCTATTAAAAGACCAAACTCAGATCTTACTGATCATGCAAACAGATGAGGATATGAACGCAAGCTACTGAACGCGCAAAACCGCCCGTTAATTTCCCATAAAGAAAACACTTAATGTGGTTTGTTGCCTCAGTGATGATTAAATTCAGCATCTAATTAATCAAATTTGTTACTGTATATTATGTACATTTAAGCAGATGAGACTAGAATATAAGCCCCACAACCAACAAGTTTCACCAAACTTTTTTTCTCCCACAGAAAACCAAGCGTGGTAGTTTAAGGTTTGGTTAAGGTTAAGGCACATTTATCTCACAGTACAAAACGAAGTAATAATTTACTTAATTTAAATGCAATTATTACATTTCAATAATTTATTCAAATTATTATTTATTCAAATATGTTTACAGTAAATGAATAATTTACTCAAACTGACTAAATAAATATTGCAAGTATCTCACCTTAGACAGTACTTTCCCTAAGTATGTACACTACACAAATATTTAAGAAAAAATTACAGTAATTCACCAAAATGTAATTTTCCTGCTCCAAATGTTGTGTTACTATAGTAACCAGACTGACTTACTACAGTTGAAATTTTGCCAACATCTTCCTCACTGTACATGCAGTATATAATTATTCTTAAGAAATTACTGTAATTCACAAAGCTTTTTTTTTTTCTCCAAAGTTTGTAGTACATTCCTAGTGACTAGACTGACTTACTATAGGTGAAATTTTGCTAATACCTCGCTTTTTGGGTTCTTACTGATTTTTTGTTTTTGTTTTTGTTTTAAATAATTGTAAATTGTACATACAGTAAGGGAGATATTGGCAAAATGTCAACCCACTACAACCTGTGGAACATGAAAAACCCTTATGTAGTTTTTTCAAAAAATATATTTGTGTACTGTTCATACCATAAGGGAGATATTGGCTAAATCTAACCTGTAGTAAGTCAGTTTTGTACCTAGCAACGTACTACTGTTGGAACATGAGAAAAAAAATAATCTTAGACTCCATAGAAGAAATAGACTCCATCTGAAACGAAACTCTAATTTCCTTATTGTTTTTTGCTTGGATGACAAAAGGCAGTGTTTTCCAACAAATGTTTTACAAAGATCCACTGAGTGACATGAGATTGGAAAAGAAAGACCTCTAAAAAGCATGAGAACTCCATGTGGCACTGCATCAGCAACAATTGCAAACTCTTTCGGACTAGCAGGAATTCCGTGCTTAGCTAAAAACTCAGGATGGGTTTCAAATCAAAATATGACTTTCTGTAATGAAACAGGACATCAATTTCACAAGTCCTCTGTAGAGGACACCAGGACTTAAAGCATGTTTATTAGGCATTTTGGGAGATAGAACAAGTGAATAGGAAAATAAATTATTAATTAATTAAATTTGATTAAATTATTAATTAAATTTCAATATTACTATGATGAAATATGACATATTATTATGAACATCTTGCCAATTATTACTACCATTATTACACTTTTCATTATATGTTGGCTCAAAAACACATTAATATGCAGATACAGTTACATTGTTTATAATGGAAAATCCCGTTTGTCCATTTTACACACATTTTGGATAAAGAAAAATGGTATATCAAATCATTCTGTTATATCTTTCATAGCATAGTTGAGAATAATCTTTATATAAAGTTTGATATAAAAAAATTAAAATTGATTTGTGATTAAAACAAAAATCCCACGGTTTTTGCCTTTTTATGTGTATGGCTAAGTTAAAGGTTATGTTGCTAGGTTATGTACAAATGCTAGGTTAAATACAAACCAGTGCTGGGTAAATATTGGACAGAACACATGCTGGGTTGTTTTCAACCAACAGTTGGGTTAAATGTTTAACCCAACCTTCTGGGCAGTAACCCCACTGGGTCTAAACAACCCAATCGCCGGGTTCGTCCATATTTTACCCCGTGCTGGGTTGTATTTAACCAGCATTTTTTAGAGTGCGTCTTTTTATTTATTTATTTATTAAAGGTCCTTTTATCCTCTACAGAGGATGTAGCATGCATACATATAAACATATAAATAAAACATCATTTATCAAAAATTTCGTTTTTAATATTATTATTTACTTCACAACAACAACAACAACAATAATAATAGTAATTATAACAATAACGTTAGTGCTTTATTTGGGATGCTACTACCCTTCTGAAATTACAGTATATCGGTAGAGTGCATACTGCATAGCGTCTAATGCGTCACTGAGACACAACTAAGTTTGTTTACTACTAAATTTACTACTATCATATGTTGCCAAACTTGGTCAATATTCTGTTACGCACTCAAACGAATTTAGTTTTGTTTTCAAAATCTTCAGTGTGCATGGCCTTTACATTTACCCAGAATCAACATATTTATTAATAAAAAAAGGTATTCGGCCATGTTAATAATGAATTTTCATATTTACTCCACCCACTGAAACTGTTTGTCACAGAAACTGAATAATACACAACAGCTCCCATCTCTCGATTATCGTATGCCGCTCAGTCGATCTCTGTTGACAAGCACACGTGTAAACTAATTGACGGTATGTTGACAAAATTCCTGTGGAAATACAAAATTCATTATATTAAAAAATCAGTAATAATTCATATGATAATGGTGGGTTGAATTTTATTGATTTTAGTTCTCTAAACAGTAACTTTAAAATAAATTGGATAAGACAATTTCTTCAAAACTCTTCATCTATTTAGAATATAATTTCTCGGTTTATTTGTTCTTATTTGGGTGGATTAGAATTTCTTTTGATGTGCAATTATAAAATTGAAAAACTTCCAGTCAAACTTTCTAAATTTCACCAACAAGTACTTGCTGCCTGGAGTCTTATTTATAAACACAACTTCTCCCCTCACAGTTTTCTTATTTGGAATAATGCCAATATTCTGTATAGAAATAAGTCTTATATTTATAATTATATTACCTTTGAATCAGAATACAAAAAAAACTTGTTAACGCTAATGTGAGGGTGTTTCTAATACAGTGTTTATGGGAGTGAAGGTAAATTTGACATAGTTCTGTCAAATAGCGATAGCAGCTAACCTCAGTATTGTAATAAAAAAAAGTATGCAATAATAACGTATTGAGTGTAAATTATAATTTTAATTCAAATGGATGCCACTTTATTGGCCACCTACCCGATACTTTATTTTCAACTTTTGGATTATTTCCTTAATTTTTATTGAAAATAAATGCCTTTCCGATGCGATACGAGATTTGAAAAGGAAGAAAAAAAAAAAAGTTTGGCAAAAGACGGACTCGAACCTGGGTCTATCGCGCCCAAAAACACATTAACACACACTACCGTCTGCGCCAGTTGAGCTGATGCCATAGTTGACTGACTCTGCTGTTGTTCTTCTTGTTCTTCCTGTACACCTTGATTGACAGATATCTTGTCCAATCAGCGATGAGTAATCTATTCCCAAACCAATGGCGCTGTCTCAAACTATACCTACCTCTTCCGTTTTGTCTGATTTGTTAATTTGTTTTCTGACTTGTTAATTTGTTTTCGGATTTGTCATTGTGTTTTCTGACTTGTTAATTGTTTTCTGATTTGTTCATTTGTTTTCGGATTGGTCATTGTGTTTTCTGACTTGTTAATTTGTTTTCTGATTTGTTCATTTGTTTTCGGATTTGTCATTGTGTTTTCTTTTTGTTATAATGTTTTCTGAATTGTTGTTGTGTTTTCTGAATTGTTATTTTGTTTTTTAGATTTGCATTTGCGTTTGTAATTTGTTATTTTGTTTTCAGAATCGTGATTTGTTTTGCACTTCTCGGCCACCGTACATTACCTCAAAAATTCCTCCTTACAAATAAGGTTAAGGAAATTTCATATAAATTAATTCATAGAGTTTATCCTTCAAAGGTATTCCTACAAAAATCTAAAATTGATATTGATATGAAATGCTCTTTTTGTGAATGCTCCACTGAAACAATTTTTCTTTTGTTTTGGTCCTGCCAATATACCATGATTTTTGGAATAATGTGAAGGTTTTCATTGCTGATAATATTCTAAAAACATTTTTTTTATCTTATAAGCATGTAATTATGGGTTATTATATCAAGGATCGCTCTTTAAAGGATGTTGGTTTTATTATAAATGTTATTTAATTTTTTATGTAAATTTCACATTCATAAGTGCAAGTTTACAAAAAGCAGACCTCTTTTTGTGGTGCTTGAAAAGGAGATTGAAATGTATGTAGATGTGATATCAAAATCTAAAAATAGTAAAGCAATTAAAACGATTAATATATGCTCCTCCTTTAACATTTTCACATAATATAAAAAATAAAATAAAATGAATGCTATATTGTCGGTATTTAAATTGCTTTGTAATATTCTAGGGAATTGTTAATATAATGGATATCTGTCTGTAAACTGATGCTTATGTACCCTCTTGTACTCCTTTTTTTCTCTTTCTTCTTTGTTCCTACTTGTTGAAGCATGTGAAATGTTTTTTGTTGTTGTTATATATTGAGATATGGCACTGTACCTGTTCTTGATAAAGCAAATTAAAAATTAAAAATAAAAATACACAACAGCTCCCGTTGTTCTATATCTTGATTGGATGGCTCAGACTTTTCGCTCCGCAATATTTGCATAAAGATAATGTGGACTTTCCCTCATTTGCAAAGGACAGAACGTTTCCTGAACAAAGCGAAAGCAGGTGTGCCGCTGCTTACAGCGTTACAGGAAGAGACAGGCTCAGGACAGGTAAGGAGCTGACAAAAACCTGTAAGTAATGCTTACGTTTAAACTTAAAATATTTAATCAATTTAAAGTTTTATGGTTTTAAATTTTGTTTCATGGAACTTTAGATTAGGCTACCGTATATGCTTGCCTTGATGATTGAGAATGTTTCGTAAAGAAAGGTGAACGGTTTCAACTATTGCCTCACACGAGGCCTCATGAACTCTTCTTCTTCTTCTTCATTATCTTTAAACTCCCTATTGTTTCCTCTCTAATTTCCTGAACGTGGTGTTGTGTTATTTTCATCAGAGAGCCTATCGCAATCTGAATTGAGGAATACAGGAAAAGCAATGGAATCATTTCCAGGTAGGTAAAGAAAAGGTTCCAGGTTTTGGGAAAGAAAGGTTAAAGTAGGCTCAATGGTATTATTTAAAAACGTTAATTTTGGTTTCGGCGTGAAATCATGACCTGCATGTAGTGTTTCTCAACTGATTTAGATTTTCTTCAGCACTCGCATTTACATTGGAATTTGCCGACTCATTAGCCTACAGTTGCTACCAAACAGAAGCGTCGCTTAACTTTAGACTTATATGTACTATAATGTTGTCTCCTCTCCATACATACTCTAATAAAATAGGAAATGCTATAATACGATTCTCTCCTTAAATTATTTTTAAAAATACCACTCTTCTTGCCAAATAATAATTAGCTCAACACACAGTAAAAAAGTACAGAAGAATTACACATTTGATCAAAGCTAGAATAATCCCTTATTTTTCATTGTGCAAGAAAGGAAGTCTAAAGAAAAAAATCAAAGCCATTTAATACACCGATTTTTATTTAAATAAATGACTTTGATTTAAATTATGCTTAGAATATTTATTTAAATTCATTGACATTTAAAACCATAGTTGCTTGTATTGTTGATTTTGATTGATATTATGAACAGTAAGTCTTTAGGCCTATACAGTGCACAGCATAAGAGGGAGTACACTCCATCTAAACATAAAGATGTATTTCTATACAGTTTGTGGGAAAATGACAAAATACTAGCAAACTGAAGAATTGAAGATTCAGAGGGGTGCAGTCATTTTTGCTGTGTATAGTATACACGTTTAGTCTATACAACAGTTAAATATGGTCCTCAAATCTAAGTGGATAAGAGGCATTCCAATCATCCGTATCAGCACCAGGACTTTTCACCATTGCTCCATTGTATCGTTCTCCTTCCAGCTTACACAGATGTTTTAGCCCACTCCCTACACTTTGTCAAACCTTGATGCCTGTTTTGTATTCAATACATAATTGCTGCTCTCAAGATACACTATATAGCCAGAAGTATTGGGACACCCCCTTCTAATGAACAGGTTTGACTACTTTAGTAATTTCCATGAGTACAAATCTCAATGGTTTAAACATATAATGATATTCTAGGGAATTGTGTGCTTCTAATTTTATAGCAACAGATTCTAATTCTGTTCTAACATGACAATGCCTCTGTGTATAAGGCAAGGTTCACGAAGAAATTGATTCAGTCAGTGTGAATAGTCATAGTAGTCTCAGTTTAATAGTATAAAAGTAATAGTATAATAATAATAATAATATTCTCAGTAGACACTTTTCACAATTGAGCGTCAACCCCACTTACTTGGTCCTCTCCAATACCTTAGCAAGATCCTGATCATGCTATTCTATTGGTGTCATACACCAATATATCATTCATATATAGACTGAATCAAGCCATTTGAGTGTTTTATTCATCTTGTGTTGGTTAATTTAAATCAAGATTTCTAGAGTGCTTGTGATGCCAAATGGAAAATATTTAAAGGCATATCTGTGTTATGAATGTGGTATGCTCGATACTCTCTGGCTGCAGAGGCATCTTCCAAAGCCCGAGGCAGCATAAAAATATTTAGCAGGGAAGGACATAGCCTTATTTAAAAAATACCTTGCCATTCTGTTTTAGGGGTGGCGCTATGGATGCACAACAGTAGGGTCCGTCACTGGCTCAAAAACCCCATTATTTTCCATCTATTGTAGCTCCTTTTTTTTTTATGCAAAAGTGGCAGTGGAACTCTACATGGTGTGTGCACTGTATACACTTCAGTGCATCTAACTAGTCCCATTGTAAATACTGTTGCTTGGCTTAGCAAATTGTTTATATTTTGGCCACAGACAACATATAGGAACGTGTACACTTTACGATTTCCTTTGTATGTTGTGCTGGCTTGAAATTTCTCCACGCAACCCAGTTGACCACCAGGGTTGCACAATGTAACATTTAACTATAAATCTCTCTCTGGAATTAGCGTACATTATTGTAATCACATTTACATTACATACATTTACATTTAGTCATTTAGCAGATGCTTTTCTCCAAAGCGACTTGCAAATGAGGACAATGGAGCAATCAAAATCAAATAAAACAGCAATGGCACGCAAGTGCTATAACAAGTCTCAGTTAGCTTAAGAAGTACACGTAGCAAGGTTTTTTTTTAAGTTATATTATAAATAAAAAGAAAACAGATATAATAGAAAAAGAATAGAGCATGGTGTTAGTGACCTTTTTGCTTTTGTTGATTGTATAATAATTAAAAGAAGTCAAGTCACTATTATTTGTATAGCGCTTTTAACAATGCAAATTGTGTCAAAGCAGCTTTACATCAGCTGTGTGGCTTTATAGCAGCTTTACAGTATTTAGACGGGGAAATAGTGTGTCGAAATAGTGTCATTCTCCTCTTGTCAGATCAGCAGTTTAAATCTAGGCTAAAGCAGAGTCAGATTGTGCTAAGGACTCATCTGATTCCTATGGTCTTGTCCTGATGGCCATCTAGGTGACAAGGTCTTCACTGGGGATCTGTCTCTGGGGCTCATCTAGTTGTCCTGGTCTCCGCTGACGTTCAGGGCTGTAGAGGTCATCTCTAGGTGCTGATCCACCATCTGATCTGGATACGGACTGGATCCGGGTGGCTGCAGTGACCTCGGAATAAGAAAGAAACAGACTAATATTAGCGTAGATGCCATTCTTCTAACGATGTAACAAGTACATCAGGTGTTTTGGGAAGTGTTCCCGGTTCCGGTTGACCTAATTAATGCAGCCTACCAATCCTTTAACGGATTTGAATTATAGAAATGCGATAGTGTATTATGGTAAGGCAGGTTAAAGAGATGGGTCTTTAATCTAGATTTAAACTGACAGAGTGTGTATGCTTCCCGAACAGTGTTAGGTAGATTGTTCCAGAGTTTGGGCGCTAAAGAGGAAAAGGATCTCCCGCCTGCAGTTGATTTTGATATTCTAGGTTTTATCAAATGGCCAGAGTTTTGAGATCGCAGCAGACATGAAGGACTCAAATACTGAGGTGCCAAACCATTCAGGGCCTTATAGGTAATTAGCAAGATCTTAAAATATATACAATGTTTAATAGGGAACCGGGCTAATATGGTCATACTTCCTGGTTCTAGTAAGAACTCTAGCTGCTGCATTTTGAACCAGCTGGAGTTTGTTTATTAAATTAAGTGTATTGTTTTATTATTATTTGAATGAATATTTCTGCATTTAACATTGAGAGCATAGTTCGTAATTTAGATATATTTTTAAGATCGAAAAATGCAGTTTTACAAATGCTAGAAACATGTTTGTGAAGGAAAGATTGCTATCAAAAAGTATGCCTAAGTTCCTAGCTGATGGCAAAGAACTTACAGAGCAGCCATCAAGTATTAGATAGTGATCTAGGTTATTACATGCAAACGTTTTTGGTCCAATAATTAACACGTCTGTTTTTTTCAGAATTTAGCAGTAAGAAATTGCTAGTCATCCAGTTTTTGATGTCAACTATACATTCCGTTAGTTTTGCAAATTGGTAAGTTTCATCGGGTCGCGAAGAGATATAGAGCGGAGTATCATCAGCATAACAGTGAAAGCTAACACAGTGTTTCCTAATGATATTTCCCAAGGGTATAACATGTAAAGCATGAAAAGTAAGGGGCCAAGTGGTATTCCATACTGCACTTGTGATTGGTATGATACCTCTTCATTAACTGCCATGAATTGATGGCGGCCAGATAAGTACGATTTGAACCATGCCAGTGCACTTTCTCTAATGCCAACATAATTTTCTAGTCTATTTAAAAGAATGCTGTGGTCGATAGTGTCAAACGTGGCGCTAAGATCCAGTAGCACTAATAGAGAGATACAACCACGATCAGATGGTAAAAGCAGGTCGTTTGCAACTCTAATAAGAGCAGTCTCAGTACTATGATATGGTCTAAAACCTGACTGGAAATCCTCTTATATATAATTTTTCTCTAAGAAGGAACATAGTTGTGATGATACTACCTTTTCTAAAATCTTTGACAGAAAAGGGAGATTCGAGATCGGTCTGTAATTAATTAATTCTTTGGGGTCAAGTTGTGTTTTTTTAATGAGAGGCATAATAACAGCCAGTTTGAAGGTTTTTGGGACATATCCTAATGACAATGATGAGTTAATATACATAAGAGGATCTATTACTTCTGGAAGCACCTCTTTTAGGAGCTTAGATGGAACAGGGTCTAACATACAGGTTGTTGGTTTAGATCATTTAACAAGTTTATACAATTCTTAATTTCTAATGGAAGAGAATGAGTGGAATTGTTCAGGGGCTCTATAGCGTACTATCTGATGCGATACAGTGGCTGACAGCTGCATGGTTACAATTTTATCTCTAATAGTAGTCCATAAAGTCATTACTACTGTGCTACTGGGTAATGTCTGCACCTGCTGATGTTATATTTTTTGTTAATTTAGCCACTGTATTTAATAAATACTTGGGGTTGTGCTTGTTTTCTTCTAAAACAAAGTTCTTTGCTTTCTACTGCGCTCCATTTTCTAGGCTGCTCTCGTTAGGTTGTCAATGTGCTCATTATACCACGGTGTTGGACTATTTTCCTTAATCTTCCTTTTAAAAAAAGAAAAGGAATAGATAGAATAGAGAAGCCAGTGTTAGTAAAAAAAAAAACTTAAAAAAATATTGCAAACTAACAACTAAATCTGACATGAACTATCCTATAAATATGCTCAGATAGCATAAACAATTTCAGGTAGGACAATCAATTAAAGCTTAAATACTGTTAAATACTGTCCAATAAACTGAGCCAGCAGTATCACTTAGACATAAAGGCAGTTTCTAAAGGCAGACATAAAGGCAGCTGTGTACACGCATGCAGCGTGTATTTGGGCTTTTGTGTGTAGGAGTGCAAATAATTTTTTACTTTTTTTTTTTCTCTTTGTTTGAGACTATAGTCCTTGTTTTCTGAAATAGAGGAATAGTGTCAGTGTAACACGGGGCGAACGAGATGAGGTGTGCGGCTCCATTTGCAAGCTTTATTAGACAGAGACGTGGTCAAAAACACAGGCAGGGTCGAAACACCAGCAAACAGGTATGGCACAGCAAAACACAAGAACAGTCCAGTGAACAGAAGCGGTTGATCAGTGGCGAATGTGATCCAGGGAGCAAAACAAAGAGAGATAATCCAGGTACACGATAATAGTCCAGGCAGGTGCAAACAGAGTCCATACGACAAGACGAGAGAGAGAGCGATCCAAGGAAGACTATAAACTTCAGGGCAGGCAGAGATGAGACAAGAAATGAGATACACAGGCTAGGATCAAGACACGAATGACAATAAATAGGATAAACTAAGGCTACGTCCACACGAAGCCAGATTTCTCCCTATCCGATCTTTTTTTTTGCCTCAAATTCCGTAAACACGGAGTCGTCTCAGGAAATATCTGTGTCCACACGGCCTATACGGTAAAACATTTATGCGTATACAGAGAAACGCGTCTTTGTGTGGACGGGGCCTAAATTTAAAACTCAAAAATCCCGGAATGTAGCTATCACTAGGAGAGCGCTAAACGCTAAACAATACTCGGCAGTTTGAGAAGGACCTGAGTGGGTGTAATGCTGCGTTCATGCCATATCGTAATTACCGTAATTCCGAGATGACAACACCTGATGTTCAACTTGGTGCTGTTCAGGACTGAGGATTATCGGTTTCTATACCAACAGTCAACAAAATGAACCTGCCTGAAAGAATGTTGAGAACAACAACAAAATAATAACCGTATGAACACTTACATTTTATTATAGTACATTATAGTATCTATATATATGCATATATTTTCCTCTTTCTTTAGAAACCACCAGTATTTTTCTCTAGTTACGCGTGAGGTGCAACGGTCACGTGGTATAAGCAGGGTACAAGCCATAGCTTTCAGAAAGCTCCCAGTTCAAGTTGGTATTGTATGAATGCACCTTAATATAGTGTGTGTGTGTGATTGGTTACAGCTGTATGCAATCAGTGCAATGGCTGATGGGAAATGCAGTCCAGAGGTGCAACAGTCTGTGTAGTGTGAGTCAATATGATGGAAGGGCGACCTCTGGTGGTAATTGGGTGGAATACATGAACCGGATTCGTGACGGTCAGCCCAGCAGGCACACAACGTCATATGACGTTAATATTAGGTTGGATTTAGGTCGCGACGTCAGGTGACCAAAATTCAATGTCAAGCCAACGTCTAATGACAACGTTTATTTGACGTCCAAGACCGACGTCAATTGACGTTGATATTTAGTTGTTTTCAGGTTGTGTTGGGAAGTAACCAAAATCCAACGTCGAGCCAACGTCTAAAGCCAACGTCATATTGACGTCAAATACTGATATACAGTCGTCGGGTATGGCAACCAAAACCCAACGTCGCCTAGACGTCATAATGGTAACGTCCACACAACGTCAGATTCTAACATCATTTGACGTTGTTTTTAGGTTGTGGCATTTAACTAACCAAAATCCAACGTCGAGCCAACGTCTAAAGCCAACGTCATATTGACGTCAAATACTGATATACAGTGGTCAGGTATGGCAACCAAAACCCAACGTCGACTAGACGTCATAATGGTAACGTCCACACAACGTCAGATTCTAACATCATTTGACGTTGTTTTTAGGTTGTGGAATTAACTAACCAAAATCCAACGTCGAGCCAACGTCTAAAGCCAACGTCATATTGACGTCAAATACTGATATACAGTCGTCGGGTATGGCAACCAAAACCCAACGTCGCCTAGACGTCGTAATGGTAACGTCCACACAACGTCAGATTCTAACATCATTTGACGTTGTTTTTAGGTTGTGGAATTAACTAACCAAAATCCAACGTCGAGCCAACGTCTAAAGCCAACGTCATATTGACGTCAAATACTGATATACAGTCGTCGGGTATGGCAACCAAAACCCAACGTCGCCTAGACGTTGTAATGGTAACGTCCACACAACGTCAGATTCTAACATCATTTGACGTTGTTTTTAGGTTGTGGCATTAACTAACCAAAATCCAACGTCGAGTCAACGTCTTAAGCCAACGTCATATTGACGTCAAATACTGATATACAGTCGTCGGGTATGGCAACCAAAACCCAACGTCGTCTAGACGTCATAATGGTAACGTCCACACAACGTCAGATTCTAACATCATTTGACGTTGTTTTTAGGTTGTGGCATTAACTAACCAAAATCCAACGTCGAGCCAACGTCTAAAGCCAACGTCATATTGACGTCAAATACTGATATACAGTGGTCAGGTATGGCAACCAAAACCCAACGTCGCCTAGACGTCATAATGGTAACGTCCACACAACGTCAGATTCTAACATCATTTGACGTTGTTTTTAGGTTGTGGCATTAACTAACCAAAATCCAACGTCGAGCCAACGTCTTAAGCCAACGTCATATTGACGTCAAATACTGATATACAGTCGTCGGGTATGGCAACCAAAACCCAACGTCGCCTAGACGTCATAATGGTAACGTCCACACAACGTCAGATTCTAACATCATTTGACGTTGTTTTTAGGTTGTGGCATTAACTAACCAAAATCCAACGTCGAGCCAACGTCTTAAGCCAACGTTATATTGACGTCAAATACTGATATACAGTCGTCGGGTATGGCAACCAAAACCCAACGTCGACTAGACGTCATAATGGTAACGTCCACACAACGTCAGATTCTAACATCATTTGACGTTGTTTTTAGGTTGTGGCATTAACTAACCAAAATCCAACGTCGAGCCAACGTCTAAAGCCAACGTCATATTGACGTCAAATACTGATATACAGTGGTCGGGTATGGCAACCAAAACCCAACGTCGACTAGGCGTCATAATGGTAACGTCCACACAACGTCAGATTCTAACATCATTTGACGTTGTTTTTAGGTTGTGACATTAACTAACCAAAATCCAACGTCTAAAGCCAACGTCATATTGACGTCAAATACTGATATACAGTGGTCAGGTATGGCAACCAAAACCCAACGTCGCCTAGACGTCCTAATGGTAACGTCCACTCAACGTCAGATTCTAACATCATTTGACGTTGTTTTTAGGTTGTGGCATTAACTAACCAAAATCCAACGTCGAGCCAACGTCTTAAGCCAACGTCATATTGACGTCAAATACTGATATACAGTCGTCGGGTATGGCAACCAAAACCCAACGTCGCCTAGACGTCATAATGGTAACGTCCACACAACGTCAGATGCTAACATCATTTGACGTTGTTTTTAGGTTGTGGCATTAAATAACCAAAATCCAACGTCGAGCCAACGTCTAAAGCCAACGTCATATTGACGTCAAATACTGATATACAGTGGTCAGGTATGGCAACCAAAACCCAACGTCGACTAGACGTCATAATGGTAACGTCCACACAACGTCAGATTCTAACATCATTTGACGTTGATCTTCAGTTGTTTTTACGTTGTGGCATTAACTAACCAAAATCCAACGTCAAGCCAACGTCTTAAGCCAACGTCATATTGACGTCAAATACTGATATACAGTCGTCAGGTATGGCAACCAAAACCCAACGTCTTCTAGACGTCATAATGGTAACGTCCACACAACGTCAGATTCTAACATCATTTGACGTTGTTTTTAGGTTGTGGCATTAACTAACCAAAATCCAACGTCGAGCCAATGTCTTAAGCCAACGTCATATTGACGTCAAATACTGATATACAGTCGTCAGGTATGGCAACCAAAACCCAACGTCTCCTAGACGTCATAATGGTAACGTCCACACAACGTCAGATTCTAACATCATTTGACGTTGTTTTTAGGTTGTGGCATTAACTAACCAAAATCCAACGTCGAGCCAATGTCTTAAGCCAACGTCATATTGACGTCAAATACTGATATACAGTCGTCAGGTATGGCAACCAAAACCCAACGTCTCCTAGACGTCATAATGGTAACGTCCACACAACGTCAGATTCTAACATCATTTGACGTTGTTTTTAGGTTGTGGCATTAACTAACCAAAATCCAACGTCGAGCCAATGTCTTAAGCCAACGTCATATTGACGTCAAATACTGATATACAGTCGTCAGGTATGGCAACCAAAACCCAACGTCTCCTAGACGTCATAATGGTAACGTCCACACAACGTCAGATTCTAACATCATTTGACGTTGTTTTTAGGTTGTGGCATTAACTAACCAAAATCCAACGTCGAGCCAACGTCTTAAGCCAACGTCATATTGACGTCAAATACTGATATACAGTCGTCGGGTATGGCAACCAAAACCCAACGTCGCCTAGACGTCATAATGGTAACGTCCACACAACGTCAGATTCTAACATCATTTCACGTTGTTTTTAGGTTGTGGCATTAACTAACCAAAATCCAACGTCGCGCCAACTTCATATTGACGTCAAATACTGATATACAGTTGTCAGGTATGGCAACCAAAACCCAACGTCGCCTAGACATCATAATGGTAACGTCCACACAACATCAGATTCTAACATCATTTGACTTTGTTTTTAGGTTGTTACCATATTGACATCAAATACTGATATACAGTCGTAAGGTATGGCATCCAAAACCCAACGTCACCTAGACGTCATAATGGTAACGTCCACACAACGTCAGATTCTAACATCATTTGACGTTGTTTTTAGGTTGTGGCATTAACTAACCAAATTCCAACGTCGAGCCAATGTCTTAAGCCAACGTCATATTGACGTCAAATACTGAGATACAATCGTCGGGTATGGCAACCAAAACCCAACGTCGCCTAGACGTCATAATGGTAACGTCCACACAACGTCAGATTCTAACATCATTTGACGTTGTTTTTAGGTTGTGGCATTAACTAACCAAAATCCAACGTCGAGCCAACGTCTTAAGCCAACGTCATATTGACGTCAAATACTGATATACAGTCGTCGGGTATGGCAACCAAAACCCAACGTCGCCTAGACGTCATAATGGTAACGTCCACACAACGTCAGATTCTAACATCATTTGACGTTGTTTTTAGGTTGTGGCATTAACTAACCAAATTCCAACGTCGAGCCAATGTCTTAAGCCAACGTCATATTGACGTCAAATACTGAGATACAGTCGTCGGGTATGGCAACCAAAACCCAACGTCGACTAGACGTCATAATGGTAACGTCCACACAACGTCAAATTATAACATCGTTTGACATTGATCTATAGTTAGTATTAGGTTGTGGCATAAAATAACCAAAATCCAACGTCAAGCCAACATCTTAAGCCACGTTCATATTGACGTCAAATACTCATATACAGTCGTCAGGTATGGCAACCAAAACCCAACGTCTCCTAGACGTCATATTGGTAATGCCCACTCAGTGTCAAACTCTAACATCATTAGACGTTGGTCTTTTGTTATTTTTAGGTTGCGGTATTAACTAACTAAAATCCAAAGTCGAGTCAACGTCTCAAGCCAACGTCATATTCATGTCAGTTACTGACATTCAGTTGTTAGGTATGGCGACCAAAACCCAACGTCACGTAGATGTTATAATGGTAATGTACACACAACGTCAAATTCTTACATCATTAGACGTTGATCTTTTGTTAGGTTTAGGTTGTGGCATTAACAAACCAAAATCCAACGTCGAGCCAACATCTTAAGCCGATGTCATATTGACGTCAAATACTGATATAGTCATGAGGTAAAAAAAATAAATAAAAATTTCACAAGAGAACTGTACATTTAATGCTGTTTTTACAGTATTTTTCTGTTATTTTAAATTATTAGCAAAATTCTTTAGAACAACTTCTATAAATTAACAAATGTTATTTTAAGTAGCTATAATGTTATTAATCACAAATTATAGTAGTTCTCATTTTTTAAGACAGGAAAATGGTTGTATTATTTATACTCAATTTTTTTCTGTTGTCTTAAATTGCATATAAATTAATGTAAATTCATACAAATAATCTGTAATATGTAGCTCATTAAAGGTTTATGTCCATAGCTGTTTAGCATTTTTCTTTGTAATTTTAAAGCACATCATATCAGTTTTATATTTAGGTGTTTTTACATTTAAACTCTGCAATTCTGAACACAAATATAGCTGACTTATTTCATTACATCAAAATATGCATAGTCTGTTTTTTAAAGCTGCACTACTCTCCAGGTTGAAACTTTCATGCCTCTGCTCACACACCATCTGATCCAAATAGCTTTGCAATGGAAATTGTGAACAGAGAAAAGTATGCATAATCTTTAAAAGCTCAAACAAAAACAAACAAAAAAACATTGACTTCACAAACACGTCATACATACATCGAAAAATATTGGTATGCTATCTGATCAGAGTATGCATTTGTTATTTGTGTGAGAGAAACCCTATACCTACTGAGAAATTTGAAATGAGAAAAAAACAAGAGCATAGAGAAAAGGGTCTGAGAGGACTGGAATGCATACATTCCATGCAATGTGTAGAAAACATACATTCAAATATGGAAAATGTAGAATCCTCAATTTGTCAAATGTGCATGTCTGCGTTATGGAAACACCTTGCTGTGAGGTGACTGCATAAACACGGAGTCATTTGCTGTTGCAAGCAATACAGTGATGAAATGAATAAGAGTACATTCATTATCAAAGGCCTCAATTATTGTTGAATTAGTCGCACATCAACATTTACAGTTTACATTTTCCCATACCACGAATGCTGTAACAGCATTGCCACTGCAGTCAACAGTGTAATCTGTAGACAAATGTTGCAATTATGACAGTGTTTGTAGTAAGTGTTACTGTGGACAAAGGAATAAACCTAAACCAACAGGTGGTGTAACACTTACAGCAAAGGGTCAGATATAGAAAATGCCACAGTTGTAGGCACAGCTGCATTTAGGCATAAGAGTTATACAGTTGAGGCAAGGGATTTGTTAAAGTTCAAAAGGGTCATCATTGGTCATGTGAATGTAACTGTAATTTACAAGTATAGCCAGACATGTAAACACCTTCTCTGTACTCCTAAACCTAACCCTATTTTAACTATAAATTCATATGGAAATTATAGGTGAATAGTGAATGGCACAGATGTACCTGACCCTGGTTTTGAGCATAAGTGAAAACACAATTTTACCAATTACTTACATGTAACAGCCTAAAAAATAAAAATCAATACATATTTGCTATCTTTTGTTTAAAACATTTTTTTTTCTACAGTTACAACGTTGTTTGACGTCTCTATGTTGCTTTGTTCGTGATTGGTTAATCTGAATGTCATCCAGGAATCTGACCAATGACAGCAGGGCACGCCTCCTCCCGCTCAGATTTGAATATTGAGCTCAGTCGTTACAGCAGCTCTGTTTATCTGCAGTCCTGCTCCGTTCAGTGCTCTAGGAATGGCTTTCACATGATTGTCGCATATCTGAGTTATTATTTTGACCGATTTTGAGTTATGCGGTGTCGATTGAGAACACAGACACAATGGCTATGGACACATAATGGAAACACAGAAGGTAAGTACCTCTTATAAATGTTTTTTTGTTACTGTTAAAGTGATATGATAATCGCGATGACAAAATCTGTTACTGTGTTTTGTTATTATGTTTTAATACTGTCCAGATAAGGCTGTGTGACGATGTCTTGGGCGTGATTAAAAGTGACTCGTTGTTGTTGTTTTTATATTGCGAAATGTAAATATATCCGCGTAGCGTTAGTACTACAAGTTCTGGAGGTTTATGTAATAGATACATACACATGAATGACAGAATAAATAGCGGGAGCTTGACCTTAATATGAGTTAAGTACTGAAGGCCGCCTTTTGCTGATCTTATTTTTAATAACAGAATGAAATAGTAAAAATAACGATATTGTTATTTTATTGTAAAATAAAATGTCTCACTCTGGAACATGAACAACTGACATGTGTTCAACAGAGAGATCATGAAAGCACCTGAAGAATACTATGTAAACCATGCTTTCGGATCCAACTTACTGCTAGCTGCTAAGTGTTTGTATAAAGCTGGTGAGTAGCCAAACTTTCTGTAAGCCTGTCTGTCTCTGTCTCTGTCAGTAAGTCAACAATTACTATTGTTTTATTAAACCTGTTAAATATTTGTGTGCGTGTGTGTTTTCCCTCTCATGGTCCAGAGGTTTTGGGATTGAAAATCTTCTGCCATATGATCTTCTGTAAAAGTGAGTATTCATAATACTTTAATGATCATGTGCCGTTATATGTGCTGAAATGTGAACATGGGCAAAGCAGGCAAACTCTGCACCAAGGCACCACTCTGATTCAAACTTAATTCTTGAGTTTAGCTCACTCAAAATCAAAACTCCCTCATCATTTTCTAACCCTCATGTCTTTTTTAATCTTCTTTTGTGTTCCACAGAAAAAAAAAGTCAGTTATGCAGGTTGGAAAAGACATAAGTGAGTAAATGATGACATCATTTTCATCATATCCACCTTATTCTTCACATAAAAATGGCCCATTTATAGATTTTATGGGTCTTGCTTCCAGATATTTTTACTTTTTTAGCTGTACAGAACTGCTCGTTTAGGTGCTTGATATTGCAAATTGGTTTGTCATACCATATTATTTTAGTGTATTATCTTAATTATGAACACACTGGTTTGTAATACAAACAGTTTTACTATTTACTGCATGTTGTTATTGTTATTTAAGGCTAATGAACTTGAAGTCTCGCCCATAGGCTTACTTCTGCGTTTAGGAATAAGGTGGATGAAGTATGAAGATACTTGAGTAATTTAATGATCTCCTCAAGTACATTTGTTAGACATCACCGACGTGTGATAGAAAAGCAGTGTAAACAGATTAATAATTTTATTAGTTAAAAATATACAGGTATTAGCATTTTAGCAATTGATAAAAATATTATATTTATTTTTTTAGTGTACTAATTGCCATTTTTTTTACATCTGGGAAAAGTTGTTATTTGTTGCGAATACTCATTTCTTTATTTGTATTTCCTGTAGCTCAAATAGTAGAGCATGGCGCTAGCAACGCCAAGATCATGGGTTCGATTCCCAGGGAAAGCAAGAGCTGATAAAATGTAGAAACTGTAACTTGAATGCAGTGTAAGCCGCTTTGGATAAAAGCGTCTGCTAAATGTAAATGTATTTATAATTACAAGTAGGGTTAACTTGTAACTTGCTCAAGGGTACCTCAAGCCCTGTTTACACTAGTGGGTTTCCTGCCAGGACTGAGACTCGAACCCATGACCTTCAGGCTACGAGTCTGCCTCTCTAACCATTAGGTCACAGCTAAATAATTAAATTAGTCAGAATATCTCAATGTCAAATGTTGTTTAAAGAAAAGGTACATAAATGGAATCCTCCTTTTTAAGGACTTTTCAATAAATCTGTCGTCTTTTTTTTTTTTTTGTATTTTTTTTTTTTATTTAACCCCCAGATGCAGCAAGGATCCAGCTGATTACTTCAGATTTGGAGGACTGCTCTTTATCTACTGTGTCTGTCACTTCTGGTGCAGAATCATGGACCTTTATTTGTATGTTTTGATTTTACTTTTTATTACACTTGTGTAGCTAGTATTCAGGATTAAAATACAATGTAATTTTTTTCCACATATATTATCAGAGCTATATTGGAGCCCAAAAGGGTCAATCGAATATTGATAAAAACACTATAAACCTGATTGGGATAATACAAGCTAAAGTACAGTTCCCTGCACAATCTTTTTCAAAGAAAAAAATTATGATACTAACCCTAATTTTTTCAATTGCTTCTCAAGAATTCCTCTTCAGGAAATTTGTTTACACAAATTTACATCTGAATAATGAAACAGTTTTAAAGAGATACTCCACCCCAAAATGAAAATTTTGTCATTAATCAATTACCACCATGTCGTTCCAAACCCATAAAAGCTTTGTTCGTCTTCTGAACACAATTTAAGATATTTTGGATGAAAACCGGGAGGCTTGTCAATGTCCCATTGACTGCCAAGTACATTACACAGTCAAGATCCAGAAAAGTATGAAACACATCGCCAGAATACTCCGTCTGCCATCAGTGGTTCAATCATTATGTTATGAAGCGACAAGAATACTGTTTGTGTCAACGTAGCGCCATTTTGGAGATTACGCCCTGGACACAAAATGTGTACACTCTTCTGTATCAGCCTCGACACAGGGATGCGTCTTCTGCGTTGATTTATGCTTTGATTTGAACGCAAACAGCGCATCCCTGTGTCAAGGCTGATACAGAAGAGTGTATGTGTTTTGCGTCCAGGGCATAATCTCCAAAATGGCGCTGTGCTGATGCAGAGGAGACGTTACGGTGCCTAATTGTTGAATAAAGTCATTATTTTTGTTGTATTTCTATATAAAAAGTATTCTCATCGCTTCATAACATTACATAACATATTCTGACAATGTGTTTCATACTTTTCTGGACCTTGACAGTGTAATTTACTTGGCAGTCAATGGGACAGACAGAAGCCTCCCGGGTTTCATCCAAAATATCTTAAATTGTGTTCCGAAGATGAATGAAGCTTTTACAGGCTTGGAACGACATGGGGGTAAGTGATTAATGACAATTTTCATTTTGGGGTGGAGTATCCCTTTAAGCCTGGAATACACTACACGACTTTTAAAAATCTGAACAGATTTTTAAATCACCAGGCATCATACACTTACCGATTTTGTAAATAATGACAAAGGAAAACTGGGCATCATATATAATTAGGCCTGGAATACACTACACGTTTTTTGTCCTGATTTTCTGCCAATTTACAGTCTGGAGAAGTTGACACTAGTTGCCGAAAGTCAGAGCCAATCTGCAGATTTGATAGTTGACCGATTCAACAGAAAATCGCATAGTGTATGATAGTCACAGACTCCGGTTTTTTAGCTTCAGACTCAGATTCTATCCAGTTGGAGGATATCAAAAATGTTTGATATTTTCAGCCGATTTTAGAACGTATATTGTTTCCATTTGTCACGCGTCTCCAAGGCTCATGTTTCTGAGTGAGTTTGTTGTGCTCGGAACAACTTTAAAGTCTGGTAGTGTATGATCCTCGGTCATGTAGTGTATGATGCCCAGTTTTCCTTTGTCACGATTTACAAAGTCAGTATACAGCCAGGTCCATAAATATTGGGACATCGACACAATTCTAACATTTTTGGCTCTATACACCACCACAATGGATTTCAAATGAAACGAACAAGATGTGCTTTAACTGCAGACTGTCAGCTTTAATTTGAGGGTATTTACATCCAAATCAGGTGAACGGTGTAGGAATTACAACAGTTTGCATATGTGCCTCCCACTTGTTAAGGGACCAAAAGTAATGGGACAGAATAATAATCAAATCAAACTTTCACTTTTTAATACTTGGTTGCAAATCCTTTGCAGTCAATTACAGCCTGAAGTCTGGAACGCATAGACATCACCAGACGCTGGGTTTCATCCCTGGTGATGCTCTGCCAGGCCTCTACTGCAACCGTCTTCAGTTCCTGCTTGTTCAGTTTTGTCTTCAGCAAGTGAAATGCATGCTCAATCGGATTCAGGTCAGGTGATTGACTTGGCCATTGCATAACAGTCCACTTCTTTCCCTTCAAAAACTCTTTGGTTGCTTTTGCTTTGCTTTGGGTCATTGTCCATCTGCACAGTGAAGCGCCGTCCAGTGAGTTCTGAAGCATTTGGCTGAATATGAGCAGATAATATTGCCCGAAACACTTCAGAATTCATCCTGCTGCTTTTGTCAGCAGTCACATCATCAATAAATACAAGAGAACCAGTTCCACTGGCAGCCATACATGCCACGCCATGACACTACCACCACCATGCTTCACTGATGAGGTGGTATGCTTAGGATCATGAGCAGTTCCTTTCCTTCTCCATAGTCTTCTCTTCCCATCTCTCTGGTACAAGTTGATCTTGGTCTCATCTGTACATAGGATGTTGTTCCAGAACTGTGAAGGCTTTTTTAGATGTCGTTTGGCAAACTCTAATTTGGCCTTCCTGTTTTTGAGGCTCACCAATGGTTTACATCTTGTGGTGAACCCTCTGTATTCACTCTGGTGAAGTCTTCTCTTGATGGTTGACTTTGACACACATACACCTACCTCCTGGAGAGTGTTCTTGATCTGGCCAACTGTTGTGAAGGGTGTTTTCTTCACCAGGGAAAGAATTCTTCGGTCATCCACCACAGTTGTTTTCCGTGGTCTTCCGGGTCTTTTGGTGTTGCTGAGCTCACCGGTGCGTTCCTTCTTTTTAAGAATGTTCCAAACAGTTGTTTTGGCCACGCCTAATGTTTTTGCTATCTCTCTGATGGGTTTGTTTTGTTTTTTCAGCCTAATGATGGCTTGCTTCACTGATAGTGACAGCTCTTTGGATCTCATCTTGACAGTTGACAGCAACAGATTCCAAATGCAAATAGCACACTTGAAATTAACTCTGGACATTTTATCTGCTCATTGTAATTGGGATAGTGAGGGAGTAACACACACCTGGCCATGGAACAGCTGAGAAGCCTATTGTCCCATTACTTTTGGTCCCTTAACAAGTGGGAGGCACATATGCAAACTGTTGTAATTCCTACACCGTTCACCTGATTTGGATGTAAATACCCTCAAATTAAAGCTGACAGTCTGCAGTTAAAGCACATCTTGTTCGTTTCATTTGAAATCCATTGTGGTGGTGTATAGAGCCGAAAATGTTAGAATTGTGTCGATGTCCCAATATTTAAGGACCCTGAATGTATGTATGATGCATAGTGTTTTAAAAATCTGTTCAGATTTGAAAAGTCATGTAGTGTAATCCCGCCTTTAGAATTAATAGTCGTTTGAAACTTGTAGATATTTTGTATTTCTTGTGCTGAGAATATTTAATTCAACTCATTAACTTCTCCTCAAACTGTTCTGTTAATTGGTACAGTATTTTAAATGTTGAAATGTATTTGAAATGTATTTCCTTTCAAATTTGCACTGTTTTACTTCAAAAACTGAATGATTGCATTTTCAGTTTTGTACAGTATATGTAGAGACTTTGTATTTTGTCTTTCAAAATAAAACTTTTAATTTACAATTGTCAGCATCCTTTAACACTATAATTTTTTGTTTTTTAATAACCTGTAAAATAAGAAGTGTTTCTCTGTAGAACGTTTAGACTAGTATTTTACTTTTAGCACTTTATTGAATGCGTTTGATCATAATAATCTAGGAAAATCTGTGAAAGGACAGTGTTCCTCTGTACACGGTTTAGTGATATCACTTTATTTAATTGGTCAGTAAAAAATCCATAAAATAAAGAAACGGTCAAATGACTGGCAGTAACGGTTGCCAAACATAAAACTGAAGTAAATAAAAAATGGGACAAACCACGCTCATATTGATGTAATGTGGAATACCATTCATTTGCCTTAAATATGGGATGATTCTATGTTAATGTCAAGCCTTGTTTGCAAATTTGTGCTAATATTGCCAACTTACAAAATAATGACAGACTGCTGATGTTACTGAACTCATAGTGTGAAATATCCAAAAACATTGCTTTTGGTACCATATAAGAGTCATAATTTGCTCAGTCAGTTGTTTGTTCTCTCACTTTTGTGTACATACAACAGACCCAAGTAAATGTTTGAAATTGTGCAATATCAGTTTTGTCTTCAGAAGATAAAAGCATAGCAATTTGGGTGGGCCCATGATCTTCCATTTAGCACCACAGTAGAACCAATGTGACATCTACATTAGATATGACAAACCTAACACAAACTATAACAAGCGGTTCATAATGTGTTATGTATAATTAATTATTTGGACATTTAACTCCTCTTCCTTTTGTATTCACAGGTTGATAACAAATGTGGTAATGGCCAGTTTCGATAGGGATGTAATGCAATGTTTGTCCACTGTTGGAGGCTGACAAAAATCAGGTTGACATCAGAATTTAATGTAAGATTGACGTCAACCTCTAATGTTGGATAGATGTTGCATTTTTCATTCTGACGTCAATCTGACGTTGGGTTCTGACATCAATCTGACGTTGGGTTCTGACGTCAACCTGATTTTCATTTTCAACCAAAATACAACGTCTGTCCAACGTTGGGTTCTGACGTCAATCTGACGTTGGGTTCTGACGTCAACCCGATTTTCATTTTCAACCAAAATACAACGTATGTCCAACGTCGGAGATTGACGTCAATCTGACGTTGGGTTTAGACGTCAACCCGATTTTCATTTTCAACCAAAATACAACGTCTGTCCAACGTTGGGTTCTGACGTCAATGTGACGTTGGGTTCTGACGTCAACCCGATTTTCATTTTCAACCAAAATACAACGTCTGTCCAACGTTGGGTTCTGACGTTGGGTTCTGACGTTGGGTTCTGACGTCAACCCGATTTTCATTTTCAACCAAAATACAACGTCTGTCCAACGTTGGGTTCTGACGTCAATCTGACGTTGGGTTCTGACGTCAACCCGATTTTCATTTTCAACCAAAATACAACGTCTGTCCAACGTTGGGTTCTGACGTTGGGTTCTGACGTTGGGTTCTGACGTCAACCCGATTTTCATTTTCAACCAAAATACAACGTCTGTCCAACGTCGGAGATTGACGTCAATCTGACGTTGGGTTCTGACGTCAACCCGATTTTCATTTTCAACCAAAATACAACGTCTGTCCAACGTCGGAGATTGACGTCAATCTGACGTTGGGTTCTGACATCAATCTGACGTTGGGTTCTGACGTCAACCTGATTTTAATTTTCAACCAAAATACAACGTCTGTCCAACGTTGGGTTCTGACGTCAATCTGACGTTGGGTTCTGACGTCAATCTGACGTTGGGTTCTGACGTCAATCTGACGTTGGGTTCTGACGTCAATCTGACGTTGGGTTCTGACATCAATCTGACGTTGGGTTCTGACGTCAACCCGATTTTCATTTTCAACCAAAATACAACGTCTGTCCAACGTCGGAGATTGACGTCAATCTGACGTTGGGTTCTGACATCAGTCTGACGTTGGATTCTGACGTCAACCCGATTTTCATTTTCAACCAAAATACAACGTCGGAGATTGACGTCAATCTGACGTTGGGTTCTGACATCAACCTGACGTTGGGTTCTGACGTCAACCCGATTTTCATTTTCAACCAAAATGCAACGTCTGTCCAACGTTGGAGATTGACGTCAATCTGACGTCAACCCGATTTTCATTTTCAACCAAAATACAACGTCTGTCCAACGTTGGAGATTGACGTCAATCTGACGTTGGGTTCTGACATCATTCTGACGTTGGGTTCTGACGTCAATATGACGTTGGGTTCTGACGTCAACCCGATTTTCATTTTCAACCAAAATGCAACGTCTGTCCAACGTCGGAGATTGACGTCAATCTGAAGTTGGGTTCTGACGTCAATATGACGTTGGGTTCTGACGTCAACCCGATTTTCATTTTCAACCAAAATACAACGTCTGTCCAACGTCGGAGATTGACGTCAATCTGACGTTGGGTTCTGACGTCAACCCGATTTTCATTTTCAACCAAAATACAACGTCTGTCCAACGTCGGAGATTGACGTCAATCTGACGTTGGGTTCTGACGTCAATCTGACGTTGGTTTCTGACGTCAATCTGACGTTGGTTTCTGACGTCAATCTGACGTTGGGTTCTGACGTCAATCTGACGTTGCGTTCTGACGTCAACCCGATTTTCACTTTCAACCAAAATACAACGTCTCTCCGACGTTGGGGTCCAACGTCAATCTGACGTCATATTGACGTCCGGTGCCTGCTGGGAGACTCCGGGTCTCAGTATTTTCTATCATTCTTTGGGTTTATGGACCCAAATATAATTGGTGTAGGATTCATGTTTTATTAACATTTTGTTTTGGCAAACCAAAATGGCAAACTGGCAGTAATGCAAAAGCAAACTCGCAAGAGGAAACTCAATGGTGTGCAATTCAAATGGTTTTATAAAATCAAGGTATTAAAGGCAGAATATTACTTTTCCACTTGGTTGAAGACAGTATGGGGATTAAACCAGTTACGGCTGTGCAATTAATGGAATTCAATCATCATGCGCAATTGCGCATCCAGTCAGTAAAACATGTTTCTTGATTAGTAGTAAATCGCCATCACCTGCTTTCAGACGGAGCAGCATTTACTACACAGAGCCGTAGTTCACTGACAAGCTAATCAAGAAATTGGCTTTACTGACGAGATGTCATGATAATCGAATACGATTAATTGCACAGCCCTAAAACAAATGTATTTGTGGAATTGAGGAACACTGCTGTTTTCAAACGGTGAGAAGTCCCGGCTGCTAATTCTTGTGAAATATCAGATCTTCTGGAAGGTCAGATTTGAGGACCAGAACTAACTGTTGTATAAATTAATGTAAATATATTGTATAAATATAATGACCTATATATATATATATATATATATATATATATATATATATATATTAGTGGGGATTTCTTTGAGACTGCAAGGGAAGCTCGGCTTCTCCTATAATGTCAAAAAATTAATGGTCAAATATGTACTATTGTGTTAACATTTTATTGATTTAAAAATGCGTTAGAACACGTTCATCTCAGAGACGAGTTCGTTCAGAATCAGCTACATATAGCAGGTGACTCGATTTCCTTCTCATAGATTCCTGTAGCGTCAGTGTATTTGCCTGTTGAAGCCTAGCGTCCATTGACTTCTATGGGGCTGCTTTGAACAGTTTTTTTCAGTGCTTCAAAACTAGACGGTCATTGGATAAATGCTGCGATTATGGCCCGTCCCCGGACGCTCAGCGTCTCTGGGGGTGAATGGAGGAGTGGGCGGGGCTGGACTCCGGGCTTCTGCGTGATGATTGGAGGGTTTGTCGAAAGACTGCATCTCCTTTTGATTGACAGCGATTGTGTCCTATAAGAAGTCGCTGATGCTGAAGCTATTCGAGCCAGTTTTGCCAACTTAGCAACTTTTCAGACCTCCCTAGCGACCTTTTTCCCCAAAAGTGACTAGCGACAAATCTAGCGACTTCTTTGACAAACCGTAGCGAGTCTCTGTGATCGCTGGTACTGCCGCAACGGCGCGAGGTCAGCGCGCACGCACCTCTTTCTCTGTTCAGTGAGCGGCTGAGAGGAGCAGCGCGTTCAGTTCAAATAGATATTATGTTGCTTCTCTAATTTTACATGCAAATATAACCGAAATCACAGCACAGGAATTGTCTTGTCTTATCTTGTGTGTATTATTTGATTTCATCAGACGACGGCTCGACTATAAATTAGGACTTTTGTGCAGACTAACTTCTTGGGAGGGAGAGCTGGTTATGTCTATTCTTAAAGGGCTGCGTTTCAGTCACTATTTCATATTTATCCCGTTGACTGACAACATAAACAGTAAAATATATAAAGGAAAACAGTTTTATTGATAATTTGGCTGCATTAAAATCAGAGGTGGGTAGTAACGAGTTACATTTACTTCGTTACATTTACTTGAGTAAATTTTTTGGGTAACTAATACTTTTAGAGTATATTTTAAAATGGGTACTTTTACTCTTACTCAAGTATATTTTTAGAGAAAAAAACGGTACTTTTACTTCGTTACTGTGGGCGACTCTCCTCTCGTTACTGTATCTTAATGCAATACAAGTTAAAAATGCTTCAGTTTATTCCAAACGCGCCGTCTACTTTTCTCTGGGCAATGAACGATGCCCGTTCGCGAATGATTCATTCTTTTGAGTCGATTCTGTTTAAAGGCTTTATCAAACCAGTGAATCGGTTCGTGAATCCGTTTGAATGATTTGTTCAGTTCCCTTCAGTCTCTGAAGCGGTTCTCACTCAGATAACAGAGAGTTTATGAACATCAAGAGCGCTGAAGACGTGGCTTTGGATCTACAGTCAGTTGAAAGCAAATCTGCAAAGGCTTGTTTGCTAGAGCTATATGAAGATCTTTTATTAGATGAACACCGCGTGTGCTGTCTACTGTTCCACAGGTATAGGCCACGATACCACTATGACATTACCAGTTTGTTGTACATGTACCTTACATTAAATACAATGTATAATTTATACATTAAATATGCTGTCACAGAGTATAAAATGAACACTCGCGTAACTCGCGTTAGCTCTGCGCAGCGGCGCGCGGCCTGTTCCAGACACAATTAATATTCATATTTTTACAATATTTACCCTTGCAAAAATATAGGCTACATTTGTTTACATTTTGCAGAACAGAAGATCCGTCAATATGCATTTGTTTCGTTCTGTTCAGAGCAGTCATGTGAGGTGTTTTCAGAGGTTTCGGTGTCAGAGGTTATAGGATAATACATAATTAATTTACTTTAAAATATAATTTAATTCAGTGATGCAAATCAGAATTTTCATCAGCTGTTACTCCAGTTTTCAGAGTCATATGATCCTTCAGAAAGCATTATAATATATCGATTTATTACCAGTGTTGGAAACAGTTTTGCTGCTTAATATTTTTTGGAACCTGTGACATTTTGTTCAGTATTCTTTGATGAATAGAAAGCTAAAAAGAGCAGCACTGATAATAAATCAACATGATTCTGATCTGCATCACTGAAATAAATTACATTAAAAAATATATATATATATATATATATTTTGAATGGCTGTGTGTGTGTGTGTGTATACACATTACATAAATGTAATCTATATATCTAAATAAAAATAGACTATATTCAGTACCTATATGATCCAAAGTAACTAACTACTTGAGTAGTTTTTTTATCCAATACTTTTTTACTCTTACTCAAGTAACTATTCAGACGATTACTTTTACTTTTACTTGAGTAAATATTTCTAGAAGTACTTTTACTTTTACTTGAGTACAGTTTTTGGGTACTCTACCCACCTCTGATTAAAATACAGTATGAGCACAGAGAGACAAACAAATGTAAAAGGCAATATGACGCGATGACGTAATGAATATGCTAATGCGCATGACGTCATCTGGCGACATTTAGCGACTTTTCAAACTGGCTTCAGCTACTTTCCATCGAAAGAAGTTGGCAACACTGATTCGAGCTCAGTCACATAGTGGACTTTGCAAGTGTAGTCAAAAGACAAGCTGCTGCAACCTATTTCTTCATATTTGCTTGGCGAAATTGCTGGCCAATTTTCATTATACGTTTCACACAATTATACACCACATTCCTTGTTTCAGTTTAACCTAATTCCCACATTTCCTCCATCGAGTTTAATGTTTTTTTAGATCGTTTGTTCATTCATTCATTCATACAGTAGGCCAGGCGGTGAACTAGCCAGCTAGCAAACTGCACACGATGGCAGAATTTACATATAAATAAATGGACAATTTTTATGATGTAGGCCGAAAATGAGCTTCCCCTCTTTGAAAGACCAGCAGCCGCCACTGATATATATATATATATATATATATATAGGTCAATATATGATATAGTATGTGTGCTTCTTTAATTTAGTCTGTTTCTAACAATATATCATAGTTTGTTTGGATACACATCCTTTGAACTTATTAACAAATGATAAGGGATGGTTATATGGTTAGCTGCATTACAATTGTTTGTGCCTGCTTTCTGTGACACTATCAGAACAGACATGTGACTAGGGATGTAATGATTCACTCAACACATGATGCGATACAATTCACAATACTGATTTCACGATGCAATTTTCTCACATTTTTTAACAGTGAGATTTAAGAAAAATTTATAAATTAAAAGGTGTCCTTTTATTTTTATCAGACAAAATGCTGCATATTTCTTTGTGAAACTGAAATATCAAAAAACTAATCTAAATTAAATTTTTAAAACAAATCCCATATCAAATAAATAAAACTAATAAAATAATTATCTTCAAATAAACAAAATAAGGCATTGCCTGTGATCTTGTAATGAGGAGTTGGGATCCATGTGCAGCTTTATTAAAAAACACTCAGAGTACAACCGGGAACGTTCAGTCAACAGTGTCAGGGGTATCCAAAGTAAAGTAATAGCATTGTCACTGAACAGGCAGATGGTCAGGGCAGGTGACAAACAGAGCAGGTAGACAATAATCCAAACAGTCAGGGTCACAAAGGCAGGCGGCAGAGAATCAAACAAGGCAAATCAATGAAAGATCATACACGAGAAAACCATACACAGGGAAGAACACTCAGAAATGTCAGCCACGGCAAAACAAGACTTCGCAATGAGTGAGAAACGGAGAATTGAATTGTATTATTTAGAAATTTGAAGCAAAAACAGAATGGTCTGACTTTAGCTTTGTGTAACTGTACTTCGTAAAGCTATAACTACTTCACAAATTCACACTTACATATAATAAATAGAATAAAGCGTAACCATATTTGGCATGCTGTCCGAGGGGAGGGCTCCGAGCTCAGAATTTTTGGCCTGAACCCAGAGTAGGACAGGTTAGGACAGGAATAGTTGTAAGTGTGGAGAAGGGGTGGTGGAGGGATGCTGGAAAGCTGTCAATGAACAGAGGTAAGACTGCTGTGTATATATCTTATCCTCTTATCTTGTTAACTGGGTTGATTACTGATTGTGCTCTTCTTGTGTTAATTAGGTTAATTGTCTGAACGTGCTCCTCCTGAAATTTGTTAATAAAACATCATTACATAAAACAAAACAAAAACAGCAGACACTCTCTGGCAACACATGGTGCTTATGGAACAGCAGCAATATAGTGTTTCCTTGATTACAGCTGTAACCAAAGCAGTACTGTGCTTATAAATACTATTGTCTGAAAACAGTCAGTTCCCTTCAGAGATGCATTCATATAAACCCCACCCCCAACAGTATCATGATTCGCCACATTTTTGTATTGATTTTCTACCAGCTCGGGATACATAGTTACATCCTTACATGTGACCTATTTTTTAGACAAGGATGCCACCAGTTGAGAACCACTATACAGCAGTAGTACTTCTATTAAAGGGATAGTTCACCCAAAAATGAAAATTTTATGTTTATCTGCTTACCCCAAGGGCATCCAAGATGTAGGTGACTTTGTTTCTATCAACCATTTTTTCAGTTTGTTTTACAACGTCAGCAATAGTTGAACCCTCTTGGTGGGTCAATTAAACATGTTGAATCAGTGTTTGGCAGTCGATGAGAGAGATTACCCTTACTGGATGATCAGAAGTCTTTTACACAGATTTAATCCACCAAATAATTATTCACAGACATTTAAAAATATATCAATATTAACTGTACTTTCTGTAATAATTGTATCTCAACCCTGCGTTATAACATTGATGCTATGAGAATGTTAATGTTTACATCGCTATACTGAAGCAATGCTTAACCAATGCTTAACCAAAAAGGTTGTGAATTACTGTATCCCTGTACTGATAGGGGCAGCAGAAAATAAGCAATAGGCTACATCTTTATTTTCCACATTAGTATATCATCGTTGATATGAATACTGGGGAAAACTAAATGATTGAACAAACTGGTTGTGTTCTTCAGTAGAACACAAACGAAGATTTTTAACTCAAACCGTTGCGGTCTGTCAGTCATATCATGTCAGTCAATGGTACTCACGGCTTTGAGAGAAAACAAAACATACACAGACACAACCACATTAAACTCTGCGACTCGTGACAATACATTGAGGTCTAAAGACACAAAACGATTGGTCTGTGTCCGTAAAGACACTAATCGTGTCTGTAACAAAGTTCGTAGATTCGGGAAGAAGGAGGCGGGAACCGGCAAACACTTAAGAATTTAATAACAAAAATAAACAAACGTAAAAGTAAAGCGGCAGCCCCTCACGGACGACTGCCGCACACAAAACACGAAATAAAATCCAGGCCTGGTCCTCTCTCGTCTTCCACTGTCGTCACTCCTCCTTTTATCCTTCCGGAGCTCCTCCGTGGGACTCGAGACCGGTGTGTCGCAGGTGTCGCTCATTATCATTAACTCCACCGGCCTCGCTCCGTTCCCACGGCTCTCGGCCCCGCCCCACTCACCACAGTGTCTTTAGACCTTTTCTCTCTCAAAGCCATGAGTACCATTGACTGACGTTATATGACTGACAGACTGCAGCGGTTTCAGTTAAAAATCTTCATTTGTGTTCTACTGAAGAAACAAAGTCACTTACCTTGGATGCCCTTTGGGGTAAGCAGATAAACATCAAATTTTCATTTTTGACTCAACTATCCCTTTAAGTGAATGCCTCTAAAAGGTGTTTATTTGAATCAATCCAAGACATTTTTGATTATGTCCATAATGCATTAACCACAAACCTCTCTCTCCATTTGTGCACATTTTTGTTTTCTCAGACTGCTGTCCTCATGTTAGTATGCCAGTAGAGACTGATGAGTCTATGACCTTGTCCTCTCTAAATCTGGCCTGGCCTGCTTGCCAGCAGTGCCAATCACATACCCTTAAAGACACAGGAAAAAGTGGTAGATTCATCCCAGAGATGTGTGTTCGTGATGAAAGTAGATTGGATTACCTAGATGGCTGCTATCAGCTTCCTCCTAAAGATTTAAGGGTCAGCCCCCTCAAAAAACTTGCCATAAGTGATTCACAACACACAGAGAGTGCTGCAGGCTTGCCCAGTCTCTACTTGCCTCAAAGTTCAGGAAGACACCTTCAGAAAGACTATAGAGCGCACATAGAAGATCTGAGTGAAGATTTCTCAGGCATCAGTCTTCAAAACCGCTGCAGTTCACACACCCAAAACCCTGTGAGTGAGGATGAGGAGAGTCTAGAAAAGCCTAGTCCTCTTCGCTCTGACCTGAGAGAGGATTTCTGCAGATATTCCCCAGCAAAGCAGCCAGGATTTTATGGTATGCCTGTTATTGCTATTATTAAAGAGGTCATAATATCAAAAGATTTCATTATAAAATGTGTTAAACTGAGCTGAAAGTAATACACTCTTAATAGTATCTGAAATGCATGCAAGGGTAAAAATGGGGGGTAATTGATTCCAGGAAGTGAATTTCGATGGGGACGGTGTTCTGATTCAAACTGATTGCATTATTATTAGCCTGTAAAAGCTATGCAACACATAAATGTAATGGGATATTCTGCATCTGTGATCACACAATGTTGACTTTAATCAGTGGTTGGGATACATGCAGCCAGTAAGAATGCATTTCTATCAGTGCTCATCCACGCAGCAACTCAGGAGTTTCTTAGTGATATACCAAAATTTTGGCAGAAATCAGAAACATTACTTTACGACATTTGATAACATACTTTGACATGGATGAACTTGCATGTACTCAGAAAAAAAAAGGTTTAATCTGATCCAATTAAATTGTAATGCTTGCATTGATGAGACACACTGAGTTAAAACCACACAAACAAAAAAAATTGTCTGCTGTATTCTTCCTCAATAATGTCTGTTTTGGGGTCTTGGCTTATGGCTGTGACACAACAAGCCATCAGAAAGCATCTGTCAGTCATTTTAGCAGTGTGTTTTACAACATCAGCATTAGTCGAACCCTCTTGGTGGGCCAATTAAACATGTTGAATCAGTGTTTGGCAGTCGATGAGAGAGATTACCCTTACTGGCTGATCAGAAATCTTTTACACAGATTTAATCCAGTAAATCATTATTCACAGACATTTAAAATTATATTAATATTAACTGTACTTTGTGTAATAAATGTAAATCAACCCTGCGTTATAACATTGATGCTATGAGAACATTAATGCTTACGTCACTGTACTGAAGAAATGCTTAACCAAAAAGGTTGTGAATTACTGTATCCCTGCACTGATAGGGGCAGCAGAAAATAAGCAATAGGTTACATCTTTATTTTCCACATTAGTATATCGTTGTTGATATGAATGCTGGGGAAAACTAAATGATTGGACAAACTGGTTAAGCGTCCCAATACACTGGATAATTAATTCTCCAAGAAAACAAAAACACATATTATAATTGAGCAGACAATTGTGACTCATTCCGATGAGAATTTGAGAGCAATGAGAGCTGATGTCAGCTCCGGTGCAATTTGGATCATTAAGGCTCCACAGTGCATGTCCTGAAAAATATGTTCAAACTTTTTGGAGATTGGGCCATTTCAATCAGTAATTTTTATTTACAGTAACGCCGAGTAGAAATTTCAGTTAAGAATGGGATGTGATTTATGACTGGCAAAGCAGCATGCACATTTCTGGTTAAAAATGAAAGGCCATCAACAAACATTTAAAACTGGAAATATCAACAATTAAAATCAGCACTGAACAAAGTTAATCCATAGTCTAGTAAATATTGAAAACCTATTATTATTATTATTATTGATTGCTATGATGTCGTGCCAGGTGGACACTGTGTAGTTCTTCTGTAAAGCCGGGCATACACTGTGTGATTTCAGCAGCTAAATACGTTTTTTGTTAAATACCAACTCTCACTGTATGAGTAAATCGCATGTGATGTCAAGCCAAAGCTCAGGATTTATGTGCTCAAACTATATGGTCCGATCCCCCGAACCCAGAACTGTGTAGCCTCCATCATTTCCATCCAAATCACACACCATGTTGCTGTGGTTTCTTTTCTGTTTTCACGCTGGCGCAGTAAGGGAAAAAACGTACTCTGTTACAAACGTAACCTCAGTTCCCTGAGATACGGGAACAAGTACAGCCGATTTCTGAATCGTACAACTCTTTTTTTTTTTTTTTTTTTTTTTTTTTTTTTTTTTATTTTGGTTCAGGCAAAATTCAGCTGTCATGCGTGTCTTTTTGTGGGTAACAAGAGGAGATTAGTCTCTCCCGACCAGCAATCTGATGGTCAGATAAATTTCTATGTTAGAAATTTTGGTTGCCCCCCATAAGGGTATCGCACAGTTGAAACAGAGCCACAAACCAACTGCCCTAAACTCAGTGTTCCCTATCGATACTTCACTCGTACTGCGTCTTGCTAAAGACGCTAATGGGAAAGTCCTTTTTTATCTCCTGAACTGAAGCCTTATTCAATCACTCAGTGTAACTGCATGGCCATCGGTTCGTGCACTGTATAAAAGATGAACCAATGGCTCGGCAGCGGTGCTGCACTAACCTATGGCTGCGAAGCCCGCCAGAATGGGCGGGGTCATCTGGCTATATTAGCGGCCGCTTTGCCATAGGATTCAGGTTACTTCGACTGAAGCGACAACGGAGTTGTGCAGCTACCTGGCACGGCTAGCAACGCAGTACTCGTTCCTGTATCTCAGGGAACTGAGGTTACGTTTGTAACAGAGTACGTTCCCTATCGATACTTCACTCGTACTGCGTCTTGCTAAAGACACTTATGGGAGCAATCAGGCTGTGCTTAGGTAGAGGAACAACCACATGTGTAATCTTGCCCTAGACATCACAGGGTCTAAGGGCACAAGAACAGCAAACACCTAGGCAGCAGGTTAAGCTTACAAAGGTTACACCCGACCCTGGGCGATCTTTCGAAGACTCAGACCCCCCTCTGAGCTGGGGGAACCATCTCTATGGCTCCTTTCACCAGCAGGTCCTGTGTCGTGTGCGTTCTCGTCCTGCACCGAAGTGGGGACCACACTGCTGAAACGCGGGGATCTCCGAGTGAATTGGAGTGAATAGCCTCCAAAACCCACTCTGATATTCCAGGGATGGCTTGCCATGCCTTGGCCCGGGAAGACAGGGGTTGAATTGGTTAGAGTGCCTGGTCGCTGCAAGAGGACACGGTACTCATGAAAAATGGAGGAAAACTGCTCTCTTTTTGAAATTGTTTGTGTTTTATTTTGGTCGCTATAACAGCGTGTTGCCGCTTGGGCGCTCGAACGGGCCCAGAGTTTGCAGCAAACACATTTCCGACTACACCCGGAACTGGACATGGTGACTGGCGGCTCATGAGAGGCAGTTTGGGGGGTGGTCCGGCTGCAGCGAGACATGGCCCCCTCCTCTTTTTGACCCTTGGATCAGGACAACACCGGCGGTGCGGGATCCAGCGCTATCTTGGGCTGGGGTCCCTGACGTTTCGGAAACTGGTAGCGTTTGGCCAAGCGGGAATGTTGTCGAGGCTCAGGCTTTGCTGGTTGGGCGGCAGCCGCAGGCACAGGCTTCGGGGGCTGCTGAGTCAGTGCAGGCTTGGGGTGACTTGAGGCAGCTGGAGCGCTTGGGCAAGAAGTGTTGCATGGCTTGGGACGACTTCTGTGCCTCAATGAAACGCTCAGTGAAGCCCTCAACCGCTGGCCATCGAATGGAGTCCCGAAGCTGCTTGCTTATTTGGTGTAGGCGTCCTACACGGCTTGGTTGGATGGGCAGCCTTCCAGCCAATTGCAGTGTGCGGCCACTGACTCGTCCAGCGGAGGCAGCTTCTCGTATCCCTTGTCCTCAGCTCCGTCGACTGACGCAGAGTATGGGGCACGCCACGACGTGGTGAGCTCGTCGTGGACTCCTGGAAAAAAGGCGAGGATCTCTGACAAGGGTCTTGACGGCACCCCGGCAGGAAGCACTCGCCCAGACGGCTGCGGGAGGGTTCCTCAGGAGGAGACCACTCCAAACCCAGCTCCGACCGATATTGATTTTTTTTTTTTATTACCGATACCAATTATTTGCATGTTTATGTCCCTGATAACCGATATGCAGAGCCAATATTTATTGACTGTTATAAAGTAAATAAATAACTGAGTGAAGTAAGTCCATACTTCACTTTGGATTTTCCTCCTTTCAGTCACTCCCCCCAAACGAGACCAGATCGCTCGCGATGGCAGAGGGACGCTGGTCAGGCCGGGTAAAGAGGACGGGAGAAACCTCTCTGTGTGGAGAGAGTGAGGTACGCAGGGCCTGGGCCGACGTTAGCTCGCTCGGATCCAAGCGCTGTGATCCTCTTCAACGCTTTTTTCTCCTCACAGGGTCCTGGGAGGAAGAAAACGGGAGGGTGTGAGGGGCGGAGCTGCTTTTTGAAAAGAAAGCCATCCGCGAGCGCAGAGATGCGAGACTCATATTCTCGCAATGACAATATTCCGTCTCTGTGAGCGCAGATTCCGTGTGGGATTTCCCCAAGCTGAAGGAGAAGTCTGAATCCTATGGCGATGCGGCCGCTTATATAGTCAAATGCCCTGGCCCATTCTGGCGGGCTTCACAGCCATAGGTTCGTGCAGCACCGCTGCCGAGCCATTAGTTCGTCTTTTATACACTGCACGAACCGATGGCTGTGCAGTTACACTGCGTGATTGAATAAGACTTCAGTTCAGGAGAAAAAAATGACTTTTTCCCATAAGCGTCTTTAGCAAGACACAGTACGAGTGAAGTATCGATAGGGAACACTGAGTTTAGGGCAGTTGGTTTGTGGCTCTGTTTCAACTGTACGATACCCTTATGAGGGGTGACATATTAGAAATTTATCTGACCATCAGATTGCTGGTCGGGAGAGACTAATCTCCTCTTGTTACCCACAAAAAGACACGCATTACAGCTGAATTTTGCCTGAACCAAAAAAAAAAAAGAGTTGTACGATTCAGAAATTGGCTCAAAGTCAGATGAAAATTGCACAGTGTATGCTCGGCTTAAGGTGGGACATTGTTTTAATACAAGGTAGGACATTGTTCTGATACTTATATTTGTAAAGACTTTTCATTTTTGTGCAGATTTTTTTCAAGAGTTAAATGTCGCCCATGATGACGGTGGTTCCAATTCTGCAGAAGTCTGCAGAGCTCTGTGCACACAGAATCAGTGTGGGCCTGAATGAGTAGGCTCTGCAGATAATGCAGCCATAACTAAACTATTCACAAATGTAATTCTGTGTTTACCATAATATGTTAATGTGTATCTTTGTAGATGAGTACCCACCAGAGGTTTTATATCACTGGCATAAGCGGCCTGCAAATTATCCACAGCCCAACTATCTCCTGCATCCTTTCCTACCTGAGCATGCAAGGTATTATGCAAGTTTTTTTTTTTTTTTTTTTTTTTTTTTGCAATTCATAATTTGCTATCAATCTTAAATTCCATTTTTGAACAACAAAAATAAAAGCAGTCCTACTGTATCTTGACAAAACTATTTTTTTCTAAAGGAGCTTGATGTCTTATGAATGCACTGTAGCTTGAGAAATTGGGACCTTTTGAAACTTCCTTGCCAATTAAAAAAATTCTTTTTTTTTTAACTAAACTGAAGGAAAAAAACAACTTGTGAAGTTGCAATATCAGATGCAACATCATTCACCATCATTGGGCCTCAATCATGAAACTTGCGTAAATATAGGAGTAAATTCTGAGTAATTGTTATGTAAAACAGACCTTCCCGAAAACTCTCCTCTGGATTCACAAACGCTTCGTAAACGTCTGATTTGATAGTTAAATGTGTATGTTAATGAATTCCAATCATTCGTAAATAGCGCTCGTGCACGCTCATTCACAATTAGCATAATCTATGAATTACAGCCTGTCCAGGAAGGCAGTGGAATATTCTGGTCTACTTTCTCAGGTTTGGCTTCAGTATATTGCATAAATGCAAAAAAGATCAAAAAAGCCATATGCCTAACAATAAATATTCAATAACGTGTGTCCACCAAAGAGTTTTTAGCCAGCTGAAAAAAATGTCAGGTGCTCTTCTTAACCAGCTGGTGGCGCTTTAAAACACTTTGGTGGCATAGCATTTTTCCAGCTGAGATGCTTTGGTTGCTATGATTTGGAATATCCACAGCAGCAACGTATAGCTAGTATCTCATTTTTATGAATTAACTAAATATAAAAAAGCAGTAACCAGTAATATTAACTTCTCCATTGTTGTAGGCAGTAGGATGGTTGGTCGGTATTTGTACCGCCCCTCCTCTATTTACGGCTGGGTAAATAGTGATAGTGACGAGCGCTGTGTTTTACAGTTATCAACTCAGCTGCAAAAAAATAAATAAATAAAAATTCCTAGGAGGGCAAGGGCAAATTAACTTGTAATTATTATGGCACTGCATCAAAATTCAGTTTGCCAAAAAGAATACAGAACGTTTTACACACCATTTACATGTGGTAGGGTGCAGGTGGACATTTCTTTCGTACCAGCTAACATTTTGAAAATACAAACATTTTCATGAATTCGAAAGTTTATGTTAGAACGGTTTTACGAACAATTTACTTAAAAATTAGCTCTGCTCATGTTTCAAGAAAGAGGCCCATTGGGTGCAGTTAAGTGTGCAAAAACATAAAAAAGCTCTCTAGACCATAAAGCATAACTCACAGGGACTACAGAGACACTAACATATCTTTTAAAAGTCGCATCACTTACTCTCCACACTGATTGATTGGATTGGAAGAACTGACAATCCAGAAAAAGGGGATCAATAGAGACATTAAACCCAGCATGAAATTTCACAAGTGAAGAACTGAGAACTGAGATCAATGAACAAAGTAAAAAAAATGTAGTGATCGACCGATATAGATTTTTTTATTACCGATACCAATTATTTGCATGCTTATGTCCCTGATAACCGATATGCAGAGCCAATTCAGTTTGGATTTTCCTCCTTTCAGTCATCTTAAAAAAAATAAAAAGGTTGAAAATTAACGGAATTAACTTTCATGTTAAATTTAATCTTCATATTACAACAATAAAAAAAATGTATTAATAAAAAGCATCAGCGGCAACACTGAATTTAACAATAAGCAAAATACATGTAGAATGTCTCATTTTCAAATGGAGAAAATAAATAAAGGACAGGTATCATATCAACTTCATTTTAAACTGCAGTTTTAGGTTTATAAGCTGTTTCAAGAATAATTCACTGGATGTTAATTCACTGAATAATATTCTCTGGAATATTGAAATATAACAAACAAAACATTGTATTTTATTGTATTTCTCAACTGGTATGTTATATCAGAATTATTAATGTTTTTGTCATTCTAGATTATGAAATGCCTGCTGACAGTGCGGTTTATCTATGCATTTACACAGAACTACACTCAAATTGTGATCGCTCGCGGAGATAATAAATAATGAATTTCCATAGTGATGTATTTATTTAGATGTTTATTAACGAAATAATGGTTATATAGTAAATGTTAATATAATTTAGCTTGTTTTAAACAAGTGAATCTTGTTAAAAGTTACATATGGTGGCCGTGCTGGAGCATTTCATCAACCGCTGAGTGAACAGCAATATCAAAGCGGCTCCACGAGACTAATGATGAGCAAATATACAACAGAGAGAGAATTAAATTCAGCGCTTTTATTTCCAGCATGTGCTCATTCATGGATGCATATTATTTAATTCAGGCAAAGTTACATCTTTATTTGGAGAGGACTTGACGGATTAGCCTACGTGACTCCGACTTCACAAGACTAATGATGAGCATAGACAACAGAGAGAGAATTAAATTCAGCACTTTTATTTCCAACATGCGCTCATTCATGGCTGCATATTATTTAATTCAGGCAAAGTTAGCAGACTGATGGATTATTTTACGTGACTCCGTAAGATCGTCTTTATTTCTTAGAACCAAGCTGTATAAACTGCAAATCAGGCATTTCTGTAATACATCTAATTTGTGCATTAATGGCTGTTATGTTAAATAAAGTTTACTAAAGCAAATCAAGTACCTGCACGCCATTGATGTTGTCTCGTCTCCCCTCAGACGTGCTGCAATGGCGATCCTGCGCGCAATTCTCAAAACACCCACAAGATGGTGTCATTTATTGGTGAATCCAATATTACAAAACCGATATCCGGTTATGGTAAAATTATTAGATATCGGGAAAAATATCAGTAAATTGATATATCGGTCGATCTCTAAAAAAATTTCACTTTGAGCAAAATACATATTATTGTAGGAAATTGAAACATTATTTTTTTTGCTCCGATAATTTAGCTTTGCTTATTTTCATGTTTTTGTAAATATTTTTTTTCAAATGTCTTCAGTTTTATGATTCACATATATTAATTCTGTGATCACAATACATACAGTGTTAAATTGACACCATAGCCCTGCCCCAGAACTTTGTTAAATGCAATCAAATTGTATGTGTTAGCTTACTCATACAAGTTTACTTTGCCCAGCTGTAGGATTAGTTCCTCGGATGCCCTATACTTTGCTGGTCTTGTGATCATCATCACAAAGAAATCTGAGAAATTTAAAATTCATGTAAAAATTTACAGAGACAAGTTTTTGAAACTCAAAACAGAATAATAACAATATTTAAAAAATAATTAAATGCATATAATACAATACAGTAATAAAAGAAAAGGTTGGTAACACTTTATAATAATGTTCAGTTGTAAGTCATTTTTAAGTGATTAGTTGATTAGTAGATGAACTAATCATTTACAAAACATTCATAAGCAATTAATAAGTGATATGCTAATAATTTGTGTATGTTTTGTTAATTCATTTACAAGTAATTTACAGGTAATTAGTTTATGATGAACTAATCATTTACAAAACATGACTATGCATTCATAGATGATTAACAAGTGATATGTTAATATTTTTATCTGTTTTGTACATTAAGTTATAAATCATTTGCAAGTGATTAGATGATGATGAACTAATCATCTACAAAATATGACTATACTTTTACAAATGATTAAGTAATGTGCTAACGATTTACAAATCTGTCATAAGTTATCTTTAAAAAATAGCATCATGAAATAATCAAACAGATCCTTAATGGTTAATAGTTACTAGCTAATATATTATTAATCACTTATAAATCATTGAAATGTCAACATTGTACTATTATCTCAATAAACATTATATATAATTTACAAAGCATTTGTAAATTAGCATCTCCTAATCTAAAGTGTAAACTACTCATCACTTGTAAATGTGTTACACGTCATTTGTAGACCTTTCTTACCTGTTACAAATGATCTGTAGGTGTATACAAGGCATTTACAACACTTTCTGCATTGCCTAATCTAAAGTGTAAACTACTCATCAGTTGTAAATGTTTTACGAATTTTATGGTTTCCAGTTGTATGTTGCTAAATATATATACACACACAAACAACCTGTAAACAGAAGGTTTGTAAAACATTTACAACTGATGATTAGGCTACTTGTAAATAGTGTTGTCACGATACTGGAATTTCTAACTTCGATACGATACCTTGAAAAATATCGATATTCGATACCATTTTTGATACCACGAAGAAAAAAACTGCCACAATATTAAGGGGGTAATTTTTTTAATTTAAAGATAAATGTAACAAGTCGAGAACATGCGGTATATTTTACATGAACAAAAAAATGTCTTGAGGTACTGCATTTGTTGATTTATTTATTAATCTTTTATTCATCTTAGTTAAATGTTAATTGAAACTAACGTTTACTAATACATGTACTAATTAAAATCCCAAGTTCTATTTGTTGATATTTTCATTTGCTTCATAACCAAAATATTTCCATATATAGGGCCCTATGAAATCCGTTTTATTTTTCCTCAAATTCCGTTTTATTTTTTTCTACATTCAATTTTTTCCATTAAAATTTTTCTGGATTCCGTTTTTTTTCCGTTTTAATTTTTCTGGACTCTTTTTTTTTTTTTTTTTTTTTTTTTATGGTCAAATTAAATGCTATTAATCTAAAAGCATGTCTGATTCATTAAAATCATGGAATTATACAATTTAACATTTATTTTATTAAAAGTGTAAGAAAAATGACACGTTTAGGGCCGTATGAAATGTTTTATTTTTTTCTCACCTTATGTTTTATTGTTACCAAATTCTGTGTTTTAGCATGTCTGTTATTTGAATGCATACAAACAATTTTTATTTATTCTTACAGTAGCCTTATGAAATGTGTTTTCCCCCTCAGAAATTCTGTGTTGTGTATTTAAATTTTACTGGATATCAGATGAAGGCATAAAACAATTTTAGTTAATTTATATTTGAATTAATGAAAATTAAACATTTACTTTTTGGCAAATGAAGGGCATTTACTATTAAAATTAAAATATTTTGTGATTATTTCTTTTAAAAAAATTAACAGTAGTAGTAAGTAGTAGTATTATGTACATTCTACTAAATAATAGTAATATAGCCTATTTCTGGCACACGGTCTTTAATAGGCTAAGTTAAACCGAACTTTTATTTTGATGGGTTGCCGTGAATACTTTTAAAGTTCTGTGTGTGTATGATATGACGCTAGTTTTACTCAAATTAAATGGTAAAATGCTCGTAAAGTGCCTTTCAGATCAGTTCTGGATATATTGTTGATGTATTTATGTCCTCATTGGGACGGCAGACGCTGAATCACCGCAAGCGCCACATAAACAAAACCGCACGTGCAGCACATTCACACAGAGACGCGCAGAACATGCAGGATTCATATTTAAATCGACTTTTGCAGCTTAATATTTACAGATACTAGTCCATATCGCAATTTGATTTAAGTGTAATGACCTACTTTTGATTAATTCATCCAAACTTTTTCCGTGACATTCCGCGTTAAACTGTAAATTCCGTTTTTATGACTGGATTCGGCGATTCCGTGCGCGTTCTCTGCATCGCGAAGATCATAGATCCCTACAGATAGCGCTCCTGCTGTGTTCTTTAACAACCAGAGCAGTCATCTTTCTATTCACTTCACTTTTGCTATTTAACCAGAGCGAAGGAGACGAGTGCGGTCACGTGTGGTGCTTGTCCACGTGCCTTTGGAGAGAAGTGAAAGTGACAGCTCGGCTAGTATCGGTGTATCGATACTTCGGGAAATTAATATTGGTACCGTTCAGATATTTCAGTATCGATATTTATCGAAATATCTATATTTTTGACAACACTACTTGTAAATGACTTGTAAATGAATTAACAAAAACATATACAAATTGTTAGCATATCACTTATTAATCGCTTATTAATTATTTGTAAATGATTAGTTCATCATTAACTAATCACTTATAAATGACTTATAACTGAACGTTATTATAAAGTGTTACCAAAAGGTTTTATAAGATTTATGAATAAAAAAGATTTTTGAATGTACTGATATGCTATTTACAGATTAATAGTTTTGAAAGGTTATTTACACATACAATTCTGAGATGTGTTATGTACAGTTATAAGAGACAATGTACAGTTTAAATTGCTTAGAAAAAAAAGAGGCCTGACAGAAAAAGCTGTTCTGGTGCCTGGCAAGTGCTGACCTGAGGGCAACAGTTCAAAGAGAAAATGGGCTGTGTGTGTGGGGTCCAAAATCACTTTTACTTTAAATATGCTTAAAGTGATATATATATATATATATATATATATATATGCATATGCATTTTTTGGTCCATCCATAGACAAGTGGCAGTTGCGAGGCCCCCTCAACTTACATCCCGTCAGAGCACAGCCCCTGTTAGAGAGCTCATGTCAGAAGTGTGTGTCCAGCCTTCCCAACCAGCTGCTGTCGGCCACCCTCAAACACTGAGGCGCAACATCAGTCTTCCTGATGACTGCAGTGAGTGATGCTTCAAAAACAGATTTTCAGATCACCATGAGCTCTGACAACTTTTGACAAACTTTCAAGATAATTTTCATGACTTTCAGGAGACATTTTCATAACATATTCTGTGGACACTGAAGCAGAGTTGATGCCCTTTGTGAATTTTTTGATTAATCAGGGATTCAGACCAGCTGTAAGAATGCCTAATTTTTGCTTATTTACATTGTCAATTCATAAAAAATGTGTTTGTTACATGTATAATAGATATCTCTCTTTTTTCAGATTGATATATTTGAAGACAGAGTTAGACAAATGGACATCAACAAATGGATGGACAGTTATTTAAAAAATGTAAGAAAATGTATGTATTATAGTTGTAACAGGGGATGGAGAGAGGTAGATGATTGATCAAGGCGTAGCTAGAGGCTAGCTGGAGAAAGCCCAGTGATGTCAGAGAATTGACGGAACTAGAGATGCACCGATTGCAATTTTCTCTTCGCCGATTCAGATTTTTTTTTTTTTTGAGTGACCTGCCGATACCGATTTTTACCGATTCCAATTTTCTTTCTAAAAACTATAATTGACAGCATATACAAACAAAAATCTATATTTTTAAATCCAAAAAAACAAAAACCCATAAATTATTAAACATTACAATTCCCCCAATCTGGACAAGTTACAGATGTTCTCTCACTTACACAACTCTTAAAATAAAGTGCTCTGTGACTAGAAAAGAGGTAGAAATAACAATTAATTGAAAAGGAGTTCCATCAAATTCTTACAATGTTTCAATTAATTCAGTTAGAATAATAAGAAACTGTAGAGCTGTTACCATTCAAATGAAGAGTATCAACAAACTCCATCTTTCCACTGCAGCAAACACAGAAGCTGTGGCTGAAGTGGCATTAGATGTACTTACACAGATTTTTGATGAAGCTGAGGTGCCATAAATGCATTTACACTGCAAAATTTTGAATGCTAAAAGAAGTTTATAAGATTAAATATTTTAAATATTTTTTTAACATACAAATAAGAAATGTTGGGATAAATGCAATGATAGTTTTAAATATGAAACCAAACCAGTAGGTAGCAGCAAATGACTGTTTGAATGAGTCATTTAGTCCTTCATTCAATAGATTTGTTCAAATTGCTGATTCATTCAGAAACAAGGCAAGTGACTACTGTCTATGAATGGGTTATTGAATCATTGACTCGCTAGATTCGCTCAAAAACGTGGATTCATTAACGAAACACTGCTGTGTTGCTCAGAGACACAAAACAGTTCTGCTGTCGCTTTGATTGGAACTGTTTTCATCAGCAAAATGGAGCAAAAACAGTCAATATGTAATGAGGGAGTCCACTGAAGGTGAGTGTAGTATGAACCCATGTGCAGTTTATTTACAACAGTGAAATCCAAAATCCAAACAGATGCAGACTTAACTTGAGACAGACTTGACTTGAAAACAGGCTTGACATGAACAGGCTTGACGTGGCATGAGACAGATATGGCATCAACAAACAACTCACCAACAGCAGGTTACAACGATAATACACGACAAGGCACAATTGCACTAATGAGCAAACTAATACAAAACTAAGTAGGTCACATGACAAGAACAACCAATCAGAACATGACACATAGAACCAAGGAACCAATAGCAAAGAAACATGAGGGCAAGGGAAGCATGACACAAACAGGAACCATGACTAAACTTCAAAATAAAAAGGCATGAAAACATGAACATGAAACAGAACCCAAAACAGACCTTACATTTTCCCCCTTCTAAGGGCGGCTCCCGACGCCCAAACAAAAACCCAAAACAACCCCAAAAAAGTCCAGGGGGGTGGTGAAGCGGAGGCAGAATGGGGGGAGGGATGGTGCGCCAGGCCCATGAAGGGGAACAGGACCCGGAGCATGGGGCAACGGCGGAGCAGGCAAGGCAGGGAGCTATGGTGGAGACGATGGGGCTGGAGCCCACCAGGGCGGAGCAGACGGGACCGGAGCCCACCAGGGCAGAGCAGACGGGACCGGAGCCCACCAGGGCAGAGCAGACGGGACCAAAGCCCACCAGGGCGGAGCAGACGGGATCAGAGTCCACCAGGACGGAGCTGAAGACCACCGCAGGGAAGCCGACTGGGCAGGAAACCATGATAGTATCTGGGATCTGAGGAGCACAAGGACAAACCACACAAAGAGAGCAGAGACAGACCACACAGGGAGAGCAGAGACCGACAACACAGAGAGAGTCCCCATGGTCCCAGGGGCCGTGACAGGGCAGGTCGAGAGTTCATGGATGGTCTCTATGGCCGTGGCAGGGCAGGAGGAGGATTTGCAGATGGCCTCCATAGCTGTGACAGGGCAGGACGAGGATTCACAAACGGCCTCCATAGCCGTGACAGGGCAGGACGAGGATTCACAAACGGCCTCCATAGCCGTGACAGGGCAGGACAAGGATTCGCTGACGGCTTCCATAGCCGTGACTGGGCAGGACAAGGATTCACACACGGCCTCCATAGCCGTGATAGGGCAGGACGAGGATTCAGGAGCACAGTGTGCAGCCCACACGCACCCTATGGCAACCGCCATCACAGGCAGTGTGGTATTCAATGGGAGGTCAGAGACGCCAGCCATGCGTCCATTAGCTCCAGACCCAAGCTCCACATTAGCAGGAGCTAGGGTACTATAGCCCCCCCCCCAAAAAAATTCCTTGGGGAAATTTTGGTGGCCATCTTGGCCGGGGACTCAGGCCTGGCGGCCATCTTGGCCGGGGACTCAGGCCTGGCGTGAACAGGCCCCGTAGACTCTGGCCGGGCAGGCGTGACGTGAGCAGACCTCGTAGACTCTGGCCAGGCAGGCGTGACGTGAGCAGACTCTGGCCGGGCAGGCGTGACGTGAGCAGACTTTAGAACTGCATCCATTTTCCCAAGAGACTCCTGCGTGGCAGCTATCTTACGGTGGAGTTCTTGAATAGCAGCCATGTTATGGAGAATCTCCTGAGTAACCAGCATGACATGAGCGGGCCCTGGGGTAACACATGACATTAGCGAGCTGTGGCTTGGCAGGCATGAAGTGAGCAGGCCTCTGCGTAGCAGGCGTGATGTTGGCAGGTTCTGGGTTAGCAGGCATGATGATAGCAGGCTTTGGTGTGGAAAACATGACGTGTGAAGGCTTGGGAGTAGCAGGCACAGAACATTTGCAGGGCTCCTTATCCACAATTCCCACAGTCAGAGGTTACCCAGCCAAAAGCAGAACAAAGTCAATATATCGTTCCAGTGACCAACAAATAGTTCCCCCTGGAAGACTTGAACGAAGTGGTTCGTCAACACCGGAACGAAAAATGTCTTTAAGGGTCACGTCATTTAAATCTACCAAATGGCAAAGTTCACAAAAATCAGCCACGTACTCCACTATAGCCCTGTTGTCCTAACGCAGGCAGAGGAGACGTGTAACTGCTGGGTTCATTGTGTGGGTCGTGTATTCTGTAACGAGGGAGTCCACTGAAGGCGAGTGTAGTATGAACCCATGTACAGTTTATTTACAACAGTGAAATCCAAAATCCAAACATGATCCAAACAGATGCAGACTTAACTTGAAACAGACTTGACTTGAAAACAGGCTTGACATGGCATGAGACAGATATGGCATCAACAAACAACTCACCAACAGCAGGTTACAACGATAATACACGACAAGGCACAATTGCACTAACGAGCAAACTTATACAAAACTAAGTAGGTCACATGACAAGAACAACCAATCAGAACATGACACATAGAACCAAGGAACCAATAGCAAAGAAACATGAGGGCAAGGGAAGCATGACACAAACAGGAACCATGACTAAACTTCAAAATAAAAGGCATGAAAACATGAACATGAAACAGAACCCAAAACAGACCTTACACAATATTGTGTCTAAAATGTAAGTCACTTAATTTTAACTTCTTGTTTATTGATCTACTTTTAAATAAAATCACATTGCAATGGTGTTGAAACATTTTGGTCATGCAATGTAGCGTACATAAATTATAGATTATACATTGCTTTATTTCTTTTTTTTTTTTTTTTTTTTTTACTACCGCAATATGCATAAATAACTTTAACTCATTTGTTTTGATTTCTGCATGAATCTCTCTCACACACTTACGCTGTGCGAGCCTCATCTGGCATGACATAAATACATAATCGGTCGTCGTGTGACGTCAAAACAGACCGGCTCTAAATTGGCAGACTGACCGGCCAGTCACTATTCCGGGCCCATCATGCTGAAAACCAACTAATTCCGGGCCCTGGCCAGTCGATCAGTGCATCTCTAGACAGAACCTTGTGGAGCTTAGGGATTTGGTAGCCAGAGGCACTGAAAGGTCAGAAGCCCGAGATGGAGTCCAGGGTTCGGAGAACTGAGGTGGAGCCTCCATCTCCATACACCCCAGTATGGAGATGGAGACTGGAAGTTCTGAGGCTCATCCAACATGAGAGAACAAAGAGGAAGAGCCCAGGAGCTGGAGGGAACCATTGGAAGCAGAGCCAGAAGACTGGGTTCTGGAACAGGAGGCAGGAGAGGGAGGCTGGGAGGGTGTGTCAGCAAAGACTTGTTACTGGGTGGAACCAGCAGAGACAGCCGAAGTAGCACGCCCGACTCAAACAGAACCGAATGAGCTGGTTCAACCTACTGTCGAAATGTGCTGAAGATTACAGAGGATTTGGATGAGTGAGTTAACGATACTGTGCAAGCCTGAAGCTGATGATACACATGGCAACTTTTTGAGCAATGTTGCCAAACGATTTTGCTTGGGCACTTTCCCATTGAGAATATTGTAGATATTGTAGATGGCGCCGGTGAGATCGGCTGCCGTCACGACTGCTCCGACCAAACTTTGTCTTTTTTTGTTATTTTTTCGTGTTGTTAACTATAAACACCGGTTTCTTTTTGTAAGATGGCCATTCTTACATACGACAGGGCCACTCTTATTTCTATTGGTGCACAATGCACTAACCTTTCGCCGATTTTGAACCCGGACCCATCCTGGCCAAGCGAGATCCTGAGGAGGAACAAAGGACCCGACCCGTACCGGCGTCCTCGAGGGAAACGAGCCGGCGTCAGGAACAGGCTGAGGGCTCGCGCACACCGCGCTCCCTTACCAAGTGTCCTGCTCGCCAATGTCCAGTCGCTGGATAACAAACTCGATGACCTCAGGGCAAGAGTCAGGTTCCAGAGGGACATTCGGGACTGCAACCTTCTCTGCTTCACCGAGACATGGCTGAACCCAGCGGTACCAGACCACGCCATCCAGCCGGCCGAGTTCTTCTCGGTTTACCGCATGGACAGAACGCTGGACTCGGGGAAGACTAGGGGAGGTGGAGTATGTCTGATGGTGAACAAACACTGGTGTGACAGCGCGAGCATTGTTCCCCTCTCACGCTCCTGCACACCGAATCTTGAACTTCTGACCATCAAATGTCGCCCTTTTTATCTCCCTCGGGAATTTAGCTCGGTCATCGTCAGTGCCGTTTATATTCCACCTCAAGCGGACACGGACACTGCGATATGGGATTTACATGAAACACTACACCTTCACCAGACACAGCACCGGGACGCCGCATTCATTGTTTTGGGAGATTTCAACAGTGCCAACCTCAAGCGTGCACTGCCGAACTTCCATCAGCACATCAGCTGCCCCACCAGGGGCGAAAGGACATTAGATCACTGTTACACCCCATACAAGAACAGCTACAAGGCACAGTCACAACCACCGTTTGGGAAATCGGACCACGCCGCCATCTTCCTCATGCCTGTTTACAAACAGAGGCTGAAACAGGAAGCCCCGGTGCAGAGGGAGGTCCAACGCTGGACGGACCAATCGGTGGCCGCTCTGCAGGACGCGCTAGATGACGCAGACTGGGACATGTTCCGGCGCAGCTCTGATGACGTCAGCTTGTTTACGGAAGCGGTTGTGGGATTTATAGAGAAACTAATGGATGATACGGTGCAGAAAACCATCATCAGGACGTTTCCCAACCAGAAGCCGTGGGTGGATAAAACCATCCGCGACGCCCTGAGATCCCGCTCCGCTGCCTACAACACAGGGCTCATCACCGGGAACATGGATGATTACAAGGCTGCATCTTACAGCGTGCGCAGATCGGTGAAGGAGGCGAAGCAGCGCTACGGGAGGAAACTAGAGTCGCAATTCCAACATGGCGACTCTAGGAGTCTGTGGCAGGGACTTAGAACCATCACGGACTATAAAACACCACCCTCCAGATCGGGGAATGCGGACGCCTCTCTGGCTGACGAGCTGAACACTTTTTATGCTCGCTTCGAGGCTGCAGCTAATCACGCTAACGGCGCTAGCAGTGCTAACTGCATGCACGCTGAGGAAGCCGGTGAGGACAACGTATTCACCATCACGGAGCATGACGTGAGGAGGGCATTCAAGAGAGTGAACATCAGGAAGGCAGCGGGACCAGATGGCATCACAGGTCGGGTTCTGAAGGCCTGCGCTGACCAGCTAGCACCGGTGTTCACCGAGATCTTCAACCTCTCCCTGGAACAGTCCATAGTCCCCTCATGCTTTAAGCAGTCCACCATTGTTCCTGTCCCCAAGAAACCGCAGCCCACCTGCCTAAACGACTATCGCCCTGTAGCCCTCACATCAGTGGTGATGAAGTGCTTTGAGAGACTGGTCAGAGACTTCATCATTGCATCACTACCAGACACACTGGATCCACTACAGTTTGCATACAGACATAACCGCTCCACGGAGGATGCCATCTCACACCTCCTCCACACCACAACAAGTCACCTGGACTGCAGAAAAGGGAATTATGTAAAAATGCTGTTTGTGGACTACAGTTCAGCGTTTAACACCATAATTCCCTCCACACTCACCTCCAAGTTGGAGGTCCTTGGTCTCAGCACATCCTTGTGCCAATGGATCTCCAGCTTCCTGAAGGACAGACAGCAAGCCGTACGGATGGGTAAACACACCTCATCCTCCATCACCCTAAGCACCGGAGCCCCTCAAGGTTGTGTTCTGAGCCCCCTGCTGTACTCACTGTACACTTATGACTGTGTGGCCACTTCCAACTCCACCACCATCATTAAGTTTGCTGATGACACTGTTGTGTTGGGCCTGATCTCAGACAACGACGAGACGGCCTACATACAGGAGATTAAGAACCTGGAGAGTTGGTGCCAGGTGAATAGTCTACACCTGAACATCAGCAAAACTAAGGAGCTGATAGTGGACTTCAGTACGAAGCAGGAGCGGTCGTACCAGCCGATCACGATCAGCGGGACTCCAGTGGAGAGAGTGGACAGCTTCAGATACCTGGGTGTTCACATCACGCAGGACTTGACTTGGTCCTGTCATACCAGCACCCTGGTGAAGAAGGCCAGGCAGCGTCTGTACCATCTGAGACGCTTAAAGGACTTTAGACTTCCCTCTCGGGTGCTTAAGACTTTTTACACCTGCACCATCGAGAGCGTCCTGACGGGCAGCATCACTTCCTGGTTCGGGAACTGCACTATGCAGGACAGACGAGCCCTCCAGAGGGTGGTGCGTTCAGCGGAACGTACCATTCACACCGAGCTCCCTAACCTGCAGGACATCTACAGCAAGCGGTGCCTGACCAGGGCCAGGAAGATAGTGAAGGACCTCAGCCATCCCAACAATGGACTCTTTTCTCTGCTGCGTTCAGGGAGACGCTTCCGCTCCATGAAGGCGAACACAGAGAGAATGAGGAGGAGCTTCTTCCCGCAGGCCATTCGGAGTCTAAACCACTCTCCACTCTAATCACATCACCCCACACTTCCACTTTGCACATTTTTCAAGTACAATCTGCACTAATTTGTAGAAGGTTACGAAAGGATAAATGAGTGGGACTTACATACCATTTGTCTTTGTCTTTAGTATCCTTTTACTCACTTATACACTTTACTGCACTGCACAGCACACGGACACTTTATCACTGACATACACTTTACTTTTTATAGAATCTATATAGAATCATATTCTATTTTTTATTCTCATATCTATTTGTTATTTTATTTTATTGCTAGTTTATTCTGTATATATGTTTACTGTACTTTTTCTATTTGTATTTTTGTAAACTTGAGGTTTTTCTAATTTTGTTGGACAATTTGTTGGACAGTCGTACAATACATTTCACTACATGTCGTACTACGTATGTATATGTATGTGACAAATAAAATTTGAATTTGAATTTGAATTTGAGAATGGGCGACTAATTTCTATCTGGAAACTTTAGATCAGTCGTGGGCCCTGTGTCTCAAATGGGTGCCAGTTGATGGCAACATCGCCTGCCAACATTGTTCAAAAAGTTGGCTCGTGAATCATCAGAACCAAATTTTTACTATAGTTTATTGTGCATGCAGATTATATTTTAAATTAAGTGAAATCAAGGAATTTATAAGACTGGTTTATTCTTTCTTTATACTTTAGACATATAGAACATAGTTTGAGCATCAATGTCTGTAATGTGTGCTGTAGGTACTAAACTTTTAGGAATCTTATCCAAGTTGTAGGCTAATCAGTATTGGTTAGTTGTATCTGACATAAAGGATCCGCGAATGAAACTGACTACAAACACTGTTAGCTTAAGTGAATGAAAGGCAATAACCAGCAATATGCGTTCACACATACTTTTTATTTGAATGTTTCAATATGTATGTCAGTCCTTGTCTTGTGTTTCCCCTCCTCCCGTGCCCATATTTGGCCTTCCTGTTCCTGTCCTCGTTTGTCTTCATTAGTTTAATTAGTCCCTAGCCCTGTGGCTGATTAGTCCACACCTGTTCCTCATTTTCCTAGTGTTTATGAGCCCTGTGTTTCCTAGCCCCTGTGTCCGGTCTTAACGTCATTGATGTTCGTCTCTCCCCAAGCTCCTCGTCTCTTTGTGTGTCTTTTCAATAAATGGATTATTGGAACTTCCACGTCTCCGCACCTCCTTGTATCCCGAGAGGGAACGTGACAGAAGACCGGACCCACAACAATACTATGGCTGAAGACAGGCTTTGGTGTCTGCGGCAGGATGGTCGGGAGTTGGTAAGGTATGTTGAGGAGTTTCTTGAGCTTTCCAACGAGGTGAGCTGGATTGACGCCTCGCTCGGTGTGTGTTTTCGGTTTGGGTTGGACAAAGATGTAATCAGCTGCAATCTCCCCACGTCCAGTTTTTCCCTGATCGGGCTGATAAATCATGTCCTCAATGTACATGGCATTGATTTCGAAGTCGAAGAATGTCAGACCGATCTTCGTCCAACCCAACCCGAGAACAACCCGGCCTCACGGCTCACCGCTCGCCAGGACCCTCCACATGCCCTACCAAATGTTCCGGCCACCCAACTCTTCCCAGCACTGCTGCTGTCCTCAGCCCAGAGCACCCCCGCAACCCCGCGCTTCAAGAGCGCCCTCCTGTACCTGCTCCTCGCATGTGCTCCCCTGCGTCTCCGCTGGTCCCGCCCAGCTCTCCTTCGTCTCCGCTGGTCCCGCCCAGCTCTCCTTCGTCTCCGCTGGTCCCGCCCAGCTCTCCTTCGTCTCCGCTGGTTCCGTCCAGCTCCGCGCTTCCCGAGCGCCCGCAAGTGTCCGCGCTTCCCGAGCGCCCGCAAGTGTCCGCGCTTCCCGAGCGCCCCCAAGTCCAGCCCTCCTGAGTTCCCGCTGGTTCAGTCCAGCCCCGCGCTGCAAGAGCGCCCGACAGAGTCCGCGCTGCAAGAGCGCCCGACAGAGTCCGCGCTGCAAGAGCGCCCGACAGAGTCCGCGCTGCAAGAGCGCCCGACAGAGTCCGCGCTGCAAGAGCGCCCGACAGAGTCCGCGCTGCAAGAGCGCCCGACAGAGTCCGCGCTGCAAGAGCGCCCGACAGAGTCCGCGCTGCAAGAGCGCCCGACAGAGTCCGCGCTGCAAGAGCGCCCGACAGAGTCCGCGCTGCAAGAGCGCCCGACAGAGTCCGCGCTGCAAGAGCGCCCGACAGAGTCCGCGCTGCAAGAGCGCCCGACAGAGTCCGCGCTGCAAGAGCGCCCGACAGAGTCCGCGCTGCAAGAGCGCCCGACAGAGTCCGCGCTGCAAGAGCGCCCGACAGAGTCCGCGCTGCAAGAGCGCCCGACAGAGTCCGCGCTGCAAGAGCGCCCGACAGAGTCCGCGCTGCAAGAGCGCCCGACAGAGTCCGCTCCTCTGTGGCTCCCAGGGGGGAGCTTCCCCAAGAAAATTTTGGGGGGGGGGTAAGAGGGTCACAGCCTGTGTGGCCGGGCTAAGGGCCAAGGCCACAGAACCCCTCGGGCCCGAAAAAAATAGGCCGTGGCCTCCCGAGTCCCCTGACCCGCCCTGGCCTCCCGAGTCTCCTGACCCGCCCTGGCCTCCCGAGTCTCCAGACCCGCCATGGCCTCCCGAGTCCCCTGACCCGCCATGGCCTCCCGAGTCCCCTGACCCGCCATGGCCCCTGGAACGGGCACCGCCCTGGAGGCCTCCAGAGCGCCCACCCCCCCCCCTCCCCATTGGATGGTGTTAGGCGTGAGGACACGCCTTCCGGAGGGGGGCGTAATGTCAGTCCTTGTCTTGTGTTTCCCCTCCTCCCGTGCCCATATTTGGCCTTCCTGTTCCTGTCCTCGTTTGTCTTCATTAGTTTAATTAGTCCCTAGCCCTGTGTGTGATTAGTCCACACCTGTTCCTCGTTTTCCTAGTGTTTATGAGCCCTGTGTTTCCTAGCCCCTGTGTCCGGTCTTAACGTCATTGAAGTTCGTCTCTCCCCAAGCTCCTCGTCTCATTGTGTGTGTCTTCAATAAACGGATTATTGGAACTTCCACGTCTCCGCACCTCCTTGTATCCCGAGAGGGAACGTGACAATGTTTTGACATACAGTAAATGACTTTATTTGAATGTTTCATTGAGACAACATGGCACTGGGTTGTCAGAAATGCATCGTGACATCATTGCTTGATGACGTCAGGAACCGATGAATCAGCTTTTTAAACCGACTCAATGAGCCAAATTGTCCAAAAAGAACCGGCTCATGGAAATGAGTTAGAATTGGATCACTATTCTCCACCAGTAATCCCACTGGCACAGGTGATTTCACTGGCTCATGCACCTGGTCAGACTTAGTTGGCGAGGGCTCCAATGGCTCTGGTGTTGGCCTGGGTCTGGCAATTGTATTGTGGCAGGCTCAGGATTATAACTAAAACCTTTTACACACTGCATGATTTTCAACTGTCCCAGACAAAAGATTAGCATTGTGAAATAGTCGTGGCGATGTCTGTGATCTTGGCTCCTAAGCGGAGCCATTATATTTCATGATATTGTGAACAGCACAAACCACATGGAATCTTTTCTTTTCTGATTTGGGCCACTTTCATATGTGGTCCTAAATCCAATTCAGGTCAGATGTTTTGCAATGGGACCGCAGTCTGAATGGTCATATCGAAGTTCATGAAACTTTTACGTCACTCTAGATCAACATTCATCATTATTCTGCACTGATAGGAGTCATTTAAATAATTTTACATTCCGGTAGTTCTTAGATCACTCAGTTGCAAAAACTGACAGACAGTTGCAAAAGGTAGTCAGTGGAGAGTCACTGTGGTGTTATTTTATGGTGTTATTTTGAAGCTCTATACAAGCTCAACTTATACTGTAGTACTTCGGCCGTCCACGTCGGCATACTGTCCACATTACCTCATTTTATGAGGTCATTTTATTACATTTTATTAACTCATTTTATTTTATTTATTTTTTACCTCATTCATAAGGGGCTGTACCAGAAATAATTGCTCTCTTTGCAAAATAGAACTTTGCTCTCTTTCTCCTCATTGGTTCACATTGGAATCTGATATTGGCCACATTTAAAAATGATAATGTAAACAGCCATATAAAAAAATCTGATCCAAGCCAAAAATTTGAATTGAGCACCAATGCTTGCCGTGTGAACATGGCCTTAGTTAGATTTTAAAACAAGTTCAAGTGATTAATTGGTTATATGTTTCTCATGTATGTTCTGTTTTGCTTTAGTTCTAGTTCCTGTGTTAAGCCTTCTACACATTTGGGACAGCCGAAAATCATGCAGTGTGTCTTTCTGGTCTTCAACGAGCCCAAAAGGGCCCACGTTACACCTCTCTTTGTCTCCCTGCACTGGCTGCCGGTTATGGATCGCATCAAGTTCAAGACACTGATGCTTGCATATCCCTGCAAACAAGCCTGCGGTGGCCCTTTACGGGCCCACTTAGAGCAAGTCTAAGGGCCCCCAGCGGGCTGCCAGTGTAGGGCCCCTGAGAATTTGCTCATTGGCAAAACATTGGCCCCTTAGCGATGGCCCTGCATGGGCAGCCCTCATTTAGCCCCCAGGAAGCCCTCACAAGGCCCACACAGGGCCCGCACAATTAATCTACAACAATGCATCTGTTTCACTATCAATACTTCTCAGCTACCATAGCTTAAGTCTTTGGGAAAAACAGTTACTATACATCTGAAATGGATAACTAATGTCTGTATTGTCAAAAATGTACAGTAGTCAAAGGGATTTCAAATCAATTTATTAAATACAAAATAGAAAACATTCAATTCAGGTTAATACGGCTACATATAGACAAAAATATTAATACACAAAAGTACAAAAAAAAAAGAAAAAGAAAGCAATGTAAGATTGTAAGACTTCGTCATGTAAAAGTTGGTGTGTGCAAAAGTCTTATCTGTAGTACATTACTGTCTAAACACTGTTGTTGCGATCCTTAAAGGTCTAGGGGTTGAAACGCAACATTTTGAATGTAATAATTAATATTGCTGGAAGGGGAGAGTTTTTAGAAAAAAAACAGGCATCAAGCACACTTAGTTCAATTTAATGTTTTTATTTCTTTAAGCCAAAACCACTAAACAATGTGTGAGCTATGTACAAGGCATAATTTAGAAAACAAAAATAAGAATACATTAAACTAGGAAGGAAACGGAGGAACGAAGGTGATGCCAAATCAACGTAAATAATAAAACAATTGTGCTAAACTAAGTTCCCAAAAACCTCCAACCTAACTAACCAAAGAAAAATGTATAAAGCAAACTCAAATTCTTCAGCGCTACGACTAAACTACACTAACTACAAACAAAAATACAGAAAACGGCACTCACCTCTTATCTAGTGTGTCTAACACCTGTTAGCTGCGTGCATGTATGTATCCTAGAGCATGCAATACCTACACTGTTCCTCATTTCCTCAATCAAAGTAATAACAATGAACCCTTATCGTAAAAGGCACTCAGAATCTCAATAATACAGCAACAAGCAAGAGACTACAAACTCTAACACAGGCTTCAACTCAGAACACCTAATCACACAATGAACCTCTCCAGCGTGACACGCCGGGGAAGCTTTAAAGAGCAGGGTGACTCCGGATTAGCTGCAGACACGACGCCCTTAATGATGATTGACAACGGTCTCCTCCATTCAGCAGAGACCTAGGAGCAATGACGACAGAACTCAAGATAGATTAGCAGAGATGGGAGAGAGAGAAAACCAAACAAAACACACGCGGCACGTAACAACTGTCCATAGCTGAAGTTGGCTGATAGCAATTGAATAATCCAACCTCTTGTATTGAAAACAAACCACAGCTCTCAAACACCAGACTCTTCCTAACCAGGAACAGTCAAAAATAGTCCAGACTATGGTCTCACGTCGAAAAAGAACTTTAAATCCATATTCAAACTGGACCATGATGTGGTAAATCAATAAAGAGTCCTTCTAAAATGCATACAAATACACTGTCTTAAACTCTTAGCATCAATCCAAACATAGGCCATACATACATGTAACATCTCAAAAAAAAAACATCAACTCCTTACTTTAGACTGGGCTTGAAATTACACATTTCCCAACCAGGACACAGCACAACGTGTTCAACGGGTGAGCTATGCTGGCTACTGCTGCTTGCTTGCTAACTCCCTCTACCACATGGCTTTACTTGAGGAAACCTAAAACATCCTAGCACCCTAGTGGTAAGGAAGAAAACTGGCCACAAAATTCTTATTAACAGGCTCGTGTCTGTTACACCTCAAATATTGCTCACGAGACCCACTTTCCTGCAGAATTTTTAACAAACTCACCCACCTGTGATTTTCTAATCACATCCTAAAGACATGCTCAGGTGTGTTTGATAAAGGTTGGAAGTTAGAACTAAACTCTGCAGGTGGAAAGGTGTCTTTTGGTTTGAGCCATTCTAGTTCAACTGAGTGACTAAAGAATGGCCAGTCAATGTTAGTATTCTCCTAATTGCATTACAGGGCTGCCTTCACAAAACCTGTTTGGGCCCAAAGGTACAAAAGTTTCTCTGGGCCCGAACAGGCTGGCCCACACTGGGCCATTATGGGATTAATGTGGGCTGTCCCATAGTGTGGGCTGCCCACAGAGAGCCTGCGGTGAGCCCAAAGCTGTGGGCCTCGCCTGGGCAAGCCCGTACTGGGCCCGTTTAGGTTTTGTGTGGGTTGGCCCAAGCCCACTGTTCCCCCCAAAAAAGCCTGCATGGGCCCTGAAGGAGCATGTTTGCAGGGATAGAACAGCCACAGACACAGCACCCACCTACTTCCACTCACTTTTACGAATCTACATTCCCACCAGAAGTCTGAGATCCACTAATGAGTGACAGCGACAGCCCATCACAGAGAGGCACAAAATCACTTTCTAGAACATTTTCGTTCACCGTTCCTGGCTGGTCGAATGATCTTCTAACCTCTATGCTGATTCCCTGACAAGTTTCAAGCGACAACTGAAAACTCACCTCTTTCGTCACTGTCTGACTTTAATCTTTTCCTGTCTAGTTTATACTTATTTGAACAATGCTTGTAACTTGGTATTATGAGCATTTCCTGTGTCTATTTGCCTCTCTTTAAGATGAATCACTTGATGTATTCCCCAATTGTAAGTCGCTTTGGATAAAAGTGTCTGCTAAATGAATAAATGTAAATGTAGAAGGCTTTAGGTTGCCCTTTATTTATTTTTTTATATTTTTACTTTGCGCTCATTTTCCTGCCTTTGGTTAGATTCCTGAGTGACTCATTGGTTAATTGATTATGCTCACCTGCCCTTGCTTGTTTGTTCCTGCGTATATAGCCCTCAGTTTCTGTTGTTCGTTGTCTGTTCTCATTATTTTGATTAGTTGCTCTTTGTCATTTTTGTCTTTTTGGATTATATTTTGAGTTTTAATAAAACTGCTGCAACTAGAATGAGCTACATTTCTCCTTCACTGCAACTGACCATGACACTGTGTTATTTAAAACTTATTTCTTGAACAACACTGAATATCACAGTTATGAGCTGTAGATAAACGGAGCAATATCACATGCAGGAATGCTGTTATGAAAATTATTACAGCTGTAATTTGTCAGTAGATATCCATTCTATAAACGGGTACTTTTTTGGCAAAATTGACCAGTTTGTTTGTGCATTTATATTCTGTGCTTTCTACTGGAATCTGATCAATTTGTTTTGCAGAAGTCTGTGTTAATCATTGTAGTGATCAGTCCGAAGTATAAGACAGATGTTGAGGGAGATGGATCTGATCAACATGGACTACACACCAAGTACATACACACTCAGGTGAGAGCTGACTGACAGTTGTCTCTTCTCATCCTTCAATAGATCTGTGTGGAAGCTTCTTTAAATGTTTTGATAAGGTTGATCTTATAAAATGTAGCACTTTACCATCTGGGAATGCTGTTGTTGAAGTTATAACTAGAATAAGTATTCTGAACTGGTATCTCTAACACACTTTGAAGGTATTATGTCTAAAACAGACAACTCAAAGATGGCATTTTTAACAGGGGTGTGTAGAATTTTATACCCACTGTTTATAGATTTATTTCTCCTTTGGGCTAGCTGTGCATGCTTTTGATTGTTTCCTTTTTTCAGATCCAAAATGAATTCATTCTGCAGAGATGTCTAAACTTCAGATTGGTACCAGTGCTGTTTCCCAGTGCTAACCAAGTAAGTCACCAAAAAAGAAGAAAAAAAATTGCATTGAAACGCATATGGGGAAAACTCCTGTTCTACTTTGTACTGAGGCCTGATTTGTTCACGTTTGTGTAGCTGCACAAACCAATGGCGCTTTAGCTCAGAAGGTTAGCACGTGGGACACGACACATCACACCGGGTCCAAACTTTGTGCAGAACACCAGTCATGGAAGACCGACCATTTTAGGGTGTAAATGCGTTTCGTAGACAGCGCTCTTGCCTCTAAAACAGTACTGCTTACTCTCGCTGGGCGCTGACTAAGCTCCCGTTGAGGCTCCATACATGAAGGCTCCACAGCTCCAGCCGGGGATGTCTGGTTCCTCTAGAACGGGACCACTAGGAGGGTGATCGGAGGGAAGGCGTATTGGTGTGCACTGGGCCAGTCGTGGGCCAGGGCATGACTTCAGACTGCCCATCTTATTGATATAAGCAGCCACCATCATGCTGTCCAACATGGTGCCCCTTTAAGGCCAGCAGGAAAGTTTTGAGGGCTAGGGAAACTGCCATCATTTTGAGGCAGTTGATATGCAGGTATTGCTCCAGGGCTGACCAGGAGCCGAACGCCAGATTGCCCTCCAACAGAGTGCCCCAACCTGAGTAGGAGGTGTCCGTTGTAACTACCTTCCTCCTGTCAGTCATTCCCAAACACGCCTTTTTGAAACAGGTGAGAGGTTGTCTAGGGGGCCACAGCTGATGATGCACTGATGGCTTACCCTGATAGAAAGCTCATCCCAGGCTCTAAGCGTGGGATGAAACACAGGCTTTGAGCCAGAATTGAAGAGGCCGCTTATGGAGTAGGCTTAGAGGTATTACAGAGTCCACCATAAGGCTGAGTAACCTCTGAAAAAACTTCAGGGGATGTATTGTTCCCGGTTTGAGAAATGCCGCTAAATCGAGGAATGACCAGGGATCATTCCAAGCATAGTCCATGCCTGCATTTGGCCTGAGTCTAAAATCGTTCCCAGAAAGACAGCCTGCTGTCTGGGTAACAAATGACTCTTCTGTGGTTTGATCAACAACCCAAGGTGCTCTAAGTGGCTGAGTAACAGCTCTCTGTGAGCGACCAATTCCCATTCTGATCTGGCTTGAAGCCAATCGTTGAGGTAGTTCAATATGCGTATTCCTGTTTGTCACAGACGGGAAAGAGCCACATGTATGCACTTTGTGAAAGTGCATGGGGCCAGAGACAGTCCAAACAGTAGGACTACATACTGATAGGCCACTCCCTTGAATGCGAATCTCAAGAATGGTCTGTGATGGAGGGCTATGTGGATGTGAAAGTATCTGTCTTTCAGATCCAATGTGAAAAACCAGTCCTTAGGGCAAATGTGCACAAGGATCTGTTTGATAGTTAACATCTTGAACGGTCAGCACGTTAGCGAGTGGTTTAGATGTCTGAGATCTAGAATGGGTCTGAGCCTGCGATCTCTCTTTGCAATGAGGAAGTAGCGGCTGAAAAAGCCTGACTCGCTGCTCGCTAGAGGTACCGTTTCCACTGCACACGTTGTCCCGTACCGAAGTCTGAGTAATACCTCTGAAACGAAGTGGCCTGCAAGCGAACTATAGCGAGTAACCTCAATTTACTGTATTTATTACCCACTGAAGCTAAGCAGGGTTGAGCCTGGTCAGTACCTGGATGGGAGACCTCCTTGGAAAACTATAGGTTGCTGTTGGAAGAGGTGTTAGTGAGGCCAGCAGGGGGTGCTCACCCTGCAGTCTGTGTGGGTCCTAACGCCCCAGTGTAGTGACGGGGACACTATACTGTAAAAAGCACACAGTACTTCTTCAGATGAGACGTTAAACCGAGGTCCTGACTCTCTGTGGTCATTAAAAATCCCAGGATGTCCTTCGAAAAAGAGTAGGAGTGTAACCAGGGGAGTACCGGGACATTCCCGGTGGGCCGGTCGAGTAGTGGGCCGATCGCGGAAGCGAGGGACCGAGGGACCCCCGAGGGAAAATAATTGTTATTTATTTTAAAAACCATATGGTAATGATGGTAAAACCATGGTTTTACTTGTTGTGACCACCATCTTACAGAGTCAGTTAAATTCTGATTTTATGAACTATATTAAATTTCATTAGGGCAAAGGATAATTTAACAGAATAGCTTTATGAAATGGTGTCTTATATAAATTAGGTGTTAACTATTCACTAATGTTAAAGTTCTTAAAGGGATAGTTCACCCAAAAAAATAAAATGGTCATCATTTACTCACCATGTCATTCAAAATTTCAATGACTAACAGTAGAATGCAGTAGAAATCAAGGGTAACCAAAGTGGTTTGATAATATTCTACAAGTTATCTTCTTTTGTGTTCCACAGAAGAAAGTAAGTCATACATGTTTGGAACATCATGAGAGTGAAATTATGACAGAATTGAATAGCAGTGCATTTTCTGCATTTTAGCTCAAAATCATTGCTTTACTGTCAAGTTCCTTTCTATGTGGCAAAAATGCATTATTAAGTTCATTATTAAGAATTCAGTAATACCTATCCTTATTTGTTTCTGTCCTGTTTTTTTATTCATTTATTTACTCCAATTTAAAGCCCTATGACCCAGAAAATCATTCACAAGGAACTTGTGGGCAGGATGGGCCAGATTTGTCCAGGGCTGAATTTTAACCCCAGTCCAGCCCTGGGTGTAACCCCGTCCTGGCCAAATTTCTCCATTGGCCTCTGACCATCATGGCCTCCTAATCATCCCCAAACACTGATTGGCTTCATCACTCTGTCTCCTCTCCACCAGTAGCTGGTGTGTGGTGGGCGTTCTGGCGCAATATGGCTGCCGTCGCATCATCCAGGTGGATGCTGCACATTGGTAGTGGTTGAGGAGATTCCCCCCCTTCTATGTAAAGTGCTTTAAGTACCCAAAAAGCTCTATATAAATGTAACAAATTATTTATTAATTATTTAGAACTCAGCTTGAAACACTGGGAATGGCAGCCAGGCCATAAACCACTTTCAAATATAAGTTCGCCAAACATGGGCGGGGAACTTGCATTCGTGGATGTGAGGAGAGGAGAATTGCTCTTGTGGGTCCGGTATCACAGCAGCAGTTTGCTTGGGCAAACTGCCTAATGAAACGGATGTGTCCAGCTATAATAGAACTTTCTTTGCTCAGGTGTTGAATGGAAGGATGGAGCATTAGCTTTTTTCGAGGGAGTTCTGGCCTCAGCAAGAACTGATTCCCTTCCACTGACTTATATAGCGGTCGGCTCCACCCTTACGGGCAGGCTAAAGCGACATTGATTTGTGCAGCTACACAAACGTGAACAAATCAGGCTTCAGTACAGAGTATAACAGGAGTTTTCCCCATATGCTTTTCAACACAATAGGAGAGACGTTTGATAGGGAATTCATGTGCTGAATGCATGAAATGGACGACATGTTTAATTCGGAAATAACTAAATAATTAAATACGTATGTATGTATGAAGAATGCCATGAGTTTACAGTGTGTTGCTTTCTCTGGCAGAGTCATGTTCCACTGTGGCTACAGAGCACGCGTCTGTACCGGTGGCCTGAGGATGCTAAGGACCTGTTACTGCGCTTACTCAGAGAGGAAAAATACATCATCCCTCCTCTGGGCAAAGAGCTGATGCTCACTATCAAACCCCTGTAAAAGTGAATCTTGTGACATCATGTCTAGATCACATTTCACCTCCAGATCAAAAGAAAAGATCAAATTGTATTTTTTTTAAGAAAATAGTCTATTTTAGGACCATCGTTTTATTTTATTTTTTATTTTTTCAAATGAGAAGTTTAATTTAAAAACAATCTTATTATTCTCATAACTGCATTTTATTCCTATTTCTTTCATTTGATTTTGATATAAAGGTAACCAAAACATTTGTTTGTTAGATTAACCCATTAGTTTGTTAGATTAACCCATAAATCCACTGCATTAATGCTCTAGAAACACTTCACAGGCACTGCAGATAATACTTATAAACTGATTTGGAGCTGCAATAAACAGTCTGTAAATAAATCCCAATACCAACTCAGATGCAACTTATGAAAAAAAAGCTACTTTTTGTAATGTCTATTTGATACGCTTTTATCACTTAAAGGGTTAGTTCACCCAAAAATGAAAATTAGCCCTTGATTTACTCACCCCCAATCCTAGGTGTATATGAATGCATATTAAAAATTGTCCCGTCTCTTCCAAGCTTTATAATGGCTGTTGCGGCAAACTGACTGCTGGGGCGCCCCTCCCAGCCAGAATATACCAGCCAGGTGCACCAGGTGAAGCTGACTACTAATTGGCAGAGCAAACACAGGCTGTATCCGAAATCGCCCCTTATAACCTCATTCACTATTCCCTACTTTAGTTCACTTGAAGGAGTGAATGAAAACGAGTGAGTGAATTCGGACACTGAGTGCACCGGAAGGACTACCGTTTTTGCATAGTTTGCTTGCTGTTTAATAATCATTTTAAAAGGGCAGCTCCAATAGTAAGATTGAAGTTTATATCTTGAACTCTGTCACGGAAATTATGTATAAACCCTAATAGTCAATTTACAACTAATTTTGTACCTTTGTTGTATTACGCCGTGGACGAGCGCTTCTAAAATTAATGAATGGCTGATTCAGCTGCGGGCGCCATCTTCTGGCAAGACGCGGGAATTCACTCAGCGTGTGACTCTCACAGTGCATTCTGGGGATTCTCTAGCCATTGAGTGTACATCGGTTGTACACTCGTTTTTGCGGTGCATTGTGGGATTGAATGAGTGCACTCGAGATCATCCACTATGGTTTCGAACACCACTTAAAATGGCTGTCCCCTCAAATAGTGCACTATTTGAGGGTATAGGGGGCGATTTCGGATACAGCCACAAAGTCAGAGTAGAAAGCAGCACTGAGGATTGAGCGTGGCAAACGTGCCATCCCTTTGATTGAAGTGAACTCAGAATTAATGCTGCCTTCACGTGCTATCGGAATTATGGTAAATAAGAGTTTCCTAATCGGAAATTGGACGTGAACGGCCTCTCAAGTCGTATTTACTACTGGGAAATAATTTTGATACCGGAGGTTCCGAGTTGGGCGGGTCATAAACTTTAAACATGGTGGAGGGGACAACCATTGCTGCTGTTCTCACAACAACTACAGCCCTTTGTCTTGTCGCTAAAGTAGTGTATTTATAGGCTAGATATGAACGATCATTCAAAGCATATAAAACATGTATTTAATAGGATAGGAAGTGGTGTGTGGCCAAGTATGGTGACCCATACTCGGAATTTGTGCTCTGCATTTAACCCATCCAAGTGTACACAGTAGTGAACATACACCCGGAGCAGTGGGCAGCCAATGCTGCGGCGCCCGGGGAGTAGTTGGGGGTTCAGTGTCTTGCTCAAGGGTCTCACCTCAGTCGTGGTATTGAGGGTGGAGAGAGTGTTGGTTATTCACTCCCCCACCTACAATCCCTGCCGGACCTGAGACTCGAACCCACGACCTTCAGGTTACAAGTCCAACTCTCTATCCATTAGGCCACGACTGCCCTTTAATGTGTTTTTAACATTTTACATAAACATGTATTTGACCGAAATTCCAGAATTGTCAGCAAACTGCATGTATAGCGCGGTGAATGTTTATATGATTGTCAACCAATGGGATGCTACATTTTATTCTTTCCGACATCAAAGCACTTGAATGCGACAAGCTCGTAATCACAACTTCATAAGTGGGAAATAGGAAGTTTCCGATAGCACGTGAAGGCAGCATAAGCCCACTACAATCAACGGAGATGTAACCGGTGAGCTTTCATATATTTTTTTTTTTGATTGAAATTAGATTTTTTGTTTATATCATATTTCAACATGATTGGTTTGTTTAATAAATTTTAATTTTGGCAGTGATTGTTTTATATATATTTAAAATGTGTTCAGATTAAAAGCTGTTTAAAGTCATTAATTGTTTAAGATCATCAAAGTTAAAAAACAGTGTATTTACTGAATAAATGTTCAAATATCTGCTGTGGTTACATGCTGTACCAGGATTTAAAAACCAAGGATTTAAATCTTGTGTTTGCTTGATTGTATCTGCTTGTGCTTGCTCTTAAAGTGGTGTTTGTATTTGTGTTTAAAGGTCTTTCACCTGACTAATTGACTCATTGCATCGAATTTTCAAAATAAAGAAGGGGAAAGATGAGCAAAAGTGTGGTCAATGAGTGAAATCCACTTGAAATCTTCTTGTAGTGGGCTGTCTTTTTCAAGTGGGAGAGTTCTGCACATTTAGTACCTCAAAACAGTGAGGATTCACTTGACAGTGAAAAACCAGGCTGTGAAGACTGGAAAAGAGAAACCAGAACAGCGACCAGCTAAGCCTGGAAAGCCAGAAATCTGGTAAGACTCTGAATAAAGAAGTGTGAACCATCACTTGACCTGGATCCTGCTGGAATAAAGGATGGCTGACTTCAAGTCATTGGAGCAGCTTAAAGCCAACAGAACAACAGCAAAACGCCAATTCTCCCAGCTGGCCAACAATGTTGTTAGGATGTGCACAGTACTGTCTGAAGAGGAGCTCAGAGACAGTTTAAAAAAAACTCACAATTGAGGCCAACAAAGTCATAGAAGCTAATGATGATGTGGAGGCCCAGAATCTTGCAGAAGTGGAGCTGGATGCGACGTTCCTGTGTTGAACGAGCAGCAAAAGGCTGATATATAAAAAACTGCAAGCGAATGGGAGATGAAACTAAAGGAGCTGAGAGACCTCATCCAAAAAGACACTTTGGACCAGCTTTGGAGAAGAGGAGCTAATTATGGTGGTAAAGTCTATAGAGGATGAAGCAGAGCGCGTGTCATCCATTGAACCTAGTGGCAACAAAGAGGCCTTTGACTTCATGCTCGCCCATCTAGAAAGAATTGTTAAAACTGCGAAAAAGCTGCTGCATACACAGTGGAAATGCTGGGCCCCTTCTACTGAGAAGAAAGACTTCCATTGTCGCATACAAGGACTTGAGAAGGTCTTTCTCACGTTAACTTCAAGAAACCTAGACTTTATTCAAGCAAAAGCCATAGAAGACACCGAAAGAGTGGTGACTTCAGCTTCCATCAGCTACCCAACACCAGCCATTAAACTGAAGCCAACCTCCCTTCCTAAGTTTACTGGCATCAGGCGTGACTTTCACTGATGGAGAAGAGTTGGAAAGCTCTTCAAAGACAACGGGAGCCAACTGGGTCAAAGAAGTCAAAAAGTTCCAGTTACTTGACAGCCTGGATGACAAAATTATGACAGATCTTCGCTTGATGTCCTTTAATACAGCAGATGATATCTTCCGCGTTTTGGAGAACCACTTTGGAAGCGCCATTGAGATAGTAGAGGAGCTCTAGAGGCTTCCAGCTGTTAAAAGCCACCAGCCAAAGAAGATCGTTGAGCTCATCCAAACTGCTGGGAAAGCCCTTCATGACCTGAGTGATCTTGGTGACATAGATGCTATAAAGAACCCATTAGTGACTAAATCAATTGAAAGCAAACTTCCTGATGCACTGAAGAAAGAGTGGCTTCTCTATGCAGCTGAGAAGAGCACCGCTGTGGTTCCAGACAAGTGCTTTGACAGTCTTTTAGCTTTTCTTAAGAGTCAGGAAAGCATCTATGAGCAGTTGGACCAGTTGTAGACCCACCTAGGAGAGAGACCAAGATTGAGCCAAGGCAAGCTAGAACCAGAGATTTAAACCAGTCAAGTAGCCATCCTTCAGGGTGTGTCGTCTGTGGGGACAGTAAACATAAGAAAAAGCTGTGTAAAAAGTTCCGTATGCTCAGGCTCACCGAGAAGAAGGATGCCGTAAGAAGACTGGGAGCCTGCAAGAAATGTCTGGAAGTTCATGATGATGATGACAGCAACTGCAAAACTTCATTCCTGTGCAAAAGTCCAGAGTGTAAAGACCAGCTAGTCCACCATTATTACCTGTGCCCCAGTGCTGAAATCTCTAGAGGCAACACGGCCCGAAGGAGGACAAAAGTCAGTATATTGGGAGGTGAAGACAAAAGGAACTACACAGAGACCCAGGAACAATTCTTTAGAAAACTCTCACCTGAACTAGCCCAGCAGTGTCAAGATATTTTCTGCAACACAGTGTCCAGGGGCCTCATGTATAAAACTCTCCGTAGATTTCATCCTAAAAGTGTACGTATGCGCACAAGCTAGATTTTGCGTACACACAAAAAGTTTCAGATTTATAAAACCATGCGCCAGAACCTGCACAAAAATCCCTTTATAAATCCCAGTCAGGGGAAGATTGTGCATACGTGCATCACCCCGTCTCCTCCCCGAAATAACCATATATGGAGCTTACAACGCCTCGTTTTACTATGCATAACATCATGTGACACAATGTCTTGTACCTTTGACGGTTAAACATGAAGGAAATATGACATACGGACTAAATGCCATTTGTGCCACATTCATTTTTATTCCCAAAATCATCCAATATGTTTTAGAATAAATATCTCAAAATATCCATAAAAATTAGTTCCCAGAAAAATACACTGTTTTAGAATATAGTTGACCTCATTCTTTTCCAACATCTTTTAGCTATTTTTAGTGGAAATGGATAAGCCTTTATTTATTGCAGTGTAAATCGGACAATGGACCGTTCGACCACCGAATTCAGCAGTGTCCACCAGTATCTAAGTAAGTGCACATCATTGTTCTTGATAAAAAAAAAAAATTCTCATAACATGAGATATGCAGTTTAGTATAAATGAATTATTATAGCGCTAGCTATCATTAAAACAGCATGCCACAGGAAACGTGATCAAGCGCATCCACTGCAAATGTCTTTTTTTTTTTTTTTTTTTTTTTTGGCCTGTCAGTAACACAGATAACACATGACAGTACGTATGTGTAGTTATGCTATCATCATTCACAGCCTTTTTTTTTTTTTTTTTTATATTATTTTTTTTTATTAATTAATTAATTAAATTTTATATACCCTTTTATTTAACCATACTATGACCGACAAGACCAGGGGACAGAGAAAACAAGAGAGAGAAAAAAAAAATAAAAAAATAATAATAATAATAAAAAAATAATAATTATAATTATAATGATAATAATAAAAATAATAATAATAAAAAAAAAAAAAAAAAAAAAAAAAAAATTGTGGATAAAGTCAACAGAGAAGGGGGAGAGAGAGAGAGGAAAAAAAAGAGAATGGGGGATAGAGAGAGAGAGGAAAAAACAAGACAAAAAAAAAAAACAGACAATTTGCTTCGATACCTGCTGACAAAAAGAGAAAACAACAGAAGACACAACAGAAGACACAACATCAGAGAAACTGCAGCAACAACCAACATCTGTATGAATCACAATAAATTCTAAATGTTAAATGTTATTGAGCAACACGCATAACTAATATTACAAAATAAGTTTTGAAGCAACAGCAGATCAGAACAATGTGTGTCTGTGAGCACCCGTTTTTACACCAATGTGAATGCTTGAGTGTACACCTGTGTGTGTGAGCGCGCTTGTGTTCATAAGGTTCCTCCATGTAAATGTTTAATAGTGTGTGTGTGGGGAACAACAGCCCCATCCCGCAAGGCATGAAGCAGGCATGGAAGAGACCCAGGCCCCAAACATCCGGAGGCCCCCCAGGGCACGGGACCCCCAGGGGAACCACCGCAGGGACAACTGCGGCCCCCACCCAGAAAAGGGCAGAGGAGAGCCCGAAGGTGGGACATCCGACAGCCACAGTGTAGACACCCCAGGGTGCCGTGGCGGCAAGCCCGCAGGCTCCGCCGGCAGCCGACCACACCAGGGCAGACCGAGCCCTGGGCCCGGAGATCCAAGGGCCCCCCACCCCCCAACCGGGGCCCAGCAAGGCCAGTAGGGCCAGGCCCCGCCAAGCGACCGCCGAGAGTGGGCCAGCGCTCACCCGAGCATCCTACCCTGGCGCGAGAAACCACCAATGCACCGGCGGCATCCTCCACCGGCAGGGCATGGTGGTGGGGTGGGGGTCGACTGAGATGATGAGTGAGGTGGAGTCTAAGGCCCGACCTGACACATAGACGTAGACAAACAAGCACACATATACACAAGCATACGTTCCCACCCTCATGCACGCAACGAATATTCTCACCCTCGCCCCACATGTAGACACACAAAAATGGACATGGTACCCACACTCACACTCCCTATATGCACTCTATACTCCTAGATCCAGGCACCACCACCCCCAGAGGGGTAATCAGCGCCCGATCCCGGAGCTGAACCCCCTTCGCTCTGGCGTGGGGACAGGAAGACCACCCCGGTCCCCGCAGCAGCAGAGAAGACCACCAGCCCAGACCCCGACCGGGCGGCCAGCTCATCCTCGCAGCCCCCGGCCCCGGACAGAGAACAGAGAACAGGGGTGTGAGATAAAAAAAATAAAAAAAAGAGACCCCATGCTTCACCTCACCCGCTCAAATGTAGTGTTGGTGTGTGTTGTTCTAAGGTGCTTTAAAACAGGGGTGCTTTAATTAAATATGTCTAAATTCATATAATTTTGTTTTAACTCCTGCGTAATGACTTTATGCAGGCTAATTTCAGTTCTTATCTCCATTGACGAGAGGGAAATATTTAATGTAAATGTGTATATCGAAATGAAAACAGAGTTTAAAAATCCTTGTTTACATCATTACTTTTCTCACTCCAGGAAAAAGAGTACGTACGCACAGTCAAAAGCATCCATACGGTGTGCACATTTACGCCAAGTTTATTTTTTATAAATCCAAATACGTGTGTGGAAAACGGCCATTTTCCACGCACGTATTTGGAACGTTTATACATGAGGCCCCTGAACCTCTCTTGTCACAAAAAGTCAATCAAGCCTTCTGCCGGAAAATGGCTCAGTGGAGTGGCCTGTCATCATGATGGTTCTGGAGGTTACAGCCAATGCTGGACAAAAGATTAGTACCCTTATTGACCTAGCTTCAGAAACCAACTATATCACTCATGAGGCAGCTGATCGATTTAACCTCAGAAGTGAAGATATCACACTCGTGGTCCATGGTGTCAGAGGCATGAAAGTCCTTGTAAAAACAAGCGTTACCTGCTAAAGATCCGAGTCAGGACTTCAAGAGTCACCCTCAAGTCCCACCAGTTGATCTGCTATAGTCTGGACAACATTGCAGACATCCACAGACATGTGACAGCCAAATAATTGCATAAGTTCTTCCCAGATGTTCCTCTCATTGAACTGGTGAGGCCAAGAGAGATCCACCTCCTGATAAGTCACAAGGAGGGTCAGTTGGCTCCCCAAAAAATCTGCACTGTGGGAGACCTCGTGCTGTGGGATGGACCACTAGGAAAGACAGTTGCTGTTACCCATGTTGTCCAGACTATGCTCTTTGAAGAGATTTCACAAGGTCCATGAGGACTGCTGCTGAGAAGTATGAAGAACTCACTTGTGTAGACCCTGTTCATCCTCCAAGTCAGCAAGCCTCATTAACAGAACTCTGCATGACCTCTTGCGTTCCTTACCACCTGAAAAGCAATGGAAGTGGCCAGAGTACTTACCTGAGCTGGTGTACACCTATAATGTGACACCTCATTCCTCCACTGGTTACTCCCCTTGCTATATGCTGTTTGGGATGCAGCCACATTTACGAGTTGATGCCTTGTTGGGCCAGGAGCCAGTGCTGGAGAAGGAGCCTGCCTGGTTGTCTGTCCATAAGGAGCGGCTTTGGGATGCTCGTGCCCAGCCACATGAGTACGCTGAAAGGAAGGCAGCAGATCTAGTTGCCAAGCGTGAGAGTACCCCACTCAGAGGTAGCAGTTGGTCAGCAGGTGTACTTACGATATCGTTCCCCAGGATGGAACAAGGTACAGGATGCCTGGGCACCCACAGCCTATAAGGTGATGGAGATGCATGGTACGACCTACACTATGGAGCCAGTATGAAGCGGTCCTGCAAAAAGATTACATAGATAAGGCATTAGGCACTGTCCGAGACCAGTCCCAATGCCACTGAGAAAAGTGAGACCTGTAGAAGAAGCACCTACCTCCGTGTTGGTGGATGAGATGCCTTCTTTAGATGCAGAATGTGTGCTTGTGGAAGAAACCAGATGGCCTGAGGAAGACCTAGTGCTTGAGAAGTCATAGCAGCCAGATGTGGAACCAGACAGCTCTGTTGAGGTTGGAGTTGAAGAAGCACAGGAAAGATATAATGATGCACAAATGAATAATGAAGCGAGTGTTGTTGGAGAGCGCTCTCTGCCTGATACTGAGAGAACTGATTCACCTTCAGACGTGATGTTGACCAGACCAGTTCCTGTTCCCCGAAAGCCTTGGGCAGAGAGTACTCATGTGGATGCGCCCCGTTCCTACACCACGCAAGACCCAGCGGTCAACTGCTGGTGTTCACAGTAACCCAAACAGACTGCCTAAATCAGCTTATAATGCTGTGTCCTTCAGTCCCGATGTCCTTTCCCAAGTGTTAACAAGTATGGTCTTGTACACATCCGGTAAACTACAAGGAGCAGTGAATGATTAAAGGGTGTTTGCAGTCATCGAGGACGTTGACTGTAGGCAGGGGAGAGTGTAAGCAGGGAAGGATTCACCTGATACTTGATTAAATTCCCCAGTAATTCACCTTTGTTGCTTTAAATAAGTTATGTGCGCTGTCGCCTTTAAAGGAATCCCCGGGTATTAAGACATGTATAGCTTAATATAACGTAAATTATGTCTCTTATTTAAATATGTAGTAGAAAACCCATGAAAATGTATGTTATTTAAATAAAATCGACATTATTTTTGGACTATGGGGGACGCCATTATTTTGTGTGCACAGAACATTCTGCGTTGATGATGTCAAATGGTTGCACTCGGTGAGCTACTGGCGCTTTTTACCACAACACAACTCAAAATACACATCTCAGAAAATAAAATACTGATACGATACCACATTGTGTGTAATTTTGAGTCAAAGCTGCAACGAGAAGCAATGTAAGACTTCATTTCCCAGCAACAAGAAGAGGAGAAAAGAATGGGAAGATGCCTGTGGACGAATAAAACTTCCTGAAGACTCCTTTTTTCTCTCCACTTTAGCCCTGATGCCTTTGAGTCTTTTAGTAGACCACAGCTACTGAAAGAGCTTACAAATGGCAGAGACAAGAAACACTAGATGCTATCTGTTAGGATGTAAACATGCCGATGCTAATCATGATGCTAGAGGAGTTTCTCAGCGCGGATTTCCCTCAATTTATACTCCTTGTGGGGAAAAATCCATGGTATTCGGTTTAAACCTATACTTATATCCATCGCCACCTGTAAGCTCTTTCAGTAGCTGTGGTCATCATTGGTATTTTATTTTCCAAGTTATCTATTCCGAGATGTTGTGTTAAAGACAGCAACAGGTAGTGCTAGTAGCTCACCAAGGGCAACCATTTTACATCATCAGAATAATGCCCCCCCCCCCCCCCCCCCCCCCCCCCATAGTCCAGCATTTGTATAAAACAATGTGATTTTTTTTTTATAACATAAATCTTTAATGGGTTTTCTACTACATATTTCAGTAAGAGACATCATTTACGTTCTATTAAGCCATACAAGTCTTAATACCCAGGGATCCCTTTAAGAGTTCAGACTGAAAGAGAGCAGTTAGAAACACGAGTTACACAGAGGAAGAAATAGTTCATATAAAGCTGGAAATTTCCTCTCTTTTACAGTTTTATCAACTTGTGAGTGTGTGGTGATTACAGTCGTGTTATTGAGTGGATGGTTTAATTCGCCGATCATACAAGCGTTGTATTCCTGCACGTGAGAGATCTCCCGTGGGGGAGGGGAATTCAGATCACGTTGATTTAGATTGAGCTTGAGTTAACCTAAAATATGTTGTAAGAGTTGTTAAAATGCGAAATAACGCTGTTTATTTCATATATTAACTGAACTTGCAGTAACTCTTGTCCTAGAGAGGAGAGAAACGATACGTGACATCACACAGGTGCCAATTACCACGTGACCTATTTGTGTGTGCTTCAGAGGTTTAATAAGAGTGGGAGAATTAAATGAAGAAAACTCAAAGTGTGTTTCTGTATATGGCATGAAAAGTATTATACCCTCTGTAAAGTGTGTACAGATACCTTTAGTCTATTTACTGAATATGCTCAATAGCCACTGTGAAACCTGACAAGTCACAGTAACTCAAACCGTTTGAGTAAACCGATTGCCTTAAACCGTTTGAGGAAACTGATTGCCTTAAACCGTTTGAGTAAACTGATTGCCTTAAAAACCCGGAACGTTAGGTTAACTCAAATGGTTTAAGTTTTTAAAACTAACAATTATGAGTGCTCTGAGCTTATTTCAGTTGAGTTCACTAAAATAAGAAATTAAGTGATTAATTGAGTGATAATTGTGCATTAGTGATGAACATCTGCTGTTAACAAACAGAATCACTGAAGAAAAAGAAACACAAGAACAACTAACTTTAGTAACAGCCTTAGATAAAATCAACTGAAATAAAATACATTAAATTTCTCAAGATCTGATTAAAACCCCACAAACAGCATCACCAGCTCCACTTATTAATAACCAGACTGACTTTATTTCTATCAGACATCTACAGAAGAACTTATTGAGAATTAACTAAGGTTTAGATGTTGATTTAGTTTCATTTGAAGTAACCATGTTAGAGATCAGTGTCTGCTTTGTTTCAGACTCTTGACCCTTGTCTAATCTCTGATTAAATGGATGTTGTATCGATTATAGTAAAAGTGATTCTAATAGCCAGTGGTTCTGTGTCAGTTAATATAAAGGACTTTCCAAACAGTTTGTCCACAAAACGTTTTCATCTATGGTAGTAATTAGACTCACACCGACATCAAGAATCAGCTTATGAACCTCAACAATGGTGACAATTGAAAAAAAGAATAAAAAATTCGTGCTGCAATGAGTGCTAGGAGCCATGGATGAGTTTTGTACTATGCTAGTACCCAGCATATGATGAGACCTTAAATGATGTTGATAATATGTCCACTGATATTTGAACTAGTTTTTAACCTTGTAAGGAGGTTCCATGAACATGAACCATTTTGGACAAGCAGAACACGTCAAAAAAGGACGTCATAAAAACTTACATTCTGGCTCCTCAGTGGACGTCTTTTCAACGTGTGCAAAGACATCAAAAAGACGTTCTTTGGATGTAACTTTGCCCAGTGGGTATGTTCATTATTACATCAAACAACAAAACACCTCAGTCGCTTAGGAGACATTCTTGTTTACGCCTGCTCCGGCAGTGAAACAATAACGGTCAGACTGTTACAGCTCACTCATGGCGGATCTAAGGTTAGATGGCTATGACAATCAACTATCGTGGGAGCAGCCTTGGTCTTTGTGATGTCACACAGACAAGAAGCTGAGAACTTCTTGATTTGAGAAAGGGATAATGATTTTAGGAGATTAATTAAAAAAAAAAAAAAAAAAGCTAGGTGGATTTTTATCATTATAGGGTGGTTGTGTACACATGCTGTCAACACACATTTATGTTCATGTTAAAGTGCATTTTGCATCCGATAACCCCTTTAAATATTAATTCAGAGACCAGTCTCTTTGAGTCTCCTGCTTCTCACACTCTAACACTCTCACAATGGTCTCCTTTAAAGTTTTGGAAGAGATCTCATCATCACACATTGTGCTCAGATTTTTTTCTTAGAGACTCTAGTCGTCTCATATTTGTCTAGTATCTGTCTAATATCTATCTGTCAAATATATTTGTCTAGTATTTGTCTAATATCAGTGGACATATTATCAACATCATTTAAGGTCTCATCATATGCTGGGTACTAGCATAGTACAAAACTCATCCATGGCTCCTAGCATGCATTGCAGCATGATTTTTTTATTCTTTTTTTCAATTGTCACCATTGTTGAGGTTCATAAGCTGATTCTTGATGTCGGTGTGAGTCTAATTACTACCATAGATGAAAACTTTTTGTGGACAAACTGTTTGGAAAGTCCTTTATATTAACTGACACAGAACCACTGGCTATTAGAATCACTTTTACTATAATCGATACAACATCCATTTAATCAGAGATTAGACAAGGGTCAAGAGTCTGAAGCAAAGCAGACACTGATCTCTAACATAGTTACTTCAAATGAAACTAAATCAACATCTAAACCTTAGTTAATTCTCAATAAGTTCTTCTGTAGATGTCTGATAGAAATAAAGTCAGACTCTAGTGGTCTCATATTTGTCTACTTTAAAGCTTTAGAAAAGATCTCAACAACATCACAACTAGTTTAGAGCTTCTAAGAACACCAATGCTGTGTTTAGTGCAACTAAGCAAATGAAGAGAAAGCAAGGCCACAGATGCTGAAAAGCTTCTTTCTCAGTGAGAGAAAGTTGTTTTATGCAATTTTAACAGTAAAACTTAAGTAATGGAAAGATGTTTCTTTCTCATGAAATGTAATGTCATTTGCAATGCTGAAGACAGATTTTCATGTTTTGGAGCTTTTTTTGCAGAGAAAGTCATGTTGGAGCTTCAATGCAAAGTATAGAAAATTTAGAGCTTCTAAGAACCCAAATCCTGTGTGTAGTGCAATTAAGCAAATGAAGAGAAAGCAAGGCCTCAGATGCTGAAAAGCTTCTTTCTCAGTGAGAGAAAGTTGGTTTATGCAATTTTAAGAGTAAAGCTTTAGTACATGAAATATGTTTATTTCTCATGAAATGTAATGTTAATTGTAATGCAGAAGGCAGATTTGAATGTTTTAGAGCTTTTTTTTGCAGAGAAAGTCATGTAAGAGGTTCAATGAACAGAATAGCTAGTTTAGAGCCTCTAAGAACACAAATGCTGTGTTTAGTGCAACTAGCAAATGAAGAGAAAGCAAGGCCTCAGATGCTGAAAAGCTTCTTTCTCAGTGAGAGAAAGTTGGTTTATGCAATTCTAAGAGTAAAGCTTTAGTACATGAAAGATGTTTATTTCTTATGAAATGTAATGTTATTTGCAATACAGAAGACTGATTTTCATGTTTTAGAGCTTTTTGCAGAGCAAGTCATTTTAGAGCTTCAATGCACAGAATTACTAGTTTAGAGCTTCTAAGAACACAAATGCTGTGTGTAGTTTAACTAAGCAAATGAAGAGAAAGCAAGGCCTCAGATGCTGAAAAGCTTCTTTCTAAGTGAAAGTTGATTTATGCAATTTTAAGAGTAAAGCTAAAGTACATGAAAGATGTTTATTTCTCTTGAAATATAATGTTAATTGTACGTGTAGAAGGATATTAATGTTTTAGAGATTTTTTTGCAGAGAAAGTCATGTTGGAGATTCAAAACAAAGAATCACAAATTTAGAGCTTCTAAGAACCCAAATGCTGTGTTTAGTGAAACTAAGCAAATGAAGAGAAAGGAAGGTCTCAGATGCTGAAAAGCCTCTTTCTCAGTGAGAGAAAGTTGGTATAAGCAATTTTTAGAGTAAAGCTCAAAGTACATGAAAGATGTTTATTTCTTCTGAAATGTAATGTTATTCGCAATGCAGAAGACTGATTTTCATTTTTTAGAGCTTTTTGCAGAGCAAGACATGTTAGAGCTTCAATTCACAGAATTGGTAGTTTAGAGCCTCTAAAGAACACAAATGCTGTGTTTAGTGCAACTAAGCAAATGAAGAGAAAGCAAGGCCACAGATGCTGAAAAGTCTCTTTCTCAGTGAGAGAAAGTTAATTTATGGAATTTTAAGAGTAACGCTCAAGTACACGAAAGAGGTTTCCTTTTCATGAAACGTAATGTTATTTGCAATGCAGTAAACAGATTTTCATGTTTTAGAGCTTTTTTGCAGAGAAAGTCATGTTGGAGATTCAAAACAAAGAATCGCAAATTTAGAGCATCTAAGAACACAAATGCTGTGTTTAGTGCAACTAAGCAAATGAAGCAAAAAGCCAGGCCACAGATGCTGAAAAGCTTCTTTCTCAGTCAGAGAAAGTTGGTTTATGCAATTTAAGAGTAAAAAACAAAGAATCGCAAATTTAGAGCTTTCTAAGAACACTAATGCTGTGTTTAGTGCAACTAAGCAATTGAAGCAAAAAGCCAGGCCACAGATGCTGAAAATCTTCTTTCTCAGTGAGAGAAAGTTGGTTTATGCAATTTTTAGAGTAAAGCTTAAGTACATGAAAGATGTTTATTTCTTCTGAAATGTAATTTTATTCGCAATGCAGAAGACTGATTTTCATTTTTTAGAGCTTTTTGCAGAGCAAGACATGTTAGAGCTTCAATTCACAGAATTGGTAGTTTAGAGCCTCTAAAGAACACAAATGCTGTGTTTAGTGCAACTAAGCAAATGAAGAGAAAGCAAGGCCACAGATGCTGAAAAGCCTCTTTCTCAGTGAGAGAAAGTTGGTATATGCAATTTTTAGAGTAACGCTTAAGTACATGAAAGATGTTTATTTCTTCTGAAATGTAATGTTATTTGCAATGCAGAAGACTGATTTTTATGTTTTACAGCTTTTTTGCAGAGAAAGTCATATAAGAGGTTCAAAACAAAGAATCGTAAATTTAGAGCTTCTAAGAACACAATTGCTGTGTTTAGTGCAACTAAGCAAATGAAGCAAAAAGCCAGGCCACAGATGCTGAAAAGCTTCTTTCTCAGTGACAGAAAGTTGGTTTATGCAATTTTTAGAGTAAAGCTTAAGTACATGAAAGATGTTTATTTCTTCTGAAATTTAATTTTATTCGCAATGCAGAAGACTGATTTTCATTTTTTAGAGCTTTTTGCAGAGCAAGACATGTTAGAGCTTCAATTCACAGAATTGGTAGTTTAGAGCCTCTAAAGAACACAAATGCTGTGTTTAGTGCAACTAAGCAAATGAAGCAAAAAGCCAGGCCACAGATGCTGAAAAGCTTCTTTCTCAGTGAGAGAAAATTGATTTATGCTATTGTAAGAGTAAAGCTTAAGTACATGAAAGATGTTTTTTCTCATAAAATGTAATGTTAATTGTAATGCAGAAGGTTGATTTGAATGTTTTAGAGCCTTTTTTGCAGAGAAAGTCATGTTGGAGATTCAAAACAAAGAATAACAAATTTAGAGCTTCTATGAACCAAAATGCTGTGTTTAGTGAAACTAAGCAAATGAAGAGAAAGGAAGGTCTCAGATGCTGAAAAGCCTCTTTCTCAGTGAGAGAAAGTTGGTATATGCAATTTTTAGAGTAAAGCTCAAGTACATTAAAGATGTTTATTTCTTCTGAAATGTAATGTTAATTGTAATGTAGAAGACAGATGAACGCAAGGCCTCAGATGCTGAAAAGCCTCTTTCTCAGTGAGAGAAAGTTGATTAATGCAATTTTTAGAGTAAAGCTTAAGTACATGAAAGAGGTTTCTTTCTCATGAAATGTAATGTTATTTGCAATGCAGAAGACTGATTTTCATGTTTTAGAGCTTTTTTTGCAGAGAAAGTCATGTTGGAGTTTCAATGCAAAGAATCGAAAATTTAGAGCTTCTAAGAACCCAAATGCTGTCTGTAGTGCAACTAAGCAAATGAAGAGAAAGCAAGGCCTCAGATGCTGAAAAGCCTCTTTCTCAGTGAGAGAAAGTTGGTTTATGCAATTTTAGAGTAAAGCTTTAGTACATGAAAGATGTTTATTTCTCATGAAATGTAATGTTAATTGTACTGCAGAAGGCAGATTTGAATGTTTTAGAGCTATTTTTTGCAGAGAAAGTCATGTAAGAGGTTCAATGAACGGAATTGCTAGTTTAAACCCTCTTAGAACACTAATGCTGTGTTTAGTGCAACTAAGCAAATGAAGAGAATGCCAGGCCACAGATGCTGAAATGCTTCTTTCTCAGTGAGAGAAAGTTGTTTTTTGCAATTTTAAGTGTAAAGCGCAAGTACATGAAAGATGTTTCTCATGAACTGTAATGTTATTTGCAATGCAGAAGACAGATTTTCATGTGTTAAAGTTTTTTTGCAGAGCAAGTCATGTTTGAGCTTCAAGGCATATTATCATGAGTTTAAACCTTCTAAGAGCACGAATGCTGTGTTTAGTGCAACTAAGCAAATGAAGAGAATGCAAGGCCACAGATGCTGAAAAGCTTCTTTCTCAGTGAGAGAAAGTTGGTTTATGCAATTTTAAGAGTAAAGCTCAAGTACATGAAAGATGTTTCTTTCTCATGAAATGTAATCTTATTTGAAATGCAGAAGACAGATTTTCATGTGTTAAAGTTTTTTTGCAGAGCAAGTCATGTTTGAGACAAAATGCACATTATCACTAGTTTAAACCTTCTAAAAACACTAATGCTGTGTTTAGTGCAACTTAAGCAAATTAAGAGAATGCAAGGCCACAGATGCTGAAAAGCTTCTTTCTCAGTGAGAGAAAGTTGGTTTATGCAATTTTAAGAGTAAAGCTCAAGTACATGAAAGATGTTTCTTTCTCATGAAATGTAATCTTATTTGAAATGCAGAAGACTGATTTTTATGTTTTACAGCTTTTTTGCAGAGAAAGTCATATAAGAGGTTCAAAACAAAGAATCGCAAATTTAGAGCTTTCTAAGAACACAAATGCTGTGTTTAGTGCAACTAAGCAAATGAAGCAAAAAGCCAGGCCACAGATGCTGAAAATCTTCTTTCTCAGTGAGAGAAAGTTGGTTTATGCAATTTTTAGAGTAAAGCTTAAGTACAGGAAAGATGTTTATTTCTTCTGAAATGTAATTTTATTCGCAATGCAGAAGACTGATTTTCATTTTTTAGAGCTTTTTGCAGAGCAAGACATGTTAGAGCTTCAATTCACAGAATTGGTAGTTTAGAGCCTCTAAAGAACACAAATGCTGTGTTTAGTGCAACTAAGCAAATGAAGAGAAAGCAAGGCCACAGATGCTGAAAAGCCTCTTTCTCAGTGAGAGAAAGTTGGTTTTTGCAATTTTAAGAGTAAAGCTCAAGTACATGAAAGATGTTTCTTTCTCATGAAATGTAATCTTATTTGAAATGCAGAAGACAGATTTCCGTGTGTTAAAGTTTTTTTGCAGAGCAATTCATGTTTGAGACTAAATGCACATTATCATTAGTTTAAACCTTCTAAAAACACTAATGCTGTGTTTAGTGCAACGTAAGCAAATGAAGCAAAAAGCCAGGCCACAGATGCTGAAAATCTTCTTTCTCAGTGTGAGAAAGTTGGTTTATGCAATTTTTAGAGTAAAGCTTAAGTACAGGAAAGATGTTTATTTCTTCTGAAATGTAATTTTATTCGCAATGCAGAAGACTGATTTTCATTTTTTAGAGCTTTTTGCAGAGCAAGATATGTTTGAGACTCAATGCACATTATCACTAGTTTAAACCTTCTAAAAACACTAATGCTGTGTTTAGTGCAACGTAAGCAAATTAAGAGAATGCAAGGTTACAGATGCTGAAAAACTTCTTTCTCAGTGAGACAAAGTTGTTTTATGCAATTTTAAGTGTAAAGCTCAAATACATGAAAGATGTTTCTTTCTCATGAACTGTAATGTTATTTGCAATGCAGAAGACAGATTTTAAAGTTTTTTTGCAGAGCAAGTCGTGTTTGAGCTTCAAGGCACATTATCACGAGTTTAAACCTTCTAAGAGCACGAATGCTGTGTTTAGTGCAACGTAAGCAAATTAAGAGAATGCAAGGCCACAGATGCTGAAAAACTTCTTTCTCAGTGAGACAAAGTTGTTTTATGCAATTTTAAGTGTAAAGCTCAAGTACATGAAAGATGTTTCTTTCTCATGAACTGTAATGTTATTTGCAATGCAGAAGACAAATTTTCATGTGTTAAAGTTTTTTTGCAGAGCAAGTCATGTTTGAGACAAAATGCACATTATCACTAGTTTAAACCTTCTAAAAACACTAATGCTGTGTTTAGTGCAACTTAAGCAAATTAAGAGAATGCAAGGCCACAGATGCTGAAAAACGTCTTTCTCAGTGACAGAAAGCTGGTTTATGCAATTTTTAGAGTAAAGCTCAAGTACATCAAAGATGTTTCTTTCTCATGAAATGTAATCTTATTTGCAATGCAACAGACAGATTTTCAAGTTTTTTTGCACAGCAAGTCGTGTTTGAGCTAAAATGCACATTATCAATAGTTTAAACCTTCTAAAAACTTTAATGCTGTGTTTAGTGCAACGTAAGCAAATTAAGAGACTGCAAGGCCACAGATGCTGAAAAACTTCTTTCTCAGTGAGACAAAGTTGTTTTATGCAATTTTAAGTGTAAAGCTCAAGTACATGAAAGATGTTTCTTTCTCATGAACTGTAATGTTATTTGCAATGCAGAAGACAGATTTTCAAGTGTTAAAGTTTTTTTGCAGAGCAAGTCATGTTTGAGACTCAATGCACATTATCACTAGTTTAAACCTTCTAAAAACACTAATGCTGTGTTTAGTGCAACGTAAGCAAATTAAGAGAATGCAAGGCCACAGATGCTGAAAAACTTCTTTCTCAGTGAGACAAAGCTGGTTTATGCAATTTTAAGAGAAAAGCTCAAGTATATGAAAGGTGTTTCTTTCTCATGAAATGTAATGTTATTTGCAATGCAGAAGACAGATTTTCAAGTTTTTTTGCAGAGCAAGTCGTGTTTGAGCTTCAATGCACATTATCACTAGTTTAAACCTTCTTAGAACACTAATGCTGTGTTTAGTGCAACTAAGCAAATGAAGAGAATGCCAGGCCACAGATGCTGAAATGCTTCTTTCTCAGTGAGAGAAAGTTGTTTTATGCAATTTTAAGTGTAAAGCTCAAGTACATGAAAGATGTTTCTTTCTCATGAACTGTAATGTTATTTGCAATGCAGAAGATAGATTTTCATGTGTTAAAGTTTTTTTGCAGAGCAAGTCATGTTTGAGCTTCAAGGCCCATTATCACGAGTTTAAACCTTCTAAGAGCACGAATGCTGTGTTTAGTGCAACGTAAGCAAATTAAGAGAATGCAAGGCCACAGATGCTGAAAAACTTCTTTCTCAGTGAGACAAAGCTGGTTTATGCAATTTTAAGAGAAAAGCTCAAGTATATGAAAGATGTTTCTTTCTCATGAAATGTAATGTTATTTGCAATGCAGAAGACAGATTTTCAAGTTTTTTTGCAGAGCAAGTCGTGTTTGAGCTAAAATGCACATTATCACTAGTTTAAACCTTCTAAAAACACTAATGCTGTGTTTAGTGCAACGTAAGCAAATGAAGAGAATGCAAGGCCACAGATGCTGAAAGCTTCTTTCTCAGTGAGAGAAAGCTGGTTTATGCAATTTTAAGAGAAAAGCTCAAGTATTTGAAAGATGTTTCTTTCTCATGAAATGTAATGTTATTTGCAATGCAGAAGACAAATTTTCATGTGTTAAAGTTTTTTTGCAGAGCAAGTCATGTTTGAGACAAAATGCACATTATCACTAGTTTAAACCTTCTAAAAACACTAATGCTGTGTTTAGTGCAACTTAAGCAAATTAAGAGAATGCAAGGCCACAGATGCTGAAAAACGTCTTTCTCAGTGACAGAAAGCTGGTTTATGCAATTTTTAGAGTAAAGCTCAAGTATATGAAAGATGTTTCTTTCTCATGAAAAGTAATGTTATTTGCAATGCAGAAGACAGATTTTCAAGTTTTTTTGCAGAGCAAATCGTGTTTGAGCTTCAATGCACATTATCACTAGTTTAAACCTTCTTAGAACACTAATGCTTTGTTTATTGCAACTAAGCAAATTAAGAGAATGCAAGACCACAGATGCTGAAAAGCTTCTTTCTCAGTGAGAGAAAGTTGGTTTATGCAATTTTAAGAGTAAAGCTCAAGTACATCAAAGATGTTTCTTTCTCATGAAATGTAATGTTATTTGCAATGCAGAAGACAGATTTTCAAGTTTTTTTGCAGAGCAAGTCGTGTTTGAGCTTAAATGCACATTATCACTAGTTTAAACCTTCTAAAAACACTAATGCTGTGTTTAGTGCAACGTAAGCAAATTAAGAGAATGCAAGGCCACAGATGCTGAAAAACTTCTTTCTCAGTGAGACAAAGTTGTTTTATGCAATTTTAAGAGTAAAGCTCAAGTACATGAAAGATGTTTCTTTCTCATGAAATGTAATGTTATTTGCAATGCAGAAGACAGATTTTCAAGTTTTTTTGCAGAGCAAGTCGTGTTTGAGCTAAAATGCACATTATCACTAGTTTAAACCTTCTAAAAACACTAATGCTGTGTTTAGTGCAACGTAAGCAAATTAAGAGAATGCAAGGCCACAGATGCTGAAAAACTTCTTTCTCAGTGAGACAAAGTTGTTTTATGCAATTTTAAGTATAAAGCTCAAGTACATGAAAGATGTTTCTTTCTCATGAACTGTAATGTTATTTGCAATGCAGAAGACAAATTTTCATGTGTTAAAGTTTTTTGCAGAGCAAGTCATGTTTGAGCTTCAAGGCACATTATCACGAGTTTAAACCTTCTAAGAGCACGAATGCTGTGTTTAGTGCAACTAAACAAATGAAGAGAATGCAAGGCCACAGATGCTGAAAGCTTCTTTCTCTGTGAGAGAAAGCTGGTTTATGCAGTTTTAAGTTTAAAGCTCAAGTACATGAAAGATGTTTCTTTCTCATGAACTGTAATGTTATTTGCAATGCAGAAAACAGATTATCATGTGTTAAAGTTTTTTTGCAGAGCAAGTCATGTTTGAGACTCAATGCACATTATCACTAGTTTAAACCTTATAAAAACACTAATGCTGTGTTTAGTGCAACGTAAGCAAATTAAGAGAATGCAAGGCCACAGATGCTGAAAACCTTCTTTCTCAGTGAGACAAAGCTGGTTTATGCAATTTTAAGAGTAAAGCTCAAGTACATCAAAGATGTTTCTTTCTCATGAAATGTAATCTTATTTGCAATGCAACAGACAGATTTTCAAGTTTTTTTGCAGAGCAAGTCATGTTTGAGCTAAAATGCACATTATAACTAGTTTAAACCTTCTACAAACACTAATGCTGTGTTTAGTGCAACGTAAGCAAATTAAGAGAATGCAAGGCCACAGATGCTGAAAAACTTCTTTCTCAGTGAGACAAAGTTGTTTTATGCAATTTTAAGTGTAAATTTCAAGTACATGAAAGATGTTTCTTTCTCATGAACTGTAATGTTATTTGCAATGCAGAAGACAGATTTTCAAGCGTTAAAGTTTTTTTGCAGAGCAAGTCATGTTTGAGACTCAATGCACATTATCACTAGTTTAAACCTTCTAAAAACACTAATGCTGTGTTTACTGCAACGTAAGCAAAGGAAGAGAATGCAAGGCCACAGATGCTGAAAAACTTCTTTCTCAGTGAGACAAAGCTGGTTTATGCAATTTTAAGAGAAAAGCTCAAGTATATGAAAGATGTTTCTTTCTCATGAAAAGTAATGTTATTTGCAATGCAGAAGACAGATTTTCAAGTTTTTTTGCAGAGCAAGTCGTGTTTGAGCTAAAATGCACATTATCACTAGTTTAAACCTTCTAAAAACACTAATGCTGTGTTTAGTGCAACGTAAGCAAATTAAGAGAATGCAAGGCCACAGATGCTGAAAAACTTCTTTCTCAGTGAGACAAAGTTGTTTTATGCAATTTTAAGTGTAAAGCTCAAATACATGAAAGATGTTTCTTTCTCATGAACTGTAATGTTATTTGCAATGCAGAAGACAGATTTTCATGTGTTAAAGTTTTTTTGCAGAGCAAGTCATGTTTGAGACTCAATGCACATTATCACTAGTTTAAACCTTATAAAAACACTAATGCTGTGTTTAGTGCAACGTAAGCAAATTAAGAGAATGCAAGGCCACAGATGCTGAAAAACTTCTTTCTCAGTGAGACAAAGCTGGTTTATGCAATTTTAAGAGAAAAGCTCAAGTATATGAAAGATGTTTCTTTCTCATGAAATGTAATGTTATTTGCAATGCAGAAGACAGATTTTCAAGTTTTTTTGCAGAGCAAGTCGTGTTTGAGCTTCAATGCACATTATCACTAGTTTAAACCTTCTTAGAACACTAATGCTGTGTTTAGTGCAACTAAGCAAATGAAGAGAATGCAAGGCCACAGATGCTGAAAGCTTCTTTCTCAGTGAGAGAAAGCTGGTTTATGCAATTTTAAGAGAAAAGCTCAAGTATTTGAAAGATGTTTCTTTCTCATGAAATGTAATGTTATTTGCAATGCAGAAGACAGATTTTCATGTGTTAAAGTTTTTTTGCAGAGCAAGTCATGTTTGAGACTCAATGCACATTATCACTAGTTTAAACCTTCTAAAAACACTAATGCTGTGTTTAGTGCAACGTAAGCAAATTAAGAGAATGCAAGGCCACAGATGCTGAAAAACTTCTTTCTCAGTGAGACAAAGCTGGTTTATGCAATTTTAAGAGAAAAGCTCAAGTATATGAAAGATGTTTCTTTCTCATGAAATGTAATGTTATTTGCAATGCAGAAGACAGATTTTCAAGTTTTTTTGCAGAGCAAGTCGTGTTTGAGCTTCAATGCACATTATCACTAGTTTAAACCTTCTTAGAACACTAATGCTGTGTTTAGTGCAACTAAGCAAATGAAGCGAATGCCAGGCCACAGATGCTGAAATGCTTCTTTCTCAGTGAGACAAAGCTGGTTTATGCAATTTTAAGAGAAAAGCTCAAGTATATGAAAGATGTTTCTTTCTCATGAAATGTAATGTTATTTGCAATGCAGAAGACAGGTTTTTAAGTTTTTTTGCAGAGCAAGTCGTGTTTGAGCTTCAATGCACATTATCACTAGTTTAAACCTTCTAAAAACACTAATGCTGTGTTTAGTGCAACGTAAGCAAATTAAGAGAATGCAAGGCCACAGATGCTGAAAAACTTCTTTCTCAGTGAGACAAAGTTGTTTTATGCAATTTTAAGTGTAAAGCTCAAATACATGAAAGATGTTTCTTTTCTCATGAACTGTAATGTTATTTGCAATGCAGAAGACAGATTTTCATGTGTTAAAGTTTTTTTGCAGAGCAAGTCATGTTTGAGCTTCAAGGCCCATTATCACGAGTTTAAACCTTCTAAGAGCACGAATGGTGTGTTTAGTGCAACGTAAGCAAATTAAGAGAATGCAAGGCCACAGATGCTGAAAAACTTCTTTCTCAGTGAGACAAAGCTGGTTTATGCAATTTTAAGAGAAAAGCTCAAGTACATGAAAGATGTTTCTTTCTCATGAAATGTAATGTTATTTGCAATGCAGAAGACAGATTTTCAAGTTTTTTTGCAGAGCACGTCGTGTTTGAGCTAAAATGCACATTATCACTAGTTTAAACCTTCTAAAAACACTAATGCTGTGTTTAGTGCAACGTAAGCAAATTAAGAGAATGCAAGGCCACAGATGCTGAAAAACTTCTTTCTCAGTGAGACAAAGTTGGATTATGCAATTTTAAGTGTAAAGCTCAAGTACATGAAAGATGTTTCTTTCTCATGAACTGTAATGTTATTTGCAATGCAGAAGACAGATTTTCATGTGTTAAAGTTTTTTTGCAGAGCAAGTCGTGTTTGAGCTAAAATGCACATTATCACTAGTTTAAACCTTCTAAAAACACTAATGCTGTGTTTAGTGCAACGTAAGCAAATTAAGAGAATGCAAGGTTACACATGCTGAAAAACTTCTTTCTCAGTGAGACAAAGTTGTTTTATGCAATTTTAAGTGTAAAGCTCAAATACATGAAAGATGTTTCTTTCTCATGAACTGTAATGTTATTTGCAATGCAGAAGACAGATTTTCATGTGTTAAAGTTTTTTTGCAGAGCAAGTCATGTTTGAGCTTCAAGGCACATTATCACGAGTTTAAACCTTCTAAGAGCACGAATGCTGTGTTTAGTGCAACTAAGCAAATGAAGAGAATGCAAGGCCACAGATGCTGAAAGCTTCTTTCTCAGTGAGAGAAAGCTGGTTTATGCAATTTTAAGAGAAAAGCTCAAGTATTTGAAAGATGTTTCTTTCTCATGAAATGTAATGTTATTTGCAATGCAGAAGACAGATTTTCATGTGTTAAAGTTTTTTTGCAGAGCAAGTCATGTTTGAGACTCAATGCACATTATCACTAGTTTAAACCTTCTAAAAACACTAATGCTGTGTTTAGTGCAACGTAAGCAAATTAAGAGAATGCAAGGCCACAGATGCTGAAAAACTTCTTTCTCAGTGAGACAAAGCTGGTTTATGCAATTTTAAGAGAAAAGCTCAAGTATATGAAAGATGTTTCTTTCTCATGAAATGTAATGTTATTTGCAATGCAGAAGACAGATTTTCAAGTTTTTTTGCAGAGCAAGTCGTGTTTGAGCTTCAATGCACATTATCACTAGTTTAAACCTTCTTAGAACACTAATGCTGTGTTTAGTGCAACTAAGCAAATGAAGCGAATGCCAGGCCACAGATGCTGAAATGCTTCTTTCTCAGTGAGACAAAGCTGGTTTATGCAATTTTAAGAGAAAAGCTCAAGTATATGAAAGATGTTTCTTTCTCATGAAATGTAATGTTATTTGCAATGCAGAAGACAGGTTTTTAAGTTTTTTTGCAGAGCAAGTCGTGTTTGAGCTTCAATGCACATTATCACTAGTTTAAACCTTCTTAGAACACTAATGCTGTGTTTAGTGCAACTAAGCAAATGAAGAGAATGCCAGGCCACAGATGCTGAAATGCTTCTTTCTCAGTGAGAGAAAGTTGTTTTATGCAATTTTAAGTGTAAAGCTCAAGTACATGAAAGATGTTTCTTTCTCATGAACTGTAATGTTATTTGCAATGCAGAAGACAGATTTTCATGTGTTAAAGTTTTTTTGCAGAGCAAGTCATGTTTGAGACTCAATGCACATTATCACGAGTTTAAACCTTCTAAGAGCACGAATGCTGTGTTTAGTGCAACTAAGCAAATGAAGAGAATGCAAGGCCACAGATGCTGAAAGCTTCTTTCTCAGTGAGAGAAAGCTGTTTTATGCAGTTTTAAGTGTAAAGCTCAAGTACATGAAAGATGTTTCTTTCTCATGAACTGTAATGTTATTTGCAATGCAGAAGACAGATTATCATGTGTTAAAGTTTTTTTGCAGAGCAAGTCATGTTTGAGACTCAATGCACATTATCACTAGTTTAAACCTTCTAAAAACACTAATGCTGTGTTTAGTGCAACGTAAGCAAATTAAGAGAATGCAAGGCCACAGATGCTGAAAAACTTCTTTCTCAGTGAGACAAAGTTGTTTTATGCAATTTTAAGTGTAAAGCTCAAGTACATGAAAGATGTTTCTTTGTCATGAAATATAATCTTATTTGCAATGCAGAAGACAGATTTTCAAGCGTTAAAGTTTTTGTGCAGAGCAAGTCATGTTTGAGATTCAATGCACATTATAACTAGTTTAAACCTTCTAAAAACACTAATGCTGTGTTTACTGCAACGTAAGCAAATGAAGAGAATGCAAGGCCACAGATGCTGAAAAACTTCTTTCTCAGTGAGACAAAGCTGGTTTATGCAATTTTAAGAGAAAAGCTCAAGTATTTGAAAGATGTTTCTTTCTCATGAAATGTAATGTTATTTGCAATGCAGAAGACAGATTTTCAAGTTTTTTTGCAGAGCACGTCGTGTTTGAGCTAAAATGCACATTATCACTAGTTTAAACCTTCTAAAAACACTAATGCTGTGTTTAGTGCAACGTAAGCAAATTAAGAGAATGCAAGGCCACAGATGCTGAAAAACTTCTTTCTCAGTGAGACAAAGTTGTTTTATGCAATTTTAAGTGTAAAGCTCAAATACATGAAAGATGTTTCTTTCTCATGAACTGTAATGTTATTTGCAATGCAGAAGACAGATTTTCATGTGTTAAAGTTTTTTTGCAGACCAAGTCATGTTTGAGCTTCAAGGCACATTATCACGAGTTTAAACCTTCTAAGAGCACGAATGGTGTGTTTAGAACAACGTAAGCAAATTAAGAGAATGCAAGGCCACAGATGCTGAAAAACTTCTTTCTCAGTGAGACAAAGCTGGTTTATGCAATTTTAAGAGAAAAGCTCAAGTATTTGAAAGATGTTTCTTTCTCATGAAATGTAATGTTATTTGCAATGCAGAAGACAGATTTTCAAGTTTTTTTGCAGAGCACGTCGTGTTTGAGCTAAAATGCACATTATCACTAGTTTAAACCTTCTAAAAACACTAATGCTGTGTTTAGTGCAACGTAAGCAAATTAAGAGAATGCAAGGCCACAGATGCTGAAAAACTTCTTTCTCAGTGAGACAAAGTTGTTTTATGCAATTTTAAGTGTAAAGCTCAAGTACATGAAAGATGTTTCTTTCTCATGAACTGTAATGTTATTTGCAATGCAGAAGACAGATTTTCATGTGTTAAAGTTTTTTTGCAGAGCAAGTCATGTTTGAGACTCAATGCACATTATCACTAGTTTAAACCTTCTAAAACACTAATGCTGTGTTTAGTGCAACGTAAGCAAATTAAGAGAATGCAAGGCCACAGATGCTGAAAAACTTCTTTCTCAGTGAGACAAAGCTGGTTTATGCAATTTTAAGAGAAAAGCTCAAGTATATGAAAGATGTTTCTTTCTCATGAAATGTAATGTTATTTGCAATGCAGAAGACAGATTTTCAAGTTTTTTTGCAGAGCAAGTCGTGTTTGAGCTTCAATGCACATTATCACTAGTTTAAACCTTCTTAGAACACTAATGCTGTGTTTAGTGCAACTAAGCAAATGAAGCGAATGCCAGGCCACAGATGCTGAAATGCTTCTTTCTCAGTGAGAGAAAGTTGTTTTATGCAATTTTAAGTGTAAAGCTCAAGTACATGAAAGATGTTTCTTTCTCATGACTGTAATGTTATTTGCAATGCAGAAGATAGATTTTCATGTGTTAAAGTTTTTTTGCAGAGCAAGTCATGTTTGAGCTTCAAGGCCCATTATCACGAGTTTAAACCTTCTAAGAGCACGAATGCTGTGTTTAGTGCAACGTAAGCAAATTAAGAGAATGCAAGGCCACAGATGCTGAAAAACTTCTTTCTCAGTGAGACAAAGCTGGTTTATGCAATTTTAAGAGAAAAGCTCAAGTATATGAAAGATGTTTCTTTCTCATGAAATGTAATGTTATTTGCAATGCAGAAGACAGATTTTCAAGTTTTTTTGCAGAGCAAGTCGTGTTTGAGCTTCAATGCACATTATCACTAGTTTAAACCTTCTTAGAACACTAATGCTGTGTTTAGTGCAACTAAGCAAATGAAGAGAATGCCAGGCCACAGATGCTGAAATGCTTCTTTCTCAGTGAGAGAAAGTTGTTTTATGCAATTTTAAGTGTAAAGCTCAAGTACATGAAAGATGTTTCTTTCTCATGAAATGTAATGTTATTTGCAATGCAGAAGACAGGTTTTTAAGTTTTTTTGCAGAGCAAGTCGTGTTTGAGCTTCAATGCACATTATCACTAGTTTAAACCTTCTTAGAACACTAATGCTGTGTTTAGTGCAACTAAGCAAATGAAGAGAATGCCAGGCCACAGATGCTGAAATGCTTCTTTCTCAGTGAGAGAAAGTTGTTTTATGCAATTTTAAGTGTAAAGCTCAAGTACATGAAAGATGTTTCTTTCTCATGAAATGTAATGTTATTTGCAATGCAGAAGGCAGATTTTCATGTGTTAAAGTTTTTTTTGCAGAGCAAGTCATGTTTGAGCTTCAAGGCCCATTATCACGAGTTTAAACCTTCTAAGAGCACGAATACTGTGTTTAGTGCAACGTAAGCAAATTAAGAGAATGCAAGGCCACAGATGCTGAAAAACTACTTTCTCAGTGAGACAAAGTTGTTTTATGCAATTTTAAGTGTAAAGCTCAAATACATGAAAGATGTTTCTTTCTCATGAACTGTAATGTTATTTGCAATGCAGAAGACAGATTTTCATGTGTTAAAGTTTTTTTGCAGAGCAAGTCATGTTTGAGCTTCAAGGCACATTATCACGAGTTTAAACCTTCTAAGAGCACGAATGCTGTGTTTAGTGCAACTAAGCAAATGAAGAGAATGCAAGGCCACAGATGCTGAAAGCTTATTTCTCAGTGAGAGAAAGTTGGTTTATGCAATTTTAAGAGAAAAGCTCAAGTATATGAAAGATGTTTCTTTCTCATGAAAAGTAATGTTATTTGCAATGCAGAAGACAGATTTTCATGTGTTAAAGTTTTTTTGCAGAGCAAGTCGTGTTTGAGCTAAAATGCACATTATCACTAGTTTAAACCTTCTAAAAACACTAATGCTGTGTTTAGTGCAACTAAGCAAATGAAGCGAATGCCAGGCCACAGATGCTGAAATGCTTCTTTCTCAGTGAGACAAAGCTGGTTTATGCAATTTTAAGAGAAAAGCTCAAGTATTTGAAAGATGTTTCTTTCTCATGAAATGTAATGTTATTTGCAATGCAGAGGACAGATTTTCAAGTTTTTTTGCAGAGCACGTCGTGTTTGAGCTAAAATGCACATTATCACTAGTTTAAACCTTCTTAGAACACTAATGCTGTGTTTAGTGCAACTAAGCAAATGAAGCGAATGCCAGGCCACAGATGCTGAAATGCTTCTTTCTCAGTGAGACAAAGCTGGTTTATGCAATTTTAAGAGAAAAGCTCAAGTATTTGAAAGATGTTTCTTTCTCATGAAATGTAATGTTATTTGCAATGCAGAGGACAGATTTTCAAGTTTTTTTGCAGAGCACGTCGTGTTTGAGCTAAAATGCACATTATCACCAGTTTAAACCTTCTAAAAACACTAATGCTGTGTTTAGTGCAACGTAAGCAAATTAAGAGAATGCAAGGCCACAGATGCTGAAAAACTTCTTTCTCAGTGAGACAAAGTTGTTTTATGCAATTTTAAGTGTAAAGCTCAAGTACATGAAAGATGTTTCTTTCTCATGAACTGTAATGTTATTTGCAATGCAGAAGACAGATTTTCATGTGTTAAAGTTTTTTTGCAGAGCAAGTCATGTTTGAGACTCAATGCACATTATCACGAGTTTAAACCTTCTAAGAGCACGAATGCTGTGTTTAGTGCAACTAAGCAAATGAAGAGAATGCAAGGCCACAGATGCTGAAAGCTTCTTTCTCAGTGAGAGAAAGCTGTTTTATGCAGTTTTAAGTGTAAAGCTCAAGTACATGAAAGATGTTTCTTTCTCATGAACTGTAATGTTATTTGCAATGCAGAAGACAGATTATCATGTGTTAAAGTTTTTTTGCAGAGCAAGTCATGTTTGAGACTCAATGCACATTATCACTAGTTTAAACCTTCTAAAAACACTAATGCTGTGTTTAGTGCAACGTAAGCAAATTAAGAGAATGCAAGGCCACAGATGCTGAAAAACTTCTTTCTCAGTGAGACAAAGTTGTTTTATGCAATTTTAAGTGTAAAGCTCAAGTACATGAAAGATGTTTCTTTGTCATGAAATATAATCTTATTTGCAATGCAGAAGACAGATTTTCAAGCGTTAAAGTTTTTGTGCAGAGCAAGTCATGTTTGAGATTCAATGCACATTATAACTAGTTTAAACCTTCTAAAAACACTAATGCTGTGTTTACTGCAACGTAAGCAAATGAAGAGAATGCAAGGCCACAGATGCTGAAAAACTTCTTTCTCAGTGAGACAAAGCTGGTTTATGCAATTTTAAGAGAAAAGCTCAAGTATATGAAAGATGTTTCTTTCTCATGAAAAGTAATGTTATTTGCAATGCAGAAGACAGATTTTCAAGTTTTTTTGCAGAGCAAGTCGTGTTTGAGCTAAAATGCACATTATCACTAGTTTAAACCTTCTAAAAACACTAATGCTGTGTTTAGTGCAACGTAAGCAAATTAAGAGAATGCAAGGCCACAGATGCTGAAAAACTTCTTTCTCAGTGAGACAAAGTTGTTTTATGCAATTTTAAGTGTAAAGCTCAAATACATGAAAGATGTTTCTTTCTCATGAACTGTAATGTTATTTGCAATGCAGAAGACAGATTTTCATGTGTTAAAGTTTTTTTGCAGACCAAGTCATGTTTGAGCTTCAAGGCACATTATCACGAGTTTAAACCTTCTAAGAGCACGAATGGTGTGTTTAGAACAACGTAAGCAAATTAAGAGAATGCAAAGCCACAGATGCTGAAAAACTTCTTTCTCAGTGAGACAAAGCTGGTTTATGCAATTTTAAGAGAAAAGCTCAAGTATTTGAAAGATGTTTCTTTCTCATGAAATGTAATGTTATTTGCAATGCAGAAGACAGATTTTCAAGTTTTTTTGCAGAGCACGTCGTGTTTGAGCTAAAATGCACATTATCACTAGTTTAAACCTTCTAAAAACACTAATGCTGTGTTTAGTGCAACGTAAGCAAATTAAGAGAATGCAAGGCCACAGATGCTGAAAAACTTCTTTCTCAGTGAGACAAAGTTGTTTTATGCAATTTTAAGTGTAAAGCTCAAGTACATGAAAGATGTTTCTTTCTCATGAACTGTAATGTTATTTGCAATGCAGAAGACAGATTTTCATGTGTTAAAGTTTTTTTGCAGAGCAAGTCATGTTTGAGACTCAATGCACATTATCACTAGTTTAAACCTTCTAAAACACTAATGCTGTGTTTAGTGCAACGTAAGCAAATTAAGAGAATGCAAGGCCACAGATGCTGAAAAACTTCTTTCTCAGTGAGACAAAGCTGGTTTATGCAATTTTAAGAGAAAAGCTCAAGTATATGAAAGATGTTTCTTTCTCATGAAATGTAATGTTATTTGCAATGCAGAAGACAGATTTTCAAGTTTTTTTGCAGAGCAAGTCGTGTTTGAGCTTCAATGCACATTATCACTAGTTTAAACCTTCTTAGAACACTAATGCTGTGTTTAGTGCAACTAAGCAAATGAAGCGAATGCCAGGCCACAGATGCTGAAATGCTTCTTTCTCAGTGAGAGAAAGTTGTTTTATGCAATTTTAAGTGTAAAGCTCAAGTACATGAAAGATGTTTCTTTCTCATGACTGTAATGTTATTTGCAATGCAGAAGATAGATTTTCATGTGTTAAAGTTTTTTTGCAGAGCAAGTCATGTTTGAGCTTCAAGGCCCATTATCACGAGTTTAAACCTTCTAAGAGCACGAATGCTGTGTTTAGTGCAACGTAAGCAAATTAAGAGAATGCAAGGCCACAGATGCTGAAAAACTTCTTTCTCAGTGAGACAAAGCTGGTTTATGCAATTTTAAGAGAAAAGCTCAAGTATATGAAAGATGTTTCTTTCTCATGAAATGTAATGTTATTTGCAATGCAGAAGACAGATTTTCAAGTTTTTTTGCAGAGCAAGTCGTGTTTGAGCTTCAATGCACATTATCACTAGTTTAAACCTTCTTAGAACACTAATGCTGTGTTTAGTGCAACTAAGCAAATGAAGAGAATGCCAGGCCACAGATGCTGAAATGCTTCTTTCTCAGTGAGAGAAAGTTGTTTTATGCAATTTTAAGTGTAAAGCTCAAGTACATGAAAGATGTTTCTTTCTCATGAAATGTAATGTTATTTGCAATGCAGAAGGCAGATTTTCATGTGTTAAAGTTTTTTTTGCAGAGCAAGTCATGTTTGAGCTTCAAGGCCCATTATCACGAGTTTAAACCTTCTAAGAGCACGAATGCTGTGTTTAGTGCAACTAAGCAAATGAAGAGAATGCAAGGCCACAGATGCTGAAAGCTTCTTTCTCAGTGAGAGAAAGCTGTTTTATGCAGTTTTAAGAGAAAAGCTCAAGTATATGAAAGATGTTTCTTTCTCATGAAATGTAATGTTATTTGCAATGCAGAAGACAGATTTTCAAGTTTTTTTGCAGAGCAAGTTGTGTTTGAGCTAAAATGCACATTATCACTAGTTTAAACCTTCTAAAAACACTAATGCTGTGTTTAGTGCAACGTAAGCAAATTAAGAGAATGCAAGGCCAAAGATGCTGAAAAACTTCTTTCTCAGTGAGACAAAGTTGTTTTATGCAATTTTAAGTGTAAAGCTCAAGTACATGAAAGATGTTTCTTTCTCATGAACTGTAATGTTATTTGCAATGCAGAAGACAAATTTTAATGTGTTAAAGTTTTTTGCAGAGCAAGTCATGTTTGAGCTTCAAGGCACATTATCACGAGTTTAAACCTTCTAAGAGCACGAATGCTGTGTTTAGTGCAACTAAGCAAATGAAGAGAATGCAAGGCCACAGATGCTGAAAAACTTCTTTCTCAGTGAGACAAAGTTGTTTTATGCAATTTTAAGTGTAAAGCTCAAGTACATGAAAGATGTTTCTTTGTCATGAAATATAATCTTATTTGCAATGCAGAAGACAGATTTTCAAGCGTTAAAGTTTTTGTGCAGAGCAAGTCATGTTTGAGATTCAATGCACATTATAACTAGTTTAAACCTTCTAAAAACACTAATGCTGTGTTTACTGCAACGTAAGCAAATGAAGAGAATGCAAGGCCACAGATGCTGAAAAACTTCTTTCTCAGTGAGACAAAGCTGGTTTATGCAATTTTAAGAGAAAAGCTCAAGTATATGAAAGATGTTTCTTTCTCATGAAAAGTAATGTTATTTGCAATGCAGAAGACAGATTTTCAAGTTTTTTTGCAGAGCAAGTCGTGTTTGAGCTAAAATGCACATTATCACTAGTTTAAACCTTCTAAAAACACTAATGCTGTGTTTAGTGCAACGTAAGCAAATTAAGAGAATGCAAGGCCACAGATGCTGAAAAACTTCTTTCTCAGTGAGACAAAGTTGTTTTATGCAATTTTAAGTGTAAAGCTCAAATACATGAAAGATGTTTCTTTTCTCATGAACTGTAATGTTATTTGCAATGCAGAAGACAGATTTTCATGTGTTAAAGTTTTTTTGGAGAGCAAGTCATGTTTGAGCTTCAAGGCACATTATCACGAGTTTAAACCTTCTAAGAGCACGAATGGTGTGTTTAGTGCAACGTAAGCAAATTAAGAGAATGCAAGGCCACAGATGCTGAAAAACTTCTTTCTCAGTGAGACAAAGCTGGTTTATGCAATTTTAAGAGAAAAGCTCAAGTATTTGAAAGATGTTTCTTTCTCATGAAATGTAATGTTATTTGCAATGCAGAAGACAGATTTTCAAGTTTTTTTGCAGAGCACGTCGTGTTTGAGCTAAAATGCACATTATCACTAGTTTAAACCTTCTAAAAACACTAATGCTGTGTTTAGTGCAACGTAAGCAAATTAAGAGAATGCAAGGCCACAGATGCTGAAAAACTTCTTTCTCAGTGAGACAAAGTTGTTTTATGCAATTTTAAGTGTAAAGCTCAAATACATGAAAGATGTTTCTTTCTCATGAACTGTAATGTTATTTGCAATGCAGAAGACAGATTTTCATGTGTTAAAGTTTTTTTGCAGACCAAGTCATGTTTGAGCTTCAAGGCACATTATCACGAGTTTAAACCTTCTAAGAGCACGAATGGTGTGTTTAGAACAACGTAAGCAAATTAAGAGAATGCAAGGCCACAGATGCTGAAAAACTTCTTTCTCAGTGAGACAAAGCTGGTTTATGCAATTTTAAGAGAAAAGCTCAAGTATTTGAAAGATGTTTCTTTCTCATGAAATGTAATGTTATTTGCAATGCAGAAGACAGATTTTCAAGTTTTTTTGCAGAGCACGTCGTGTTTGAGCTAAAATGCACATTATCACTAGTTTAAACCTTCTAAAAACACTAATGCTGTGTTTAGTGCAACGTAAGCAAATTAAGAGAATGCAAGGCCACAGATGCTGAAAAACTTCTTTCTCAGTGAGACAAAGTTGTTTTATGCAATTTTAAGTGTAAAGCTCAAGTACATGAAAGATGTTTCTTTCTCATGAACTGTAATGTTATTTGCAATGCAGAAGACAGATTTTCATGTGTTAAAGTTTTTTTGCAGAGCAAGTCATGTTTGAGACTCAATGCACATTATCACTAGTTTAAACCTTCTAAAACACTAATGCTGTGTTTAGTGCAACGTAAGCAAATTAAGAGAATGCAAGGCCACAGATGCTGAAAAACTTCTTTCTCAGTGAGACAAAGCTGGTTTATGCAATTTTAAGAGAAAAGCTCAAGTATATGAAAGATGTTTCTTTCTCATGAAATGTAATGTTATTTGCAATGCAGAAGACAGATTTTCAAGTTTTTTTGCAGAGCAAGTCGTGTTTGAGCTTCAATGCACATTATCACTAGTTTAAACCTTCTTAGAACACTAATGCTGTGTTTAGTGCAACTAAGCAAATGAAGCGAATGCCAGGCCACAGATGCTGAAATGCTTCTTTCTCAGTGAGAGAAAGTTGTTTTATGCAATTTTAAGTGTAAAGCTCAAGTACATGAAAGATGTTTCTTTCTCATGACTGTAATGTTATTTGCAATGCAGAAGATAGATTTTCATGTGTTAAAGTTTTTTTGCAGAGCAAGTCATGTTTGAGCTTCAAGGCCCATTATCACGAGTTTAAACCTTCTAAGAGCACGAATGCTGTGTTTAGTGCAACGTAAGCAAATTAAGAGAATGCAAGGCCACAGATGCTGAAAAACTTCTTTCTCAGTGAGACAAAGCTGGTTTATGCAATTTTAAGAGAAAAGCTCAAGTATATGAAAGATGTTTCTTTCTCATGAAATGTAATGTTATTTGCAATGCAGAAGACAGATTTTCAAGTTTTTTTGCAGAGCAAGTCGTGTTTGAGCTTCAATGCACATTATCACTAGTTTAAACCTTCTTAGAACACTAATGCTGTGTTTAGTGCAACTAAGCAAATGAAGAGAATGCCAGGCCACAGATGCTGAAATGCTTCTTTCTCAGTGAGAGAAAGTTGTTTTATGCAATTTTAAGTGTAAAGCTCAAGTACATGAAAGATGTTTCTTTCTCATGAAATGTAATGTTATTTGCAATGCAGAAGACAGGTTTTTAAGTTTTTTTGCAGAGCAAGTCGTGTTTGAGCTTCAATGCACATTATCACTAGTTTAAACCTTCTTAGAACACTAATGCTGTGTTTAGTGCAACTAAGCAAATGAAGAGAATGCCAGGCCACAGATGCTGAAATGCTTCTTTCTCAGTGAGAGAAAGTTGTTTTATGCAATTTTAAGTGTAAAGCTCAAGTACATGAAAGATGTTTCTTTCTCATGAAATGTAATGTTATTTGCAATGCAGAAGGCAGATTTTCATGTGTTAAAGTTTTTTTTGCAGAGCAAGTCATGTTTGAGCTTCAAGGCCCATTATCACGAGTTTAAACCTTCTAAGAGCACGAATACTGTGTTTAGTGCAACGTAAGCAAATTAAGAGAATGCAAGGCCACAGATGCTGAAAAACTACTTTCTCAGTGAGACAAAGTTGTTTTATGCAATTTTAAGTGTAAAGCTCAAATACATGAAAGATGTTTCTTTCTCATGAACTGTAATGTTATTTGCAATGCAGAAGACAGATTTTCATGTGTTAAAGTTTTTTTGCAGAGCAAGTCATGTTTGAGCTTCAAGGCACATTATCACGAGTTTAAACCTTCTAAGAGCACGAATGCTGTGTTTAGTGCAACTAAGCAAATGAAGAGAATGCAAGGCCACAGATGCTGAAAGCTTATTTCTCAGTGAGAGAAAGTTGGTTTATGCAATTTTAAGAGAAAAGCTCAAGTATATGAAAGATGTTTCTTTCTCATGAAAAGTAATGTTATTTGCAATGCAGAAGACAGATTTTCATGTGTTAAAGTTTTTTTGCAGAGCAAGTCGTGTTTGAGCTAAAATGCACATTATCACTAGTTTAAACCTTCTAAAAACACTAATGCTGTGTTTAGTGCAACTAAGCAAATGAAGCGAATGCCAGGCCACAGATGCTGAAATGCTTCTTTCTCAGTGAGACAAAGCTGGTTTATGCAATTTTAAGAGAAAAGCTCAAGTATTTGAAAGATGTTTCTTTCTCATGAAATGTAATGTTATTTGCAATGCAGAGGACAGATTTTCAAGTTTTTTTGCAGAGCACGTCGTGTTTGAGCTAAAATGCACATTATCACTAGTTTAAACCTTCTTAGAACACTAATGCTGTGTTTAGTGCAACTAAGCAAATGAAGCGAATGCCAGGCCACAGATGCTGAAATGCTTCTTTCTCAGTGAGACAAAGCTGGTTTATGCAATTTTAAGAGAAAAGCTCAAGTATTTGAAAGATGTTTCTTTCTCATGAAATGTAATGTTATTTGCAATGCAGAGGACAGATTTTCAAGTTTTTTTGCAGAGCACGTCGTGTTTGAGCTAAAATGCACATTATCACTAGTTTAAACCTTCTAAAAACACTAATGCTGTGTTTAGTGCAACGTAAGCAAATTAAGAGAATGCAAGGCCACAGATGCTGAAAAACTTCTTTCTCAGTGAGACAAAGTTGTTTTATGCAATTTTAAGTGTAAAGCTCAAGTACATGAAAGATGTTTCTTTCTCATGAACTGTAATGTTATTTGCAATGCAGAAGACAGATTTTCATGTGTTAAAGTTTTTTTGCAGAGCAAGTCATGTTTGAGACTCAATGCACATTATCACGAGTTTAAACCTTCTAAGAGCACGAATGCTGTGTTTAGTGCAACTAAGCAAATGAAGAGAATGCAAGGCCACAGATGCTGAAAGCTTCTTTCTCAGTGAGAGAAAGCTGTTTTATGCAGTTTTAAGTGTAAAGCTCAAGTACATGAAAGATGTTTCTTTCTCATGAACTGTAATGTTATTTGCAATGCAGAAGACAGATTATCATGTGTTAAAGTTTTTTTGCAGAGCAAGTCATGTTTGAGACTCAATGCACATTATCACTAGTTTAAACCTTCTAAAAACACTAATGCTGTGTTTAGTGCAACGTAAGCAAATTAAGAGAATGCAAGGCCACAGATGCTGAAAAACTTCTTTCTCAGTGAGACAAAGTTGTTTTATGCAATTTTAAGTGTAAAGCTCAAGTACATGAAAGATGTTTCTTTGTCATGAAATATAATCTTATTTGCAATGCAGAAGACAGATTTTCAAGCGTTAAAGTTTTTGTGCAGAGCAAGTCATGTTTGAGATTCAATGCACATTATAACTAGTTTAAACCTTCTAAAAACACTAATGCTGTGTTTACTGCAACGTAAGCAAATGAAGAGAATGCAAGGCCACAGATGCTGAAAAACTTCTTTCTCAGTGAGACAAAGCTGGTTTATGCAATTTTAAGAGAAAAGCTCAAGTATATGAAAGATGTTTCTTTCTCATGAAAAGTAATGTTATTTGCAATGCAGAAGACAGATTTTCAAGTTTTTTTGCAGAGCAAGTCGTGTTTGAGCTAAAATGCACATTATCACTAGTTTAAACCTTCTAAAAACACTAATGCTGTGTTTAGTGCAACGTAAGCAAATTAAGAGAATGCAAGGCCACAGATGCTGAAAAACTTCTTTCTCAGTGAGACAAAGTTGTTTTATGCAATTTTAAGTGTAAAGCTCAAATACATGAAAGATGTTTCTTTCTCATGAACTGTAATGTTATTTGCAATGCAGAAGACAGATTTTCATGTGTTAAAGTTTTTTTGCAGACCAAGTCATGTTTGAGCTTCAAGGCACATTATCACGAGTTTAAACCTTCTAAGAGCACGAATGGTGTGTTTAGAACAACGTAAGCAAATTAAGAGAATGCAAAGCCACAGATGCTGAAAAACTTCTTTCTCAGTGAGACAAAGCTGGTTTATGCAATTTTAAGAGAAAAGCTCAAGTATTTGAAAGATGTTTCTTTCTCATGAAATGTAATGTTATTTGCAATGCAGAAGACAGATTTTCAAGTTTTTTTGCAGAGCACGTCGTGTTTGAGCTAAAATGCACATTATCACTAGTTTAAACCTTCTAAAAACACTAATGCTGTGTTTAGTGCAACGTAAGCAAATTAAGAGAATGCAAGGCCACAGATGCTGAAAAACTTCTTTCTCAGTGAGACAAAGTTGTTTTATGCAATTTTAAGTGTAAAGCTCAAGTACATGAAAGATGTTTCTTTCTCATGAACTGTAATGTTATTTGCAATGCAGAAGACAGATTTTCATGTGTTAAAGTTTTTTTGCAGAGCAAGTCATGTTTGAGACTCAATGCACATTATCACTAGTTTAAACCTTCTAAAACACTAATGCTGTGTTTAGTGCAACGTAAGCAAATTAAGAGAATGCAAGGCCACAGATGCTGAAAAACTTCTTTCTCAGTGAGACAAAGCTGGTTTATGCAATTTTAAGAGAAAAGCTCAAGTATATGAAAGATGTTTCTTTCTCATGAAATGTAATGTTATTTGCAATGCAGAAGACAGATTTTCAAGTTTTTTTGCAGAGCAAGTCGTGTTTGAGCTTCAATGCACATTATCACTAGTTTAAACCTTCTTAGAACACTAATGCTGTGTTTAGTGCAACTAAGCAAATGAAGCGAATGCCAGGCCACAGATGCTGAAATGCTTCTTTCTCAGTGAGAGAAAGTTGTTTTATGCAATTTTAAGTGTAAAGCTCAAGTACATGAAAGATGTTTCTTTCTCATGACTGTAATGTTATTTGCAATGCAGAAGATAGATTTTCATGTGTTAAAGTTTTTTTGCAGAGCAAGTCATGTTTGAGCTTCAAGGCCCATTATCACGAGTTTAAACCTTCTAAGAGCACGAATGCTGTGTTTAGTGCAACGTAAGCAAATTAAGAGAATGCAAGGCCACAGATGCTGAAAAACTTCTTTCTCAGTGAGACAAAGCTGGTTTATGCAATTTTAAGAGAAAAGCTCAAGTATATGAAAGATGTTTCTTTCTCATGAAATGTAATGTTATTTGCAATGCAGAAGACAGATTTTCAAGTTTTTTTGCAGAGCAAGTCGTGTTTGAGCTTCAATGCACATTATCACTAGTTTAAACCTTCTTAGAACACTAATGCTGTGTTTAGTGCAACTAAGCAAATGAAGAGAATGCCAGGCCACAGATGCTGAAATGCTTCTTTCTCAGTGAGAGAAAGTTGTTTTATGCAATTTTAAGTGTAAAGCTCAAGTACATGAAAGATGTTTCTTTCTCATGAAATGTAATGTTATTTGCAATGCAGAAGGCAGATTTTCATGTGTTAAAGTTTTTTTTGCAGAGCAAGTCATGTTTGAGCTTCAAGGCCCATTATCACGAGTTTAAACCTTCTAAGAGCACGAATGCTGTGTTTAGTGCAACTAAGCAAATGAAGAGAATGCAAGGCCACAGATGCTGAAAGCTTCTTTCTCAGTGAGAGAAAGCTGTTTTATGCAGTTTTAAGAGAAAAGCTCAAGTATATGAAAGATGTTTCTTTCTCATGAAATGTAATGTTATTTGCAATGCAGAAGACAGATTTTCAAGTTTTTTTGCAGAGCAAGTTGTGTTTGAGCTAAAATGCACATTATCACTAGTTTAAACCTTCTAAAAACACTAATGCTGTGTTTAGTGCAACGTAAGCAAATTAAGAGAATGCAAGGCCAAAGATGCTGAAAAACTTCTTTCTCAGTGAGACAAAGTTGTTTTATGCAATTTTAAGTGTAAAGCTCAAGTACATGAAAGATGTTTCTTTCTCATGAACTGTAATGTTATTTGCAATGCAGAAGACAAATTTTAATGTGTTAAAGTTTTTTGCAGAGCAAGTCATGTTTGAGCTTCAAGGCACATTATCACGAGTTTAAACCTTCTAAGAGCACGAATGCTGTGTTTAGTGCAACTAAGCAAATGAAGAGAATGCAAGGCCACAGATGCTGAAAAACTTCTTTCTCAGTGAGACAAAGTTGTTTTATGCAATTTTAAGTGTAAAGCTCAAGTACATGAAAGATGTTTCTTTGTCATGAAATATAATCTTATTTGCAATGCAGAAGACAGATTTTCAAGCGTTAAAGTTTTTGTGCAGAGCAAGTCATGTTTGAGATTCAATGCACATTATAACTAGTTTAAACCTTCTAAAAACACTAATGCTGTGTTTACTGCAACGTAAGCAAATGAAGAGAATGCAAGGCCACAGATGCTGAAAAACTTCTTTCTCAGTGAGACAAAGCTGGTTTATGCAATTTTAAGAGAAAAGCTCAAGTATATGAAAGATGTTTCTTTCTCATGAAAAGTAATGTTATTTGCAATGCAGAAGACAGATTTTCAAGTTTTTTTGCAGAGCAAGTCGTGTTTGAGCTAAAATGCACATTATCACTAGTTTAAACCTTCTAAAAACACTAATGCTGTGTTTAGTGCAACGTAAGCAAATTAAGAGAATGCAAGGCCACAGATGCTGAAAAACTTCTTTCTCAGTGAGACAAAGTTGTTTTATGCAATTTTAAGTGTAAAGCTCAAATACATGAAAGATGTTTCTTTTCTCATGAACTGTAATGTTATTTGCAATGCAGAAGACAGATTTTCATGTGTTAAAGTTTTTTTGGAGAGCAAGTCATGTTTGAGCTTCAAGGCACATTATCACGAGTTTAAACCTTCTAAGAGCACGAATGGTGTGTTTAGTGCAACGTAAGCAAATTAAGAGAATGCAAGGCCACAGATGCTGAAAAACTTCTTTCTCAGTGAGACAAAGCTGGTTTATGCAATTTTAAGAGAAAAGCTCAAGTATTTGAAAGATGTTTCTTTCTCATGAAATGTAATGTTATTTGCAATGCAGAAGACAGATTTTCAAGTTTTTTTTGCAGAGCACGTCGTGTTTGAGCTAAAATGCACATTATCACTAGTTTAAACCTTCTAAAAACACTAATGCTGTGTTTAGTGCAACGTAAGCAAATTAAGAGAATGCAAGGCCACAGATGCTGAAAAACTTCTTTCTCAGTGAGACAAAGTTGGTTTATGCAATTTTAAGTGTAAAGCTCAAGTACATGAAAGATGTTTCTTTCTCATGAACTGTAATGTTATTTGCAATGCAGAAGACAGATTTTCATGTGTTAAAGTTTTTTTGCAGAGCAAGTCGTGTTTGAGCTAAAATGCACATTATCACTAGTTTAAACCTTCTAAAAACACTAATGCTGTGTTTAGTGCAACGTAAGCAAATTAAGAGAATGCAAGGTTACACATGCTGAAAAACTTCTTTCTCAGTGAGACAAAGTTGTTTTATGCAATTTTAAGTGTAAAGCTCAAATACATGAAAGATGTTTCTTTCTCATGAACTGTAATGTTATTTGCAATGCAGAAGACAGATTTTCATGTGTTAAAGTTTTTTTGCAGAGCAAGTCATGTTTGAGCTTCAAGGCACATTATCACGAGTTTAAACCTTCTAAGAGCACGAATGCTGTGTTTAGTGCAACTAAGCAAATGAAGAGAATGCAAGGCCACAGATGCTGAAAGCTTCTTTCTCAGTGAGAGAAAGCTGGTTTATGCAATTTTAAGAGAAAAGCTCAAGTATTTGAAAGATGTTTCTTTCTCATGAAATGTAATGTTATTTGCAATGCAGAAGACAGATTTTCATGTGTTATAGTTTTTTTGCAGAGCAAGTCATGTTTGAGACTCAATGCACATTATCACTAGTTTAAACCTTCTAAAAACACTAATGCTGTGTTTAGTGCAACGTAAGCAAATTAAGAGAATGCAAGGCCACAGATGCTGAAAAACTTCTTTCTCAGTGAGACAAAGCTGGTTTATGCAATTTTAAGAGAAAAGCTCAAGTATATGAAAGATGTTTCTTTCTCATGAAATGTAATGTTATTTGCAATGCAGAAGACAGATTTTCAAGTTTTTTTGCAGAGCAAGTCGTGTTTGAGCTTCAATGCACATTATCACTAGTTTAAACCTTCTTAGAACACTAATGCTGTGTTTAGTGCAACTAAGCAAATGAAGCGAATGCCAGGCCACAGATGCTGAAATGCTTCTTTCTCAGTGAGACAAAGCTGGTTTATGCAATTTTAAGAGAAAAGCTCAAGTATATGAAAGATGTTTCTTTCTCATGAAATGTAATGTTATTTGCAATGCAGAAGACAGGTTTTTAAGTTTTTTTGCAGAGCAAGTCGTGTTTGAGCTTCAATGCACATTATCACTAGTTTAAACCTTCTTAGAACACTAATGCTGTGTTTAGTGCAACTAAGCAAATGAAGAGAATGCCAGGCCACAGATGCTGAAATGCTTCTTTCTCAGTGAGAGAAAGTTGTTTTATGCAATTTTAAGTGTAAAGCTCAAGTACATGAAAGATGTTTCTTTCTCATGAAATGTAATGTTATTTGCAATGCAGAAGGCAGATTTTCATGTGTTAAAGTTTTTTTTGCAGAGCAAGTCATGTTTGAGCTTCAAGGCCCATTATCACGAGTTTAAACCTTCTAAGAGCACGAATACTGTGTTTAGTGCAACGTAAGCAAATTAAGAGAATGCAAGGCCACAGATGCTGAAAAACTACTTTCTCAGTGAGACAAAGTTGTTTTATGCAATTTTAAGTGTAAAGCTCAAATACATGAAAGATGTTTCTTTCTCATGAACTGTAATGTTATTTGCAATGCAGAAGACAGATTTTCATGTGTTAAAGTTTTTTTGCAGAGCAAGTCATGTTTGAGCTTCAAGGCACATTATCACGAGTTTAAACCTTCTAAGAGCACGAATGCTGTGTTTAGTGCAACTAAGCAAATGAAGAGAATGCAAGGCCACAGATGCTGAAAGCTTATTTCTCAGTGAGAGAAAGTTGGTTTATGCAATTTTAAGAGAAAAGCTCAAGTATATGAAAGATGTTTCTTTCTCATGAAAAGTAATGTTATTTGCAATGCAGAAGACAGATTTTCATGTGTTAAAGTTTTTTTGCAGAGCAAGTCGTGTTTGAGCTAAAATGCACATTATCACTAGTTTAAACCTTCTAAAAACACTAATGCTGTGTTTAGTGCAACGTAAGCAAATTAAGAGAATGCAAGGTTATACATGCTGAAAAACTTCTTTCTCAGTGAGACAAAGTTGTTTTATGCAATTTTAAGTGTAAAGCTCAAATACATGAAAGATGTTTCTTTCTCATGAACTGTAATGTTATTTGCAATGCAGAAGACAGATTTTCATGTGTTAAAGTTTTTTTGCAGAGCAAGTCATGTTTGAGCTTCAAGGCACATTATCACGAGTTTAAACCTTCTAAGAGCACGAATGCTGTGTTTAGTGCAACTAAGCAAATGAAGAGAATGCAAGGCCACAGATGCTGAAAGCTTCTTTCTCAGTGAGAGAAAGCTGGTTTATGCAATTTTAAGAGAAAAGCTCAAGTATTTGAAAGATGTTTCTTTCTCATGAAATGTAATGTTATTTGCAATGCAGAAGACAGATTTTCATGTGTTAAAGTTTTTTTGCAGAGCAAGTCATGTTTGAGACTCAATGCACATTATCACTAGTTTAAACCTTCTAAAAACACTAATGCTGTGTTTAGTGCAACGTAAGCAAATTAAGAGAATGCAAGGCCACAGATGCTGAAAAACTTCTTTCTCAGTGAGACAAAGCTGGTTTATGCAATTTTAAGAGAAAAGCTCAAGTATATGAAAGATGTTTCTTTCTCATGAAATGTAATGTTATTTGCAATGCAGAAGACAGATTTTCAAGTTTTTTTGCAGAGCAAGTCGTGTTTGAGCTTCAATGCACATTATCACTAGTTTAAACCTTCTTAGAACACTAATGCTGTGTTTAGTGCAACTAAGCAAATGAAGCGAATGCCAGGCCACAGATGCTGAAATGCTTCTTTCTCAGTGAGACAAAGCTGGTTTATGCAATTTTAAGAGAAAAGCTCAAGTATATGAAAGATGTTTCTTTCTCATGAAATGTAATGTTATTTGCAATGCAGAAGACAGGTTTTTAAGTTTTTTTGCAGAGCAAGTCGTGTTTGAGCTTCAATGCACATTATCACTAGTTTAAACCTTCTAAAAACACTAATGCTGTGTTTAGTGCAACGTAAGCAAATTAAGAGAATGCAAGGCCACAGATGCTGAAAAACTTCTTTCTCAGTGAGACAAAGTTGTTTTATGCAATTTTAAGTGTAAAGCTCAAATACATGAAAGATGTTTCTTTTCTCATGAACTGTAATGTTATTTGCAATGCAGAAGACAGATTTTCATGTGTTAAAGTTTTTTTGCAGAGCAAGTCATGTTTGAGCTTCAAGGCCCATTATCACGAGTTTAAACCTTCTAAGAGCACGAATGGTGTGTTTAGTGCAACGTAAGCAAATTAAGAGAATGCAAGGCCACAGATGCTGAAAAACTTCTTTCTCAGTGAGACAAAGCTGGTTTATGCAATTTTAAGAGAAAAGCTCAAGTACATGAAAGATGTTTCTTTCTCATGAAATGTAATGTTATTTGCAATGCAGAAGACAGATTTTCAAGTTTTTTTGCAGAGCACGTCGTGTTTGAGCTAAAATGCACATTATCACTAGTTTAAACCTTCTAAAAACACTAATGCTGTGTTTAGTGCAACGTAAGCAAATGAAGAGAATGCCAGGCCACAGATGCTGAAATGCTTCTTTCTCAGTGAGAGAAAGTTGTTTTATGCAATTTTAAGTGTAAAGCTCAAGTACATGAAAGATGTTTCTTTCTCATGAAATGTAATGTTATTTGCAATGCAGAAGGCAGATTTTCATGTGTTAAAGTTTTTTTTGCAGAGCAAGTCATGTTTGAGCTTCAAGGCCCATTATCACGAGTTTAAACCTTCTAAGAGCACGAATACTGTGTTTAGTGCAACGTAAGCAAATTAAGAGAATGCAAGGCCACAGATGCTGAAAAACTACTTTCTCAGTGAGACAAAGTTGTTTTATGCAATTTTAAGTGTAAAGCTCAAATACATGAAAGATGTTTCTTTCTCATGAACTGTAATGTTATTTGCAATGCAGAAGACAGATTTTCATGTGTTAAAGTTTTTTTGCAGAGCAAGTCATGTTTGAGCTTCAAGGCACATTATCACGAGTTTAAACCTTCTAAGAGCACGAATGCTGTGTTTAGTGCAACTAAGCAAATGAAGAGAATGCAAGGCCACAGATGCTGAAAGCTTATTTCTCAGTGAGAGAAAGTTGGTTTATGCAATTTTAAGAGAAAAGCTCAAGTATATGAAAGATGTTTCTTTCTCATGAAAAGTAATGTTATTTGCAATGCAGAAGACAGATTTTCATGTGTTAAAGTTTTTTTGCAGAGCAAGTCGTGTTTGAGCTAAAATGCACATTATCACTAGTTTAAACCTTCTAAAAACACTAATGCTGTGTTTAGTGCAACTAAGCAAATGAAGCGAATGCCAGGCCACAGATGCTGAAATGCTTCTTTCTCAGTGAGACAAAGCTGGTTTATGCAATTTTAAGAGAAAAGCTCAAGTATTTGAAAGATGTTTCTTTCTCATGAAATGTAATGTTATTTGCAATGCAGAGGACAGATTTTCAAGTTTTTTTGCAGAGCACGTCGTGTTTGAGCTAAAATGCACATTATCACTAGTTTAAACCTTCTTAGAACACTAATGCTGTGTTTAGTGCAACTAAGCAAATGAAGCGAATGCCAGGCCACAGATGCTGAAATGCTTCTTTCTCAGTGAGACAAAGCTGGTTTATGCAATTTTAAGAGAAAAGCTCAAGTATTTGAAAGATGTTTCTTTCTCATGAAATGTAATGTTATTTGCAATGCAGAGGACAGATTTTCAAGTTTTTTTGCAGAGCACGTCGTGTTTGAGCTAAAATGCACATTATCACTAGTTTAAACCTTCTAAAAACACTAATGCTGTGTTTAGTGCAACGTAAGCAAATTAAGAGAATGCAAGGCCACAGATGCTGAAAAACTTCTTTCTCAGTGAGACAAAGTTGTTTTATGCAATTTTAAGTGTAAAGCTCAAGTACATGAAAGATGTTTCTTTCTCATGAACTGTAATGTTATTTGCAATGCAGAAGACAGATTTTCATGTGTTAAAGTTTTTTTGCAGAGCAAGTCATGTTTGAGACTCAATGCACATTATCACGAGTTTAAACCTTCTAAGAGCACGAATGCTGTGTTTAGTGCAACTAAGCAAATGAAGAGAATGCAAGGCCACAGATGCTGAAAGCTTCTTTCTCAGTGAGAGAAAGCTGTTTTATGCAGTTTTAAGTGTAAAGCTCAAGTACATGAAAGATGTTTCTTTCTCATGAACTGTAATGTTATTTGCAATGCAGAAGACAGATTATCATGTGTTAAAGTTTTTTTGCAGAGCAAGTCATGTTTGAGACTCAATGCACATTATCACTAGTTTAAACCTTCTAAAAACACTAATGCTGTGTTTAGTGCAACGTAAGCAAATTAAGAGAATGCAAGGCCACAGATGCTGAAAAACTTCTTTCTCAGTGAGACAAAGTTGTTTTATGCAATTTTAAGTGTAAAGCTCAAGTACATGAAAGATGTTTCTTTGTCATGAAATATAATCTTATTTGCAATGCAGAAGACAGATTTTCAAGCGTTAAAGTTTTTGTGCAGAGCAAGTCATGTTTGAGATTCAATGCACATTATAACTAGTTTAAACCTTCTAAAAACACTAATGCTGTGTTTACTGCAACGTAAGCAAATGAAGAGAATGCAAGGCCACAGATGCTGAAAAACTTCTTTCTCAGTGAGACAAAGCTGGTTTATGCAATTTTAAGAGAAAAGCTCAAGTATATGAAAGATGTTTCTTTCTCATGAAAAGTAATGTTATTTGCAATGCAGAAGACAGATTTTCAAGTTTTTTTGCAGAGCAAGTCGTGTTTGAGCTAAAATGCACATTATCACTAGTTTAAACCTTCTAAAAACACTAATGCTGTGTTTAGTGCAACGTAAGCAAATTAAGAGAATGCAAGGCCACAGATGCTGAAAAACTTCTTTCTCAGTGAGACAAAGTTGTTTTATGCAATTTTAAGTGTAAAGCTCAAATACATGAAAGATGTTTCTTTCTCATGAACTGTAATGTTATTTGCAATGCAGAAGACAGATTTTCATGTGTTAAAGTTTTTTTGCAGACCAAGTCATGTTTGAGCTTCAAGGCACATTATCACGAGTTTAAACCTTCTAAGAGCACGAATGGTGTGTTTAGAACAACGTAAGCAAATTAAGAGAATGCAAAGCCACAGATGCTGAAAAACTTCTTTCTCAGTGAGACAAAGCTGGTTTATGCAATTTTAAGAGAAAAGCTCAAGTATTTGAAAGATGTTTCTTTCTCATGAAATGTAATGTTATTTGCAATGCAGAAGACAGATTTTCAAGTTTTTTTGCAGAGCACGTCGTGTTTGAGCTAAAATGCACATTATCACTAGTTTAAACCTTCTAAAAACACTAATGCTGTGTTTAGTGCAACGTAAGCAAATTAAGAGAATGCAAGGCCACAGATGCTGAAAAACTTCTTTCTCAGTGAGACAAAGTTGTTTTATGCAATTTTAAGTGTAAAGCTCAAGTACATGAAAGATGTTTCTTTCTCATGAACTGTAATGTTATTTGCAATGCAGAAGACAGATTTTCATGTGTTAAAGTTTTTTTGCAGAGCAAGTCATGTTTGAGACTCAATGCACATTATCACTAGTTTAAACCTTCTAAAACACTAATGCTGTGTTTAGTGCAACGTAAGCAAATTAAGAGAATGCAAGGCCACAGATGCTGAAAAACTTCTTTCTCAGTGAGACAAAGCTGGTTTATGCAATTTTAAGAGAAAAGCTCAAGTATATGAAAGATGTTTCTTTCTCATGAAATGTAATGTTATTTGCAATGCAGAAGACAGATTTTCAAGTTTTTTTGCAGAGCAAGTCGTGTTTGAGCTTCAATGCACATTATCACTAGTTTAAACCTTCTTAGAACACTAATGCTGTGTTTAGTGCAACTAAGCAAATGAAGCGAATGCCAGGCCACAGATGCTGAAATGCTTCTTTCTCAGTGAGAGAAAGTTGTTTTATGCAATTTTAAGTGTAAAGCTCAAGTACATGAAAGATGTTTCTTTCTCATGACTGTAATGTTATTTGCAATGCAGAAGATAGATTTTCATGTGTTAAAGTTTTTTTGCAGAGCAAGTCATGTTTGAGCTTCAAGGCCCATTATCACGAGTTTAAACCTTCTAAGAGCACGAATGCTGTGTTTAGTGCAACGTAAGCAAATTAAGAGAATGCAAGGCCACAGATGCTGAAAAACTTCTTTCTCAGTGAGAGAAAGTTGTTTTATGCAATTTTAAGTGTAAAGCTCAAGTACATGAAAGATGTTTCTTTCTCATGAAATGTAATGTTATTTGCAATGCAGAAGGCAGATTTTCATGTGTTAAAGTTTTTTTTGCAGAGCAAGTCATGTTTGAGCTTCAAGGCCCATTATCACGAGTTTAAACCTTCTAAGAGCACGAATGCTGTGTTTAGTGCAACTAAGCAAATGAAGAGAATGCAAGGCCACAGATGCTGAAAGCTTCTTTCTCAGTGAGAGAAAGCTGTTTTATGCAGTTTTAAGAGAAAAGCTCAAGTATATGAAAGATGTTTCTTTCTCATGAAATGTAATGTTATTTGCAATGCAGAAGACAGATTTTCAAGTTTTTTTGCAGAGCAAGTTGTGTTTGAGCTAAAATGCACATTATCACTAGTTTAAACCTTCTAAAAACACTAATGCTGTGTTTAGTGCAACGTAAGCAAATTAAGAGAATGCAAGGCCAAAGATGCTGAAAAACTTCTTTCTCAGTGAGACAAAGTTGTTTTATGCAATTTTAAGTGTAAAGCTCAAGTACATGAAAGATGTTTCTTTCTCATGAACTGTAATGTTATTTGCAATGCAGAAGACAAATTTTAATGTGTTAAAGTTTTTTGCAGAGCAAGTCATGTTTGAGCTTCAAGGCACATTATCACGAGTTTAAACCTTCTAAGAGCACGAATGCTGTGTTTAGTGCAACTAAGCAAATGAAGAGAATGCAAGGCCACAGATGCTGAAAAACTTCTTTCTCAGTGAGACAAAGTTGTTTTATGCAATTTTAAGTGTAAAGCTCAAGTACATGAAAGATGTTTCTTTGTCATGAAATATAATCTTATTTGCAATGCAGAAGACAGATTTTCAAGCGTTAAAGTTTTTGTGCAGAGCAAGTCATGTTTGAGATTCAATGCACATTATAACTAGTTTAAACCTTCTAAAAACACTAATGCTGTGTTTACTGCAACGTAAGCAAATGAAGAGAATGCAAGGCCACAGATGCTGAAAAACTTCTTTCTCAGTGAGACAAAGCTGGTTTATGCAATTTTAAGAGAAAAGCTCAAGTATATGAAAGATGTTTCTTTCTCATGAAAAGTAATGTTATTTGCAATGCAGAAGACAGATTTTCAAGTTTTTTTGCAGAGCAAGTCGTGTTTGAGCTAAAATGCACATTATCACTAGTTTAAACCTTCTAAAAACACTAATGCTGTGTTTAGTGCAACGTAAGCAAATTAAGAGAATGCAAGGCCACAGATGCTGAAAAACTTCTTTCTCAGTGAGACAAAGTTGTTTTATGCAATTTTAAGTGTAAAGCTCAAATACATGAAAGATGTTTCTTTTCTCATGAACTGTAATGTTATTTGCAATGCAGAAGACAGATTTTCATGTGTTAAAGTTTTTTTGGAGAGCAAGTCATGTTTGAGCTTCAAGGCACATTATCACGAGTTTAAACCTTCTAAGAGCACGAATGGTGTGTTTAGTGCAACGTAAGCAAATTAAGAGAATGCAAGGCCACAGATGCTGAAAAACTTCTTTCTCAGTGAGACAAAGCTGGTTTATGCAATTTTAAGAGAAAAGCTCAAGTATTTGAAAGATGTTTCTTTCTCATGAAATGTAATGTTATTTGCAATGCAGAAGACAGATTTTCAAGTTTTTTTGCAGAGCACGTCGTGTTTGAGCTAAAATGCACATTATCACTAGTTTAAACCTTCTAAAAACACTAATGCTGTGTTTAGTGCAACGTAAGCAAATTAAGAGAATGCAAGGCCACAGATGCTGAAAAACTTCTTTCTCAGTGAGACAAAGTTGTTTTATGCAATTTTAAGTGTAAAGCTCAAATACATGAAAGATGTTTCTTTCTCATGAACTGTAATGTTATTTGCAATGCAGAAGACAGATTTTCATGTGTTAAAGTTTTTTTGCAGACCAAGTCATGTTTGAGCTTCAAGGCACATTATCACGAGTTTAAACCTTCTAAGAGCACGAATGGTGTGTTTAGAACAACGTAAGCAAATTAAGAGAATGCAAGGCCACAGATGCTGAAAAACTTCTTTCTCAGTGAGACAAAGCTGGTTTATGCAATTTTAAGAGAAAAGCTCAAGTATTTGAAAGATGTTTCTTTCTCATGAAATGTAATGTTATTTGCAATGCAGAAGACAGATTTTCAAGTTTTTTTGCAGAGCACGTCGTGTTTGAGCTAAAATGCACATTATCACTAGTTTAAACCTTCTAAAAACACTAATGCTGTGTTTAGTGCAACGTAAGCAAATTAAGAGAATGCAAGGCCACAGATGCTGAAAAACTTCTTTCTCAGTGAGACAAAGTTGTTTTATGCAATTTTAAGTGTAAAGCTCAAGTACATGAAAGATGTTTCTTTCTCATGAACTGTAATGTTATTTGCAATGCAGAAGACAGATTTTCATGTGTTAAAGTTTTTTTGCAGAGCAAGTCATGTTTGAGACTCAATGCACATTATCACTAGTTTAAACCTTCTAAAACACTAATGCTGTGTTTAGTGCAACGTAAGCAAATTAAGAGAATGCAAGGCCACAGATGCTGAAAAACTTCTTTCTCAGTGAGACAAAGCTGGTTTATGCAATTTTAAGAGAAAAGCTCAAGTATATGAAAGATGTTTCTTTCTCATGAAATGTAATGTTATTTGCAATGCAGAAGACAGATTTTCAAGTTTTTTTGCAGAGCAAGTCGTGTTTGAGCTTCAATGCACATTATCACTAGTTTAAACCTTCTTAGAACACTAATGCTGTGTTTAGTGCAACTAAGCAAATGAAGCGAATGCCAGGCCACAGATGCTGAAATGCTTCTTTCTCAGTGAGAGAAAGTTGTTTTATGCAATTTTAAGTGTAAAGCTCAAGTACATGAAAGATGTTTCTTTCTCATGACTGTAATGTTATTTGCAATGCAGAAGATAGATTTTCATGTGTTAAAGTTTTTTTGCAGAGCAAGTCATGTTTGAGCTTCAAGGCCCATTATCACGAGTTTAAACCTTCTAAGAGCACGAATGCTGTGTTTAGTGCAACGTAAGCAAATTAAGAGAATGCAAGGCCACAGATGCTGAAAAACTTCTTTCTCAGTGAGACAAAGCTGGTTTATGCAATTTTAAGAGAAAAGCTCAAGTATATGAAAGATGTTTCTTTCTCATGAAATGTAATGTTATTTGCAATGCAGAAGACAGATTTTCAAGTTTTTTTGCAGAGCAAGTCGTGTTTGAGCTTCAATGCACATTATCACTAGTTTAAACCTTCTTAGAACACTAATGCTGTGTTTAGTGCAACTAAGCAAATGAAGAGAATGCCAGGCCACAGATGCTGAAATGCTTCTTTCTCAGTGAGAGAAAGTTGTTTTATGCAATTTTAAGTGTAAAGCTCAAGTACATGAAAGATGTTTCTTTCTCATGAAATGTAATGTTATTTGCAATGCAGAAGACAGGTTTTTAAGTTTTTTTGCAGAGCAAGTCGTGTTTGAGCTTCAATGCACATTATCACTAGTTTAAACCTTCTTAGAACACTAATGCTGTGTTTAGTGCAACTAAGCAAATGAAGAGAATGCCAGGCCACAGATGCTGAAATGCTTCTTTCTCAGTGAGAGAAAGTTGTTTTATGCAATTTTAAGTGTAAAGCTCAAGTACATGAAAGATGTTTCTTTCTCATGAAATGTAATGTTATTTGCAATGCAGAAGGCAGATTTTCATGTGTTAAAGTTTTTTTTGCAGAGCAAGTCATGTTTGAGCTTCAAGGCCCATTATCACGAGTTTAAACCTTCTAAGAGCACGAATACTGTGTTTAGTGCAACGTAAGCAAATTAAGAGAATGCAAGGCCACAGATGCTGAAAAACTACTTTCTCAGTGAGACAAAGTTGTTTTATGCAATTTTAAGTGTAAAGCTCAAATACATGAAAGATGTTTCTTTCTCATGAACTGTAATGTTATTTGCAATGCAGAAGACAGATTTTCATGTGTTAAAGTTTTTTTGCAGAGCAAGTCATGTTTGAGCTTCAAGGCACATTATCACGAGTTTAAACCTTCTAAGAGCACGAATGCTGTGTTTAGTGCAACTAAGCAAATGAAGAGAATGCAAGGCCACAGATGCTGAAAGCTTATTTCTCAGTGAGAGAAAGTTGGTTTATGCAATTTTAAGAGAAAAGCTCAAGTATATGAAAGATGTTTCTTTCTCATGAAAAGTAATGTTATTTGCAATGCAGAAGACAGATTTTCATGTGTTAAAGTTTTTTTGCAGAGCAAGTCGTGTTTGAGCTAAAATGCACATTATCACTAGTTTAAACCTTCTAAAAACACTAATGCTGTGTTTAGTGCAACTAAGCAAATGAAGCGAATGCCAGGCCACAGATGCTGAAATGCTTCTTTCTCAGTGAGACAAAGCTGGTTTATGCAATTTTAAGAGAAAAGCTCAAGTATTTGAAAGATGTTTCTTTCTCATGAAATGTAATGTTATTTGCAATGCAGAGGACAGATTTTCAAGTTTTTTTGCAGAGCACGTCGTGTTTGAGCTAAAATGCACATTATCACTAGTTTAAACCTTCTTAGAACACTAATGCTGTGTTTAGTGCAACTAAGCAAATGAAGCGAATGCCAGGCCACAGATGCTGAAATGCTTCTTTCTCAGTGAGACAAAGCTGGTTTATGCAATTTTAAGAGAAAAGCTCAAGTATTTGAAAGATGTTTCTTTCTCATGAAATGTAATGTTATTTGCAATGCAGAGGACAGATTTTCAAGTTTTTTTGCAGAGCACGTCGTGTTTGAGCTAAAATGCACATTATCACTAGTTTAAACCTTCTAAAAACACTAATGCTGTGTTTAGTGCAACGTAAGCAAATTAAGAGAATGCAAGGCCACAGATGCTGAAAAACTTCTTTCTCAGTGAGACAAAGTTGTTTTATGCAATTTTAAGTGTAAAGCTCAAGTACATGAAAGATGTTTCTTTCTCATGAACTGTAATGTTATTTGCAATGCAGAAGACAGATTTTCATGTGTTAAAGTTTTTTTGCAGAGCAAGTCATGTTTGAGACTCAATGCACATTATCACGAGTTTAAACCTTCTAAGAGCACGAATGCTGTGTTTAGTGCAACTAAGCAAATGAAGAGAATGCAAGGCCACAGATGCTGAAAGCTTCTTTCTCAGTGAGAGAAAGCTGTTTTATGCAGTTTTAAGTGTAAAGCTCAAGTACATGAAAGATGTTTCTTTCTCATGAACTGTAATGTTATTTGCAATGCAGAAGACAGATTATCATGTGTTAAAGTTTTTTTGCAGAGCAAGTCATGTTTGAGACTCAATGCACATTATCACTAGTTTAAACCTTCTAAAAACACTAATGCTGTGTTTAGTGCAACGTAAGCAAATTAAGAGAATGCAAGGCCACAGATGCTGAAAAACTTCTTTCTCAGTGAGACAAAGTTGTTTTATGCAATTTTAAGTGTAAAGCTCAAGTACATGAAAGATGTTTCTTTGTCATGAAATATAATCTTATTTGCAATGCAGAAGACAGATTTTCAAGCGTTAAAGTTTTTGTGCAGAGCAAGTCATGTTTGAGATTCAATGCACATTATAACTAGTTTAAACCTTCTAAAAACACTAATGCTGTGTTTACTGCAACGTAAGCAAATGAAGAGAATGCAAGGCCACAGATGCTGAAAAACTTCTTTCTCAGTGAGACAAAGCTGGTTTATGCAATTTTAAGAGAAAAGCTCAAGTATATGAAAGATGTTTCTTTCTCATGAAAAGTAATGTTATTTGCAATGCAGAAGACAGATTTTCAAGTTTTTTTGCAGAGCAAGTCGTGTTTGAGCTAAAATGCACATTATCACTAGTTTAAACCTTCTAAAAACACTAATGCTGTGTTTAGTGCAACGTAAGCAAATTAAGAGAATGCAAGGCCACAGATGCTGAAAAACTTCTTTCTCAGTGAGACAAAGTTGTTTTATGCAATTTTAAGTGTAAAGCTCAAATACATGAAAGATGTTTCTTTCTCATGAACTGTAATGTTATTTGCAATGCAGAAGACAGATTTTCATGTGTTAAAGTTTTTTTGCAGACCAAGTCATGTTTGAGCTTCAAGGCACATTATCACGAGTTTAAACCTTCTAAGAGCACGAATGGTGTGTTTAGAACAACGTAAGCAAATTAAGAGAATGCAAAGCCACAGATGCTGAAAAACTTCTTTCTCAGTGAGACAAAGCTGGTTTATGCAATTTTAAGAGAAAAGCTCAAGTATTTGAAAGATGTTTCTTTCTCATGAAATGTAATGTTATTTGCAATGCAGAAGACAGATTTTCAAGTTTTTTTGCAGAGCACGTCGTGTTTGAGCTAAAATGCACATTATCACTAGTTTAAACCTTCTAAAAACACTAATGCTGTGTTTAGTGCAACGTAAGCAAATTAAGAGAATGCAAGGCCACAGATGCTGAAAAACTTCTTTCTCAGTGAGACAAAGTTGTTTTATGCAATTTTAAGTGTAAAGCTCAAGTACATGAAAGATGTTTCTTTCTCATGAACTGTAATGTTATTTGCAATGCAGAAGACAGATTTTCATGTGTTAAAGTTTTTTTGCAGAGCAAGTCATGTTTGAGACTCAATGCACATTATCACTAGTTTAAACCTTCTAAAACACTAATGCTGTGTTTAGTGCAACGTAAGCAAATTAAGAGAATGCAAGGCCACAGATGCTGAAAAACTTCTTTCTCAGTGAGACAAAGCTGGTTTATGCAATTTTAAGAGAAAAGCTCAAGTATATGAAAGATGTTTCTTTCTCATGAAATGTAATGTTATTTGCAATGCAGAAGACAGATTTTCAAGTTTTTTTGCAGAGCAAGTCGTGTTTGAGCTTCAATGCACATTATCACTAGTTTAAACCTTCTTAGAACACTAATGCTGTGTTTAGTGCAACTAAGCAAATGAAGCGAATGCCAGGCCACAGATGCTGAAATGCTTCTTTCTCAGTGAGAGAAAGTTGTTTTATGCAATTTTAAGTGTAAAGCTCAAGTACATGAAAGATGTTTCTTTCTCATGACTGTAATGTTATTTGCAATGCAGAAGATAGATTTTCATGTGTTAAAGTTTTTTTGCAGAGCAAGTCATGTTTGAGCTTCAAGGCCCATTATCACGAGTTTAAACCTTCTAAGAGCACGAATGCTGTGTTTAGTGCAACGTAAGCAAATTAAGAGAATGCAAGGCCACAGATGCTGAAAAACTTCTTTCTCAGTGAGACAAAGCTGGTTTATGCAATTTTAAGAGAAAAGCTCAAGTATATGAAAGATGTTTCTTTCTCATGAAATGTAATGTTATTTGCAATGCAGAAGACAGATTTTCAAGTTTTTTTGCAGAGCAAGTCGTGTTTGAGCTTCAATGCACATTATCACTAGTTTAAACCTTCTTAGAACACTAATGCTGTGTTTAGTGCAACTAAGCAAATGAAGAGAATGCCAGGCCACAGATGCTGAAATGCTTCTTTCTCAGTGAGAGAAAGTTGTTTTATGCAATTTTAAGTGTAAAGCTCAAGTACATGAAAGATGTTTCTTTCTCATGAAATGTAATGTTATTTGCAATGCAGAAGGCAGATTTTCATGTGTTAAAGTTTTTTTTGCAGAGCAAGTCATGTTTGAGCTTCAAGGCCCATTATCACGAGTTTAAACCTTCTAAGAGCACGAATGCTGTGTTTAGTGCAACTAAGCAAATGAAGAGAATGCAAGGCCACAGATGCTGAAAGCTTCTTTCTCAGTGAGAGAAAGCTGTTTTATGCAGTTTTAAGAGAAAAGCTCAAGTATATGAAAGATGTTTCTTTCTCATGAAATGTAATGTTATTTGCAATGCAGAAGACAGATTTTCAAGTTTTTTTGCAGAGCAAGTTGTGTTTGAGCTAAAATGCACATTATCACTAGTTTAAACCTTCTAAAAACACTAATGCTGTGTTTAGTGCAACGTAAGCAAATTAAGAGAATGCAAGGCCAAAGATGCTGAAAAACTTCTTTCTCAGTGAGACAAAGTTGTTTTATGCAATTTTAAGTGTAAAGCTCAAGTACATGAAAGATGTTTCTTTCTCATGAACTGTAATGTTATTTGCAATGCAGAAGACAAATTTTAATGTGTTAAAGTTTTTTGCAGAGCAAGTCATGTTTGAGCTTCAAGGCACATTATCACGAGTTTAAACCTTCTAAGAGCACGAATGCTGTGTTTAGTGCAACTAAGCAAATGAAGAGAATGCAAGGCCACAGATGCTGAAAAACTTCTTTCTCAGTGAGACAAAGTTGTTTTATGCAATTTTAAGTGTAAAGCTCAAGTACATGAAAGATGTTTCTTTGTCATGAAATATAATCTTATTTGCAATGCAGAAGACAGATTTTCAAGCGTTAAAGTTTTTGTGCAGAGCAAGTCATGTTTGAGATTCAATGCACATTATAACTAGTTTAAACCTTCTAAAAACACTAATGCTGTGTTTACTGCAACGTAAGCAAATGAAGAGAATGCAAGGCCACAGATGCTGAAAAACTTCTTTCTCAGTGAGACAAAGCTGGTTTATGCAATTTTAAGAGAAAAGCTCAAGTATATGAAAGATGTTTCTTTCTCATGAAAAGTAATGTTATTTGCAATGCAGAAGACAGATTTTCAAGTTTTTTTGCAGAGCAAGTCGTGTTTGAGCTAAAATGCACATTATCACTAGTTTAAACCTTCTAAAAACACTAATGCTGTGTTTAGTGCAACGTAAGCAAATTAAGAGAATGCAAGGCCACAGATGCTGAAAAACTTCTTTCTCAGTGAGACAAAGTTGTTTTATGCAATTTTAAGTGTAAAGCTCAAATACATGAAAGATGTTTCTTTTCTCATGAACTGTAATGTTATTTGCAATGCAGAAGACAGATTTTCATGTGTTAAAGTTTTTTTGGAGAGCAAGTCATGTTTGAGCTTCAAGGCACATTATCACGAGTTTAAACCTTCTAAGAGCACGAATGGTGTGTTTAGTGCAACGTAAGCAAATTAAGAGAATGCAAGGCCACAGATGCTGAAAAACTTCTTTCTCAGTGAGACAAAGCTGGTTTATGCAATTTTAAGAGAAAAGCTCAAGTATTTGAAAGATGTTTCTTTCTCATGAAATGTAATGTTATTTGCAATGCAGAAGACAGATTTTCAAGTTTTTTTGCAGAGCACGTCGTGTTTGAGCTAAAATGCACATTATCACTAGTTTAAACCTTCTAAAAACACTAATGCTGTGTTTAGTGCAACGTAAGCAAATTAAGAGAATGCAAGGCCACAGATGCTGAAAAACTTCTTTCTCAGTGAGACAAAGTTGGTTTATGCAATTTTAAGTGTAAAGCTCAAGTACATGAAAGATGTTTCTTTCTCATGAACTGTAATGTTATTTGCAATGCAGAAGACAGATTTTCATGTGTTAAAGTTTTTTTGCAGAGCAAGTCGTGTTTGAGCTAAAATGCACATTATCACTAGTTTAAACCTTCTAAAAACACTAATGCTGTGTTTAGTGCAACGTAAGCAAATTAAGAGAATGCAAGGTTACACATGCTGAAAAACTTCTTTCTCAGTGAGACAAAGTTGTTTTATGCAATTTTAAGTGTAAAGCTCAAATACATGAAAGATGTTTCTTTCTCATGAACTGTAATGTTATTTGCAATGCAGAAGACAGATTTTCATGTGTTAAAGTTTTTTTGCAGAGCAAGTCATGTTTGAGCTTCAAGGCACATTATCACGAGTTTAAACCTTCTAAGAGCACGAATGCTGTGTTTAGTGCAACTAAGCAAATGAAGAGAATGCAAGGCCACAGATGCTGAAAGCTTCTTTCTCAGTGAGAGAAAGCTGGTTTATGCAATTTTAAGAGAAAAGCTCAAGTATTTGAAAGATGTTTCTTTCTCATGAAATGTAATGTTATTTGCAATGCAGAAGACAGATTTTCATGTGTTATAGTTTTTTTGCAGAGCAAGTCATGTTTGAGACTCAATGCACATTATCACTAGTTTAAACCTTCTAAAAACACTAATGCTGTGTTTAGTGCAACGTAAGCAAATTAAGAGAATGCAAGGCCACAGATGCTGAAAAACTTCTTTCTCAGTGAGACAAAGCTGGTTTATGCAATTTTAAGAGAAAAGCTCAAGTATATGAAAGATGTTTCTTTCTCATGAAATGTAATGTTATTTGCAATGCAGAAGACAGATTTTCAAGTTTTTTTGCAGAGCAAGTCGTGTTTGAGCTTCAATGCACATTATCACTAGTTTAAACCTTCTTAGAACACTAATGCTGTGTTTAGTGCAACTAAGCAAATGAAGCGAATGCCAGGCCACAGATGCTGAAATGCTTCTTTCTCAGTGAGACAAAGCTGGTTTATGCAATTTTAAGAGAAAAGCTCAAGTATATGAAAGATGTTTCTTTCTCATGAAATGTAATGTTATTTGCAATGCAGAAGACAGGTTTTTAAGTTTTTTTGCAGAGCAAGTCGTGTTTGAGCTTCAATGCACATTATCACTAGTTTAAACCTTCTTAGAACACTAATGCTGTGTTTAGTGCAACTAAGCAAATGAAGAGAATGCCAGGCCACAGATGCTGAAATGCTTCTTTCTCAGTGAGAGAAAGTTGTTTTATGCAATTTTAAGTGTAAAGCTCAAGTACATGAAAGATGTTTCTTTCTCATGAAATGTAATGTTATTTGCAATGCAGAAGGCAGATTTTCATGTGTTAAAGCTTTTTTTGCAGAGCAAGTCATGTTTGAGCTTCAAGGCCCATTATCACGAGTTTAAACCTTCTAAGAGCACGAATACTGTGTTTAGTGCAACGTAAGCAAATTAAGAGAATGCAAGGCCACAGATGCTGAAAAACTACTTTCTCAGTGAGACAAAGTTGTTTTATGCAATTTTAAGTGTAAAGCTCAAATACATGAAAGATGTTTCTTTCTCATGAACTGTAATGTTATTTGCAATGCAGAAGACAGATTTTCATGTGTTAAAGTTTTTTTGCAGAGCAAGTCATGTTTGAGCTTCAAGGCACATTATCACGAGTTTAAACCTTCTAAGAGCACGAATGCTGTGTTTAGTGCAACTAAGCAAATGAAGAGAATGCAAGGCCACAGATGCTGAAAGCTTATTTCTCAGTGAGAGAAAGTTGGTTTATGCAATTTTAAGAGAAAAGCTCAAGTATATGAAAGATGTTTCTTTCTCATGAAAAGTAATGTTATTTGCAATGCAGAAGACAGATTTTCATGTGTTAAAGTTTTTTTGCAGAGCAAGTCGTGTTTGAGCTAAAATGCACATTATCACTAGTTTAAACCTTCTAAAAACACTAATGCTGTGTTTAGTGCAACGTAAGCAAATTAAGAGAATGCAAGGTTATACATGCTGAAAAACTTCTTTCTCAGTGAGACAAAGTTGTTTTATGCAATTTTAAGTGTAAAGCTCAAATACATGAAAGATGTTTCTTTCTCATGAACTGTAATGTTATTTGCAATGCAGAAGACAGATTTTCATGTGTTAAAGTTTTTTTGCAGAGCAAGTCATGTTTGAGCTTCAAGGCACATTATCACGAGTTTAAACCTTCTAAGAGCACGAATGCTGTGTTTAGTGCAACTAAGCAAATGAAGAGAATGCAAGGCCACAGATGCTGAAAGCTTCTTTCTCAGTGAGAGAAAGCTGGTTTATGCAATTTTAAGAGAAAAGCTCAAGTATTTGAAAGATGTTTCTTTCTCATGAAATGTAATGTTATTTGCAATGCAGAAGACAGATTTTCATGTGTTAAAGTTTTTTTGCAGAGCAAGTCATGTTTGAGACTCAATGCACATTATCACTAGTTTAAACCTTCTAAAAACACTAATGCTGTGTTTAGTGCAACGTAAGCAAATTAAGAGAATGCAAGGCCACAGATGCTGAAAAACTTCTTTCTCAGTGAGACAAAGCTGGTTTATGCAATTTTAAGAGAAAAGCTCAAGTATATGAAAGATGTTTCTTTCTCATGAAATGTAATGTTATTTGCAATGCAGAAGACAGATTTTCAAGTTTTTTTGCAGAGCAAGTCGTGTTTGAGCTTCAATGCACATTATCACTAGTTTAAACCTTCTTAGAACACTAATGCTGTGTTTAGTGCAACTAAGCAAATGAAGCGAATGCCAGGCCACAGATGCTGAAATGCTTCTTTCTCAGTGAGACAAAGCTGGTTTATGCAATTTTAAGAGAAAAGCTCAAGTATATGAAAGATGTTTCTTTCTCATGAAATGTAATGTTATTTGCAATGCAGAAGACAGGTTTTTAAGTTTTTTTGCAGAGCAAGTCGTGTTTGAGCTTCAATGCACATTATCACTAGTTTAAACCTTCTAAAAACACTAATGCTGTGTTTAGTGCAACGTAAGCAAATTAAGAGAATGCAAGGCCACAGATGCTGAAAAACTTCTTTCTCAGTGAGACAAAGTTGTTTTATGCAATTTTAAGTGTAAAGCTCAAATACATGAAAGATGTTTCTTTTCTCATGAACTGTAATGTTATTTGCAATGCAGAAGACAGATTTTCATGTGTTAAAGTTTTTTTGCAGAGCAAGTCATGTTTGAGCTTCAAGGCCCATTATCACGAGTTTAAACCTTCTAAGAGCACGAATGGTGTGTTTAGTGCAACGTAAGCAAATTAAGAGAATGCAAGGCCACAGATGCTGAAAAACTTCTTTCTCAGTGAGACAAAGCTGGTTTATGCAATTTTAAGAGAAAAGCTCAAGTACATGAAAGATGTTTCTTTCTCATGAAATGTAATGTTATTTGCAATGCAGAAGACAGATTTTCAAGTTTTTTTGCAGAGCACGTCGTGTTTGAGCTAAAATGCACATTATCACTAGTTTAAACCTTCTAAAAACACTAATGCTGTGTTTAGTGCAACGTAAGCAAATGAAGAGAATGCCAGGCCACAGATGCTGAAATGCTTCTTTCTCAGTGAGAGAAAGTTGTTTTATGCAATTTTAAGTGTAAAGCTCAAGTACATGAAAGATGTTTCTTTCTCATGAAATGTAATGTTATTTGCAATGCAGAAGGCAGATTTTCATGTGTTAAAGTTTTTTTTGCAGAGCAAGTCATGTTTGAGCTTCAAGGCCCATTATCACGAGTTTAAACCTTCTAAGAGCACGAATACTGTGTTTAGTGCAACGTAAGCAAATTAAGAGAATGCAAGGCCACAGATGCTGAAAAACTACTTTCTCAGTGAGACAAAGTTGTTTTATGCAATTTTAAGTGTAAAGCTCAAATACATGAAAGATGTTTCTTTCTCATGAACTGTAATGTTATTTGCAATGCAGAAGACAGATTTTCATGTGTTAAAGTTTTTTTGCAGAGCAAGTCATGTTTGAGCTTCAAGGCACATTATCACGAGTTTAAACCTTCTAAGAGCACGAATGCTGTGTTTAGTGCAACTAAGCAAATGAAGAGAATGCAAGGCCACAGATGCTGAAAGCTTATTTCTCAGTGAGAGAAAGTTGGTTTATGCAATTTTAAGAGAAAAGCTCAAGTATATGAAAGATGTTTCTTTCTCATGAAAAGTAATGTTATTTGCAATGCAGAAGACAGATTTTCATGTGTTAAAGTTTTTTTGCAGAGCAAGTCGTGTTTGAGCTAAAATGCACATTATCACTAGTTTAAACCTTCTAAAAACACTAATGCTGTGTTTAGTGCAACTAAGCAAATGAAGCGAATGCCAGGCCACAGATGCTGAAATGCTTCTTTCTCAGTGAGACAAAGCTGGTTTATGCAATTTTAAGAGAAAAGCTCAAGTATTTGAAAGATGTTTCTTTCTCATGAAATGTAATGTTATTTGCAATGCAGAGGACAGATTTTCAAGTTTTTTTGCAGAGCACGTCGTGTTTGAGCTAAAATGCACATTATCACTAGTTTAAACCTTCTTAGAACACTAATGCTGTGTTTAGTGCAACTAAGCAAATGAAGCGAATGCCAGGCCACAGATGCTGAAATGCTTCTTTCTCAGTGAGACAAAGCTGGTTTATGCAATTTTAAGAGAAAAGCTCAAGTATTTGAAAGATGTTTCTTTCTCATGAAATGTAATGTTATTTGCAATGCAGAGGACAGATTTTCAAGTTTTTTTGCAGAGCACGTCGTGTTTGAGCTAAAATGCACATTATCACTAGTTTAAACCTTCTAAAAACACTAATGCTGTGTTTAGTGCAACGTAAGCAAATTAAGAGAATGCAAGGCCACAGATGCTGAAAAACTTCTTTCTCAGTGAGACAAAGTTGTTTTATGCAATTTTAAGTGTAAAGCTCAAGTACATGAAAGATGTTTCTTTCTCATGAACTGTAATGTTATTTGCAATGCAGAAGACAGATTTTCATGTGTTAAAGTTTTTTTGCAGAGCAAGTCATGTTTGAGACTCAATGCACATTATCACGAGTTTAAACCTTCTAAGAGCACGAATGCTGTGTTTAGTGCAACTAAGCAAATGAAGAGAATGCAAGGCCACAGATGCTGAAAGCTTCTTTCTCAGTGAGAGAAAGCTGTTTTATGCAGTTTTAAGTGTAAAGCTCAAGTACATGAAAGATGTTTCTTTCTCATGAACTGTAATGTTATTTGCAATGCAGAAGACAGATTATCATGTGTTAAAGTTTTTTTGCAGAGCAAGTCATGTTTGAGACTCAATGCACATTATCACTAGTTTAAACCTTCTAAAAACACTAATGCTGTGTTTAGTGCAACGTAAGCAAATTAAGAGAATGCAAGGCCACAGATGCTGAAAAACTTCTTTCTCAGTGAGACAAAGTTGTTTTATGCAATTTTAAGTGTAAAGCTCAAGTACATGAAAGATGTTTCTTTGTCATGAAATATAATCTTATTTGCAATGCAGAAGACAGATTTTCAAGCGTTAAAGTTTTTGTGCAGAGCAAGTCATGTTTGAGATTCAATGCACATTATAACTAGTTTAAACCTTCTAAAAACACTAATGCTGTGTTTACTGCAACGTAAGCAAATGAAGAGAATGCAAGGCCACAGATGCTGAAAAACTTCTTTCTCAGTGAGACAAAGCTGGTTTATGCAATTTTAAGAGAAAAGCTCAAGTATATGAAAGATGTTTCTTTCTCATGAAAAGTAATGTTATTTGCAATGCAGAAGACAGATTTTCAAGTTTTTTTGCAGAGCAAGTCGTGTTTGAGCTAAAATGCACATTATCACTAGTTTAAACCTTCTAAAAACACTAATGCTGTGTTTAGTGCAACGTAAGCAAATTAAGAGAATGCAAGGCCACAGATGCTGAAAAACTTCTTTCTCAGTGAGACAAAGTTGTTTTATGCAATTTTAAGTGTAAAGCTCAAATACATGAAAGATGTTTCTTTCTCATGAACTGTAATGTTATTTGCAATGCAGAAGACAGATTTTCATGTGTTAAAGTTTTTTTGCAGACCAAGTCATGTTTGAGCTTCAAGGCACATTATCACGAGTTTAAACCTTCTAAGAGCACGAATGGTGTGTTTAGAACAACGTAAGCAAATTAAGAGAATGCAAAGCCACAGATGCTGAAAAACTTCTTTCTCAGTGAGACAAAGCTGGTTTATGCAATTTTAAGAGAAAAGCTCAAGTATTTGAAAGATGTTTCTTTCTCATGAAATGTAATGTTATTTGCAATGCAGAAGACAGATTTTCAAGTTTTTTTGCAGAGCACGTCGTGTTTGAGCTAAAATGCACATTATCACTAGTTTAAACCTTCTAAAAACACTAATGCTGTGTTTAGTGCAACGTAAGCAAATTAAGAGAATGCAAGGCCACAGATGCTGAAAAACTTCTTTCTCAGTGAGACAAAGTTGTTTTATGCAATTTTAAGTGTAAAGCTCAAGTACATGAAAGATGTTTCTTTCTCATGAACTGTAATGTTATTTGCAATGCAGAAGACAGATTTTCATGTGTTAAAGTTTTTTTGCAGAGCAAGTCATGTTTGAGACTCAATGCACATTATCACTAGTTTAAACCTTCTAAAACACTAATGCTGTGTTTAGTGCAACGTAAGCAAATTAAGAGAATGCAAGGCCACAGATGCTGAAAAACTTCTTTCTCAGTGAGACAAAGCTGGTTTATGCAATTTTAAGAGAAAAGCTCAAGTATATGAAAGATGTTTCTTTCTCATGAAATGTAATGTTATTTGCAATGCAGAAGACAGATTTTCAAGTTTTTTTGCAGAGCAAGTCGTGTTTGAGCTTCAATGCACATTATCACTAGTTTAAACCTTCTTAGAACACTAATGCTGTGTTTAGTGCAACTAAGCAAATGAAGCGAATGCCAGGCCACAGATGCTGAAATGCTTCTTTCTCAGTGAGAGAAAGTTGTTTTATGCAATTTTAAGTGTAAAGCTCAAGTACATGAAAGATGTTTCTTTCTCATGACTGTAATGTTATTTGCAATGCAGAAGATAGATTTTCATGTGTTAAAGTTTTTTTGCAGAGCAAGTCATGTTTGAGCTTCAAGGCCCATTATCACGAGTTTAAACCTTCTAAGAGCACGAATGCTGTGTTTAGTGCAACGTAAGCAAATTAAGAGAATGCAAGGCCACAGATGCTGAAAAACTTCTTTCTCAGTGAGAGAAAGTTGTTTTATGCAATTTTAAGTGTAAAGCTCAAGTACATGAAAGATGTTTCTTTCTCATGAAATGTAATGTTATTTGCAATGCAGAAGGCAGATTTTCATGTGTTAAAGTTTTTTTTGCAGAGCAAGTCATGTTTGAGCTTCAAGGCCCATTATCACGAGTTTAAACCTTCTAAGAGCACGAATGCTGTGTTTAGTGCAACTAAGCAAATGAAGAGAATGCAAGGCCACAGATGCTGAAAGCTTCTTTCTCAGTGAGAGAAAGCTGTTTTATGCAGTTTTAAGAGAAAAGCTCAAGTATATGAAAGATGTTTCTTTCTCATGAAATGTAATGTTATTTGCAATGCAGAAGACAGATTTTCAAGTTTTTTTGCAGAGCAAGTTGTGTTTGAGCTAAAATGCACATTATCACTAGTTTAAACCTTCTAAAAACACTAATGCTGTGTTTAGTGCAACGTAAGCAAATTAAGAGAATGCAAGGCCAAAGATGCTGAAAAACTTCTTTCTCAGTGAGACAAAGTTGTTTTATGCAATTTTAAGTGTAAAGCTCAAGTACATGAAAGATGTTTCTTTCTCATGAACTGTAATGTTATTTGCAATGCAGAAGACAAATTTTAATGTGTTAAAGTTTTTTGCAGAGCAAGTCATGTTTGAGCTTCAAGGCACATTATCACGAGTTTAAACCTTCTAAGAGCACGAATGCTGTGTTTAGTGCAACTAAGCAAATGAAGAGAATGCAAGGCCACAGATGCTGAAAAACTTCTTTCTCAGTGAGACAAAGTTGTTTTATGCAATTTTAAGTGTAAAGCTCAAGTACATGAAAGATGTTTCTTTGTCATGAAATATAATCTTATTTGCAATGCAGAAGACAGATTTTCAAGCGTTAAAGTTTTTGTGCAGAGCAAGTCATGTTTGAGATTCAATGCACATTATAACTAGTTTAAACCTTCTAAAAACACTAATGCTGTGTTTACTGCAACGTAAGCAAATGAAGAGAATGCAAGGCCACAGATGCTGAAAAACTTCTTTCTCAGTGAGACAAAGCTGGTTTATGCAATTTTAAGAGAAAAGCTCAAGTATATGAAAGATGTTTCTTTCTCATGAAAAGTAATGTTATTTGCAATGCAGAAGACAGATTTTCAAGTTTTTTTGCAGAGCAAGTCGTGTTTGAGCTAAAATGCACATTATCACTAGTTTAAACCTTCTAAAAACACTAATGCTGTGTTTAGTGCAACGTAAGCAAATTAAGAGAATGCAAGGCCACAGATGCTGAAAAACTTCTTTCTCAGTGAGACAAAGTTGTTTTATGCAATTTTAAGTGTAAAGCTCAAATACATGAAAGATGTTTCTTTTCTCATGAACTGTAATGTTATTTGCAATGCAGAAGACAGATTTTCATGTGTTAAAGTTTTTTTGGAGAGCAAGTCATGTTTGAGCTTCAAGGCACATTATCACGAGTTTAAACCTTCTAAGAGCACGAATGGTGTGTTTAGTGCAACGTAAGCAAATTAAGAGAATGCAAGGCCACAGATGCTGAAAAACTTCTTTCTCAGTGAGACAAAGCTGGTTTATGCAATTTTAAGAGAAAAGCTCAAGTATTTGAAAGATGTTTCTTTCTCATGAAATGTAATGTTATTTGCAATGCAGAAGACAGATTTTCAAGTTTTTTTGCAGAGCACGTCGTGTTTGAGCTAAAATGCACATTATCACTAGTTTAAACCTTCTAAAAACACTAATGCTGTGTTTAGTGCAACGTAAGCAAATTAAGAGAATGCAAGGCCACAGATGCTGAAAAACTTCTTTCTCAGTGAGACAAAGTTGTTTTATGCAATTTTAAGTGTAAAGCTCAAATACATGAAAGATGTTTCTTTCTCATGAACTGTAATGTTATTTGCAATGCAGAAGACAGATTTTCATGTGTTAAAGTTTTTTTGCAGACCAAGTCATGTTTGAGCTTCAAGGCACATTATCACGAGTTTAAACCTTCTAAGAGCACGAATGGTGTGTTTAGAACAACGTAAGCAAATTAAGAGAATGCAAGGCCACAGATGCTGAAAAACTTCTTTCTCAGTGAGACAAAGCTGGTTTATGCAATTTTAAGAGAAAAGCTCAAGTATTTGAAAGATGTTTCTTTCTCATGAAATGTAATGTTATTTGCAATGCAGAAGACAGATTTTCAAGTTTTTTTGCAGAGCACGTCGTGTTTGAGCTAAAATGCACATTATCACTAGTTTAAACCTTCTAAAAACACTAATGCTGTGTTTAGTGCAACGTAAGCAAATTAAGAGAATGCAAGGCCACAGATGCTGAAAAACTTCTTTCTCAGTGAGACAAAGTTGTTTTATGCAATTTTAAGTGTAAAGCTCAAGTACATGAAAGATGTTTCTTTCTCATGAACTGTAATGTTATTTGCAATGCAGAAGACAGATTTTCATGTGTTAAAGTTTTTTTGCAGAGCAAGTCATGTTTGAGACTCAATGCACATTATCACTAGTTTAAACCTTCTAAAACACTAATGCTGTGTTTAGTGCAACGTAAGCAAATTAAGAGAATGCAAGGCCACAGATGCTGAAAAACTTCTTTCTCAGTGAGACAAAGCTGGTTTATGCAATTTTAAGAGAAAAGCTCAAGTATATGAAAGATGTTTCTTTCTCATGAAATGTAATGTTATTTGCAATGCAGAAGACAGATTTTCAAGTTTTTTTGCAGAGCAAGTCGTGTTTGAGCTTCAATGCACATTATCACTAGTTTAAACCTTCTTAGAACACTAATGCTGTGTTTAGTGCAACTAAGCAAATGAAGCGAATGCCAGGCCACAGATGCTGAAATGCTTCTTTCTCAGTGAGAGAAAGTTGTTTTATGCAATTTTAAGTGTAAAGCTCAAGTACATGAAAGATGTTTCTTTCTCATGACTGTAATGTTATTTGCAATGCAGAAGATAGATTTTCATGTGTTAAAGTTTTTTTGCAGAGCAAGTCATGTTTGAGCTTCAAGGCCCATTATCACGAGTTTAAACCTTCTAAGAGCACGAATGCTGTGTTTAGTGCAACGTAAGCAAATTAAGAGAATGCAAGGCCACAGATGCTGAAAAACTTCTTTCTCAGTGAGACAAAGCTGGTTTATGCAATTTTAAGAGAAAAGCTCAAGTATATGAAAGATGTTTCTTTCTCATGAAATGTAATGTTATTTGCAATGCAGAAGACAGATTTTCAAGTTTTTTTGCAGAGCAAGTCGTGTTTGAGCTTCAATGCACATTATCACTAGTTTAAACCTTCTTAGAACACTAATGCTGTGTTTAGTGCAACTAAGCAAATGAAGAGAATGCCAGGCCACAGATGCTGAAATGCTTCTTTCTCAGTGAGAGAAAGTTGTTTTATGCAATTTTAAGTGTAAAGCTCAAGTACATGAAAGATGTTTCTTTCTCATGAAATGTAATGTTATTTGCAATGCAGAAGACAGGTTTTTAAGTTTTTTTGCAGAGCAAGTCGTGTTTGAGCTTCAATGCACATTATCACTAGTTTAAACCTTCTTAGAACACTAATGCTGTGTTTAGTGCAACTAAGCAAATGAAGAGAATGCCAGGCCACAGATGCTGAAATGCTTCTTTCTCAGTGAGAGAAAGTTGTTTTATGCAATTTTAAGTGTAAAGCTCAAGTACATGAAAGATGTTTCTTTCTCATGAAATGTAATGTTATTTGCAATGCAGAAGGCAGATTTTCATGTGTTAAAGTTTTTTTTGCAGAGCAAGTCATGTTTGAGCTTCAAGGCCCATTATCACGAGTTTAAACCTTCTAAGAGCACGAATACTGTGTTTAGTGCAACGTAAGCAAATTAAGAGAATGCAAGGCCACAGATGCTGAAAAACTACTTTCTCAGTGAGACAAAGTTGTTTTATGCAATTTTAAGTGTAAAGCTCAAATACATGAAAGATGTTTCTTTCTCATGAACTGTAATGTTATTTGCAATGCAGAAGACAGATTTTCATGTGTTAAAGTTTTTTTGCAGAGCAAGTCATGTTTGAGCTTCAAGGCACATTATCACGAGTTTAAACCTTCTAAGAGCACGAATGCTGTGTTTAGTGCAACTAAGCAAATGAAGAGAATGCAAGGCCACAGATGCTGAAAGCTTATTTCTCAGTGAGAGAAAGTTGGTTTATGCAATTTTAAGAGAAAAGCTCAAGTATATGAAAGATGTTTCTTTCTCATGAAAAGTAATGTTATTTGCAATGCAGAAGACAGATTTTCATGTGTTAAAGTTTTTTTGCAGAGCAAGTCGTGTTTGAGCTAAAATGCACATTATCACTAGTTTAAACCTTCTAAAAACACTAATGCTGTGTTTAGTGCAACTAAGCAAATGAAGCGAATGCCAGGCCACAGATGCTGAAATGCTTCTTTCTCAGTGAGACAAAGCTGGTTTATGCAATTTTAAGAGAAAAGCTCAAGTATTTGAAAGATGTTTCTTTCTCATGAAATGTAATGTTATTTGCAATGCAGAGGACAGATTTTCAAGTTTTTTTGCAGAGCACGTCGTGTTTGAGCTAAAATGCACATTATCACTAGTTTAAACCTTCTTAGAACACTAATGCTGTGTTTAGTGCAACTAAGCAAATGAAGCGAATGCCAGGCCACAGATGCTGAAATGCTTCTTTCTCAGTGAGACAAAGCTGGTTTATGCAATTTTAAGAGAAAAGCTCAAGTATTTGAAAGATGTTTCTTTCTCATGAAATGTAATGTTATTTGCAATGCAGAGGACAGATTTTCAAGTTTTTTTGCAGAGCACGTCGTGTTTGAGCTAAAATGCACATTATCACTAGTTTAAACCTTCTAAAAACACTAATGCTGTGTTTAGTGCAACGTAAGCAAATTAAGAGAATGCAAGGCCACAGATGCTGAAAAACTTCTTTCTCAGTGAGACAAAGTTGTTTTATGCAATTTTAAGTGTAAAGCTCAAGTACATGAAAGATGTTTCTTTCTCATGAACTGTAATGTTATTTGCAATGCAGAAGACAGATTTTCATGTGTTAAAGTTTTTTTGCAGAGCAAGTCATGTTTGAGACTCAATGCACATTATCACGAGTTTAAACCTTCTAAGAGCACGAATGCTGTGTTTAGTGCAACTAAGCAAATGAAGAGAATGCAAGGCCACAGATGCTGAAAGCTTCTTTCTCAGTGAGAGAAAGCTGTTTTATGCAGTTTTAAGTGTAAAGCTCAAGTACATGAAAGATGTTTCTTTCTCATGAACTGTAATGTTATTTGCAATGCAGAAGACAGATTATCATGTGTTAAAGTTTTTTTGCAGAGCAAGTCATGTTTGAGACTCAATGCACATTATCACTAGTTTAAACCTTCTAAAAACACTAATGCTGTGTTTAGTGCAACGTAAGCAAATTAAGAGAATGCAAGGCCACAGATGCTGAAAAACTTCTTTCTCAGTGAGACAAAGTTGTTTTATGCAATTTTAAGTGTAAAGCTCAAGTACATGAAAGATGTTTCTTTGTCATGAAATATAATCTTATTTGCAATGCAGAAGACAGATTTTCAAGCGTTAAAGTTTTTGTGCAGAGCAAGTCATGTTTGAGATTCAATGCACATTATAACTAGTTTAAACCTTCTAAAAACACTAATGCTGTGTTTACTGCAACGTAAGCAAATGAAGAGAATGCAAGGCCACAGATGCTGAAAAACTTCTTTCTCAGTGAGACAAAGCTGGTTTATGCAATTTTAAGAGAAAAGCTCAAGTATATGAAAGATGTTTCTTTCTCATGAAAAGTAATGTTATTTGCAATGCAGAAGACAGATTTTCAAGTTTTTTTGCAGAGCAAGTCGTGTTTGAGCTAAAATGCACATTATCACTAGTTTAAACCTTCTAAAAACACTAATGCTGTGTTTAGTGCAACGTAAGCAAATTAAGAGAATGCAAGGCCACAGATGCTGAAAAACTTCTTTCTCAGTGAGACAAAGTTGTTTTATGCAATTTTAAGTGTAAAGCTCAAATACATGAAAGATGTTTCTTTCTCATGAACTGTAATGTTATTTGCAATGCAGAAGACAGATTTTCATGTGTTAAAGTTTTTTTGCAGACCAAGTCATGTTTGAGCTTCAAGGCACATTATCACGAGTTTAAACCTTCTAAGAGCACGAATGGTGTGTTTAGAACAACGTAAGCAAATTAAGAGAATGCAAAGCCACAGATGCTGAAAAACTTCTTTCTCAGTGAGACAAAGCTGGTTTATGCAATTTTAAGAGAAAAGCTCAAGTATTTGAAAGATGTTTCTTTCTCATGAAATGTAATGTTATTTGCAATGCAGAAGACAGATTTTCAAGTTTTTTTGCAGAGCACGTCGTGTTTGAGCTAAAATGCACATTATCACTAGTTTAAACCTTCTAAAAACACTAATGCTGTGTTTAGTGCAACGTAAGCAAATTAAGAGAATGCAAGGCCACAGATGCTGAAAAACTTCTTTCTCAGTGAGACAAAGTTGTTTTATGCAATTTTAAGTGTAAAGCTCAAGTACATGAAAGATGTTTCTTTCTCATGAACTGTAATGTTATTTGCAATGCAGAAGACAGATTTTCATGTGTTAAAGTTTTTTTGCAGAGCAAGTCATGTTTGAGACTCAATGCACATTATCACTAGTTTAAACCTTCTAAAACACTAATGCTGTGTTTAGTGCAACGTAAGCAAATTAAGAGAATGCAAGGCCACAGATGCTGAAAAACTTCTTTCTCAGTGAGACAAAGCTGGTTTATGCAATTTTAAGAGAAAAGCTCAAGTATATGAAAGATGTTTCTTTCTCATGAAATGTAATGTTATTTGCAATGCAGAAGACAGATTTTCAAGTTTTTTTGCAGAGCAAGTCGTGTTTGAGCTTCAATGCACATTATCACTAGTTTAAACCTTCTTAGAACACTAATGCTGTGTTTAGTGCAACTAAGCAAATGAAGCGAATGCCAGGCCACAGATGCTGAAATGCTTCTTTCTCAGTGAGAGAAAGTTGTTTTATGCAATTTTAAGTGTAAAGCTCAAGTACATGAAAGATGTTTCTTTCTCATGACTGTAATGTTATTTGCAATGCAGAAGATAGATTTTCATGTGTTAAAGTTTTTTTGCAGAGCAAGTCATGTTTGAGCTTCAAGGCCCATTATCACGAGTTTAAACCTTCTAAGAGCACGAATGCTGTGTTTAGTGCAACGTAAGCAAATTAAGAGAATGCAAGGCCACAGATGCTGAAAAACTTCTTTCTCAGTGAGACAAAGCTGGTTTATGCAATTTTAAGAGAAAAGCTCAAGTATATGAAAGATGTTTCTTTCTCATGAAATGTAATGTTATTTGCAATGCAGAAGACAGATTTTCAAGTTTTTTTGCAGAGCAAGTCGTGTTTGAGCTTCAATGCACATTATCACTAGTTTAAACCTTCTTAGAACACTAATGCTGTGTTTAGTGCAACTAAGCAAATGAAGAGAATGCCAGGCCACAGATGCTGAAATGCTTCTTTCTCAGTGAGAGAAAGTTGTTTTATGCAATTTTAAGTGTAAAGCTCAAGTACATGAAAGATGTTTCTTTCTCATGAAATGTAATGTTATTTGCAATGCAGAAGGCAGATTTTCATGTGTTAAAGTTTTTTTTGCAGAGCAAGTCATGTTTGAGCTTCAAGGCCCATTATCACGAGTTTAAACCTTCTAAGAGCACGAATGCTGTGTTTAGTGCAACTAAGCAAATGAAGAGAATGCAAGGCCACAGATGCTGAAAGCTTCTTTCTCAGTGAGAGAAAGCTGTTTTATGCAGTTTTAAGAGAAAAGCTCAAGTATATGAAAGATGTTTCTTTCTCATGAAATGTAATGTTATTTGCAATGCAGAAGACAGATTTTCAAGTTTTTTTGCAGAGCAAGTTGTGTTTGAGCTAAAATGCACATTATCACTAGTTTAAACCTTCTAAAAACACTAATGCTGTGTTTAGTGCAACGTAAGCAAATTAAGAGAATGCAAGGCCAAAGATGCTGAAAAACTTCTTTCTCAGTGAGACAAAGTTGTTTTATGCAATTTTAAGTGTAAAGCTCAAGTACATGAAAGATGTTTCTTTCTCATGAACTGTAATGTTATTTGCAATGCAGAAGACAAATTTTAATGTGTTAAAGTTTTTTGCAGAGCAAGTCATGTTTGAGCTTCAAGGCACATTATCACGAGTTTAAACCTTCTAAGAGCACGAATGCTGTGTTTAGTGCAACTAAGCAAATGAAGAGAATGCAAGGCCACAGATGCTGAAAAACTTCTTTCTCAGTGAGACAAAGTTGTTTTATGCAATTTTAAGTGTAAAGCTCAAGTACATGAAAGATGTTTCTTTGTCATGAAATATAATCTTATTTGCAATGCAGAAGACAGATTTTCAAGCGTTAAAGTTTTTGTGCAGAGCAAGTCATGTTTGAGATTCAATGCACATTATAACTAGTTTAAACCTTCTAAAAACACTAATGCTGTGTTTACTGCAACGTAAGCAAATGAAGAGAATGCAAGGCCACAGATGCTGAAAAACTTCTTTTTCAGTGAGACAAAGCTGGTTTATGCAATTTTAAGAGAAAAGCTCAAGTATATGAAAGATGTTTCTTTCTCATGAAAAGTAATGTTATTTGCAATGCAGAAGACAGATTTTCAAGTTTTTTTGCAGAGCAAGTCGTGTTTGAGCTAAAATGCACATTATCACTAGTTTAAACCTTCTAAAAACACTAATGCTGTGTTTAGTGCAACGTAAGCAAATTAAGAGAATGCAAGGCCACAGATGCTGAAAAACTTCTTTCTCAGTGAGACAAAGTTGTTTTATGCAATTTTAAGTGTAAAGCTCAAATACATGAAAGATGTTTCTTTTCTCATGAACTGTAATGTTATTTGCAATGCAGAAGACAGATTTTCATGTGTTAAAGTTTTTTTGGAGAGCAAGTCATGTTTGAGCTTCAAGGCACATTATCACGAGTTTAAACCTTCTAAGAGCACGAATGGTGTGTTTAGTGCAACGTAAGCAAATTAAGAGAATGCAAGGCCACAGATGCTGAAAAACTTCTTTCTCAGTGAGACAAAGCTGGTTTATGCAATTTTAAGAGAAAAGCTCAAGTATTTGAAAGATGTTTCTTTCTCATGAAATGTAATGTTATTTGCAATGCAGAAGACAGATTTTCAAGTTTTTTTGCAGAGCACGTCGTGTTTGAGCTAAAATGCACATTATCACTAGTTTAAACCTTCTAAAAACACTAATGCTGTGTTTAGTGCAACGTAAGCAAATTAAGAGAATGCAAGGCCACAGATGCTGAAAAACTTCTTTCTCAGTGAGACAAAGTTGGTTTATGCAATTTTAAGTGTAAAGCTCAAGTACATGAAAGATGTTTCTTTCTCATGAACTGTAATGTTATTTGCAATGCAGAAGACAGATTTTCATGTGTTAAAGTTTTTTTGCAGAGCAAGTCGTGTTTGAGCTAAAATGCACATTATCACTAGTTTAAACCTTCTAAAAACACTAATGCTGTGTTTAGTGCAACGTAAGCAAATTAAGAGAATGCAAGGTTACACATGCTGAAAAACTTCTTTCTCAGTGAGACAAAGTTGTTTTATGCAATTTTAAGTGTAAAGCTCAAATACATGAAAGATGTTTCTTTCTCATGAACTGTAATGTTATTTGCAATGCAGAAGACAGATTTTCATGTGTTAAAGTTTTTTTGCAGAGCAAGTCATGTTTGAGCTTCAAGGCACATTATCACGAGTTTAAACCTTCTAAGAGCACGAATGCTGTGTTTAGTGCAACTAAGCAAATGAAGAGAATGCAAGGCCACAGATGCTGAAAGCTTCTTTCTCAGTGAGAGAAAGCTGGTTTATGCAATTTTAAGAGAAAAGCTCAAGTATTTGAAAGATGTTTCTTTCTCATGAAATGTAATGTTATTTGCAATGCAGAAGACAGATTTTCATGTGTTAAAGTTTTTTTGCAGAGCAAGTCATGTTTGAGACTCAATGCACATTATCACTAGTTTAAACCTTCTAAAAACACTAATGCTGTGTTTAGTGCAACGTAAGCAAATTAAGAGAATGCAAGGCCACAGATGCTGAAAAACTTCTTTCTCAGTGAGACAAAGCTGGTTTATGCAATTTTAAGAGAAAAGCTCAAGTATATGAAAGATGTTTCTTTCTCATGAAATGTAATGTTATTTGCAATGCAGAAGACAGATTTTCAAGTTTTTTTGCAGAGCAAGTCGTGTTTGAGCTTCAATGCACATTATCACTAGTTTAAACCTTCTTAGAACACTAATGCTGTGTTTAGTGCAACTAAGCAAATGAAGCGAATGCCAGGCCACAGATGCTGAAATGCTTCTTTCTCAGTGAGACAAAGCTGGTTTATGCAATTTTAAGAGAAAAGCTCAAGTATATGAAAGATGTTTCTTTCTCATGAAATGTAATGTTATTTGCAATGCAGAAGACAGGTTTTTAAGTTTTTTTGCAGAGCAAGTCGTGTTTGAGCTTCAATGCACATTATCACTAGTTTAAACCTTCTTAGAACACTAATGCTGTGTTTAGTGCAACTAAGCAAATGAAGAGAATGCCAGGCCACAGATGCTGAAATGCTTCTTTCTCAGTGAGAGAAAGTTGTTTTATGCAATTTTAAGTGTAAAGCTCAAGTACATGAAAGATGTTTCTTTCTCATGAAATGTAATGTTATTTGCAATGCAGAAGGCAGATTTTCATGTGTTAAAGTTTTTTTTGCAGAGCAAGTCATGTTTGAGCTTCAAGGCCCATTATCACGAGTTTAAACCTTCTAAGAGCACGAATACTGTGTTTAGTGCAACGTAAGCAAATTAAGAGAATGCAAGGCCACAGATGCTGAAAAACTACTTTCTCAGTGAGACAAAGTTGTTTTATGCAATTTTAAGTGTAAAGCTCAAATACATGAAAGATGTTTCTTTCTCATGAACTGTAATGTTATTTGCAATGCAGAAGACAGATTTTCATGTGTTAAAGTTTTTTTGCAGAGCAAGTCATGTTTGAGCTTCAAGGCACATTATCACGAGTTTAAACCTTCTAAGAGCACGAATGCTGTGTTTAGTGCAACTAAGCAAATGAAGAGAATGCAAGGCCACAGATGCTGAAAGCTTATTTCTCAGTGAGAGAAAGTTGGTTTATGCAATTTTAAGAGAAAAGCTCAAGTATATGAAAGATGTTTCTTTCTCATGAAAAGTAATGTTATTTGCAATGCAGAAGACAGATTTTCATGTGTTAAAGTTTTTTTGCAGAGCAAGTCGTGTTTGAGCTAAAATGCACATTATCACTAGTTTAAACCTTCTAAAAACACTAATGCTGTGTTTAGTGCAACGTAAGCAAATTAAGAGAATGCAAGGTTATACATGCTGAAAAACTTCTTTCTCAGTGAGACAAAGTTGTTTTATGCAATTTTAAGTGTAAAGCTCAAATACATGAAAGATGTTTCTTTCTCATGAACTGTAATGTTATTTGCAATGCAGAAGACAGATTTTCATGTGTTAAAGTTTTTTTGCAGAGCAAGTCATGTTTGAGCTTCAAGGCACATTATCACGAGTTTAAACCTTCTAAGAGCACGAATGCTGTGTTTAGTGCAACTAAGCAAATGAAGAGAATGCAAGGCCACAGATGCTGAAAGCTTCTTTCTCAGTGAGAGAAAGCTGGTTTATGCAATTTTAAGAGAAAAGCTCAAGTATTTGAAAGATGTTTCTTTCTCATGAAATGTAATGTTATTTGCAATGCAGAAGACAGATTTTCATGTGTTAAAGTTTTTTTGCAGAGCAAGTCATGTTTGAGACTCAATGCACATTATCACTAGTTTAAACCTTCTAAAAACACTAATGCTGTGTTTAGTGCAACGTAAGCAAATTAAGAGAATGCAAGGCCACAGATGCTGAAAAACTTCTTTCTCAGTGAGACAAAGCTGGTTTATGCAATTTTAAGAGAAAAGCTCAAGTATATGAAAGATGTTTCTTTCTCATGAAATGTAATGTTATTTGCAATGCAGAAGACAGATTTTCAAGTTTTTTTGCAGAGCAAGTCGTGTTTGAGCTTCAATGCACATTATCACTAGTTTAAACCTTCTTAGAACACTAATGCTGTGTTTAGTGCAACTAAGCAAATGAAGCGAATGCCAGGCCACAGATGCTGAAATGCTTCTTTCTCAGTGAGACAAAGCTGGTTTATGCAATTTTAAGAGAAAAGCTCAAGTATATGAAAGATGTTTCTTTCTCATGAAATGTAATGTTATTTGCAATGCAGAAGACAGGTTTTTAAGTTTTTTTGCAGAGCAAGTCGTGTTTGAGCTTCAATGCACATTATCACTAGTTTAAACCTTCTAAAAACACTAATGCTGTGTTTAGTGCAACGTAAGCAAATTAAGAGAATGCAAGGCCACAGATGCTGAAAAACTTCTTTCTCAGTGAGACAAAGTTGTTTTATGCAATTTTAAGTGTAAAGCTCAAATACATGAAAGATGTTTCTTTTCTCATGAACTGTAATGTTATTTGCAATGCAGAAGACAGATTTTCATGTGTTAAAGTTTTTTTGCAGAGCAAGTCATGTTTGAGCTTCAAGGCCCATTATCACGAGTTTAAACCTTCTAAGAGCACGAATGGTGTGTTTAGTGCAACGTAAGCAAATTAAGAGAATGCAAGGCCACAGATGCTGAAAAACTTCTTTCTCAGTGAGACAAAGCTGGTTTATGCAATTTTAAGAGAAAAGCTCAAGTACATGAAAGATGTTTCTTTCTCATGAAATGTAATGTTATTTGCAATGCAGAAGACAGATTTTCAAGTTTTTTTGCAGAGCACGTCGTGTTTGAGCTAAAATGCACATTATCACTAGTTTAAACCTTCTAAAAACACTAATGCTGTGTTTAGTGCAACGTAAGCAAATTAAGAGAATGCAAGGCCACAGATGCTGAAAAACTTCTTTCTCAGTGAGACAAAGTTGGATTATGCAATTTTAAGTGTAAAGCTCAAGTACATGAAAGATGTTTCTTTCTCATGAACTGTAATGTTATTTGCAATGCAGAAGACAGATTTTCATGTGTTAAAGTTTTTTTGCAGAGCAAGTCGTGTTTGAGCTAAAATGCACATTATCACTAGTTTAAACCTTCTAAAAACACTAATGCTGTGTTTAGTGCAACGTAAGCAAATTAAGAGAATGCAAGGTTACACATGCTGAAAAACTTCTTTCTCAGTGAGACAAAGTTGTTTTATGCAATTTTAAGTGTAAAGCTCAAATACATGAAAGATGTTTCTTTCTCATGAACTGTAATGTTATTTGCAATGCAGAAGACAGATTTTCATGTGTTAAAGTTTTTTTGCAGAGCAAGTCATGTTTGAGCTTCAAGGCACATTATCACGAGTTTAAACCTTCTAAGAGCACGAATGCTGTGTTTAGTGCAACTAAGCAAATGAAGAGAATGCAAGGCCACAGATGCTGAAAGCTTCTTTCTCAGTGAGAGAAAGCTGGTTTATGCAATTTTAAGAGAAAAGCTCAAGTATTTGAAAGATGTTTCTTTCTCATGAAATGTAATGTTATTTGCAATGCAGAAGACAGATTTTCATGTGTTAAAGTTTTTTTGCAGAGCAAGTCATGTTTGAGACTCAATGCACATTATCACTAGTTTAAACCTTCTAAAAACACTAATGCTGTGTTTAGTGCAACGTAAGCAAATTAAGAGAATGCAAGGCCACAGATGCTGAAAAACTTCTTTCTCAGTGAGACAAAGCTGGTTTATGCAATTTTAAGAGAAAAGCTCAAGTATATGAAAGATGTTTCTTTCTCATGAAATGTAATGTTATTTGCAATGCAGAAGACAGATTTTCAAGTTTTTTTGCAGAGCAAGTCGTGTTTGAGCTTCAATGCACATTATCACTAGTTTAAACCTTCTTAGAACACTAATGCTGTGTTTAGTGCAACTAAGCAAATGAAGCGAATGCCAGGCCACAGATGCTGAAATGCTTCTTTCTCAGTGAGACAAAGCTGGTTTATGCAATTTTAAGAGAAAAGCTCAAGTATATGAAAGATGTTTCTTTCTCATGAAATGTAATGTTATTTGCAATGCAGAAGACAGGTTTTTAAGTTTTTTTGCAGAGCAAGTCGTGTTTGAGCTTCAATGCACATTATCACTAGTTTAAACCTTCTTAGAACACTAATGCTGTGTTTAGTGCAACTAAGCAAATGAAGAGAATGCCAGGCCACAGATGCTGAAATGCTTCTTTCTCAGTGAGAGAAAGTTGTTTTATGCAATTTTAAGTGTAAAGCTCAAGTACATGAAAGATGTTTCTTTCTCATGAACTGTAATGTTATTTGCAATGCAGAAGACAGATTTTCATGTGTTAAAGTTTTTTTGCAGAGCAAGTCATGTTTGAGACTCAATGCACATTATCACGAGTTTAAACCTTCTAAGAGCACGAATGCTGTGTTTAGTGCAACTAAGCAAATGAAGAGAATGCAAGGCCACAGATGCTGAAAGCTTCTTTCTCAGTGAGAGAAAGCTGTTTTATGCAGTTTTAAGTGTAAAGCTCAAGTACATGAAAGATGTTTCTTTCTCATGAACTGTAATGTTATTTGCAATGCAGAAGACAGATTATCATGTGTTAAAGTTTTTTTGCAGAGCAAGTCATGTTTGAGACTCAATGCACATTATCACTAGTTTAAACCTTCTAAAAACACTAATGCTGTGTTTAGTGCAACGTAAGCAAATTAAGAGAATGCAAGGCCACAGATGCTGAAAAACTTCTTTCTCAGTGAGACAAAGTTGTTTTATGCAATTTTAAGTGTAAAGCTCAAGTACATGAAAGATGTTTCTTTGTCATGAAATATAATCTTATTTGCAATGCAGAAGACAGATTTTCAAGCGTTAAAGTTTTTGTGCAGAGCAAGTCATGTTTGAGATTCAATGCACATTATAACTAGTTTAAACCTTCTAAAAACACTAATGCTGTGTTTACTGCAACGTAAGCAAATGAAGAGAATGCAAGGCCACAGATGCTGAAAAACTTCTTTCTCAGTGAGACAAAGCTGGTTTATGCAATTTTAAGAGAAAAGCTCAAGTATATGAAAGATGTTTCTTTCTCATGAAAAGTAATGTTATTTGCAATGCAGAAGACAGATTTTCAAGTTTTTTTGCAGAGCAAGTCGTGTTTGAGCTAAAATGCACATTATCACTAGTTTAAACCTTCTAAAAACACTAATGCTGTGTTTAGTGCAACGTAAGCAAATTAAGAGAATGCAAGGCCACAGATGCTGAAAAACTTCTTTCTCAGTGAGACAAAGTTGTTTTATGCAATTTTAAGTGTAAAGCTCAAATACATGAAAGATGTTTCTTTCTCATGAACTGTAATGTTATTTGCAATGCAGAAGACAGATTTTCATGTGTTAAAGTTTTTTTGCAGACCAAGTCATGTTTGAGCTTCAAGGCACATTATCACGAGTTTAAACCTTCTAAGAGCACGAATGGTGTGTTTAGAACAACGTAAGCAAATTAAGAGAATGCAAGGCCACAGATGCTGAAAAACTTCTTTCTCAGTGAGACAAAGCTGGTTTATGCAATTTTAAGAGAAAAGCTCAAGTATTTGAAAGATGTTTCTTTCTCATGAAATGTAATGTTATTTGCAATGCAGAAGACAGATTTTCAAGTTTTTTTGCAGAGCACGTCGTGTTTGAGCTAAAATGCACATTATCACTAGTTTAAACCTTCTAAAAACACTAATGCTGTGTTTAGTGCAACGTAAGCAAATTAAGAGAATGCAAGGCCACAGATGCTGAAAAACTTCTTTCTCAGTGAGACAAAGTTGTTTTATGCAATTTTAAGTGTAAAGCTCAAGTACATGAAAGATGTTTCTTTCTCATGAACTGTAATGTTATTTGCAATGCAGAAGACAGATTTTCATGTGTTAAAGTTTTTTTGCAGAGCAAGTCATGTTTGAGACTCAATGCACATTATCACTAGTTTAAACCTTCTAAAACACTAATGCTGTGTTTAGTGCAACGTAAGCAAATTAAGAGAATGCAAGGCCACAGATGCTGAAAAACTTCTTTCTCAGTGAGACAAAGCTGGTTTATGCAATTTTAAGAGAAAAGCTCAAGTATATGAAAGATGTTTCTTTCTCATGAAATGTAATGTTATTTGCAATGCAGAAGACAGATTTTCAAGTTTTTTTGCAGAGCAAGTCGTGTTTGAGCTTCAATGCACATTATCACTAGTTTAAACCTTCTTAGAACACTAATGCTGTGTTTAGTGCAACTAAGCAAATGAAGCGAATGCCAGGCCACAGATGCTGAAATGCTTCTTTCTCAGTGAGAGAAAGTTGTTTTATGCAATTTTAAGTGTAAAGCTCAAGTACATGAAAGATGTTTCTTTCTCATGACTGTAATGTTATTTGCAATGCAGAAGATAGATTTTCATGTGTTAAAGTTTTTTTGCAGAGCAAGTCATGTTTGAGCTTCAAGGCCCATTATCACGAGTTTAAACCTTCTAAGAGCACGAATGCTGTGTTTAGTGCAACGTAAGCAAATTAAGAGAATGCAAGGCCACAGATGCTGAAAAACTTCTTTCTCAGTGAGACAAAGCTGGTTTATGCAATTTTAAGAGAAAAGCTCAAGTATATGAAAGATGTTTCTTTCTCATGAAATGTAATGTTATTTGCAATGCAGAAGACAGATTTTCAAGTTTTTTTGCAGAGCAAGTCGTGTTTGAGCTTCAATGCACATTATCACTAGTTTAAACCTTCTTAGAACACTAATGCTGTGTTTAGTGCAACTAAGCAAATGAAGAGAATGCCAGGCCACAGATGCTGAAATGCTTCTTTCTCAGTGAGAGAAAGTTGTTTTATGCAATTTTAAGTGTAAAGCTCAAGTACATGAAAGATGTTTCTTTCTCATGAAATGTAATGTTATTTGCAATGCAGAAGACAGATTTTCAAGTTTTTTTGCAGAGCAAGTCGTGTTTGAGCTTCAATGCACATTATCACTAGTTTAAACCTTCTTAGAACACTAATGCTGTGTTTAGTGCAACTAAGCAAATGAAGAGAATGCCAGGCCACAGATGCTGAAATGCTTCTTTCTCAGTGAGAGAAAGTTGTTTTATGCAATTTTAAGTGTAAAGCTCAAGTACATGAAAGATGTTTCTTTCTCATGAAATGTAATGTTATTTGCAATGCAGAAGACAGGTTTTTAAGTTTTTTTGCAGAGCAAGTCGTGTTTGAGCTTCAATGCACATTATCACTAGTTTAAACCTTCTTAGAACACTAATGCTGTGTTTAGTGCAACTAAGCAAATGAAGAGAATGCCAGGCCACAGATGCTGAAATGCTTCTTTCTCAGTGAGAGAAAGTTGTTTTATGCAATTTTAAGTGTAAAGCTCAAGTACATGAAAGATGTTTCTTTCTCATGAAATGTAATGTTATTTGCAATGCAGAAGGCAGATTTTCATGTGTTAAAGTTTTTTTTGCAGAGCAAGTCATGTTTGAGCTTCAAGGCCCATTATCACGAGTTTAAACCTTCTAAGAGCACGAATACTGTGTTTAGTGCAACGTAAGCAAATTAAGAGAATGCAAGGCCACAGATGCTGAAAAACTACTTTCTCAGTGAGACAAAGTTGTTTTATGCAATTTTAAGTGTAAAGCTCAAATACATGAAAGATGTTTCTTTCTCATGAACTGTAATGTTATTTGCAATGCAGAAGACAGATTTTCATGTGTTAAAGTTTTTTTGCAGAGCAAGTCATGTTTGAGCTTCAAGGCACATTATCACGAGTTTAAACCTTCTAAGAGCACGAATGCTGTGTTTAGTGCAACTAAGCAAATGAAGAGAATGCAAGGCCACAGATGCTGAAAGCTTATTTCTCAGTGAGAGAAAGTTGGTTTATGCAATTTTAAGAGAAAAGCTCAAGTATATGAAAGATGTTTCTTTCTCATGAAAAGTAATGTTATTTGCAATGCAGAAGACAGATTTTCATGTGTTAAAGTTTTTTTGCAGAGCAAGTCGTGTTTGAGCTAAAATGCACATTATCACTAGTTTAAACCTTCTAAAAACACTAATGCTGTGTTTAGTGCAACTAAGCAAATGAAGCGAATGCCAGGCCACAGATGCTGAAATGCTTCTTTCTCAGTGAGACAAAGCTGGTTTATGCAATTTTAAGAGAAAAGCTCAAGTATTTGAAAGATGTTTCTTTCTCATGAAATGTAATGTTATTTGCAATGCAGAGGACAGATTTTCAAGTTTTTTTGCAGAGCACGTCGTGTTTGAGCTAAAATGCACATTATCACTAGTTTAAACCTTCTTAGAACACTAATGCTGTGTTTAGTGCAACTAAGCAAATGAAGCGAATGCCAGGCCACAGATGCTGAAATGCTTCTTTCTCAGTGAGACAAAGCTGGTTTATGCAATTTTAAGAGAAAAGCTCAAGTATTTGAAAGATGTTTCTTTCTCATGAAATGTAATGTTATTTGCAATGCAGAGGACAGATTTTCAAGTTTTTTTGCAGAGCACGTCGTGTTTGAGCTAAAATGCACATTATCACTAGTTTAAACCTTCTAAAAACACTAATGCTGTGTTTAGTGCAACGTAAGCAAATTAAGAGAATGCAAGGCCACAGATGCTGAAAAACTTCTTTCTCAGTGAGACAAAGTTGTTTTATGCAATTTTAAGTGTAAAGCTCAAGTACATGAAAGATGTTTCTTTCTCATGAACTGTAATGTTATTTGCAATGCAGAAGACAGATTTTCATGTGTTAAAGTTTTTTTGCAGAGCAAGTCATGTTTGAGACTCAATGCACATTATCACGATTTTAAACCTTCTAAGAGCACGAATGCTGTGTTTAGTGCAACTAAGCAAATGAAGAGAATGCAAGGCCACAGATGCTGAAAGCTTCTTTCTCAGTGAGAGAAAGCTGTTTTATGCAGTTTTAAGTGTAAAGCTCAAGTACATGAAAGATGTTTCTTTCTCATGAACTGTAATGTTATTTGCAATGCAGAAGACAGATTATCATGTGTTAAAGTTTTTTTGCAGAGCAAGTCATGTTTGAGACTCAATGCACATTATCACTAGTTTAAACCTTCTAAAAACACTAATGCTGTGTTTAGTGCAACGTAAGCAAATTAAGAGAATGCAAGGCCACAGATGCTGAAAAACTTCTTTCTCAGTGAGACAAAGTTGTTTTATGCAATTTTAAGTGTAAAGCTCAAGTACATGAAAGATGTTTCTTTGTCATGAAATATAATCTTATTTGCAATGCAGAAGACAGATTTTCAAGCGTTAAAGTTTTTGTGCAGAGCAAGTCATGTTTGAGATTCAATGCACATTATAACTAGTTTAAACCTTCTAAAAACACTTATGCTGTGTTTACTGCAACGTAAGCAAATGAAGAGAATGCAAGGCCACAGATGCTGAAAAACTTCTTTCTCAGTGAGACAAAGCTGGTTTATGCAATTTTAAGAGAAAAGCTCAAGTATATGAAAGATGTTTCTTTCTCATGAAAAGTAATGTTATTTGCAATGCAGAAGACAGATTTTCAAGTTTTTTTGCAGAGCAAGTCGTGTTTGAGCTAAAATGCACATTATCACTAGTTTAAACCTTCTAAAAACACTAATGCTGTGTTTAGTGCAACGTAAGCAAATTAAGAGAATGCAAGGCCACAGATGCTGAAAAACTTCTTTCTCAGTGAGACAAAGTTGTTTTATGCAATTTTAAGTGTAAAGCTCAAATACATGAAAGATGTTTCTTTCTCATGAACTGTAATGTTATTTGCAATGCAGAAGACAGATTTTCATGTGTTAAAGTTTTTTTGCAGACCAAGTCATGTTTGAGCTTCAAGGCACATTATCACGAGTTTAAACCTTCTAAGAGCACGAATGGTGTGTTTAGAACAACGTAAGCAAATTAAGAGAATGCAAAGCCACAGATGCTGAAAAACTTCTTTCTCAGTGAGACAAAGCTGGTTTATGCAATTTTAAGAGAAAAGCTCAAGTATTTGAAAGATGTTTCTTTCTCATGAAATGTAATGTTATTTGCAATGCAGAAGACAGATTTTCAAGTTTTTTTGCAGAGCACGTCGTGTTTGAGCTAAAATGCACATTATCACTAGTTTAAACCTTCTAAAAACACTAATGCTGTGTTTAGTGCAACGTAAGCAAATTAAGAGAATGCAAGGCCACAGATGCTGAAAAACTTCTTTCTCAGTGAGACAAAGTTGTTTTATGCAATTTTAAGTGTAAAGCTCAAGTACATGAAAGATGTTTCTTTCTCATGAACTGTAATGTTATTTGCAATGCAGAAGACAGATTTTAATGTGTTAAAGTTTTTTTGCAGAGCAAGTCATGTTTGAGACTCAATGCACATTATCACTAGTTTAAACCTTCTAAAACACTAATGCTGTGTTTAGTGCAACGTAAGCAAATTAAGAGAATGCAAGGCCACAGATGCTGAAAAACTTCTTTCTCAGTGAGACAAAGCTGGTTTATGCAATTTTAAGAGAAAAGCTCAAGTATATGAAAGATGTTTCTTTCTCATGAAATGTAATGTTATTTGCAATGCAGAAGACAGATTTTCAAGTTTTTTTGCAGAGCAAGTCGTGTTTGAGCTTCAATGCACATTATCACTAGTTTAAACCTTCTTAGAACACTAATGCTGTGTTTAGTGCAACTAAGCAAATGAAGCGAATGCCAGGCCACAGATGCTGAAATGCTTCTTTCTCAGTGAGAGAAAGTTGTTTTATGCAATTTTAAGTGTAAAGCTCAAGTACATGAAAGATGTTTCTTTCTCATGACTGTAATGTTATTTGCAATGCAGAAGATAGATTTTCATGTGTTAAAGTTTTTTTGCAGAGCAAGTCATGTTTGAGCTTCAAGGCCCATTATCACGAGTTTAAACCTTCTAAGAGCACGAATGCTGTGTTTAGTGCAACGTAAGCAAATTAAGAGAATGCAAGGCCACAGATGCTGAAAAACTTCTTTCTCAGTGAGACAAAGCTGGTTTATGCAATTTTAAGAGAAAAGCTCAAGTATATGAAAGATGTTTCTTTCTCATGAAATGTAATGTTATTTGCAATGCAGAAGACAGATTTTCAAGTTTTTTTGCAGAGCAAGTCGTGTTTGAGCTTCAATGCACATTATCACTAGTTTAAACCTTCTTAGAACACTAATGCTGTGTTTAGTGCAACTAAGCAAATGAAGAGAATGCCAGGCCACAGATGCTGAAATGCTTCTTTCTCAGTGAGAGAAAGTTGTTTTATGCAATTTTAAGTGTAAAGCTCAAGTACATGAAAGATGTTTCTTTCTCATGAAATGTAATGTTATTTGCAATGCAGAAGGCAGATTTTCATGTGTTAAAGTTTTTTTTGCAGAGCAAGTCATGTTTGAGCTTCAAGGCCCATTATCACGAGTTTAAACCTTCTAAGAGCACGAATGCTGTGTTTAGTGCAACTAAGCAAATGAAGAGAATGCAAGGCCACAGATGCTGAAAGCTTCTTTCTCAGTGAGAGAAAGCTGTTTTATGCAGTTTTAAGAGAAAAGCTCAAGTATATGAAAGATGTTTCTTTCTCATGAAATGTAATGTTATTTGCAATGCAGAAGACAGATTTTCAAGTTTTTTTGCAGAGCAAGTTGTGTTTGAGCTAAAATGCACATTATCACTAGTTTAAACCTTCTAAAAACACTAATGCTGTGTTTAGTGCAACGTAAGCAAATTAAGAGAATGCAAGGCCAAAGATGCTGAAAAACTTCTTTCTCAGTGAGACAAAGTTGTTTTATGCAATTTTAAGTGTAAAGCTCAAGTACATGAAAGATGTTTCTTTCTCATGAACTGTAATGTTATTTGCAATGCAGAAGACAAATTTTAATGTGTTAAAGTTTTTTGCAGAGCAAGTCATGTTTGAGCTTCAAGGCACATTATCACGAGTTTAAACCTTCTAAGAGCACGAATGCTGTGTTTAGTGCAACTAAGCAAATGAAGAGAATGCAAGGCCACAGATGCTGAAAAACTTCTTTCTCAGTGAGACAAAGTTGTTTTATGCAATTTTAAGTGTAAAGCTCAAGTACATGAAAGATGTTTCTTTGTCATGAAATATAATCTTATTTGCAATGCAGAAGACAGATTTTCAAGCGTTAAAGTTTTTGTGCAGAGCAAGTCATGTTTGAGATTCAATGCACATTATAACTAGTTTAAACCTTCTAAAAACACTAATGCTGTGTTTACTGCAACGTAAGCAAATGAAGAGAATGCAAGGCCACAGATGCTGAAAAACTTCTTTCTCAGTGAGACAAAGCTGGTTTATGCAATTTTAAGAGAAAAGCTCAAGTATATGAAAGATGTTTCTTTCTCATGAAAAGTAATGTTATTTGCAATGCAGAAGACAGATTTTCAAGTTTTTTTGCAGAGCAAGTCGTGTTTGAGCTAAAATGCACATTATCACTAGTTTAAACCTTCTAAAAACACTAATGCTGTGTTTAGTGCAACGTAAGCAAATTAAGAGAATGCAAGGCCACAGATGCTGAAAAACTTCTTTCTCAGTGAGACAAAGTTGTTTTATGCAATTTTAAGTGTAAAGCTCAAATACATGAAAGATGTTTCTTTTCTCATGAACTGTAATGTTATTTGCAATGCAGAAGACAGATTTTCATGTGTTAAAGTTTTTTTGGAGAGCAAGTCATGTTTGAGCTTCAAGGCACATTATCACGAGTTTAAACCTTCTAAGAGCACGAATGGTGTGTTTAGTGCAACGTAAGCAAATTAAGAGAATGCAAGGCCACAGATGCTGAAAAACTTCTTTCTCAGTGAGACAAAGCTGGTTTATGCAATTTTAAGAGAAAAGCTCAAGTATTTGAAAGATGTTTCTTTCTCATGAAATGTAATGTTATTTGCAATGCAGAAGACAGATTTTCAAGTTTTTTTGCAGAGCACGTCGTGTTTGAGCTAAAATGCACATTATCACTAGTTTAAACCTTCTAAAAACACTAATGCTGTGTTTAGTGCAACGTAAGCAAATTAAGAGAATGCAAGGCCACAGATGCTGAAAAACTTCTTTCTCAGTGAGACAAAGTTGGTTTATGCAATTTTAAGTGTAAAGCTCAAGTACATGAAAGATGTTTCTTTCTCATGAACTGTAATGTTATTTGCAATGCAGAAGACAGATTTTCATGTGTTAAAGTTTTTTTGCAGAGCAAGTCGTGTTTGAGCTAAAATGCACATTATCACTAGTTTAAACCTTCTAAAAACACTAATGCTGTGTTTAGTGCAACGTAAGCAAATTAAGAGAATGCAAGGTTACACATGCTGAAAAACTTCTTTCTCAGTGAGACAAAGTTGTTTTATGCAATTTTAAGTGTAAAGCTCAAATACATGAAAGATGTTTCTTTCTCATGAACTGTAATGTTATTTGCAATGCAGAAGACAGATTTTCATGTGTTAAAGTTTTTTTGCAGAGCAAGTCATGTTTGAGCTTCAAGGCACATTATCACGAGTTTAAACCTTCTAAGAGCACGAATGCTGTGTTTAGTGCAACTAAGCAAATGAAGAGAATGCAAGGCCACAGATGCTGAAAGCTTCTTTCTCAGTGAGAGAAAGCTGGTTTATGCAATTTTAAGAGAAAAGCTCAAGTATTTGAAAGATGTTTCTTTCTCATGAAATGTAATGTTATTTGCAATGCAGAAGACAGATTTTCATGTGTTAAAGTTTTTTTGCAGAGCAAGTCATGTTTGAGACTCAATGCACATTATCACTAGTTTAAACCTTCTAAAAACACTAATGCTGTGTTTAGTGCAACGTAAGCAAATTAAGAGAATGCAAGGCCACAGATGCTGAAAAACTTCTTTCTCAGTGAGACAAAGCTGGTTTATGCAATTTTAAGAGAAAAGCTCAAGTATATGAAAGATGTTTCTTTCTCATGAAATGTAATGTTATTTGCAATGCAGAAGACAGATTTTCAAGTTTTTTTGCAGAGCAAGTCGTGTTTGAGCTTCAATGCACATTATCACTAGTTTAAACCTTCTTAGAACACTAATGCTGTGTTTAGTGCAACTAAGCAAATGAAGCGAATGCCAGGCCACAGATGCTGAAATGCTTCTTTCTCAGTGAGACAAAGCTGGTTTATGCAATTTTAAGAGAAAAGCTCAAGTATATGAAAGATGTTTCTTTCTCATGAAATGTAATGTTATTTGCAATGCAGAAGACAGGTTTTTAAGTTTTTTTGCAGAGCAAGTCGTGTTTGAGCTTCAATGCACATTATCACTAGTTTAAACCTTCTTAGAACACTAATGCTGTGTTTAGTGCAACTAAGCAAATGAAGAGAATGCCAGGCCACAGATGCTGAAATGCTTCTTTCTCAGTGAGAGAAAGTTGTTTTATGCAATTTTAAGTGTAAAGCTCAAGTACATGAAAGATGTTTCTTTCTCATGAAATGTAATGTTATTTGCAATGCAGAAGGCAGATTTTCATGTGTTAAAGTTTTTTTTGCAGAGCAAGTCATGTTTGAGCTTCAAGGCCCATTATCACGAGTTTAAACCTTCTAAGAGCACGAATACTGTGTTTAGTGCAACGTAAGCAAATTAAGAGAATGCAAGGCCACAGATGCTGAAAAACTACTTTCTCAGTGAGACAAAGTTGTTTTATGCAATTTTAAGTGTAAAGCTCAAATACATGAAAGATGTTTCTTTCTCATGAACTGTAATGTTATTTGCAATGCAGAAGACAGATTTTCATGTGTTAAAGTTTTTTTGCAGAGCAAGTCATGTTTGAGCTTCAAGGCACATTATCACGAGTTTAAACCTTCTAAGAGCACGAATGCTGTGTTTAGTGCAACTAAGCAAATGAAGAGAATGCAAGGCCACAGATGCTGAAAGCTTATTTCTCAGTGAGAGAAAGTTGGTTTATGCAATTTTAAGAGAAAAGCTCAAGTATATGAAAGATGTTTCTTTCTCATGAAAAGTAATGTTATTTGCAATGCAGAAGACAGATTTTCATGTGTTAAAGTTTTTTTGCAGAGCAAGTCGTGTTTGAGCTAAAATGCACATTATCACTAGTTTAAACCTTCTAAAAACACTAATGCTGTGTTTAGTGCAACGTAAGCAAATTAAGAGAATGCAAGGTTATACATGCTGAAAAACTTCTTTCTCAGTGAGACAAAGTTGTTTTATGCAATTTTAAGTGTAAAGCTCAAATACATGAAAGATGTTTCTTTCTCATGAACTGTAATGTTATTTGCAATGCAGAAGACAGATTTTCATGTGTTAAAGTTTTTTTGCAGAGCAAGTCATGTTTGAGCTTCAAGGCACATTATCACGAGTTTAAACCTTCTAAGAGCACGAATGCTGTGTTTAGTGCAACTAAGCAAATGAAGAGAATGCAAGGCCACAGATGCTGAAAGCTTCTTTCTCAGTGAGAGAAAGCTGGTTTATGCAATTTTAAGAGAAAAGCTCAAGTATTTGAAAGATGTTTCTTTCTCATGAAATGTAATGTTATTTGCAATGCAGAAGACAGATTTTCATGTGTTAAAGTTTTTTTGCAGAGCAAGTCATGTTTGAGACTCAATGCACATTATCACTAGTTTAAACCTTCTAAAAACACTAATGCTGTGTTTAGTGCAACGTAAGCAAATTAAGAGAATGCAAGGCCACAGATGCTGAAAAACTTCTTTCTCAGTGAGACAAAGCTGGTTTATGCAATTTTAAGAGAAAAGCTCAAGTATATGAAAGATGTTTCTTTCTCATGAAATGTAATGTTATTTGCAATGCAGAAGACAGATTTTCAAGTTTTTTTGCAGAGCAAGTCGTGTTTGAGCTTCAATGCACATTATCACTAGTTTAAACCTTCTTAGAACACTAATGCTGTGTTTAGTGCAACTAAGCAAATGAAGCGAATGCCAGGCCACAGATGCTGAAATGCTTCTTTCTCAGTGAGACAAAGCTGGTTTATGCAATTTTAAGAGAAAAGCTCAAGTATATGAAAGATGTTTCTTTCTCATGAAATGTAATGTTATTTGCAATGCAGAAGACAGGTTTTTAAGTTTTTTTGCAGAGCAAGTCGTGTTTGAGCTTCAATGCACATTATCACTAGTTTAAACCTTCTAAAAACACTAATGCTGTGTTTAGTGCAACGTAAGCAAATTAAGAGAATGCAAGGCCACAGATGCTGAAAAACTTCTTTCTCAGTGAGACAAAGTTGTTTTATGCAATTTTAAGTGTAAAGCTCAAATACATGAAAGATGTTTCTTTTCTCATGAACTGTAATGTTATTTGCAATGCAGAAGACAGATTTTCATGTGTTAAAGTTTTTTTGCAGAGCAAGTCATGTTTGAGCTTCAAGGCCCATTATCACGAGTTTAAACCTTCTAAGAGCACGAATGGTGTGTTTAGTGCAACGTAAGCAAATTAAGAGAATGCAAGGCCACAGATGCTGAAAAACTTCTTTCTCAGTGAGAGAAAGTTGGTTTATGCAATTTTAAGAGAAAAGCTCAAGTATATGAAAGATGTTTCTTTCTCATGAAAAGTAATGTTATTTGCAATGCAGAAGACAGATTTTCATGTGTTAAAGTTTTTTTGCAGAGCAAGTCGTGTTTGAGCTAAAATGCACATTATCACTAGTTTAAACCTTCTAAAAACACTAATGCTGTGTTTAGTGCAACGTAAGCAAATTAAGAGAATGCAAGGTTATACATGCTGAAAAACTTCTTTCTCAGTGAGACAAAGTTGTTTTATGCAATTTTAAGTGTAAAGCTCAAATACATGAAAGATGTTTCTTTCTCATGAACTGTAATGTTATTTGCAATGCAGAAGACAGATTTTCATGTGTTAAAGTTTTTTTGCAGAGCAAGTCATGTTTGAGCTTCAAGGCACATTATCACGAGTTTAAACCTTCTAAGAGCACGAATGCTGTGTTTAGTGCAACTAAGCAAATGAAGAGAATGCAAGGCCACAGATGCTGAAAGCTTCTTTCTCAGTGAGAGAAAGCTGGTTTATGCAATTTTAAGAGAAAAGCTCAAGTATTTGAAAGATGTTTCTTTCTCATGAAATGTAATGTTATTTGCAATGCAGAAGACAGATTTTCATGTGTTAAAGTTTTTTTGCAGAGCAAGTCATGTTTGAGACTCAATGCACATTATCACTAGTTTAAACCTTCTAAAAACACTAATGCTGTGTTTAGTGCAACGTAAGCAAATTAAGAGAATGCAAGGCCACAGATGCTGAAAAACTTCTTTCTCAGTGAGACAAAGCTGGTTTATGCAATTTTAAGAGAAAAGCTCAAGTATATGAAAGATGTTTCTTTCTCATGAAATGTAATGTTATTTGCAATGCAGAAGACAGATTTTCAAGTTTTTTTGCAGAGCAAGTCGTGTTTGAGCTTCAATGCACATTATCACTAGTTTAAACCTTCTTAGAACACTAATGCTGTGTTTAGTGCAACTAAGCAAATGAAGCGAATGCCAGGCCACAGATGCTGAAATGCTTCTTTCTCAGTGAGACAAAGCTGGTTTATGCAATTTTAAGAGAAAAGCTCAAGTATATGAAAGATGTTTCTTTCTCATGAAATGTAATGTTATTTGCAATGCAGAAGACAGGTTTTTAAGTTTTTTTGCAGAGCAAGTCGTGTTTGAGCTTCAATGCACATTATCACTAGTTTAAACCTTCTAAAAACACTAATGCTGTGTTTAGTGCAACGTAAGCAAATTAAGAGAATGCAAGGCCACAGATGCTGAAAAACTTCTTTCTCAGTGAGACAAAGTTGTTTTATGCAATTTTAAGTGTAAAGCTCAAATACATGAAAGATGTTTCTTTTCTCATGAACTGTAATGTTATTTGCAATGCAGAAGACAGATTTTCATGTGTTAAAGTTTTTTTGCAGAGCAAGTCATGTTTGAGCTTCAAGGCCCATTATCACGAGTTTAAACCTTCTAAGAGCACGAATGGTGTGTTTAGTGCAACGTAAGCAAATTAAGAGAATGCAAGGCCACAGATGCTGAAAAACTTCTTTCTCAGTGAGACAAAGCTGGTTTATGCAATTTTAAGTGTAAAGCTCAAGTACATGAAAGATATTTCTTTCTCATGAACTGTAATGTTATTTGCAATGCAGAAGACAGATTTTCATGTGTTAAAGTTTTTTTGCAGAGCAAGTCGTGTTTGAGCTAAAATGCACATTATCACTAGTTTAAACCTTCTAAAAACACTAATGCTGTGTTTAGTGCAACGTAAGCAAATTAAGAGAATGCAAGGTTACACATGCTGAAAAACTTCTTTCTCAGTGAGACAAAGCTGGTTTATGCAATTTTAAGAGAAAAGCTCAAGTATATGAAAGATGTTTCTTTCTCATGAAAAGTAATGTTATTTGCAATGCAGAAGACAGATTTTCAAGTTTTTTTGCAGAGCAAGTCGTGTTTGAGCTAAAATGCACATTATCACTAGTTTAAACCTTCTTAGAACACTAATGCTGTGTTTAGTGCAACTAAGCAAATGAAGCGAATGCCAGGCCACAGATGCTGAAATGCTTCTTTCTCAGTGAGACAAAGCTGGTTTATGCAATTTTAAGAGAAAAGCTCAAGTATATGAAAGATGTTTCTTTCTCATGAAATGTAATGTTATTTGCAATGCAGAAGACAGGTTTTTAAGTTTTTTTGCAGAGCAAGTCGTGTTTGAGCTTCAATGCACATTATCACTAGTTTAAACCTTCTAAAAACACTAATGCTGTGTTTAGTGCAACGTAAGCAAATTAAGAGAATGCAAGGCCACAGATGCTGAAAAACTTCTTTCTCAGTGAGACAAAGTTGTTTTATGCAATTTTAAGTGTAAAGCTCAAATACATGAAAGATGTTTCTTTTCTCATGAACTGTAATGTTATTTGCAATGCAGAAGACAGATTTTCATGTGTTAAAGTTTTTTTGCAGAGCAAGTCATGTTTGAGCTTCAAGGCCCATTATCACGAGTTTAAACCTTCTAAGAGCACGAATGGTGTGTTTAGTGCAACGTAAGCAAATTAAGAGAATGCAAGGCCACAGATGCTGAAAAACTTCTTTCTCAGTGAGACAAAGCTGGTTTATGCAATTTTAAGTGTAAAGCTCAAGTACATGAAAGATATTTCTTTCTCATGAACTGTAATGTTATTTGCAATGCAGAAGACAGATTTTCATGTGTTAAAGTTTTTTTGCAGAGCAAGTCGTGTTTGAGCTAAAATGCACATTATCACTAGTTTAAACCTTCTAAAAACACTAATGCTGTGTTTAGTGCAACGTAAGCAAATTAAGAGAATGCAAGGTTACACATGCTGAAAAACTTCTTTCTCAGTGAGACAAAGCTGGTTTATGCAATTTTAAGAGAAAAGCTCAAGTATATGAAAGATGTTTCTTTCTCATGAAATGTAATGTTATTTGCAATGCAGAAGACAGATTTTCAAGTTTTTTTGCAGAGCAAGTCGTGTTTGAGCTTCAATGCACATTATCACTAGTTTAAACCTTCTTAGAACACTAATGCTGTGTTTAGTGCAACTAAGCAAATGAAGCGAATGCCAGGCCACAGATGCTGAAATGCTTCTTTCTCAGTGAGACAAAGCTGGTTTATGCAATTTTAAGAGAAAAGCTCAAGTATATGAAAGATGTTTCTTTCTCATGAAATGTAATGTTATTTGCAATGCAGAAGACAGGTTTTTAAGTTTTTTTGCAGAGCAAGTCGTGTTTGAGCTTCAATGCACATTATCACTAGTTTAAACCTTCTTAGAACACTAATGCTGTGTTTAGTGCAACTAAGCAAATGAAGAGAATGCCAGGCCACAGATGCTGAAATGCTTCTTTCTCAGTGAGAGAAAGTTGTTTTATGCAATTTTAAGTGTAAAGCTCAAGTACATGAAAGATGTTTCTTTCTCATGAAATGTAATGTTATTTGCAATGCAGAAGGCAGATTTTCATGTGTTAAAGTTTTTTTTGCAGAGCAAGTCATGTTTGAGCTTCAAGGCCCATTATCACGAGTTTAAACCTTCTAAGAGCACGAATACTGTGTTTAGTGCAACGTAAGCAAATTAAGAGAATGCAAGGCCACAGATGCTGAAAAACTACTTTCTCAGTGAGACAAAGTTGTTTTATGCAATTTTAAGTGTAAAGCTCAAATACATGAAAGATGTTTCTTTCTCATGAACTGTAATGTTATTTGCAATGCAGAAGACAGATTTTCATGTGTTAAAGTTTTTTTGCAGAGCAAGTCATGTTTGAGCTTCAAGGCACATTATCACGAGTTTAAACCTTCTAAGAGCACGAATGCTGTGTTTAGTGCAACTAAGCAAATGAAGAGAATGCAAGGCCACAGATGCTGAAAGCTTATTTCTCAGTGAGAGAAAGTTGGTTTATGCAATTTTAAGAGAAAAGCTCAAGTATATGAAAGATGTTTCTTTCTCATGAAAAGTAATGTTATTTGCAATGCAGAAGACAGATTTTCATGTGTTAAAGTTTTTTTGCAGAGCAAGTCGTGTTTGAGCTAAAATGCACATTATCACTAGTTTAAACCTTCTAAAAACACTAATGCTGTGTTTAGTGCAACGTAAGCAAATTAAGAGAATGCAAGGTTATACATGCTGAAAAACTTCTTTCTCAGTGAGACAAAGTTGTTTTATGCAATTTTAAGTGTAAAGCTCAAATACATGAAAGATGTTTCTTTCTCATGAACTGTAATGTTATTTGCAATGCAGAAGACAGATTTTCATGTGTTAAAGTTTTTTTGCAGAGCAAGTCATGTTTGAGCTTCAAGGCACATTATCACGAGTTTAAACCTTCTAAGAGCACGAATGCTGTGTTTAGTGCAACTAAGCAAATGAAGAGAATGCAAGGCCACAGATGCTGAAAGCTTCTTTCTCAGTGAGAGAAAGCTGGTTTATGCAATTTTAAGAGAAAAGCTCAAGTATTTGAAAGATGTTTCTTTCTCATGAAATGTAATGTTATTTGCAATGCAGAAGACAGATTTTCATGTGTTAAAGTTTTTTTGCAGAGCAAGTCATGTTTGAGACTCAATGCACATTATCACTAGTTTAAACCTTCTAAAAACACTAATGCTGTGTTTAGTGCAACGTAAGCAAATTAAGAGAATGCAAGGCCACAGATGCTGAAAAACTTCTTTCTCAGTGAGACAAAGCTGGTTTATGCAATTTTAAGAGAAAAGCTCAAGTATATGAAAGATGTTTCTTTCTCATGAAATGTAATGTTATTTGCAATGCAGAAGACAGATTTTCAAGTTTTTTTGCAGAGCAAGTCGTGTTTGAGCTTCAATGCACATTATCACTAGTTTAAACCTTCTTAGAACACTAATGCTGTGTTTAGTGCAACTAAGCAAATGAAGCGAATGCCAGGCCACAGATGCTGAAATGCTTCTTTCTCAGTGAGACAAAGCTGGTTTATGCAATTTTAAGAGAAAAGCTCAAGTATATGAAAGATGTTTCTTTCTCATGAAATGTAATGTTATTTGCAATGCAGAAGACAGGTTTTTAAGTTTTTTTGCAGAGCAAGTCGTGTTTGAGCTTCAATGCACATTATCACTAGTTTAAACCTTCTTAGAACACTAATGCTGTGTTTAGTGCAACTAAGCAAATGAAGAGAATGCCAGGCCACAGATGCTGAAATGCTTCTTTCTCAGTGAGAGAAAGTTGTTTTATGCAATTTTAAGTGTAAAGCTCAAGTACATGAAAGATGTTTCTTTCTCATGAAATGTAATGTTATTTGCAATGCAGAAGGCAGATTTTCATGTGTTAAAGTTTTTTTTGCAGAGCAAGTCATGTTTGAGCTTCAAGGCCCATTATCACGAGTTTAAACCTTCTAAGAGCACGAATACTGTGTTTAGTGCAACGTAAGCAAATTAAGAGAATGCAAGGCCACAGATGCTGAAAAACTACTTTCTCAGTGAGACAAAGTTGTTTTATGCAATTTTAAGTGTAAAGCTCAAATACATGAAAGATGTTTCTTTCTCATGAACTGTAATGTTATTTGCAATGCAGAAGACAGATTTTCATGTGTTAAAGTTTTTTTGCAGAGCAAGTCATGTTTGAGCTTCAAGGCACATTATCACGAGTTTAAACCTTCTAAGAGCACGAATGCTGTGTTTAGTGCAACTAAGCAAATGAAGAGAATGCAAGGCCACAGATGCTGAAAGCTTATTTCTCAGTGAGAGAAAGCTGGTTTATGCAATTTTAAGAGAAAAGCTCAAGTATTTGAAAGATGTTTCTTTCTCATGAAATGTAATGTTATTTGCAATGCAGAAGACAGATTTTCATGTGTTAAAGTTTTTTTGCAGAATAAGTCGTGTTTGAGCTAAAATGCACATTATCACTAGTTTAAACCTTCTAAAAACACTAATGCTGTATTTAGTGCAACGTAAGCAAATTAAGAGAATGCAAGGTTACAGATGCTGAAAAACTTCTTTCTCAGTGAGACAAAGTTGTTTTATGCAATTTTAAGTGTAAAGCTCAAATACATGAAAGATGATTCTTTCTCATGAACTGTAATGTTATTTGCAATGCAGAAGACAGATTTTCAAGTTTTTTTGCAGAGCAAGTCGTGTTTGAGCTTCAAGGCACATTATCACGAGTTTAAACCTTCTAAGAGCACGAATGCTGTGTTTAGTGCAACGTAAGCAAATTAAGAGAATGCAAGGCCACAGATGCTGAAAAACTTCTTTCTCAGTGAGACAAAGTTGTTTTATGCAATTTTAAGTGTAAAGCTCAAATACATGAAAGATGATTCTTTCTCATGAACTGTAATGTTATTTGCAATGCAGAAGACAGATTTTCAAGTTTTTTTGCAGAGCAAGTCATGTTTGAGACTCAATGCACATTATCACTAGTTTAAACCTTCTAAAAACACTAATGCTGTGTTTAGTGCAACGTAAGCAAATTAAGAGAATGCAAGGCCACAGATGCTGAAAAACTTCTTTCTCAGTGAGACAAAGCTGGTTTATGCAATTTTAAGAGAAAAGCTCAAGTATATGAAAGATGTTTCTTTCTCATGAAATGTAATGTTATTTGCAATGCAGAAGACAGATTTTCAAGTTTTTTTGCAGAGCAAGTCGTGTTTGAGCTTCAATGCACATTGTCACTAGTTTAAACCTTCTTAGAACACTAATGCTGTGTTTAGTGCAACTAAGCAAATGAAGAGAATGCCAGGCCACAGATGCTGAAATGCTTCTTTCTCAGTGAGAGAAAGTTGTTTTATGCAATTTAAAGTGTAAAGCTCAAGTACATGAAAGATGTTTCTTTCTCATGAAATGTAAAGTTATTTGCAATGCAGAAGGCAGATTTTCATGTGTTAAAGTTTTTTTGCAGAGCAAGTCATGTTTGAGCTTCAAGGCCCATTATCACGAGTTTAAACCTTCTAAGAGCACGAATACTGTGTTTAGTGCAACGTAAGCAAATTAAGAGAATGCAAGGCCACAGATGCTGAAAAACTACTTTCTCAGTGAGACAAAGTTGTTTTATGCAATTTTAAGTGTAAAGCTCAAATACATTAAAGATGTTTCTTTCTCATGAACTGTAATGTTATTTGCAATGCAGAAGACAGATTTTCATGTGTTAAAGTTTTTTTGCAGAGCAAGTCATGTTTGAGCTTCAAGGCCCATTATCACGAGTTTAAACCTTCTAAGAGCACGAATACTGTGTTTAGTGCAACTAAGCAAATGAAGAGAATGCAAGGCCACAGATGCTGAAAGCTTCTTTCTCAGTGAGAGAAAGCTGGTTTATGCAATTTTAAGAGAAAAGCTCAAGTATTTGAAAGATGTTTCTTTCTCATGAAATGTAATGTTATTTGCAATGCAGAAGACAGATTTTCATGTGTTAAAGTTTTTTTGCAGAGCAAGTCATGTTTGAGACTCAATGCACATTATCACTAGTTTAAACCTTCTAAAAACACTAATGCTGTGTTTAGTGCAACGTAAGCAAATTAAGAGAATGCAAGGCCACAGATGCTGAAAAACTTCTTTCTCAGTGAGACAAAGCTGGTTTATGCAATTTTAAGAGAAAAGCTCAAGTATATGAAAGATGTTTCTTTCTCATGAAATGTAATGTTATTTGCAATGCAGAAGACAGATTTTCAAGTTTTTTTGCAGAGCAAGTCGTGTTTGAGCTTCAATGCACATTGTCACTAGTTTAAACCTTCTTAGAACACTAATGCTGTGTTTAGTGCAACTAAGCAAATGAAGAGAATGCCAGGCCACAGATGCTGAAATGCTTCTTTCTCAGTGAGAGAAAGTTGTTTTATGCAATTTTAAGTGTAAAGCTCAAGTACATGAAAGATGTTTCTTTCTCATGAAATGTAAAGTTATTTGCAATGCAGAAGGCAGATTTTCATGTGTTAAAGTTTTTTTGCAGAGCAAGTCATGTTTGAGCTTCAAGGCCCATTATCACGAGTTTAAACCTTCTAAGAGCACGAATACTGTGTTTAGTGCAACCTAAGCAAATGAAGAGAATGCAAGGCCACAGATGCTGAAAGCTTCTTTCTCAGTGAGAGAAAGCTGTTTTATGCAGTTTTAAGTGTAAAGCTCAAGTACATGAAAGATGTTTCTTTCTCATGAACTGTAATGTTATTTGCAATGCAGAAGACAGATTATCATGTGTTAAAGTTTTTTTGCAGAGCAAGTCATGTTTGAGACTCAATGCACATTATCACTAGTTTAAACCTTCTAAAAACACTAATGCTGTGTTTAGTGCAACGTAAGCAAATTAAGAGAATGCAAGGCCACAGATGCTGAAAAACTTCTTTCTCAGTGAGACAAAGCTGGTTTATGCAATTTTAAGAGAAAAGCTCAAGTATATGAAAGATGTTTCTTTCTCATGAAAAGTAATGTTATTTGCAATGCAGAAGACAGATTTTCAAGTTTTTTTGCAGAGCAAGTCGTGTTTGAGCTAAAATGCACATTATCACTAGTTTAAACCTTCTAAAAACACTAATGCTGTGTTTAGTGCAACGTAAGCAAATTAAGAGAATGCAAGGCCACAGATGCTGAAATGCTTCTTTCTCAGTGAGAGAAAGTTGTTTTATGCAATTTTAAGTGTAAAGCTCAAGTACATGAAAGATGTTTCTTTCTCATGAAATGTAAAGTTATTTGCAATGCAGAAGGCAGATTTTCATGTGTTAAAGTTTTTTTGCAGAGCAAGTCATGTTTGAGCTTCAAGGCCCATTATCACGAGTTTAAACCTTCTAAGAGCACGAATACTGTGTTTAGTGCAACGTAAGCAAATTAAGAGAATGCAAGGCCACAGATGCTGAAAAACTACTTTCTCAGTGAGACAAAGTTGTTTTATGCAATTTTAAGTGTAAAGCTCAAATACATGAAAGATGTTTCTTTCTCATGAACTGTAATGTTATTTGCAATGCAGAAGACAGATTTTCATGTGTTAAAGTTTTTTTGCAGAGCAAGTCATGTTTGAGCTTCAAGGCCCATTATCACGAGTTTAAACCTTCTAAGAGCACGAATACTGTGTTTAGTGCAACGTAAGCAAATTAAGAGAATGCAAGGCCACAGATGCTGAAAAACTACTTTCTCAGTGAGACAAAGTTGTTTTATGCAATTTTAAGTGTAAAGCTCAAATACATGAAAGATGTTTCTTTCTCATGAACTGTAATGTTATTTGCAATGCAGAAGACAGATTTTCATGTGTTAAAGTTTTTTTGCAGAGCAAGTCATGTTTGAGCTTCAAGGCACATTATCACGAGTTTAAACCTTCTAAGAGCACGAATGCTGTGTTTAGTGCAACTAAGCAAATGAAGAGAATGCAAGGCCACAGATGCTGAAAGCTTCTTTCTCAGTGAGAGAAAGCTGGTTTATGCAATTTTAAGAGAAAAGCTCAAGTATTTGAAAGATGTTTCTTTCTCATGAAATGTAATGTTATTTGCAATGCAGAAGACAGATTTTCATGTGTTAAAGTTTTTTTGCAGAGCAAGTCATGTTTGAGACTCAGTGCACATTATCACTAGTTTAAACCTTCTAAAAACACTAATGCTGTGTTTAGTGCAACGTAAGCAAATTAAGAGAATGCAAGGCCACAGATGCTGAAAAACTTCTTTCTCAGTGAGACAAAGCTGGTTTATGCAATTTTAAGAGAAAAGCTCAAGTATATGAAAGATGTTTCTTTCTCATGAAATGTAATGTTATTTGCAATGCAGAAGACAGATTTTCAAGTTTTTTTGCAGAGCAAGTCGTGTTTGAGCTTCAATGCACATTGTCACTAGTTTAAACCTTCTTAGAACACTAATGCTGTGTTTAGTGCAACTTAAGCAAATTAAGAGAATGCAAGGCCACAGATGCTGAAAAACGTCTTTCTCAGTGACAGAAAGCTGGTTTATGCAATTTTTAGAGTATCACGAGTAATGTTATTTGCAATGCAGAAGACAGATTTTCACGTTTTTTTGCAGAGCAAGTCGTGTTTGAGCTAAAATGCACATTATCACTAGTTTAAACCTTATAAAAACACTAATGCTGTGTTTACAAAGTTGTTTTATGCAATTTTAAGTGTAAAGCTCAAATACATGAAAGATGTTTCTTTCTCATGAACTGTAATGTTATTTGCAATGCAGAAGACAGATTTTCATGTGTTAAAGTTTTTTTGCAGAGCAAGTCATGTTTGAGCTTCAAGGCACATTATCACGAGTTTAAACCTTCTAAGAGCACGAATGCTGTGTTTAGTGCAACTAAGCAAATGAAGAGAATGCAAGGCCACAGATGCTGAAAGATTCTTTCTCAGTGAGAGAAAGCTGGTTTATGCAATTTTAAGAGAAAAGCTCAAGTATTTGAAAGATGTTTCTTTCTCATGAAATGTAATGTTATTTGCAATGCAGAAGACAGATTTTCATGTGTTAAAGTTTTTTTGCAGAGCAAGTCGTGTTTGAGCTAAAATGCACATTATCACTAGTTTAAACCTTCTAAAAACACTAATGCTGTATTTAGTGCAACGTAAGCAAATTAAGAGAATGCAAGGTTACAGATGCTGAAAAACTTCTTTCTCAGTGAGACAAAGTTGTTTTATGCAATTTTAAGTGTAAAGCTCAAATACATGAAAGATGTTTCTTTCTCATGAACTGTAATGTTATTTGCAATGCAGAAGACAAATTTTCATGTGTTAAAGTTTTTTTGCAGAGCAAGTCATGTTTGAGACAAAATGCACATTATCACGAGTTTAAACCTTCTAAAAACACTAATGCTGTGTTTAGTGCAACTTAAGCAAATGAAGAGAATGCCAGGCCACAGATGCTGAATTGCTTCTTTCTCAGTGAGAGAAAGTTGTTTTATGCAATTTTAAGTGTAAAGCTCAAGTACATGAAAGATGTTTCTTTCTCATGAACTGTAATGTTATTTGCAATGCAGAAGATAGATTTTCATGTGTTAAAGTTTTTTTGCAGAGCAAGTCATGCTTGAGCTTCAAGGCCCATTATCACGAGTTTAAACCTTCTAAGAGCACGAATGCTGTGTTTAGTGCAACGTAAGCAAATTAAGAGAATGCAAGGCCACAGATGCTGAAAAACTTCTTTCTCAGTGAGACAAAGCTGGTTTATGCAATTTTAAGAGAAAAGCTCAAGTATATGAAAGATGTTTCTTTCTCATGAAATGTAATGTTATTTGCAATGCAGAAGACAGATTTTCAAGTTTTTTTGCAGAGCAAGTCGTGTTTGAGCTAAAATGCACATTATCACTAGTTTAAACCTTCTAAAAACACTAATGCTGTGTTTAGTGCAACGTAAGCAAATTAAGAGAATGCAAGGCCACAGATGCTGAAAAACTTCTTTCTCAGTGAGACAAAGTTGTTTTATGCAATTTTAAGTGTAAAGCTCAAATACATGAAAGATGTTTCTTTCTCATGAACTGTAATGTTATTTGCAATGCAGAAGACAGATTTTCATGTGTTAAAGTTTTTTTGCAGAGCAAGTCATGTTTGAGCTTCAAGGCACATTATCACGAGTTTAAACCTTCTAAGAGCACGAATGCTGTGTTTAGTGCAACTAAGCAAATGAAGAGAATGCAAGGCCACAGATGCTGAAAGCTTCTTTCTCAGTGAGAGAAAGCTGGTTTATGCAATTTTAAGAGAAAAGCTCAAGTATTTGAAAGATGTTTCTTTCTCATGAAATGTAATGTTATTTGCAATGCAGAAGACAGATTTTCATGTGTTAAAGTTTTTTTGCAGAGCAAGTCATGTTTGAGACTCAATGCACATTATCACTAGTTTAAACCTTCTAAAAACACTAATGCTGTGTTTAGTGCAACGTAAGCAAATTAAGAGAATGCAAGGCCACAGATGCTGAAAAACTTCTTTCTCAGTGAGACAAAGCTGGTTTATGCAATTTTAAGAGAAAAGCTCAAGTATATGAAAGATGTTTCTTTCTCATGAAATGTAATGTTATTTGCAATGCAGAAGACAGATTTTCAAGTTTTTTTGCAGAGCAAGTCGTGTTTGAGCTTCAATGCACATTATCACTAGTTTAAACCTTCTTAGAACACTAATGCTGTGTTTAGTGCAACTAAGCAAATGAAGCGAATGCCAGGCCACAGATGCTGAAATGCTTCTTTCTCAGTGAGACAAAGCTGGTTTATGCAATTTTAAGAGAAAAGCTCAAGTATATGAAAGATGTTTCTTTCTCATGAAATGTAATGTTATTTGCAATGCAGAAGACAGGTTTTTAAGTTTTTTTGCAGAGCAAGTCGTGTTTGAGCTTCAATGCACATTATCACTAGTTTAAACCTTCTTAGAACACTAATGCTGTGTTTAGTGCAACTAAGCAAATGAAGAGAATGCCAGGCCACAGATGCTGAAATGCTTCTTTCTCAGTGAGAGAAAGTTGTTTTATGCAATTTTAAGTGTAAAGCTCAAGTACATGAAAGATGTTTCTTTCTCATGAAATGTAATGTTATTTGCAATGCAGAAGGCAGATTTTCATGTGTTAAAGTTTTTTTTGCAGAGCAAGTCATGTTTGAGCTTCAAGGCCCATTATCACGAGTTTAAACCTTCTAAGAGCACGAATACTGTGTTTAGTGCAACGTAAGCAAATTAAGAGAATGCAAGGCCACAGATGCTGAAAAACTACTTTCTCAGTGAGACAAAGTTGTTTTATGCAATTTTAAGTGTAAAGCTCAAATACATGAAAGATGTTTCTTTCTCATGAACTGTAATGTTATTTGCAATGCAGAAGACAGATTTTCATGTGTTAAAGTTTTTTTGCAGAGCAAGTCATGTTTGAGCTTCAAGGCACATTATCACGAGTTTAAACCTTCTAAGAGCACGAATGCTGTGTTTAGTGCAACTAAGCAAATGAAGAGAATGCAAGGCCACAGATGCTGAAAGCTTATTTCTCAGTGAGAGAAAGCTGGTTTATGCAATTTTAAGAGAAAAGCTCAAGTATTTGAAAGATGTTTCTTTCTCATGAAATGTAATGTTATTTGCAATGCAGAAGACAGATTTTCATGTGTTAAAGTTTTTTTGCAGAGCAAGTCGTGTTTGAGCTTCAAGGCACATTATCACGAGTTTAAACCTTCTAAGAGCACGAATGCTGTGTTTAGTGCAACGTAAGCAAATTAAGAGAATGCAAGGCCACAGATGCTGAAAAACTTCTTTCTCAGTGAGACAAAGTTGTTTTATGCAATTTTAAGTGTAAAGCTCAAATACATGAAAGATGATTCTTTCTCATGAACTGTAATGTTATTTGCAATGCAGAAGACAGATTTTCAAGTTTTTTTGCAGAGCAAGTCATGTTTGAGACAAAATGCACATTATCACGAGTTTAAACCTTCTAAAAACACTAATGCTGTGTTTAGTGCAACTTAAGCAAATTAAGAGAATGCAAGGCCACAGATGCTGAAAAACGTCTTTCTCAGTGACAGAAAGCTGGTTTATGCAATTTTTAGAGTAAAGCTCAAGTACATGAAAGATGTTTCTTTCTCATGAACTGTAATGTTATTTGCAATGCAGAAGACAGATTTTCATGTGTTAAAGTTTTTTTGCAGAGCAAGTCATGTTTGAGACTCAATGCACATTATCACTAGTTTAAACCTTCTAAAAACACTAATGCTGTGTTTAGTGCAACGTAAGCAAATTAAGAGAATGCAAGGCCACAGATGCTGAAAAACTTCTTTCTCAGTGAGACAAAGCTGGTTTATGCAATTTTAAGAGAAAAGCTCAAGTATATGAAAGATGTTTCTTTCTCATGAAATGTAATGTTATTTGCAATGCAGAAGACAGATTTTCAAGTTTTTTTGCAGAGCAAGTCGTGTTTGAGCTTCAATGCACATTATGACTAGTTTAAACCTTCTTAGAACACTAATGCTGTGTTTAGTGCAACGTAAGCAAATTAAGAGAATGCAAGGCCACAGATGCTGAAAAACTTCTTTCTCAGTGAGACAAAGCTGGTTTATGCAATTTTAAGAGAAAAGCTCAAGTATATGAAAGATGTTTCTTTCTCATGAAATGTAATGTTATTTGCAATGCAGAAGACAGATTTTCAAGTTTTTTTGCAGAGCAAGTCGTGTTTGAGCTTCAATGCACATTGTCACTAGTTTAAACCTTCTTAGAACACTAATGCTGTGTTTAGTGCAACTAAGCAAATGAAGAGAATGCCAGGCCACAGATGCTGAAATGCTTCTTTCTCAGTGAGAGAAAGTTGTTTTATGCAATTTTAAGTGTAAAGCTCAAGTACATGAAAGATGTTTCTTTCTCATGAAATGTAAAGTTATTTGCAATGCAGAAGGCAGATTTTCATGTGTTAAAGTTTTTTTGCAGAGCAAGTCATGTTTGAGCTTCAAGGCCCATTATCATGAGTTTAAACCTTCTAAGAGCACGAATACTGTGTTTAGTGCAACCTAAGCAAATGAAGAGAATGCAAGGCCACAGATGCTGAAAGCTTCTTTCTCAGTGAGAGAAAGCTGTTTTATGCAGTTTTAAGTGTAAAGCTCAAGTACATGAAAGATGTTTCTTTCTCATGAACTGTAATGTTATTTGCAATGCAGAAGACAGATTATCATGTGTTAAAGTTTTTTTGCAGAGCAAGTCATGTTTGAGACTCAATGCACATTATCACTAGTTTAAACCTTCTAAAAACACTAATGCTGTGTTTAGTGCAACGTAAGCAAATTAAGAGAATGCAAGGCCACAGATGCTGAAAAACTTCTTTCTCAGTGAGACAAAGCTGGTTTATGCAATTTTAAGAGAAAAGCTCAAGTATATGAAAGATGTTTCTTTCTCATGAAAAGTAATGTTATTTGCAATGCAGAAGACAGATTTTCAAGTTTTTTTGCAGAGCAAGTCGTGTTTGAGCTAAAATGCACATTATCACTAGTTTAAACCTTCTAAAAACACTAATGCTGTGTTTAGTGCAACGTAAGCAAATTAAGAGAATGCAAGGCCACAGATGCTGAAATGCTTCTTTCTCAGTGAGAGAAAGTTGTTTTATGCAATTTTAAGTGTAAAGCTCAAGTACATGAAAGATGTTTCTTTCTCATGAAATGTAAAGTTATTTGCAATGCAGAAGGCAGATTTTCATGTGTTAAAGTTTTTTTGCAGAGCAAGTCATGTTTGAGCTTCAAGGCCCATTATCACGAGTTTAAACCTTCTAAGAGCACGAATACTGTGTTTAGTGCAACGTAAGCAAATTAAGAGAATGCAAGGCCACAGATGCTGAAAAACTACTTTCTCAGTGAGACAAAGTTGTTTTATGCAATTTTAAGTGTAAAGCTCAAATACATGAAAGATGTTTCTTTCTCATGAACTGTAATGTTATTTGCAATGCAGAAGACAGATTTTCATGTGTTAAAGTTTTTTTGCAGAGCAAGTCATGTTTGAGCTTCAAGGCCCATTATCACGAGTTTAAACCTTCTAAGAGCACGAATACTGTGTTTAGTGCAACGTAAGCAAATTAAGAGAATGCAAGGCCACAGATGCTGAAAAACTACTTTCTCAGTGAGACAAAGTTGTTTTATGCAATTTTAAGTGTAAAGCTCAAATACATGAAAGATGTTTCTTTCTCATGAACTGTAATGTTATTTGCAATGCAGAAGACAGATTTTCATGTGTTAAAGTTTTTTTGCAGAGCAAGTCATGTTTGAGCTTCAAGGCACATTATCACGAGTTTAAACCTTCTAAGAGCACGAATGCTGTGTTTAGTGCAACTAAGCAAATGAAGAGAATGCAAGGCCACAGATGCTGAAAGCTTCTTTCTCAGTGAGAGAAAGCTGGTTTATGCAATTTTAAGAGAAAAGCTCAAGTATTTGAAAGATGTTTCTTTCTCATGAAATGTAAAGTTATTTGCAATGCAGAAGACAGATTTTCATGTGTTAAAGTTTTTTTGCAGAGCAAGTCATGTTTGAGACTCAATGCACATTATCACTAGTTTAAACCTTCTAAAACACTAATGCTGTGTTTAGTGCAACGTAAGCAAATTAAGAGAATGCAAGGCCACAGATGCTGAAAAACTTCTTTCTCAGTGAGACAAAGCTGGTTTATGCAATTTTAAGAGAAAAGCTCAAGTATATGAAAGATGTTTCTTTCTCATGAAATGTAATGTTATTTGCAATGCAGAAGACAGATTTTCAAGTTTTTTTGCAGAGCAAGTCGTGTTTGAGCTTCAATGCACATTATCACTAGTTTAAACCTTCTTAGAACACTAATGCTGTGTTTAGTGCAACTAAGCAAATGAAGCGAATGCCAGGCCACAGATGCTGAAATGCTTCTTTCTCAGTGAGAGAAAGTTGTTTTATGCAATTTTAAGTGTAAAGCTCAAGTACATGAAAGATGTTTCTTTCTCATGACTGTAATGTTATTTGCAATGCAGAAGATAGATTTTCATGTGTTAAAGTTTTTTTGCAGAGCAAGTCATGTTTGAGCTTCAAGGCCCATTATCACGAGTTTAAACCTTCTAAGAGCACGAATGCTGTGTTTAGTGCAACGTAAGCAAATTAAGAGAATGCAAGGCCACAGATGCTGAAAAACTTCTTTCTCAGTGAGACAAAGCTGGTTTATGCAATTTTAAGAGAAAAGCTCAAGTATATGAAAGATGTTTCTTTCTCATGAAATGTAATGTTATTTGCAATGCAGAAGACAGATTTTCAAGTTTTTTTGCAGAGCAAGTCGTGTTTGAGCTTCAATGCACATTATCACTAGTTTAAACCTTCTTAGAACACTAATGCTGTGTTTAGTGCAACTAAGCAAATGAAGAGAATGCCAGGCCACAGATGCTGAAATGCTTCTTTCTCAGTGAGAGAAAGTTGTTTTATGCAATTTTAAGTGTAAAGCTCAAGTACATGAAAGATGTTTCTTTCTCATGAAATGTAATGTTATTTGCAATGCAGAAGACAGGTTTTTAAGTTTTTTTGCAGAGCAAGTCGTGTTTGAGCTTCAATGCACATTATCACTAGTTTAAACCTTCTTAGAACACTAATGCTGTGTTTAGTGCAACTAAGCAAATGAAGAGAATGCCAGGCCACAGATGCTGAAATGCTTCTTTCTCAGTGAGAGAAAGTTGTTTTATGCAATTTTAAGTGTAAAGCTCAAGTACATGAAAGATGTTTCTTTCTCATGAAATGTAATGTTATTTGCAATGCAGAAGGCAGATTTTCATGTGTTAAAGTTTTTTTTGCAGAGCAAGTCATGTTTGAGCTTCAAGGCCCATTATCACGAGTTTAAACCTTCTAAGAGCACGAATACTGTGTTTAGTGCAACGTAAGCAAATTAAGAGAATGCAAGGCCACAGATGCTGAAAAACTACTTTCTCAGTGAGACAAAGTTGTTTTATGCAATTTTAAGTGTAAAGCTCAAATACATGAAAGATGTTTCTTTCTCATGAACTGTAATGTTATTTGCAATGCAGAAGACAGATTTTCATGTGTTAAAGTTTTTTTGCAGAGCAAGTCATGTTTGAGCTTCAAGGCACATTATCACGAGTTTAAACCTTCTAAGAGCACGAATGCTGTGTTTAGTGCAACTAAGCAAATGAAGAGAATGCAAGGCCACAGATGCTGAAAGCTTATTTCTCAGTGAGAGAAAGTTGGTTTATGCAATTTTAAGAGAAAAGCTCAAGTATATGAAAGATGTTTCTTTCTCATGAAAAGTAATGTTATTTGCAATGCAGAAGACAGATTTTCAAGTTTTTTTGCAGAGCAAGTCGTGTTTGAGCTTCAATGCACATTATCACTAGTTTAAACCTTCTTAGAACACTAATGCTGTGTTTAGTGCAACTAAGCAAATGAAGCGAATGCCAGGCCACAGATGCTGAAATGCTTCTTTCTCAGTGAGACAAAGCTGGTTTATGCAATTTTAAGAGAAAAGCTCAAGTATATGAAAGATGTTTCTTTCTCATGAAATGTAATGTTATTTGCAATGCAGAAGACAGGTTTTTAAGTTTTTTTGCAGAGCAAGTCGTGTTTGAGCTTCAATGCACATTATCACTAGTTTAAACCTTCTAAAAACACTAATGCTGTGTTTAGTGCAACGTAAGCAAATTAAGAGAATGCAAGGCCACAGATGCTGAAAAACTTCTTTCTCAGTGAGACAAAGTTGTTTTATGCAATTTTAAGTGTAAAGCTCAAATACATGAAAGATGTTTCTTTTCTCATGAACTGTAATGTTATTTGCAATGCAGAAGACAGATTTTCATGTGTTAAAGTTTTTTTGCAGAGCAAGTCATGTTTGAGCTTCAAGGCACATTATCACGAGTTTAAACCTTCTAAGAGCACGAATGCTGTGTTTAGTGCAACGTAAGCAAATTAAGAGAATGCAAGGCCACAGATGCTGAAAAACTTCTTTCTCAGTGAGACAAAGCTGGTTTATGCAATTTTAAGAGAAAAGCTCAAGTACATGAAAGATGTTTCTTTCTCATGAAATGTAATGTTATTTGCAATGCAGAAGACAGATTTTCAAGTTTTTTTGCAGAGCACGTCGTGTTTGAGCTAAAATGCACATTATCACTAGTTTAAACCTTCTAAAAACACTAATGCTGTGTTTAGTGCAACTAAGCAAATTAAGAGAATGCAAGGCCACAGATGCTGAAAAACTTCTTTCTCAGTGAGACAAAGTTGGATTATGCAATTTTAAGTGTAAAGCTCAAGTACATGAAAGATGTTTCTTTCTCATGAACTGTAATGTTATTTGCAATGCAGAAGACAGATTTTCATGTGTTAAAGTTTTTTTGCAGAGCAAGTCGTGTTTGAGCTAAAATGCACATTATCACTAGTTTAAACCTTCTAAAAACACTAATGCTGTGTTTAGTGCAACGTAAGCAAATTAAGAGAATGCAAGGCCACAGATGCTGAAAAACTTCTTTCTCAGTGAGACAAAGTTGTTTTATGCAATTTTAAGTGTAAAGCTCAAATACATGAAAGATGTTTCTTTCTCATGAACTGTAATGTTATTTGCAATGCAGAAGACAGATTTTCATGTGTTAAAGTTTTTTTGCAGAGCAAGTCATGTTTGAGCTTCAAGGCACATTATCACGAGTTTAAACCTTCTAAGAGCACGAATGCTGTGTTTAGTGCAACTAAGCAAATGAAGAGAATGCAAGGCCACAGATGCTGAAAGCTTCTTTCTCAGTGAGAGAAAGCTGGTTTATGCAATTTTAAGAGAAAAGCTCAAGTATTTGAAAGATGTTTCTTTCTCATGAAATGTAATGTTATTTGCAATGCAGAAGACAGATTTTCATGTGTTAAAGTTTTTTTGCAGAGCAAGTCATGTTTGAGACTCAATGCACATTATCACTAGTTTAAACCTTCTAAAAACACTAATGCTGTGTTTAGTGCAACGTAAGCAAATTAAGAGAATGCAAGGCCACAGATGCTGAAAAACTTCTTTCTCAGTGAGACAAAGCTGGTTTATGCAATTTTAAGAGAAAAGCTCAAGTATATGAAAGATGTTTCTTTCTCATGAAATGTAATGTTATTTGCAATGCAGAAGACAGATTTTCAAGTTTTTTTGCAGAGCAAGTCGTGTTTGAGCTTCAATGCACATTATCACTAGTTTAAACCTTCTTAGAACACTAATGCTGTGTTTAGTGCAACTAAGCAAATGAAGCGAATGCCAGGCCACAGATGCTGAAATGCTTCTTTCTCAGTGAGACAAAGCTGGTTTATGCAATTTTAAGAGAAAAGCTCAAGTATATGAAAGATGTTTCTTTCTCATGAAATGTAATGTTATTTGCAATGCAGAAGACAGGTTTTTAAGTTTTTTTGCAGAGCAAGTCGTGTTTGAGCTTCAATGCACATTATCACTAGTTTAAACCTTCTTAGAACACTAATGCTGTGTTTAGTGCAACTAAGCAAATGAAGAGAATGCCAGGCCACAGATGCTGAAATGCTTCTTTCTCAGTGAGAGAAAGTTGTTTTATGCAATTTTAAGTGTAAAGCTCAAGTACATGAAAGATGTTTCTTTCTCATGAAATGTAATGTTATTTGCAATGCAGAAGGCAGATTTTCATGTGTTAAAGTTTTTTTTGCAGAGCAAGTCATGTTTGAGCTTCAAGGCCCATTATCACGAGTTTAAACCTTCTAAGAGCACGAATACTGTGTTTAGTGCAACGTAAGCAAATTAAGAGAATGCAAGGCCACAGATGCTGAAAAACTACTTTCTCAGTGAGACAAAGTTGTTTTATGCAATTTTAAGTGTAAAGCTCAAATACATGAAAGATGTTTCTTTCTCATGAACTGTAATGTTATTTGCAATGCAGAAGACAGATTTTCATGTGTTAAAGTTTTTTTGCAGAGCAAGTCATGTTTGAGCTTCAAGGCACATTATCACGAGTTTAAACCTTCTAAGAGCACGAATGCTGTGTTTAGTGCAACTAAGCAAATGAAGAGAATGCAAGGCCACAGATGCTGAAAGCTTATTTCTCAGTGAGAGAAAGCTGGTTTATGCAATTTTAAGAGAAAAGCTCAAGTATTTGAAAGATGTTTCTTTCTCATGAAATGTAATGTTATTTGCAATGCAGAAGACAGATTTTCATGTGTTAAAGTTTTTTTGCAGAATAAGTCGTGTTTGAGCTAAAATGCACATTATCACTAGTTTAAACCTTCTAAAAACACTAATGCTGTATTTAGTGCAACGTAAGCAAATTAAGAGAATGCAAGGTTACAGATGCTGAAAAACTTCTTTCTCAGTGAGACAAAGTTGTTTTATGCAATTTTAAGTGTAAAGCTCAAATACATGAAAGATGATTCTTTCTCATGAACTGTAATGTTATTTGCAATGCAGAAGACAGATTTTCAAGTTTTTTTGCAGAGCAAGTCGTGTTTGAGCTTCAAGGCACATTATCACGAGTTTAAACCTTCTAAGAGCACGAATGCTGTGTTTAGTGCAACGTAAGCAAATTAAGAGAATGCAAGGCCACAGATGCTGAAAAACTTCTTTCTCAGTGAGACAAAGTTGTTTTATGCAATTTTAAGTGTAAAGCTCAAATACATGAAAGATGATTCTTTCTCATGAACTGTAATGTTATTTGCAATGCAGAAGACAGATTTTCAAGTTTTTTTGCAGAGCAAGTCATGTTTGAGACTCAATGCACATTATCACTAGTTTAAACCTTCTAAAAACACTAATGCTGTGTTTAGTGCAACGTAAGCAAATTAAGAGAATGCAAGGCCACAGATGCTGAAAAACTTCTTTCTCAGTGAGACAAAGCTGGTTTATGCAATTTTAAGAGAAAAGCTCAAGTATATGAAAGATGTTTCTTTCTCATGAAATGTAATGTTATTTGCAATGCAGAAGACAGATTTTCAAGTTTTTTTGCAGAGCAAGTCGTGTTTGAGCTAAAATGCACATTATCACTAGTTTAAACCTTCTAAAAACACTAATGCTGTGTTTAGTGCAACGTAAGCAAATTAAGAGAATGCAAGGCCACAGATGCTGAAATGCTTCTTTCTCAGTGAGAGAAAGTTGTTTTATGCAATTTTAAGTGTAAAGCTCAAGTACATGAAAGATGTTTCTTTCTCATGAAATGTAAAGTTATTTGCAATGCAGAAGGCAGATTTTCATGTGTTAAAGTTTTTTTGCAGAGCAAGTCATGTTTGAGCTTCAAGGCCCATTATCACGAGTTTAAACCTTCTAAGAGCACGAATACTGTGTTTAGTGCAACGTAAGCAAATTAAGAGAATGCAAGGCCACAGATGCTGAAAAACTACTTTCTCAGTGAGACAAAGTTGTTTTATGCAATTTTAAGTGTAAAGCTCAAATACATGAAAGATGTTTCTTTCTCATGAACTGTAATGTTATTTGCAATGCAGAAGACAGATTTTCATGTGTTAAAGTTTTTTTGCAGAGCAAGTCATGTTTGAGCTTCAAGGCCCATTATCACGAGTTTAAACCTTCTAAGAGCACGAATACTGTGTTTAGTGCAACGTAAGCAAATTAAGAGAATGCAAGGCCACAGATGCTGAAAAACTACTTTCTCAGTGAGACAAAGTTGTTTTATGCAATTTTAAGTGTAAAGCTCAAATACATGAAAGATGTTTCTTTCTCATGAACTGTAATGTTATTTGCAATGCAGAAGACAGATTTTCATGTGTTAAAGTTTTTTTGCAGAGCAAGTCATGTTTGAGCTTCAAGGCACATTATCACGAGTTTAAACCTTCTAAGAGCACGAATGCTGTGTTTAGTGCAACTAAGCAAATGAAGAGAATGCAAGGCCACAGATGCTGAAAGCTTCTTTCTCAGTGAGAGAAAGCTGGTTTATGCAATTTTAAGAGAAAAGCTCAAGTATTTGAAAGATGTTTCTTTCTCATGAAATGTAATGTTATTTGCAATGCAGAAGACAGATTTTCATGTGTTAAAGTTTTTTTGCAGAGCAAGTCATGTTTGAGACTCAGTGCACATTATCACTAGTTTAAACCTTCTAAAAACACTAATGCTGTGTTTAGTGCAACGTAAGCAAATTAAGAGAATGCAAGGCCACAGATGCTGAAAAACTTCTTTCTCAGTGAGACAAAGCTGGTTTATGCAATTTTAAGAGAAAAGCTCAAGTATATGAAAGATGTTTCTTTCTCATGAAATGTAATGTTATTTGCAATGCAGAAGACAGATTTTCAAGTTTTTTTGCAGAGCAAGTCGTGTTTGAGCTTCAATGCACATTGTCACTAGTTTAAACCTTCTTAGAACACTAATGCTGTGTTTAGTGCAACTTAAGCAAATTAAGAGAATGCAAGGCCACAGATGCTGAAAAACGTCTTTCTCAGTGACAGAAAGCTGGTTTATGCAATTTTTAGAGTATCACGAGTAATGTTATTTGCAATGCAGAAGACAGATTTTCACGTTTTTTTGCAGAGCAAGTCGTGTTTGAGCTAAAATGCACATTATCACTAGTTTAAACCTTATAAAAACACTAATGCTGTGTTTACAAAGTTGTTTTATGCAATTTTAAGTGTAAAGCTCAAATACATGAAAGATGTTTCTTTCTCATGAACTGTAATGTTATTTGCAATGCAGAAGACAGATTTTCATGTGTTAAAGTTTTTTTGCAGAGCAAGTCATGTTTGAGCTTCAAGGCACATTATCACGAGTTTAAACCTTCTAAGAGCACGAATGCTGTGTTTAGTGCAACTAAGCAAATGAAGAGAATGCAAGGCCACAGATGCTGAAAGATTCTTTCTCAGTGAGAGAAAGCTGGTTTATGCAATTTTAAGAGAAAAGCTCAAGTATTTGAAAGATGTTTCTTTCTCATGAAATGTAATGTTATTTGCAATGCAGAAGACAGATTTTCATGTGTTAAAGTTTTTTTGCAGAGCAAGTCGTGTTTGAGCTAAAATGCACATTATCACTAGTTTAAACCTTCTAAAAACACTAATGCTGTATTTAGTGCAACGTAAGCAAATTAAGAGAATGCAAGGTTACAGATGCTGAAAAACTTCTTTCTCAGTGAGACAAAGTTGTTTTATGCAATTTTAAGTGTAAAGCTCAAATACATGAAAGATGTTTCTTTCTCATGAACTGTAATGTTATTTGCAATGCAGAAGACAAATTTTCATGTGTTAAAGTTTTTTTGCAGAGCAAGTCATGTTTGAGACAAAATGCACATTATCACGAGTTTAAACCTTCTAAAAACACTAATGCTGTGTTTAGTGCAACTTAAGCAAATGAAGAGAATGCCAGGCCACAGATGCTGAATTGCTTCTTTCTCAGTGAGAGAAAGTTGTTTTATGCAATTTTAAGTGTAAAGCTCAAGTACATGAAAGATGTTTCTTTCTCATGAACTGTAATGTTATTTGCAATGCAGAAGATAGATTTTCATGTGTTAAAGTTTTTTTGCAGAGCAAGTCATGCTTGAGCTTCAAGGCCCATTATCACGAGTTTAAACCTTCTAAGAGCACGAATGCTGTGTTTAGTGCAACGTAAGCAAATTAAGAGAATGCAAGGCCACAGATGCTGAAAAACTTCTTTCTCAGTGAGACAAAGCTGGTTTATGCAATTTTAAGAGAAAAGCTCAAGTATATGAAAGATGTTTCTTTCTCATGAAATGTAATGTTATTTGCAATGCAGAAGACAGATTTTCAAGTTTTTTTGCAGAGCAAGTCGTGTTTGAGCTTCAATGCACATTGTCACTAGTTTAAACCTTCTTAGAACACTAATGCTGTGTTTAGTGCAACTTAAGCAAATTAAGAGAATGCAAGGCCACAGATGCTGAAAAACGTCTTTCTCAGTGACAGAAAGCTGGTTTATGCAATTTTTAGAGTATCACGAGTAATGTTATTTGCAATGCAGAAGACAGATTTTCACGTTTTTTTGCAGAGCAAGTCGTGTTTGAGCTAAAATGCACATTATCACTAGTTTAAACCTTATAAAAACACTAATGCTGTGTTTACAAAGTTGTTTTATGCAATTTTAAGTGTAAAGCTCAAATACATGAAAGATGTTTCTTTCTCATGAACTGTAATGTTATTTGCAATGCAGAAGACAGATTTTCATGTGTTAAAGTTTTTTTGCAGAGCAAGTCATGTTTGAGCTTCAAGGCACATTATCACGAGTTTAAACCTTCTAAGAGCACGAATGCTGTGTTTAGTGCAACTAAGCAAATGAAGAGAATGCAAGGCCACAGATGCTGAAAGATTCTTTCTCAGTGAGAGAAAGCTGGTTTATGCAATTTTAAGAGAAAAGCTCAAGTATTTGAAAGATGTTTCTTTCTCATGAAATGTAATGTTATTTGCAATGCAGAAGACAGATTTTCATGTGTTAAAGTTTTTTTGCAGAGCAAGTCGTGTTTGAGCTAAAATGCACATTATCACTAGTTTAAACCTTCTAAAAACACTAATGCTGTATTTAGTGCAACGTAAGCAAATTAAGAGAATGCAAGGTTACAGATGCTGAAAAACTTCTTTCTCAGTGAGACAAAGTTGTTTTATGCAATTTTAAGTGTAAAGCTCAAATACATGAAAGATGTTTCTTTCTCATGAACTGTAATGTTATTTGCAATGCAGAAGACAAATTTTCATGTGTTAAAGTTTTTTTGCAGAGCAAGTCATGTTTGAGACAAAATGCACATTATCACGAGTTTAAACCTTCTAAAAACACTAATGCTGTGTTTAGTGCAACTTAAGCAAATGAAGAGAATGCCAGGCCACAGATGCTGAATTGCTTCTTTCTCAGTGAGAGAAAGTTGTTTTATGCAATTTTAAGTGTAAAGCTCAAGTACATGAAAGATGTTTCTTTCTCATGAACTGTAATGTTATTTGCAATGCAGAAGATAGATTTTCATGTGTTAAAGTTTTTTTGCAGAGCAAGTCATGCTTGAGCTTCAAGGCCCATTATCACGAGTTTAAACCTTCTAAGAGCACGAATGCTGTGTTTAGTGCAACGTAAGCAAATTAAGAGAATGCAAGGCCACAGATGCTGAAAAACTTCTTTCTCAGTGAGACAAAGCTGGTTTATGCAATTTTAAGAGAAAAGCTCAAGTATATGAAAGATGTTTCTTTCTCATGAAATGTAATGTTATTTGCAATGCAGAAGACAGATTTTCAAGTTTTTTTGCAGAGCAAGTCGTGTTTGAGCTAAAATGCACATTATCACTAGTTTAAACCTTCTTAGAACACTAATGCTGTGTTTAGTGCAACTAAGCAAATGAAGCGAATGCCAGGCCACAGATGCTGAAATGCTTCTTTCTCAGTGAGACAAAGCTGGTTTATGCAATTTTAAGAGAAAAGCTCAAGTATATGAAAGATGTTTCTTTCTCATGAAATGTAATGTTATTTGCAATGCAGAAGACAGGTTTTTAAGTTTTTTTGCAGAGCAAGTCGTGTTTGAGCTTCAATGCACATTATCACTAGTTTAAACCTTCTTAGAACACTAATGCTGTGTTTAGTGCAACTAAGCAAATGAAGAGAATGCCAGGCCACAGATGCTGAAATGCTTCTTTCTCAGTGAGAGAAAGTTGTTTTATGCAATTTTAAGTGTAAAGCTCAAGTACATGAAAGATGTTTCTTTCTCATGAAATGTAATGTTATTTGCAATGCAGAAGGCAGATTTTCATGTGTTAAAGTTTTTTTTGCAGAGCAAGTCATGTTTGAGCTTCAAGGCCCATTATCACGAGTTTAAACCTTCTAAGAGCACGAATACTGTGTTTAGTGCAACGTAAGCAAATTAAGAGAATGCAAGGCCACAGATGCTGAAAAACTACTTTCTCAGTGAGACAAAGTTGTTTTATGCAATTTTAAGTGTAAAGCTCAAATACATGAAAGATGTTTCTTTCTCATGAACTGTAATGTTATTTGCAATGCAGAAGACAGATTTTCATGTGTTAAAGTTTTTTTGCAGAGCAAGTCATGTTTGAGCTTCAAGGCACATTATCACGAGTTTAAACCTTCTAAGAGCACGAATGCTGTGTTTAGTGCAACTAAGCAAATGAAGAGAATGCAAGGCCACAGATGCTGAAAGCTTATTTCTCAGTGAGAGAAAGCTGGTTTATGCAATTTTAAGAGAAAAGCTCAAGTATTTGAAAGATGTTTCTTTCTCATGAAATGTAATGTTATTTGCAATGCAGAAGACAGATTTTCATGTGTTAAAGTTTTTTTGCAGAGCAAGTCGTGTTTGAGCTAAAATGCACATTATCACTAGTTTAAACTTTCTAAAAACACTAATGCTGTATTTAGTGCAACGTAAGCAAATTAAGAGAATGCAAGGTTACAGATGCTGAAAAACTTCTTTCTCAGTGAGACAAAGTTGTTTTATGCAATTTTAAGTGTAAAGCTCAAATACATGAAAGATGATTCTTTCTCATGAACTGTAATGTTATTTGCAATGCAGAAGACAGATTTTCAAGTTTTTTTGCAGAGCAAGTCGTGTTTGAGCTTCAAGGCACATTATCACGAGTTTAAACCTTCTAAGAGCACGAATGCTGTGTTTAGTGCAACGTAAGCAAATTAAGAGAATGCAAGGCCACAGATGCTGAAAAACTTCTTTCTCAGTGAGACAAAGTTGTTTTATGCAATTTTAAGTGTAAAGCTCAAATACATGAAAGATGATTCTTTCTCATGAACTGTAATGTTATTTGCAATGCAGAAGACAGATTTTCAAGTTTTTTTGCAGAGCAAGTCATGTTTGAGACAAAATGCACATTATCACGAGTTTAAACCTTCTAAAAACACTAATGCTGTGTTTAGTGCAACTTAAGCAAATTAAGAGAATGCAAGGCCACAGATGCTGAAAAACGTCTTTCTCAGTGACAGAAAGCTGGTTTATGCAATTTTTAGAGTAAAGCTCAAGTACATGAAAGATGTTTCTTTCTCATGAACTGTAATGTTATTTGCAATGCAGAAGACAGATTTTCATGTGTTAAAGTTTTTTTGCAGAGCAAGTCATGTTTGAGACTCAATGCACATTATCACTAGTTTAAACCTTCTAAAAACACTAATGCTGTGTTTAGTGCAACGTAAGCAAATTAAGAGAATGCAAGGCCACAGATGCTGAAAAACTTCTTTCTCAGTGAGACAAAGCTGGTTTATGCAATTTTAAGAGAAAAGCTCAAGTATATGAAAGATGTTTCTTTCTCATGAAATGTAATGTTATTTGCAATGCAGAAGACAGATTTTCAAGTTTTTTTGCAGAGCAAGTCGTGTTTGAGCTTCAATGCACATTATGACTAGTTTAAACCTTCTTAGAACACTAATGCTGTGTTTAGTGCAACGTAAGCAAATTAAGAGAATGCAAGGCCACAGATGCTGAAAAACTTCTTTCTCAGTGAGACAAAGCTGGTTTATGCAATTTTAAGAGAAAAGCTCAAGTATATGAAAGATGTTTCTTTCTCATGAAATGTAATGTTATTTGCAATGCAGAAGACAGATTTTCAAGTTTTTTTGCAGAGCAAGTCGTGTTTGAGCTTCAATGCACATTGTCACTAGTTTAAACCTTCTTAGAACACTAATGCTGTGTTTAGTGCAACTAAGCAAATGAAGAGAATGCCAGGCCACAGATGCTGAAATGCTTCTTTCTCAGTGAGAGAAAGTTGTTTTATGCAATTTTAAGTGTAAAGCTCAAGTACATGAAAGATGTTTCTTTCTCATGAAATGTAAAGTTATTTGCAATGCAGAAGGCAGATTTTCATGTGTTAAAGTTTTTTTGCAGAGCAAGTCATGTTTGAGCTTCAAGGCCCATTATCACGAGTTTAAACCTTCTAAGAGCACGAATACTGTGTTTAGTGCAACCTAAGCAAATGAAGAGAATGCAAGGCCACAGATGCTGAAAGCTTCTTTCTCAGTGAGAGAAAGCTGTTTTATGCAGTTTTAAGTGTAAAGCTCAAGTACATGAAAGATGTTTCTTTCTCATGAACTGTAATGTTATTTGCAATGCAGAAGACAGATTATCATGTGTTAAAGTTTTTTTGCAGAGCAAGTCATGTTTGAGACTCAATGCACATTATCACTAGTTTAAACCTTCTAAAAACACTAATGCTGTGTTTAGTGCAACGTAAGCAAATTAAGAGAATGCAAGGCCACAGATGCTGAAAAACTTCTTTCTCAGTGAGACAAAGCTGGTTTATGCAATTTTAAGAGAAAAGCTCAAGTATATGAAAGATGTTTCTTTCTCATGAAAAGTAATGTTATTTGCAATGCAGAAGACAGATTTTCAAGTTTTTTTGCAGAGCAAGTCGTGTTTGAGCTAAAATGCACATTATCACTAGTTTAAACCTTCTAAAAACACTAATGCTGTGTTTAGTGCAACGTAAGCAAATTAAGAGAATGCAAGGCCACAGATGCTGAAATGCTTCTTTCTCAGTGAGAGAAAGTTGTTTTATGCAATTTTAAGTGTAAAGCTCAAGTACATGAAAGATGTTTCTTTCTCATGAACTGTAATGTTATTTGCAATGCAGAAGACAGATTTTCATGTGTTAAAGTTTTTTTGCAGAGCAAGTCATGTTTGAGCTTCAAGGCCCATTATCACGAGTTTAAACCTTCTAAGAGCACGAATACTGTGTTTAGTGCAACGTAAGCAAATTAAGAGAATGCAAGGCCACAGATGCTGAAAAACTACTTTCTCAGTGAGACAAAGTTGTTTTATGCAATTTTAAGTGTAAAGCTCAAATACATGAAAGATGTTTCTTTCTCATGAACTGTAATGTTATTTGCAATGCAGAAGACAGATTTTCATGTGTTAAAGTTTTTTTGCAGAGCAAGTCATGTTTGAGCTTCAAGGCACATTATCACGAGTTTAAACCTTCTAAGAGCACGAATGCTGTGTTTAGTGCAACTAAGCAAATGAAGAGAATGCAAGGCCACAGATGCTGAAAGCTTCTTTCTCAGTGAGAGAAAGCTGGTTTATGCAATTTTAAGAGAAAAGCTCAAGTATTTGAAAGATGTTTCTTTCTCATGAAATGTAATGTTATTTGCAATGCAGAAGACAGATTTTCATGTGTTAAAGTTTTTTTGCAGAGCAAGTCATGTTTGAGACTCAGTGCACATTATCACTAGTTTAAACCTTCTAAAAACACTAATGCTGTGTTTAGTGCAACGTAAGCAAATTAAGAGAATGCAAGGCCACAGATGCTGAAAAACTTCTTTCTCAGTGAGACAAAGCTGGTTTATGCAATTTTAAGAGAAAAGCTCAAGTATATGAAAGATGTTTCTTTCTCATGAAATGTAATGTTATTTGCAATGCAGAAGACAGATTTTCAAGTTTTTTTGCAGAGCAAGTCGTGTTTGAGCTTCAATGCACATTGTCACTAGTTTAAACCTTCTTAGAACACTAATGCTGTGTTTAGTGCAACTTAAGCAAATTAAGAGAATGCAAGGCCACAGATGCTGAAAAACGTCTTTCTCAGTGACAGAAAGCTGGTTTATGCAATTTTTAGAGTATCACGAGTAATGTTATTTGCAATGCAGAAGACAGATTTTCACGTTTTTTTGCAGAGCAAGTCGTGTTTGAGCTAAAATGCACATTATCACTAGTTTAAACCTTATAAAAACACTAATGCTGTGTTTACAAAGTTGTTTTATGCAATTTTAAGTGTAAAGCTCAAATACATGAAAGATGTTTCTTTCTCATGAACTGTAATGTTATTTGCAATGCAGAAGACAGATTTTCATGTGTTAAAGTTTTTTTGCAGAGCAAGTCATGTTTGAGCTTCAAGGCACATTATCACGAGTTTAAACCTTCTAAGAGCACGAATGCTGTGTTTAGTGCAACTAAGCAAATGAAGAGAATGCCAGGCCACAGATGCTGAAATGCTTCTTTCTCAGTGAGAGAAAGTTGTTTTATGCAATTTTAAGTGTAAAGCTCAAGTACATGAAAGATGTTTCTTTCTCATGACTGTAATGTTATTTGCAATGCAGAAGATAGATTTTCATGTGTTAAAGTTTTTTTGCAGAGCAAGTCATGTTTGAGCTTCAAGGCCCATTATCACGAGTTTAAACCTTCTAAGAGCACGAATGCTGTGTTTAGTGCAACGTAAGCAAATTAAGAGAATGCAAGGCCACAGATGCTGAAAAACTTCTTTCTCAGTGAGACAAAGCTGGTTTATGCAATTTTAAGAGAAAAGCTCAAGTATATGAAAGATGTTTCTTTCTCATGAAATGTAATGTTATTTGCAATGCAGAAGACAGATTTTCAAGTTTTTTTGCAGAGCAAGTCGTGTTTGAGCTTCAATGCACATTATCACTAGTTTAAACCTTCTTAGAACACTAATGCTGTGTTTAGTGCAACTAAGCAAATGAAGAGAATGCCAGGCCACAGATGCTGAAATGCTTCTTTCTCAGTGAGAGAAAGTTGTTTTATGCAATTTTAAGTGTAAAGCTCAAGTACATGAAAGATGTTTCTTTCTCATGAAATGTAATGTTATTTGCAATGCAGAAGACAGGTTTTTAAGTTTTTTTGCAGAGCAAGTCGTGTTTGAGCTTCAATGCACATTATCACTAGTTTAAACCTTCTTAGAACACTAATGCTGTGTTTAGTGCAACTAAGCAAATGAAGAGAATGCCAGGCCACAGATGCTGAAATGCTTCTTTCTCAGTGAGAGAAAGTTGTTTTATGCAATTTTAAGTGTAAAGCTCAAGTACATGAAAGATGTTTCTTTCTCATGAAATGTAATGTTATTTGCAATGCAGAAGGCAGATTTTCATGTGTTAAAGTTTTTTTTGCAGAGCAAGTCATGTTTGAGCTTCAAGGCCCATTATCACGAGTTTAAACCTTCTAAGAGCACGAATACTGTGTTTAGTGCAACGTAAGCAAATTAAGAGAATGCAAGGCCACAGATGCTGAAATGCTTCTTTCTCAGTGAGAGAAAGTTGTTTTATGCAATTTTAAGTGTAAAGCTCAAGTACATGAAAGATGTTTCTTTCTCATGAAATGTAATGTTATTTGCAATGCAGAAGACAGATTTTCAAGTTTTTTTGCAGAGCACGTCGTGTTTGAGCTAAAATGCACATTATCACTAGTTTAAACCTTCTAAAAACACTAATGCTGTGTTTAGTGCAACTAAGCAAATTAAGAGAATGCAAGGCCACAGATGCTGAAAAACTTCTTTCTCAGTGAGACAAAGTTGGATTATGCAATTTTAAGTGTAAAGCTCAAGTACATGAAAGATGTTTCTTTCTCATGAACTGTAATGTTATTTGCAATGCAGAAGACAGATTTTCATGTGTTAAAGTTTTTTTGCAGAGCAAGTCGTGTTTGAGCTAAAATGCACATTATCACTAGTTTAAACCTTCTAAAAACACTAATGCTGTGTTTAGTGCAACGTAAGCAAATTAAGAGAATGCAAGGCCACAGATGCTGAAAAACTTCTTTCTCAGTGAGACAAAGCTGGTTTATGCAATTTTAAGAGAAAAGCTCAAGTATATGAAAGATGTTTCTTTCTCATGAAATGTAATGTTATTTGCAATGCAGAAGACAGATTTTCAAGTTTTTTTGCAGAGCAAGTCGTGTTTGAGCTTCAATGCACATTATCACTAGTTTAAACCTTCTTAGAACACTAATGCTGTGTTTAGTGCAACTAAGCAAATGAAGCGAATGCCAGGCCACAGATGCTGAAATGCTTCTTTCTCAGTGAGACAAAGCTGGTTTATGCAATTTTAAGAGAAAAGCTCAAGTATATGAAAGATGTTTCTTTCTCATGAAATGTAATGTTATTTGCAATGCAGAAGACAGGTTTTTAAGTTTTTTTGCAGAGCAAGTCGTGTTTGAGCTTCAATGCACATTATCACTAGTTTAAACCTTCTTAGAACACTAATGCTGTGTTTAGTGCAACTAAGCAAATGAAGAGAATGCCAGGCCACAGATGCTGAAATGCTTCTTTCTCAGTGAGAGAAAGTTGTTTTATGCAATTTTAAGTGTAAAGCTCAAGTACATGAAAGATGTTTCTTTCTCATGAAATGTAATGTTATTTGCAATGCAGAAGGCAGATTTTCATGTGTTAAAGTTTTTTTTGCAGAGCAAGTCATGTTTGAGCTTCAAGGCCCATTATCACGAGTTTAAACCTTCTAAGAGCACGAATACTGTGTTTAGTGCAACGTAAGCAAATTAAGAGAATGCAAGGCCACAGATGCTGAAAAACTACTTTCTCAGTGAGACAAAGTTGTTTTATGCAATTTTAAGTGTAAAGCTCAAATACATGAAAGATGTTTCTTTCTCATGAACTGTAATGTTATTTGCAATGCAGAAGACAGATTTTCATGTGTTAAAGTTTTTTTGCAGAGCAAGTCATGTTTGAGCTTCAAGGCACATTATCACGAGTTTAAACCTTCTAAGAGCACGAATGCTGTGTTTAGTGCAACTAAGCAAATGAAGAGAATGCAAGGCCACAGATGCTGAAAGCTTATTTCTCAGTGAGAGAAAGTTGGTTTATGCAATTTTAAGAGAAAAGCTCAAGTATATGAAAGATGTTTCTTTCTCATGAAAAGTAATGTTATTTGCAATGCAGAAGACAGATTTTCATGTGTTAAAGTTTTTTTGCAGAGCAAATCGTGTTTGAGCTAAAATGCACATTATCACTAGTTTAAACCTTCTAAAAACACTAATGCTGTGTTTAGTGCAACGTAAGCAAATTAAGAGAATGCAAGGTTATACATGCTGAAAAACTTCTTTCTCAGTGAGACAAAGTTGTTTTATGCAATTTTAAGTGTAAAGCTCAAATACATGAAAGATGTTTCTTTCTCATGAACTGTAATGTTATTTGCAATGCAGAAGACAGATTTTCATGTGTTAAAGTTTTTTTGCAGAGCAAGTCATGTTTGAGCTTCAAGGCACATTATCACGAGTTTAAACCTTCTAAGAGCACGAATGCTGTGTTTAGTGCAACTAAGCAAATGAAGAGAATGCAAGGCCACAGATGCTGAAAGCTTCTTTCTCAGTGAGAGAAAGCTGGTTTATGCAATTTTAAGAGAAAAGCTCAAGTATTTGAAAGATGTTTCTTTCTCATGAAATGTAATGTTATTTGCAATGCAGAAGACAGATTTTCATGTGTTAAAGTTTTTTTGCAGAGCAAGTCATGTTTGAGACTCAATGCACATTATCACTAGTTTAAACCTTCTAAAAACACTAATGCTGTGTTTAGTGCAACGTAAGCAAATTAAGAGAATGCAAGGCCACAGATGCTGAAAAACTTCTTTCTCAGTGAGACAAAGCTGGTTTATGCAATTTTAAGAGAAAAGCTCAAGTATATGAAAGATGTTTCTTTCTCATGAAATGTAATGTTATTTGCAATGCAGAAGACAGATTTTCAAGTTTTTTTGCAGAGCAAGTCGTGTTTGAGCTTCAATGCACATTATCACTAGTTTAAACCTTCTTAGAACACTAATGCTGTGTTTAGTGCAACTAAGCAAATGAAGCGAATGCCAGGCCACAGATGCTGAAATGCTTCTTTCTCAGTGAGACAAAGCTGGTTTATGCAATTTTAAGAGAAAAGCTCAAGTATATGAAAGATGTTTCTTTCTCATGAAATGTAATGTTATTTGCAATGCAGAAGACAGATTTTCAAGTTTTTTTGCAGAGCAAGTCGTGTTTGAGCTTCAATGCACATTATGACTAGTTTAAACCTTCTTAGAACACTAATGCTGTGTTTAGTGCAACTAAGCAAATGAAGAGAATGCCAGGCCACAGATGCTGAATTGCTTCTTTCTCAGTGAGAGAAAGTTGTTTTATGCAATTTTAAGTGTAAAGCTCAAGTACATGAAAGATGTTTCTTTCTCATGAACTGTAATGTTATTTGCAATGCAGAAGATAGATTTTCATGTGTTAAAGTTTTTTTGCAGAGCAAGTCATGTTTGAGCTTCAAGGCCAATTATCACGAGTTTAAACCTTCTAAGAGCACGAATGCTGTGTTTAGTGCAACGTAAGCAAATTAAGAGAATGCAAGGCCACAGATGCTGAAAAACTTCTTTCTCAGTGAGACAAAGCTGGTTTATGCAATTTTAAGAGAAAAGCTCAAGTATATGAAAGATATTTCTTTCTCATGAAAAGTAATGTTATTTGCAATGCAGAAGACAGATTTTGAAGTTTTTTTGCAGAGCAAGTCGTGTTTGAGCTAAAATGCACATTATCACTAGTTTAAACCTTCTAAAAACACTAATGCTGTGTTTAGTGCAACGTAAGCAAATTAAGAGAATGCAAGGCCACAGATGCTGAAAAACTTCTTTCTCAGTGAGACAAAGTTGTTTTATGCAATATTAAGTGTAAAGCTCAAATACATGAAAGATGTTTCTTTCTCATGAAATGTAATGTTATTTGCAATGCAGAAGGCAGATTTTCATGTGTTAAAGTTTTTTGCAGAGCAAGTCATGTTTGAGACTCAATGCACGTTATCACTAGTTTAAACCTTCTAAAAACACTAATGCTGTGTTTAGTGCAACGTAAGCAAATTAAGAGAATGCAAGGCCACAGATGCTGAAAAACTTCTTTCTCAGTGAGACAAAGCTGGTTTATGCAATTTTAAGAGAAAAGCTCAAGTATATGAAAGATGTTTCTTTCTCATGAAATGTAATGTTATTTGCAATGCAGAAGACAGATTTTCAAGTTTTTTTGCAGAGCAAGTCGTGTTTGAGCTTCAATGCACATTGTCACTAGTTTAAACCTTCTTAGAACACTAATGCTGTGTTTAGTGCAACTAAGCAAATGAAGAGAATGCCAGGCCACAGATGCTGAAATGCTTCTTTCTCAGTGAGAGAAAGTTGTTTTATGCAATTTTAAGTGTAAAGCTCAAGTACATGAAAGATGTTTCTTTCTCATGAAATGTAATGTTATTTGCAATGCAGAAGGCAGATTTTCATGTGTTAAAGTTTTTTTTGCAGAGCAAGTCATGTTTGAGCTTCAAGGCCCATTATCACGAGTTTAAACCTTCTAAGAGCACGAATACTGTGTTTAGTGCAACGTAAGCAAATTAAGAGAATGCAAGGCCACAGATGCTGAAAAACTACTTTCTCAGTGAGACAAAGTTGTTTTATGCAATTTTAAGTGTAAAGCTCAAATACATGAAAGATGTTTCTTTCTCATGAACTGTAATGTTATTTGCAATGCAGAAGACAGATTTTCATGTGTTAAAGTTTTTTTGCAGAGCAAGTCATGTTTGAGCTTCAAGGCACATTATCACGAGTTTAAACCTTCTAAGAGCACGAATGCTGTGTTTAGTGCAACTAAGCAAATGAAGAGAATGCAAGGCCACAGATGCTGAAAGCTTATTTCTCAGTGAGAGAAAGTTGGTTTATGCAATTTTAAGAGAAAAGCTCAAGTATATGAAAGATGTTTCTTTCTCATGAAAAGTAATGTTATTTGCAATGCAGAAGACAGATTTTCAAGTTTTTTTGCAGAGCAAGTCGTGTTTGAGCTTCAATGCACATTATCACTAGTTTAAACCTTCTTAGAACACTAATGCTGTGTTTAGTGCAACTAAGCAAATGAAGCGAATGCCAGGCCACAGATGCTGAAATGCTTCTTTCTCAGTGAGACAAAGCTGGTTTATGCAATTTTAAGAGAAAAGCTCAAGTATATGAAAGATGTTTCTTTCTCATGAAATGTAATGTTATTTGCAATGCAGAAGACAGGTTTTTAAGTTTTTTTGCAGAGCAAGTCGTGTTTGAGCTTCAATGCACATTATCACTAGTTTAAACCTTCTAAAAACACTAATGCTGTGTTTAGTGCAACGTAAGCAAATTAAGAGAATGCAAGGCCACAGATGCTGAAAAACTTCTTTCTCAGTGAGACAAAGTTGTTTTATGCAATTTTAAGTGTAAAGCTCAAATACATGAAAGATGTTTCTTTTCTCATGAACTGTAATGTTATTTGCAATGCAGAAGACAGATTTTCATGTGTTAAAGTTTTTTTGCAGAGCAAGTCATGTTTGAGCTTCAAGGCACATTATCACGAGTTTAAACCTTCTAAGAGCACGAATGCTGTGTTTAGTGCAACGTAAGCAAATTAAGAGAATGCAAGGCCACAGATGCTGAAAAACTTCTTTCTCAGTGAGACAAAGCTGGTTTATGCAATTTTAAGAGAAAAGCTCAAGTACATGAAAGATGTTTCTTTCTCATGAAATGTAATGTTATTTGCAATGCAGAAGACAGATTTTCAAGTTTTTTTGCAGAGCACGTCGTGTTTGAGCTAAAATGCACATTATCACTAGTTTAAACCTTCTAAAAACACTAATGCTGTGTTTAGTGCAACTAAGCAAATTAAGAGAATGCAAGGCCACAGATGCTGAAAAACTTCTTTCTCAGTGAGACAAAGTTGGATTATGCAATTTTAAGTGTAAAGCTCAAGTACATGAAAGATGTTTCTTTCTCATGAACTGTAATGTTATTTGCAATGCAGAAGACAGATTTTCATGTGTTAAAGTTTTTTTGCAGAGCAAGTCGTGTTTGAGCTAAAATGCACATTATCACTAGTTTAAACCTTCTAAAAACACTAATGCTGTGTTTAGTGCAACGTAAGCAAATTAAGAGAATGCAAGGCCACAGATGCTGAAAAACTTCTTTCTCAGTGAGACAAAGTTGTTTTATGCAATTTTAAGTGTAAAGCTCAAATACATGAAAGATGTTTCTTTCTCATGAACTGTAATGTTATTTGCAATGCAGAAGACAGATTTTCATGTGTTAAAGTTTTTTTGCAGAGCAAGTCATGTTTGAGCTTCAAGGCACATTATCACGAGTTTAAACCTTCTAAGAGCACGAATGCTGTGTTTAGTGCAACTAAGCAAATGAAGAGAATGCAAGGCCACAGATGCTGAAAGCTTCTTTCTCAGTGAGAGAAAGCTGGTTTATGCAATTTTAAGAGAAAAGCTCAAGTATTTGAAAGATGTTTCTTTCTCATGAAATGTAATGTTATTTGCAATGCAGAAGACAGATTTTCATGTGTTAAAGTTTTTTTGCAGAGCAAGTCATGTTTGAGACTCAATGCACATTATCACTAGTTTAAACCTTCTAAAAACACTAATGCTGTGTTTAGTGCAACGTAAGCAAATTAAGAGAATGCAAGGCCACAGATGCTGAAAAACTTCTTTCTCAGTGAGACAAAGCTGGTTTATGCAATTTTAAGAGAAAAGCTCAAGTATATGAAAGATGTTTCTTTCTCATGAAATGTAATGTTATTTGCAATGCAGAAGACAGATTTTCAAGTTTTTTTGCAGAGCAAGTCGTGTTTGAGCTTCAATGCACATTATCACTAGTTTAAACCTTCTTAGAACACTAATGCTGTGTTTAGTGCAACTAAGCAAATGAAGCGAATGCCAGGCCACAGATGCTGAAATGCTTCTTTCTCAGTGAGACAAAGCTGGTTTATGCAATTTTAAGAGAAAAGCTCAAGTATATGAAAGATGTTTCTTTCTCATGAAATGTAATGTTATTTGCAATGCAGAAGACAGGTTTTTAAGTTTTTTTGCAGAGCAAGTCGTGTTTGAGCTTCAATGCACATTATCACTAGTTTAAACCTTCTTAGAACACTAATGCTGTGTTTAGTGCAACTAAGCAAATGAAGAGAATGCCAGGCCACAGATGCTGAAATGCTTCTTTCTCAGTGAGAGAAAGTTGTTTTATGCAATTTTAAGTGTAAAGCTCAAGTACATGAAAGATGTTTCTTTCTCATGAAATGTAATGTTATTTGCAATGCAGAAGGCAGATTTTCATGTGTTAAAGTTTTTTTTGCAGAGCAAGTCATGTTTGAGCTTCAAGGCCCATTATCACGAGTTTAAACCTTCTAAGAGCACGAATACTGTGTTTAGTGCAACGTAAGCAAATTAAGAGAATGCAAGGCCACAGATGCTGAAAAACTACTTTCTCAGTGAGACAAAGTTGTTTTATGCAATTTTAAGTGTAAAGCTCAAATACATGAAAGATGTTTCTTTCTCATGAACTGTAATGTTATTTGCAATGCAGAAGACAGATTTTCATGTGTTAAAGTTTTTTTGCAGAGCAAGTCATGTTTGAGCTTCAAGGCACATTATCACGAGTTTAAACCTTCTAAGAGCACGAATGCTGTGTTTAGTGCAACTAAGCAAATGAAGAGAATGCAAGGCCACAGATGCTGAAAGCTTATTTCTCAGTGAGAGAAAGTTGGTTTATGCAATTTTAAGAGAAAAGCTCAAGTATATGAAAGATGTTTCTTTCTCATGAAAAGTAATGTTATTTGCAATGCAGAAGACAGATTTTCATGTGTTAAAGTTTTTTTGCAGAGCAAATCGTGTTTGAGCTAAAATGCACATTATCACTAGTTTAAACCTTCTAAAAACACTAATGCTGTGTTTAGTGCAACGTAAGCAAATTAAGAGAATGCAAGGTTATACATGCTGAAAAACTTCTTTCTCAGTGAGACAAAGTTGTTTTATGCAATTTTAAGTGTAAAGCTCAAATACATGAAAGATGTTTCTTTCTCATGAACTGTAATGTTATTTGCAATGCAGAAGACAGATTTTCATGTGTTAAAGTTTTTTTGCAGAGCAAGTCATGTTTGAGCTTCAAGGCACATTATCACGAGTTTAAACCTTCTAAGAGCACGAATGCTGTGTTTAGTGCAACTAAGCAAATGAAGAGAATGCAAGGCCACAGATGCTGAAAGCTTCTTTCTCAGTGAGAGAAAGCTGGTTTATGCAATTTTAAGAGAAAAGCTCAAGTATTTGAAAGATGTTTCTTTCTCATGAAATGTAATGTTATTTGCAATGCAGAAGACAGATTTTCATGTGTTAAAGTTTTTTTGCAGAGCAAGTCATGTTTGAGACTCAATGCACATTATCACTAGTTTAAACCTTCTAAAAACACTAATGCTGTGTTTAGTGCAACGTAAGCAAATTAAGAGAATGCAAGGCCACAGATGCTGAAAAACTTCTTTCTCAGTGAGACAAAGCTGGTTTATGCAATTTTAAGAGAAAAGCTCAAGTATATGAAAGATGTTTCTTTCTCATGAAATGTAATGTTATTTGCAATGCAGAAGACAGATTTTCAAGTTTTTTTGCAGAGCAAGTCGTGTTTGAGCTTCAATGCACATTATCACTAGTTTAAACCTTCTTAGAACACTAATGCTGTGTTTAGTGCAACTAAGCAAATGAAGCGAATGCCAGGCCACAGATGCTGAAATGCTTCTTTCTCAGTGAGACAAAGCTGGTTTATGCAATTTTAAGAGAAAAGCTCAAGTATATGAAAGATGTTTCTTTCTCATGAAATGTAATGTTATTTGCAATGCAGAAGACAGATTTTCAAGTTTTTTTGCAGAGCAAGTCGTGTTTGAGCTTCAATGCACATTATGACTAGTTTAAACCTTCTTAGAACACTAATGCTGTGTTTAGTGCAACTAAGCAAATGAAGAGAATGCCAGGCCACAGATGCTGAATTGCTTCTTTCTCAGTGAGAGAAAGTTGTTTTATGCAATTTTAAGTGTAAAGCTCAAGTACATGAAAGATGTTTCTTTCTCATGAACTGTAATGTTATTTGCAATGCAGAAGATAGATTTTCATGTGTTAAAGTTTTTTTGCAGAGCAAGTCATGTTTGAGCTTCAAGGCCAATTATCACGAGTTTAAACCTTCTAAGAGCACGAATGCTGTGTTTAGTGCAACGTAAGCAAATTAAGAGAATGCAAGGCCACAGATGCTGAAAAACTTCTTTCTCAGTGAGACAAAGCTGGTTTATGCAATTTTAAGAGAAAAGCTCAAGTATATGAAAGATATTTCTTTCTCATGAAAAGTAATGTTATTTGCAATGCAGAAGACAGATTTTGAAGTTTTTTTGCAGAGCAAGTCGTGTTTGAGCTAAAATGCACATTATCACTAGTTTAAACCTTCTAAAAACACTAATGCTGTGTTTAGTGCAACGTAAGCAAATTAAGAGAATGCAAGGCCACAGATGCTGAAAAACTTCTTTCTCAGTGAGACAAAGTTGTTTTATGCAATTTTAAGTGTAAAGCTCAAATACATGAAAGATGTTTCTTTCTCATGAAATGTAATGTTATTTGCAATGCAGAAGGCAGATTTTCATGTGTTAAAGTTTTTTGCAGAGCAAGTCATGTTTGAGACTCAATGCACGTTATCACTAGTTTAAACCTTCTAAAAACACTAATGCTGTGTTTAGTGCAACGTAAGCAAATTAAGAGAATGCAAGGCCACAGATGCTGAAAAACTTCTTTCTCAGTGAGACAAAGCTGGTTTATGCAATTTTAAGAGAAAAGCTCAAGTATATGAAAGATGTTTCTTTCTCATGAAATGTAATGTTATTTGCAATGCAGAAGACAGATTTTCAAGTTTTTTTGCAGAGCAAGTCGTGTTTGAGCTTCAATGCACATTGTCACTAGTTTAAACCTTCTTAGAACACTAATGCTGTGTTTAGTGCAACTAAGCAAATGAAGAGAATGCCAGGCCACAGATGCTGAAATACTTCTTTCTCAGTGAGAGAAAGTTGTTTTATGCAATTTTAAGTGTAAAGCTCAAGTAGATGAAAGATGTTTCTTTCTCATGAAATGTAAAGTTATTTGCAATGCAGAAGGCAGATTTTCATGTGTTAAAGTTTTTTTGCAGAGCAAGTCATGTTTGAGCTTCAAGGCCCATTATCACGAGTTTAAACCTTCTAAGAGCACGAATACTGTGTTTAGTGCAACGTAAGCAAATTAAGAGAATGCAAGGCCACAGATGCTGAAAAACTACTTTCTCAGTGAGACAAAGTTGTTTTATGCAATTTTAAGTGTAAAGCTCAAATACATTAAAGATGTTTCTTTCTCATGAACTGTAATGTTATTTGCAATGCAGAAGACAGATTTTCATGTGTTAAAGTTTTTTTGCAGAGCAAGTCATGTTTGAGCTTCAAGGCCCATTATCACGAGTTTAAACCTTCTAAGAGCACGAATACTGTGTTTAGTGCAACGTAAGCAAATTAAGAGAATGCAAGGCCACAGATGCTGAAAAACTACTTTCTCAGTGAGACAAAGTTGTTTTATGCAATTTTAAGTGTAAAGCTCAAATACATGAAAGATGTTTCTTTCTCATGAACTGTAATGTTATTTGCAATGCAGAAGACAGATTTTCATGTGTTAAAGTTTTTTTGCAGAGCAAGTCATGTTTGAGCTTCAAGGCACATTATCACGAGTTTAAACCTTCTAAGAGCACGAATGCTGTGTTTAGTGCAACTAAGCAAATGAAGAGAATGCAAGGCCACAGATGCTGAAAGCTTATTTCTCAGTGAGAGAAAGTTGGTTTATGCAATTTTAAGAGAAAAGCTCAAGTATATGAAAGATGTTTCTTTCTCATGAAAAGTAATGTTATTTGCAATGCAGAAGACAGATTTTCATGTGTTAAAGTTTTTTTGCAGAGCAAGTCGTGTTTGAGCTAAAATGCACATTATCACTAGTTTAAACCTTCTAAAAACACTAATGCTGTGTTTAGTGCAACGTAAGCAAATTAAGAGAATGCAAGGTTACACATGCTGAAAAACTTCTTTCTCAGTGAGACAAAGTTGTTTTATGCAATTTTAAGTGTAAAGCTCAAATACATGAAAGATGTTTCTTTCTCATGAACTGTAATGTTATTTGCAATGCAGAAGACAGATTTTCATGTGTTAAAGTTTTTTTGCAGAGCAAGTCATGTTTGAGCTTCAAGGCACATTATCACGAGTTTAAACCTTCTAAGAGCACGAATGCTGTGTTTAGTGCAACTAAGCAAATGAAGAGAATGCAAGGCCACAGATGCTGAAAGCTTCTTTCTCAGTGAGAGAAAGCTGGTTTATGCAATTTTAAGAGAAAAGCTCAAGTATTTGAAAGATGTTTCTTTCTCATGAAATGTAATGTTATTTGCAATGCAGAAGACAGATTTTCATGTGTTAAAGTTTTTTTGCAGAGCAAGTCATGTTTGAGACTCAATGCACATTATCACTAGTTTAAACCTTCTAAAAACACTAATGCTGTGTTTAGTGCAACGTAAGCAAATTAAGAGAATGCAAGGCCACAGATGCTGAAAAACTTCTTTCTCAGTGAGACAAAGCTGGTTTATGCAATTTTAAGAGAAAAGCTCAAGTATATGAAAGATGTTTCTTTCTCATGAAATGTAATGTTATTTGCAATGCAGAAGACAGATTTTCAAGTTTTTTTGCAGAGCAAGTCGTGTTTGAGCTTCAATGCACATTATCACTAGTTTAAACCTTCTTAGAACACTAATGCTGTGTTTAGTGCAACTAAGCAAATGAAGCGAATGCCAGGCCACAGATGCTGAAATGCTTCTTTCTCAGTGAGACAAAGCTGGTTTATGCAATTTTAAGAGAAAAGCTCAAGTATTTGAAAGATGTTTCTTTCTCATGAAATGTAATGTTATTTGCAATGCAGAGGACAGATTTTCAAGTTTTTTTGCAGAGCACGTCGTGTTTGAGCTAAAATGCACATTATCACTAGTTTAAACCTTCTAAAAACACTAATGCTGTGTTTAGTGCAACGTAAGCAAATTAAGAGAATGCAAGGCCACAGATGCTGAAAAACTTCTTTCTCAGTGAGACAAAGTTGTTTTATGCAATTTTAAGTGTAAAGCTCAAGTACATGAAAGATGTTTCTTTCTCATGAACTGTAATGTTATTTGCAATGCAGAAGACAGATTTTCATGTGTTAAAGTTTTTTTGCAGAGCAAGTCATGTTTGAGACTCAATGCACATTATCACGAGTTTAAACCTTCTAAGAGCACGAATGCTGTGTTTAGTGCAACTAAGCAAATGAAGAGAATGCAAGGCCACAGATGCTGAAAGCTTCTTTCTCAGTGAGAGAAAGCTGTTTTATGCAGTTTTAAGTGTAAAGCTCAAGTACATGAAAGATGTTTCTTTCTCATGAACTGTAATGTTATTTGCAATGCAGAAGACAGATTATCATGTGTTAAAGTTTTTTTGCAGAGCAAGTCATGTTTGAGACTCAATGCACATTATCACTAGTTTAAACCTTCTAAAAACACTAATGCTGTGTTTAGTGCAACGTAAGCAAATTAAGAGAATGCAAGGCCACAGATGCTGAAAAACTTCTTTCTCAGTGAGACAAAGTTGTTTTATGCAATTTTAAGTGTAAAGCTCAAGTACATGAAAGATGTTTCTTTGTCATGAAATATAATCTTATTTGCAATGCAGAAGACAGATTTTCAAGCGTTAAAGTTTTTGTGCAGAGCAAGTCATGTTTGAGATTCAATGCACATTATAACTAGTTTAAACCTTCTAAAAACACTAATGCTGTGTTTACTGCAACGTAAGCAAATGAAGAGAATGCAAGGCCACAGATGCTGAAAAACTTCTTTCTCAGTGAGACAAAGCTGGTTTATGCAATTTTAAGAGAAAAGCTCAAGTATATGAAAGATGTTTCTTTCTCATGAAAAGTAATGTTATTTGCAATGCAGAAGACAGATTTTCAAGTTTTTTTGCAGAGCAAGTCGTGTTTGAGCTAAAATGCACATTATCACTAGTTTAAACCTTCTAAAAACACTAATGCTGTGTTTAGTGCAACGTAAGCAAATTAAGAGAATGCAAGGCCACAGATGCTGAAAAACTTCTTTCTCAGTGAGACAAAGTTGTTTTATGCAATTTTAAGTGTAAAGCTCAAATACATGAAAGATGTTTCTTTCTCATGAACTGTAATGTTATTTGCAATGCAGAAGACAGATTTTCATGTGTTAAAGTTTTTTTGCAGACCAAGTCATGTTTGAGCTTCAAGGCACATTATCACGAGTTTAAACCTTCTAAGAGCACGAATGGTGTGTTTAGAACAACGTAAGCAAATTAAGAGAATGCAAGGCCACAGATGCTGAAAAACTTCTTTCTCAGTGAGACAAAGCTGGTTTATGCAATTTTAAGAGAAAAGCTCAAGTATTTGAAAGATGTTTCTTTCTCATGAAATGTAATGTTATTTGCAATGCAGAAGACAGATTTTCAAGTTTTTTTGCAGAGCACGTCGTGTTTGAGCTAAAATGCACATTATCACTAGTTTAAACCTTCTAAAAACACTAATGCTGTGTTTAGTGCAACGTAAGCAAATTAAGAGAATGCAAGGCCACAGATGCTGAAAAACTTCTTTCTCAGTGAGACAAAGTTGTTTTATGCAATTTTAAGTGTAAAGCTCAAGTACATGAAAGATGTTTCTTTCTCATGAACTGTAATGTTATTTGCAATGCAGAAGACAGATTTTCATGTGTTAAAGTTTTTTTGCAGAGCAAGTCATGTTTGAGACTCAATGCACATTATCACTAGTTTAAACCTTCTAAAACACTAATGCTGTGTTTAGTGCAACGTAAGCAAATTAAGAGAATGCAAGGCCACAGATGCTGAAAAACTTCTTTCTCAGTGAGACAAAGCTGGTTTATGCAATTTTAAGAGAAAAGCTCAAGTATATGAAAGATGTTTCTTTCTCATGAAATGTAATGTTATTTGCAATGCAGAAGACAGATTTTCAAGTTTTTTTGCAGAGCAAGTCGTGTTTGAGCTTCAATGCACATTATCACTAGTTTAAACCTTCTTAGAACACTAATGCTGTGTTTAGTGCAACTAAGCAAATGAAGCGAATGCCAGGCCACAGATGCTGAAATGCTTCTTTCTCAGTGAGAGAAAGTTGTTTTATGCAATTTTAAGTGTAAAGCTCAAGTACATGAAAGATGTTTCTTTCTCATGACTGTAATGTTATTTGCAATGCAGAAGATAGATTTTCATGTGTTAAAGTTTTTTTGCAGAGCAAGTCATGTTTGAGCTTCAAGGCCCATTATCACGAGTTTAAACCTTCTAAGAGCACGAATGCTGTGTTTAGTGCAACGTAAGCAAATTAAGAGAATGCAAGGCCACAGATGCTGAAAAACTTCTTTCTCAGTGAGACAAAGCTGGTTTATGCAATTTTAAGAGAAAAGCTCAAGTATATGAAAGATGTTTCTTTCTCATGAAATGTAATGTTATTTGCAATGCAGAAGACAGATTTTCAAGTTTTTTTGCAGAGCAAGTCGTGTTTGAGCTTCAATGCACATTATCACTAGTTTAAACCTTCTTAGAACACTAATGCTGTGTTTAGTGCAACTAAGCAAATGAAGAGAATGCCAGGCCACAGATGCTGAAATGCTTCTTTCTCAGTGAGAGAAAGTTGTTTTATGCAATTTTAAGTGTAAAGCTCAAGTACATGAAAGATGTTTCTTTCTCATGAAATGTAATGTTATTTGCAATGCAGAAGACAGGTTTTTAAGTTTTTTTGCAGAGCAAGTCGTGTTTGAGCTTCAATGCACATTATCACTAGTTTAAACCTTCTTAGAACACTAATGCTGTGTTTAGTGCAACTAAGCAAATGAAGAGAATGCCAGGCCACAGATGCTGAAATGCTTCTTTCTCAGTGAGAGAAAGTTGTTTTATGCAATTTTAAGTGTAAAGCTCAAGTACATGAAAGATGTTTCTTTCTCATGAAATGTAATGTTATTTGCAATGCAGAAGGCAGATTTTCATGTGTTAAAGTTTTTTTTGCAGAGCAAGTCATGTTTGAGACTCAATGCACGTTATCACTAGTTTAAACCTTCTAAAAACACTAATGCTGTGTTTAGTGCAACGTAAGCAAATTAAGAGAATGCAAGGCCACAGATGCTGAAAAACTTCTTTCTCAGTGAGACAAAGCTGGTTTATGCAATTTTAAGAGAAAAGCTCAAGTATATGAAAGATGTTTCTTTCTCATGAAATGTAATGTTATTTGCAATGCAGAAGACAGATTTTCAAGTTTTTTTGCAGAGCAAGTCGTGTTTGAGCTTCAATGCACATTGTCACTAGTTTAAACCTTCTTAGAACACTAATGCTGTGTTTAGTGCAACTAAGCAAATGAAGAGAATGCCAGGCCACAGATGCTGAAATACTTCTTTCTCAGTGAGAGAAAGTTGTTTTATGCAATTTTAAGTGTAAAGCTCAAGTAGATGAAAGATGTTTCTTTCTCATGAAATGTAAAGTTATTTGCAATGCAGAAGGCAGATTTTCATGTGTTAAAGTTTTTTTGCAGAGCAAGTCATGTTTGAGCTTCAAGGCCCATTATCACGAGTTTAAACCTTCTAAGAGCACGAATACTGTGTTTAGTGCAACGTAAGCAAATTAAGAGAATGCAAGGCCACAGATGCTGAAAAACTACTTTCTCAGTGAGACAAAGTTGTTTTATGCAATTTTAAGTGTAAAGCTCAAATACATTAAAGATGTTTCTTTCTCATGAACTGTAATGTTATTTGCAATGCAGAAGACAGATTTTCATGTGTTAAAGTTTTTTTGCAGAGCAAGTCATGTTTGAGCTTCAAGGCCCATTATCACGAGTTTAAACCTTCTAAGAGCACGAATACTGTGTTTAGTGCAACGTAAGCAAATTAAGAGAATGCAAGGCCACAGATGCTGAAAAACTACTTTCTCAGTGAGACAAAGTTGTTTTATGCAATTTTAAGTGTAAAGCTCAAATACATGAAAGATGTTTCTTTCTCATGAACTGTAATGTTATTTGCAATGCAGAAGACAGATTTTCATGTGTTAAAGTTTTTTTGCAGAGCAAGTCATGTTTGAGCTTCAAGGCACATTATCACGAGTTTAAACCTTCTAAGAGCACGAATGCTGTGTTTAGTGCAACTAAGCAAATGAAGAGAATGCAAGGCCACAGATGCTGAAAGCTTATTTCTCAGTGAGAGAAAGTTGGTTTATGCAATTTTAAGAGAAAAGCTCAAGTATATGAAAGATGTTTCTTTCTCATGAAAAGTAATGTTATTTGCAATGCAGAAGACAGATTTTCATGTGTTAAAGTTTTTTTGCAGAGCAAGTCGTGTTTGAGCTAAAATGCACATTATCACTAGTTTAAACCTTCTAAAAACACTAATGCTGTGTTTAGTGCAACGTAAGCAAATTAAGAGAATGCAAGGTTACACATGCTGAAAAACTTCTTTCTCAGTGAGACAAAGTTGTTTTATGCAATTTTAAGTGTAAAGCTCAAATACATGAAAGATGTTTCTTTCTCATGAACTGTAATGTTATTTGCAATGCAGAAGACAGATTTTCATGTGTTAAAGTTTTTTTGCAGAGCAAGTCATGTTTGAGCTTCAAGGCACATTATCACGAGTTTAAACCTTCTAAGAGCACGAATGCTGTGTTTAGTGCAACTAAGCAAATGAAGAGAATGCAAGGCCACAGATGCTGAAAGCTTCTTTCTCAGTGAGAGAAAGCTGGTTTATGCAATTTTAAGAGAAAAGCTCAAGTATTTGAAAGATGTTTCTTTCTCATGAAATGTAATGTTATTTGCAATGCAGAAGACAGATTTTCATGTGTTAAAGTTTTTTTGCAGAGCAAGTCATGTTTGAGACTCAATGCACATTATCACTAGTTTAAACCTTCTAAAAACACTAATGCTGTGTTTAGTGCAACGTAAGCAAATTAAGAGAATGCAAGGCCACAGATGCTGAAAAACTTCTTTCTCAGTGAGACAAAGCTGGTTTATGCAATTTTAAGAGAAAAGCTCAAGTATATGAAAGATGTTTCTTTCTCATGAAATGTAATGTTATTTGCAATGCAGAAGACAGATTTTCAAGTTTTTTTGCAGAGCAAGTCGTGTTTGAGCTTCAATGCACATTATCACTAGTTTAAACCTTCTTAGAACACTAATGCTGTGTTTAGTGCAACTAAGCAAATGAAGCGAATGCCAGGCCACAGATGCTGAAATGCTTCTTTCTCAGTGAGACAAAGCTGGTTTATGCAATTTTAAGAGAAAAGCTCAAGTATTTGAAAGATGTTTCTTTCTCATGAAATGTAATGTTATTTGCAATGCAGAGGACAGATTTTCAAGTTTTTTTGCAGAGCACGTCGTGTTTGAGCTAAAATGCACATTATCACTAGTTTAAACCTTCTAAAAACACTAATGCTGTGTTTAGTGCAACGTAAGCAAATTAAGAGAATGCAAGGCCACAGATGCTGAAAAACTTCTTTCTCAGTGAGACAAAGTTGTTTTATGCAATTTTAAGTGTAAAGCTCAAGTACATGAAAGATGTTTCTTTCTCATGAACTGTAATGTTATTTGCAATGCAGAAGACAGATTTTCATGTGTTAAAGTTTTTTTGCAGAGCAAGTCATGTTTGAGACTCAATGCACATTATCACGAGTTTAAACCTTCTAAGAGCACGAATGCTGTGTTTAGTGCAACTAAGCAAATGAAGAGAATGCAAGGCCACAGATGCTGAAAGCTTCTTTCTCAGTGAGAGAAAGCTGTTTTATGCAGTTTTAAGTGTAAAGCTCAAGTACATGAAAGATGTTTCTTTCTCATGAACTGTAATGTTATTTGCAATGCAGAAGACAGATTATCATGTGTTAAAGTTTTTTTGCAGAGCAAGTCATGTTTGAGACTCAATGCACATTATCACTAGTTTAAACCTTCTAAAAACACTAATGCTGTGTTTAGTGCAACGTAAGCAAATTAAGAGAATGCAAGGCCACAGATGCTGAAAAACTTCTTTCTCAGTGAGACAAAGTTGTTTTATGCAATTTTAAGTGTAAAGCTCAAGTACATGAAAGATGTTTCTTTGTCATGAAATATAATCTTATTTGCAATGCAGAAGACAGATTTTCAAGCGTTAAAGTTTTTGTGCAGAGCAAGTCATGTTTGAGATTCAATGCACATTATAACTAGTTTAAACCTTCTAAAAACACTAATGCTGTGTTTACTGCAACGTAAGCAAATGAAGAGAATGCAAGGCCACAGATGCTGAAAAACTTCTTTCTCAGTGAGACAAAGCTGGTTTATGCAATTTTAAGAGAAAAGCTCAAGTATATGAAAGATGTTTCTTTCTCATGAAAAGTAATGTTATTTGCAATGCAGAAGACAGATTTTCAAGTTTTTTTGCAGAGCAAGTCGTGTTTGAGCTAAAATGCACATTATCACTAGTTTAAACCTTCTAAAAACACTAATGCTGTGTTTAGTGCAACGTAAGCAAATTAAGAGAATGCAAGGCCACAGATGCTGAAAAACTTCTTTCTCAGTGAGACAAAGTTGTTTTATGCAATTTTAAGTGTAAAGCTCAAATACATGAAAGATGTTTCTTTCTCATGAACTGTAATGTTATTTGCAATGCAGAAGACAGATTTTCATGTGTTAAAGTTTTTTTGCAGACCAAGTCATGTTTGAGCTTCAAGGCACATTATCACGAGTTTAAACCTTCTAAGAGCACGAATGGTGTGTTTAGAACAACGTAAGCAAATTAAGAGAATGCAAGGCCACAGATGCTGAAAAACTTCTTTCTCAGTGAGACAAAGCTGGTTTATGCAATTTTAAGAGAAAAGCTCAAGTATTTGAAAGATGTTTCTTTCTCATGAAATGTAATGTTATTTGCAATGCAGAAGACAGATTTTCAAGTTTTTTTGCAGAGCACGTCGTGTTTGAGCTAAAATGCACATTATCACTAGTTTAAACCTTCTAAAAACACTAATGCTGTGTTTAGTGCAACGTAAGCAAATTAAGAGAATGCAAGGCCACAGATGCTGAAAAACTTCTTTCTCAGTGAGACAAAGTTGTTTTATGCAATTTTAAGTGTACAGCTCAAGTACATGAAAGATGTTTCTTTCTCATGAACTGTAATGTTATTTGCAATGCAGAAGACAGATTTTCATGTGTTAAAGTTTTTTTGCAGAGCAAGTCATGTTTGAGACTCAATGCACATTATCACTAGTTTAAACCTTCTAAAACACTAATGCTGTGTTTAGTGCAACGTAAGCAAATTAAGAGAATGCAAGGCCACAGATGCTGAAAAACTTCTTTCTCAGTGAGACAAAGCTGGTTTATGCAATTTTAAGAGAAAAGCTCAAGTATATGAAAGATGTTTCTTTCTCATGAAATGTAATGTTATTTGCAATGCAGAAGACAGATTTTCAAGTTTTTTTGCAGAGCAAGTCGTGTTTGAGCTTCAATGCACATTATCACTAGTTTAAACCTTCTTAGAACACTAATGCTGTGTTTAGTGCAACTAAGCAAATGAAGCGAATGCCAGGCCACAGATGCTGAAATGCTTCTTTCTCAGTGAGAGAAAGTTGTTTTATGCAATTTTAAGTGTAAAGCTCAAGTACATGAAAGATGTTTCTTTCTCATGACTGTAATGTTATTTGCAATGCAGAAGATAGATTTTCATGTGTTAAAGTTTTTTTGCAGAGCAAGTCATGTTTGAGCTTCAAGGCCCATTATCACGAGTTTAAACCTTCTAAGAGCACGAATGCTGTGTTTAGTGCAACGTAAGCAAATTAAGAGAATGCAAGGCCACAGATGCTGAAAAACTTCTTTCTCAGTGAGACAAAGCTGGTTTATGCAATTTTAAGAGAAAAGCTCAAGTATATGAAAGATGTTTCTTTCTCATGAAATGTAATGTTATTTGCAATGCAGAAGACAGATTTTCAAGTTTTTTTGCAGAGCAAGTCGTGTTTGAGCTTCAATGCACATTATCACTAGTTTAAACCTTCTTAGAACACTAATGCTGTGTTTAGTGCAACTAAGCAAATGAAGAGAATGCCAGGCCACAGATGCTGAAATGCTTCTTTCTCAGTGAGAGAAAGTTGTTTTATGCAATTTTAAGTGTAAAGCTCAAGTACATGAAAGATGTTTCTTTCTCATGAAATGTAATGTTATTTGCAATGCAGAAGACAGGTTTTTAAGTTTTTTTGCAGAGCAAGTCGTGTTTGAGCTTCAATGCACATTATCACTAGTTTAAACCTTCTTAGAACACTAATGCTGTGTTTAGTGCAACTAAGCAAATGAAGAGAATGCCAGGCCACAGATGCTGAAATGCTTCTTTCTCAGTGAGAGAAAGTTGTTTTATGCAATTTTAAGTGTAAAGCTCAAGTACATGAAAGATGTTTCTTTCTCATGAAATGTAATGTTATTTGCAATGCAGAAGGCAGATTTTCATGTGTTAAAGTTTTTTTTGCAGAGCAAGTCATGTTTGAGCTTCAAGGCCCATTATCACGAGTTTAAACCTTCTAAGAGCACGAATACTGTGTTTAGTGCAACGTAAGCAAATTAAGAGAATGCAAGGCCACAGATGCTGAAAAACTACTTTCTCAGTGAGACAAAGTTGTTTTATGCAATTTTAAGTGTAAAGCTCAAATACATGAAAGATGTTTCTTTCTCATGAACTGTAATGTTATTTGCAATGCAGAAGACAGATTTTCATGTGTTAAAGTTTTTTTGCAGAGCAAGTCATGTTTGAGCTTCAAGGCACATTATCACGAGTTTAAACCTTCTAAGAGCACGAATGCTGTGTTTAGTGCAACTAAGCAAATGAAGAGAATGCAAGGCCACAGATGCTGAAAGCTTATTTCTCAGTGAGAGAAAGTTGGTTTATGCAATTTTAAGAGAAAAGCTCAAGTATATGAAAGATGTTTCTTTCTCATGAAAAGTAATGTTATTTGCAATGCAGAAGACAGATTTTCATGTGTTAAAGTTTTTTTGCAGAGCAAGTCGTGTTTGAGCTAAAATGCACATTATCACTAGTTTAAACCTTCTAAAAACACTAATGCTGTGTTTAGTGCAACTAAGCAAATGAAGCGAATGCCAGGCCACAGATGCTGAAATGCTTCTTTCTCAGTGAGACAAAGCTGGTTTATGCAATTTTAAGAGAAAAGCTCAAGTATTTGAAAGATGTTTCTTTCTCATGAAATGTAATGTTATTTGCAATGCAGAGGACAGATTTTCAAGTTTTTTTGCAGAGCACGTCGTGTTTGAGCTAAAATGCACATTATCACTAGTTTAAACCTTCTTAGAACACTAATGCTGTGTTTAGTGCAACTAAGCAAATGAAGCGAATGCCAGGCCACAGATGCTGAAATGCTTCTTTCTCAGTGAGACAAAGCTGGTTTATGCAATTTTAAGAGAAAAGCTCAAGTATTTGAAAGATGTTTCTTTCTCATGAAATGTAATGTTATTTGCAATGCAGAGGACAGATTTTCAAGTTTTTTTGCAGAGCACGTCGTGTTTGAGCTAAAATGCACATTATCACTAGTTTAAACCTTCTAAAAACACTAATGCTGTGTTTAGTGCAACGTAAGCAAATTAAGAGAATGCAAGGCCACAGATGCTGAAAAACTTCTTTCTCAGTGAGACAAAGTTGTTTTATGCAATTTTAAGTGTAAAGCTCAAATACATGAAAGATGTTTCTTTCTCATGAACTGTAATGTTATTTGCAATGCAGAAGACAGATTTTCATGTGTTAAAGTTTTTTTGCAGACCAAGTCATGTTTGAGCTTCAAGGCACATTATCACGAGTTTAAACCTTCTAAGAGCACGAATGGTGTGTTTAGAACAACGTAAGCAAATTAAGAGAATGCAAAGCCACAGATGCTGAAAAACTTCTTTCTCAGTGAGACAAAGCTGGTTTATGCAATTTTAAGAGAAAAGCTCAAGTATTTGAAAGATGTTTCTTTCTCATGAAATGTAATGTTATTTGCAATGCAGAAGACAGATTTTCAAGTTTTTTTGCAGAGCACGTCGTGTTTGAGCTAAAATGCACATTATCACTAGTTTAAACCTTCTAAAAACACTAATGCTGTGTTTAGTGCAACGTAAGCAAATTAAGAGAATGCAAGGCCACAGATGCTGAAAAACTTCTTTCTCAGTGAGACAAAGTTGTTTTATGCAATTTTAAGTGTAAAGCTCAAGTACATGAAAGATGTTTCTTTCTCATGAACTGTAATGTTATTTGCAATGCAGAAGACAGATTTTCATGTGTTAAAGTTTTTTTGCAGAGCAAGTCATGTTTGAGACTCAATGCACATTATCACTAGTTTAAACCTTCTAAAACACTAATGCTGTGTTTAGTGCAACGTAAGCAAATTAAGAGAATGCAAGGCCACAGATGCTGAAAAACTTCTTTCTCAGTGAGACAAAGCTGGTTTATGCAATTTTAAGAGAAAAGCTCAAGTATATGAAAGATGTTTCTTTCTCATGAAATGTAATGTTATTTGCAATGCAGAAGACAGATTTTCAAGTTTTTTTGCAGAGCAAGTCGTGTTTGAGCTTCAATGCACATTATCACTAGTTTAAACCTTCTTAGAACACTAATGCTGTGTTTAGTGCAACTAAGCAAATGAAGCGAATGCCAGGCCACAGATGCTGAAATGCTTCTTTCTCAGTGAAAGAAAGTTGTTTTATGCAATTTTAAGTGTAAAGCTCAAGTACATGAAAGATGTTTCTTTCTCATGACTGTAATGTTATTTGCAATGCAGAAGATAGATTTTCATGTGTTAAAGTTTTTTTGCAGAGCAAGTCATGTTTGAGCTTCAAGGCCCATTATCACGAGTTTAAACCTTCTAAGAGCACGAATGCTGTGTTTAGTGCAACTAAGCAAATGAAGCGAATGCCAGGCCACAGATGCTGAAATGCTTCTTTCTCAGTGAAAGAAAGTTGTTTTATGCAATTTTAAGTGTAAAGCTCAAGTACATGAAAGATGTTTCTTTCTCATGACTGTAATGTTATTTGCAATGCAGAAGACAGATTTTCAAGTTTTTTTGCAGAGCAAGTTGTGTTTGAGCTAAAATGCACATTATCACTAGTTTAAACCTTCTAAAAACACTAATGCTGTGTTTAGTGCAACGTAAGCAAATTAAGAGAATGCAAGGCCAAAGATGCTGAAAAACTTCTTTCTCAGTGAGACAAAGTTGTTTTATGCAATTTTAAGTGTAAAGCTCAAGTACATGAAAGATGTTTCTTTCTCATGAACTGTAATGTTATTTGCAATGCAGAAGACAAATTTTAATGTGTTAAAGTTTTTTGCAGAGCAAGTCATGTTTGAGCTTCAAGGCACATTATCACGAGTTTAAACCTTCTAAGAGCACGAATGCTGTGTTTAGTGCAACTAAGCAAATGAAGAGAATGCAAGGCCACAGATGCTGAAAAACTTCTTTCTCAGTGAGACAAAGTTGTTTTATGCAATTTTAAGTGTAAAGCTCAAGTACATGAAAGATGTTTCTTTGTCATGAAATATAATCTTATTTGCAATGCAGAAGACAGATTTTCAAGCGTTAAAGTTTTTGTGCAGAGCAAGTCATGTTTGAGATTCAATGCACATTATAACTAGTTTAAACCTTCTAAAAACACTAATGCTGTGTTTACTGCAACGTAAGCAAATGAAGAGAATGCAAGGCCACAGATGCTGAAAAACTTCTTTCTCAGTGAGACAAAGCTGGTTTATGCAATTTTAAGAGAAAAGCTCAAGTATATGAAAGATGTTTCTTTCTCATGAAAAGTAATGTTATTTGCAATGCAGAAGACAGATTTTCAAGTTTTTTTGCAGAGCAAGTCGTGTTTGAGCTAAAATGCACATTATCACTAGTTTAAACCTTCTAAAAACACTAATGCTGTGTTTAGTGCAACGTAAGCAAATTAAGAGAATGCAAGGCCACAGATGCTGAAAAACTTCTTTCTCAGTGAGACAAAGCTGGTTTATGCAATTTTAAGAGAAAAGCTCAAGTATTTGAAAGATGTTTCTTTCTCATGAAATGTAATGTTATTTGCAATGCAGAAGACAGATTTTCAAGTTTTTTTGCAGAGCACGTCGTGTTTGAGCTAAAATGCACATTATCACTAGTTTAAACCTTCTAAAAACACTAATGCTGTGTTTAGTGCAACGTAAGCAAATTAAGAGAATGCAAGGCCACAGATGCTGAAAAACTTCTTTCTCAGTGAGACAAAGTTGGTTTATGCAATTTTAAGTGTAAAGCTCAAGTACATGAAAGATGTTTCTTTCTCATGAACTGTAATGTTATTTGCAATGCAGAAGACAGATTTTCATGTGTTAAAGTTTTTTTGCAGAGCAAGTCGTGTTTGAGCTAAAATGCACATTATCACTAGTTTAAACCTTCTAAAAACACTAATGCTGTGTTTAGTGCAACGTAAGCAAATTAAGAGAATGCAAGGTTACACATGCTGAAAAACTTCTTTCTCAGTGAGACAAAGTTGTTTTATGCAATTTTAAGTGTAAAGCTCAAATACATGAAAGATGTTTCTTTCTCATGAACTGTAATGTTATTTGCAATGCAGAAGACAGATTTTCATGTGTTAAAGTTTTTTTGCAGAGCAAGTCATGTTTGAGCTTCAAGGCACATTATCACGAGTTTAAACCTTCTAAGAGCACGAATGCTGTGTTTAGTGCAACTAAGCAAATGAAGAGAATGCAAGGCCACAGATGCTGAAAGCTTCTTTCTCAGTGAGAGAAAGCTGGTTTATGCAATTTTAAGAGAAAAGCTCAAGTATTTGAAAGATGTTTCTTTCTCATGAAATGTAATGTTATTTGCAATGCAGAAGACAGATTTTCATGTGTTAAAGTTTTTTTGCAGAGCAAGTCATGTTTGAGACTCAATGCACATTATCACTAGTTTAAACCTTCTAAAAACACTAATGCTGTGTTTAGTGCAACGTAAGCAAATTAAGAGAATGCAAGGCCACAGATGCTGAAAAACTTCTTTCTCAGTGAGACAAAGCTGGTTTATGCAATTTTAAGAGAAAAGCTCAAGTATATGAAAGATGTTTCTTTCTCATGAAATGTAATGTTATTTGCAATGCAGAAGACAGATTTTCAAGTTTTTTTGCAGAGCAAGTCGTGTTTGAGCTTCAATGCACATTATCACTAGTTTAAACCTTCTTAGAACACTAATGCTGTGTTTAGTGCAACTAAGCAAATGAAGCGAATGCCAGGCCACAGATGCTGAAATGCTTCTTTCTCAGTGAGACAAAGCTGGTTTATGCAATTTTAAGAGAAAAGCTCAAGTATATGAAAGATGTTTCTTTCTCATGAAATGTAATGTTATTTGCAATGCAGAAGACAGGTTTTTAAGTTTTTTTGCAGAGCAAGTCGTGTTTGAGCTTCAATGCACATTATCACTAGTTTAAACCTTCTTAGAACACTAATGCTGTGTTTAGTGCAACTAAGCAAATGAAGAGAATGCCAGGCCACAGATGCTGAAATGCTTCTTTCTCAGTGAGAGAAAGTTGTTTTATGCAATTTTAAGTGTAAAGCTCAAGTACATGAAAGATGTTTCTTTCTCATGAAATGTAATGTTATTTGCAATGCAGAAGGCAGATTTTCATGTGTTAAAGTTTTTTTTGCAGAGCAAGTCATGTTTGAGCTTCAAGGCCCATTATCACGAGTTTAAACCTTCTAAGAGCACGAATACTGTGTTTAGTGCAACGTAAGCAAATTAAGAGAATGCAAGGCCACAGATGCTGAAAAACTACTTTCTCAGTGAGACAAAGTTGTTTTATGCAATTTTAAGTGTAAAGCTCAAATACATGAAAGATGTTTCTTTCTCATGAACTGTAATGTTATTTGCAATGCAGAAGACAGATTTTCATGTGTTAAAGTTTTTTTGCAGAGCAAGTCATGTTTGAGCTTCAAGGCACATTATCACGAGTTTAAACCTTCTAAGAGCACGAATGCTGTGTTTAGTGCAACTAAGCAAATGAAGAGAATGCAAGGCCACAGATGCTGAAAGCTTATTTCTCAGTGAGAGAAAGTTGGTTTATGCAATTTTAAGAGAAAAGCTCAAGTATATGAAAGATGTTTCTTTCTCATGAAAAGTAATGTTATTTGCAATGCAGAAGACAGATTTTCATGTGTTAAAGTTTTTTTGCAGAGCAAATCGTGTTTGAGCTAAAATGCACATTATCACTAGTTTAAACCTTCTAAAAACACTAATGCTGTGTTTAGTGCAACGTAAGCAAATTAAGAGAATGCAAGGTTATACATGCTGAAAAACTTCTTTCTCAGTGAGACAAAGTTGTTTTATGCAATTTTAAGTGTAAAGCTCAAATACATGAAAGATGTTTCTTTCTCATGAACTGTAATGTTATTTGCAATGCAGAAGACAGATTTTCATGTGTTAAAGTTTTTTTGCAGAGCAAGTCATGTTTGAGCTTCAAGGCACATTATCACGAGTTTAAACCTTCTAAGAGCACGAATGCTGTGTTTAGTGCAACTAAGCAAATGAAGAGAATGCAAGGCCACAGATGCTGAAAGCTTCTTTCTCAGTGAGAGAAAGCTGGTTTATGCAATTTTAAGAGAAAAGCTCAAGTATTTGAAAGATGTTTCTTTCTCATGAAATGTAATGTTATTTGCAATGCAGAAGACAGATTTTCATGTGTTAAAGTTTTTTTGCAGAGCAAGTCATGTTTGAGACTCAATGCACATTATCACTAGTTTAAACCTTCTAAAAACACTAATGCTGTGTTTAGTGCAACGTAAGCAAATTAAGAGAATGCAAGGCCACAGATGCTGAAAAACTTCTTTCTCAGTGAGACAAAGCTGGTTTATGCAATTTTAAGAGAAAAGCTCAAGTATATGAAAGATGTTTCTTTCTCATGAAATGTAATGTTATTTGCAATGCAGAAGACAGATTTTCAAGTTTTTTTGCAGAGCAAGTCGTGTTTGAGCTTCAATGCACATTATCACTAGTTTAAACCTTCTTAGAACACTAATGCTGTGTTTAGTGCAACTAAGCAAATGAAGCGAATGCCAGGCCACAGATGCTGAAATGCTTCTTTCTCAGTGAGACAAAGCTGGTTTATGCAATTTTAAGAGAAAAGCTCAAGTATATGAAAGATGTTTCTTTCTCATGAAATGTAATGTTATTTGCAATGCAGAAGACAGATTTTCAAGTTTTTTTGCAGAGCAAGTCGTGTTTGAGCTTCAATGCACATTATGACTAGTTTAAACCTTCTTAGAACACTAATGCTGTGTTTAGTGCAACTAAGCAAATGAAGAGAATGCCAGGCCACAGATGCTGAATTGCTTCTTTCTCAGTGAGAGAAAGTTGTTTTATGCAATTTTAAGTGTAAAGCTCAAGTACATGAAAGATGTTTCTTTCTCATGAACTGTAATGTTATTTGCAATGCAGAAGATAGATTTTCATGTGTTAAAGTTTTTTTGCAGAGCAAGTCATGTTTGAGCTTCAAGGCCAATTATCACGAGTTTAAACCTTCTAAGAGCACGAATGCTGTGTTTAGTGCAACGTAAGCAAATTAAGAGAATGCAAGGCCACAGATGCTGAAAAACTTCTTTCTCAGTGAGACAAAGCTGGTTTATGCAATTTTAAGAGAAAAGCTCAAGTATATGAAAGATATTTCTTTCTCATGAAAAGTAATGTTATTTGCAATGCAGAAGACAGATTTTGAAGTTTTTTTGCAGAGCAAGTCGTGTTTGAGCTAAAATGCACATTATCACTAGTTTAAACCTTCTAAAAACACTAATGCTGTGTTTAGTGCAACGTAAGCAAATTAAGAGAATGCAAGGCCACAGATGCTGAAAAACTTCTTTCTCAGTGAGACAAAGTTGTTTTATGCAATTTTAAGTGTAAAGCTCAAATACATGAAAGATGTTTCTTTCTCATGAAATGTAATGTTATTTGCAATGCAGAAGGCAGATTTTCATGTGTTAAAGTTTTTTGCAGAGCAAGTCATGTTTGAGACTCAATGCACGTTATCACTAGTTTAAACCTTCTAAAAACACTAATGCTGTGTTTAGTGCAACGTAAGCAAATTAAGAGAATGCAAGGCCACAGATGCTGAAAAACTTCTTTCTCAGTGAGACAAAGCTGGTTTATGCAATTTTAAGAGAAAAGCTCAAGTATATGAAAGATGTTTCTTTCTCATGAAATGTAATGTTATTTGCAATGCAGAAGACAGATTTTCAAGTTTTTTTGCAGAGCAAGTCGTGTTTGAGCTTCAATGCACATTGTCACTAGTTTAAACCTTCTTAGAACACTAATGCTGTGTTTAGTGCAACTAAGCAAATGAAGAGAATGCCAGGCCACAGATGCTGAAATACTTCTTTCTCAGTGAGAGAAAGTTGTTTTATGCAATTTTAAGTGTAAAGCTCAAGTAGATGAAAGATGTTTCTTTCTCATGAAATGTAAAGTTATTTGCAATGCAGAAGGCAGATTTTCATGTGTTAAAGTTTTTTTGCAGAGCAAGTCATGTTTGAGCTTCAAGGCCCATTATCACGAGTTTAAACCTTCTAAGAGCACGAATACTGTGTTTAGTGCAACGTAAGCAAATTAAGAGAATGCAAGGCCACAGATGCTGAAAAACTACTTTCTCAGTGAGACAAAGTTGTTTTATGCAATTTTAAGTGTAAAGCTCAAATACATTAAAGATGTTTCTTTCTCATGAACTGTAATGTTATTTGCAATGCAGAAGACAGATTTTCATGTGTTAAAGTTTTTTTGCAGAGCAAGTCATGTTTGAGCTTCAAGGCCCATTATCACGAGTTTAAACCTTCTAAGAGCACGAATACTGTGTTTAGTGCAACGTAAGCAAATTAAGAGAATGCAAGGCCACAGATGCTGAAAAACTACTTTCTCAGTGAGACAAAGTTGTTTTATGCAATTTTAAGTGTAAAGCTCAAATACATGAAAGATGTTTCTTTCTCATGAACTGTAATGTTATTTGCAATGCAGAAGACAGATTTTCATGTGTTAAAGTTTTTTTGCAGAGCAAGTCATGTTTGAGCTTCAAGGCACATTATCACGAGTTTAAACCTTCTAAGAGCACGAATGCTGTGTTTAGTGCAACTAAGCAAATGAAGAGAATGCAAGGCCACAGATGCTGAAAGCTTATTTCTCAGTGAGAGAAAGTTGGTTTATGCAATTTTAAGAGAAAAGCTCAAGTATATGAAAGATGTTTCTTTCTCATGAAAAGTAATGTTATTTGCAATGCAGAAGACAGATTTTCATGTGTTAAAGTTTTTTTGCAGAGCAAGTCGTGTTTGAGCTAAAATGCACATTATCACTAGTTTAAACCTTCTAAAAACACTAATGCTGTGTTTAGTGCAACGTAAGCAAATTAAGAGAATGCAAGGTTACACATGCTGAAAAACTTCTTTCTCAGTGAGACAAAGTTGTTTTATGCAATTTTAAGTGTAAAGCTCAAATACATGAAAGATGTTTCTTTCTCATGAACTGTAATGTTATTTGCAATGCAGAAGACAGATTTTCATGTGTTAAAGTTTTTTTGCAGAGCAAGTCATGTTTGAGCTTCAAGGCACATTATCACGAGTTTAAACCTTCTAAGAGCACGAATGCTGTGTTTAGTGCAACTAAGCAAATGAAGAGAATGCAAGGCCACAGATGCTGAAAGCTTCTTTCTCAGTGAGAGAAAGCTGGTTTATGCAATTTTAAGAGAAAAGCTCAAGTATTTGAAAGATGTTTCTTTCTCATGAAATGTAATGTTATTTGCAATGCAGAAGACAGATTTTCATGTGTTAAAGTTTTTTTGCAGAGCAAGTCATGTTTGAGACTCAATGCACATTATCACTAGTTTAAACCTTCTAAAAACACTAATGCTGTGTTTAGTGCAACGTAAGCAAATTAAGAGAATGCAAGGCCACAGATGCTGAAAAACTTCTTTCTCAGTGAGACAAAGCTGGTTTATGCAATTTTAAGAGAAAAGCTCAAGTATATGAAAGATGTTTCTTTCTCATGAAATGTAATGTTATTTGCAATGCAGAAGACAGATTTTCAAGTTTTTTTGCAGAGCAAGTCGTGTTTGAGCTTCAATGCACATTATCACTAGTTTAAACCTTCTTAGAACACTAATGCTGTGTTTAGTGCAACTAAGCAAATGAAGCGAATGCCAGGCCACAGATGCTGAAATGCTTCTTTCTCAGTGAGACAAAGCTGGTTTATGCAATTTTAAGAGAAAAGCTCAAGTATTTGAAAGATGTTTCTTTCTCATGAAATGTAATGTTATTTGCAATGCAGAGGACAGATTTTCAAGTTTTTTTGCAGAGCACGTCGTGTTTGAGCTAAAATGCACATTATCACTAGTTTAAACCTTCTAAAAACACTAATGCTGTGTTTAGTGCAACGTAAGCAAATTAAGAGAATGCAAGGCCACAGATGCTGAAAAACTTCTTTCTCAGTGAGACAAAGTTGTTTTATGCAATTTTAAGTGTAAAGCTCAAGTACATGAAAGATGTTTCTTTCTCATGAACTGTAATGTTATTTGCAATGCAGAAGACAGATTTTCATGTGTTAAAGTTTTTTTGCAGAGCAAGTCATGTTTGAGACTCAATGCACATTATCACGAGTTTAAACCTTCTAAGAGCACGAATGCTGTGTTTAGTGCAACTAAGCAAATGAAGAGAATGCAAGGCCACAGATGCTGAAAGCTTCTTTCTCAGTGAGAGAAAGCTGTTTTATGCAGTTTTAAGTGTAAAGCTCAAGTACATGAAAGATGTTTCTTTCTCATGAACTGTAATGTTATTTGCAATGCAGAAGACAGATTATCATGTGTTAAAGTTTTTTTGCAGAGCAAGTCATGTTTGAGACTCAATGCACATTATCACTAGTTTAAACCTTCTAAAAACACTAATGCTGTGTTTAGTGCAACGTAAGCAAATTAAGAGAATGCAAGGCCACAGATGCTGAAAAACTTCTTTCTCAGTGAGACAAAGTTGTTTTATGCAATTTTAAGTGTAAAGCTCAAGTACATGAAAGATGTTTCTTTGTCATGAAATATAATCTTATTTGCAATGCAGAAGACAGATTTTCAAGCGTTAAAGTTTTTGTGCAGAGCAAGTCATGTTTGAGATTCAATGCACATTATAACTAGTTTAAACCTTCTAAAAACACTAATGCTGTGTTTACTGCAACGTAAGCAAATGAAGAGAATGCAAGGCCACAGATGCTGAAAAACTTCTTTCTCAGTGAGACAAAGCTGGTTTATGCAATTTTAAGAGAAAAGCTCAAGTATATGAAAGATGTTTCTTTCTCATGAAAAGTAATGTTATTTGCAATGCAGAAGACAGATTTTCAAGTTTTTTTGCAGAGCAAGTCGTGTTTGAGCTAAAATGCACATTATCACTAGTTTAAACCTTCTAAAAACACTAATGCTGTGTTTAGTGCAACGTAAGCAAATTAAGAGAATGCAAGGCCACAGATGCTGAAAAACTTCTTTCTCAGTGAGACAAAGTTGTTTTATGCAATTTTAAGTGTAAAGCTCAAATACATGAAAGATGTTTCTTTCTCATGAACTGTAATGTTATTTGCAATGCAGAAGACAGATTTTCATGTGTTAAAGTTTTTTTGCAGACCAAGTCATGTTTGAGCTTCAAGGCACATTATCACGAGTTTAAACCTTCTAAGAGCACGAATGGTGTGTTTAGAACAACGTAAGCAAATTAAGAGAATGCAAGGCCACAGATGCTGAAAAACTTCTTTCTCAGTGAGACAAAGCTGGTTTATGCAATTTTAAGAGAAAAGCTCAAGTATTTGAAAGATGTTTCTTTCTCATGAAATGTAATGTTATTTGCAATGCAGAAGACAGATTTTCAAGTTTTTTTGCAGAGCACGTCGTGTTTGAGCTAAAATGCACATTATCACTAGTTTAAACCTTCTAAAAACACTAATGCTGTGTTTAGTGCAACGTAAGCAAATTAAGAGAATGCAAGGCCACAGATGCTGAAAAACTTCTTTCTCAGTGAGACAAAGTTGTTTTATGCAATTTTAAGTGTAAAGCTCAAGTACATGAAAGATGTTTCTTTCTCATGAACTGTAATGTTATTTGCAATGCAGAAGACAGATTTTCATGTGTTAAAGTTTTTTTGCAGAGCAAGTCATGTTTGAGACTCAATGCACATTATCACTAGTTTAAACCTTCTAAAACACTAATGCTGTGTTTAGTGCAACGTAAGCAAATTAAGAGAATGCAAGGCCACAGATGCTGAAAAACTTCTTTCTCAGTGAGACAAAGCTGGTTTATGCAATTTTAAGAGAAAAGCTCAAGTATATGAAAGATGTTTCTTTCTCATGAAATGTAATGTTATTTGCAATGCAGAAGACAGATTTTCAAGTTTTTTTGCAGAGCAAGTCGTGTTTGAGCTTCAATGCACATTATCACTAGTTTAAACCTTCTTAGAACACTAATGCTGTGTTTAGTGCAACTAAGCAAATGAAGCGAATGCCAGGCCACAGATGCTGAAATGCTTCTTTCTCAGTGAGAGAAAGTTGTTTTATGCAATTTTAAGTGTAAAGCTCAAGTACATGAAAGATGTTTCTTTCTCATGACTGTAATGTTATTTGCAATGCAGAAGATAGATTTTCATGTGTTAAAGTTTTTTTGCAGAGCAAGTCATGTTTGAGCTTCAAGGCCCATTATCACGAGTTTAAACCTTCTAAGAGCACGAATGCTGTGTTTAGTGCAACGTAAGCAAATTAAGAGAATGCAAGGCCACAGATGCTGAAAAACTTCTTTCTCAGTGAGACAAAGCTGGTTTATGCAATTTTAAGAGAAAAGCTCAAGTATATGAAAGATGTTTCTTTCTCATGAAATGTAATGTTATTTGCAATGCAGAAGACAGATTTTCAAGTTTTTTTGCAGAGCAAGTCGTGTTTGAGCTTCAATGCACATTATCACTAGTTTAAACCTTCTTAGAACACTAATGCTGTGTTTAGTGCAACTAAGCAAATGAAGAGAATGCCAGGCCACAGATGCTGAAATGCTTCTTTCTCAGTGAGAGAAAGTTGTTTTATGCAATTTTAAGTGTAAAGCTCAAGTACATGAAAGATGTTTCTTTCTCATGAAATGTAATGTTATTTGCAATGCAGAAGACAGGTTTTTAAGTTTTTTTGCAGAGCAAGTCGTGTTTGAGCTTCAATGCACATTATCACTAGTTTAAACCTTCTTAGAACACTAATGCTGTGTTTAGTGCAACTAAGCAAATGAAGAGAATGCCAGGCCACAGATGCTGAAATGCTTCTTTCTCAGTGAGAGAAAGTTGTTTTATGCAATTTTAAGTGTAAAGCTCAAGTACATGAAAGATGTTTCTTTCTCATGAAATGTAATGTTATTTGCAATGCAGAAGGCAGATTTTCATGTGTTAAAGTTTTTTTTGCAGAGCAAGTCATGTTTGAGACTCAATGCACGTTATCACTAGTTTAAACCTTCTAAAAACACTAATGCTGTGTTTAGTGCAACGTAAGCAAATTAAGAGAATGCAAGGCCACAGATGCTGAAAAACTTCTTTCTCAGTGAGACAAAGCTGGTTTATGCAATTTTAAGAGAAAAGCTCAAGTATATGAAAGATGTTTCTTTCTCATGAAATGTAATGTTATTTGCAATGCAGAAGACAGATTTTCAAGTTTTTTTGCAGAGCAAGTCGTGTTTGAGCTTCAATGCACATTGTCACTAGTTTAAACCTTCTTAGAACACTAATGCTGTGTTTAGTGCAACTAAGCAAATGAAGAGAATGCCAGGCCACAGATGCTGAAATACTTCTTTCTCAGTGAGAGAAAGTTGTTTTATGCAATTTTAAGTGTAAAGCTCAAGTAGATGAAAGATGTTTCTTTCTCATGAAATGTAAAGTTATTTGCAATGCAGAAGGCAGATTTTCATGTGTTAAAGTTTTTTTGCAGAGCAAGTCATGTTTGAGCTTCAAGGCCCATTATCACGAGTTTAAACCTTCTAAGAGCACGAATACTGTGTTTAGTGCAACGTAAGCAAATTAAGAGAATGCAAGGCCACAGATGCTGAAAAACTACTTTCTCAGTGAGACAAAGTTGTTTTATGCAATTTTAAGTGTAAAGCTCAAATACATTAAAGATGTTTCTTTCTCATGAACTGTAATGTTATTTGCAATGCAGAAGACAGATTTTCATGTGTTAAAGTTTTTTTGCAGAGCAAGTCATGTTTGAGCTTCAAGGCCCATTATCACGAGTTTAAACCTTCTAAGAGCACGAATACTGTGTTTAGTGCAACGTAAGCAAATTAAGAGAATGCAAGGCCACAGATGCTGAAAAACTACTTTCTCAGTGAGACAAAGTTGTTTTATGCAATTTTAAGTGTAAAGCTCAAATACATGAAAGATGTTTCTTTCTCATGAACTGTAATGTTATTTGCAATGCAGAAGACAGATTTTCATGTGTTAAAGTTTTTTTGCAGAGCAAGTCATGTTTGAGCTTCAAGGCACATTATCACGAGTTTAAACCTTCTAAGAGCACGAATGCTGTGTTTAGTGCAACTAAGCAAATGAAGAGAATGCAAGGCCACAGATGCTGAAAGCTTATTTCTCAGTGAGAGAAAGTTGGTTTATGCAATTTTAAGAGAAAAGCTCAAGTATATGAAAGATGTTTCTTTCTCATGAAAAGTAATGTTATTTGCAATGCAGAAGACAGATTTTCATGTGTTAAAGTTTTTTTGCAGAGCAAGTCGTGTTTGAGCTAAAATGCACATTATCACTAGTTTAAACCTTCTAAAAACACTAATGCTGTGTTTAGTGCAACGTAAGCAAATTAAGAGAATGCAAGGTTACACATGCTGAAAAACTTCTTTCTCAGTGAGACAAAGTTGTTTTATGCAATTTTAAGTGTAAAGCTCAAATACATGAAAGATGTTTCTTTCTCATGAACTGTAATGTTATTTGCAATGCAGAAGACAGATTTTCATGTGTTAAAGTTTTTTTGCAGAGCAAGTCATGTTTGAGCTTCAAGGCACATTATCACGAGTTTAAACCTTCTAAGAGCACGAATGCTGTGTTTAGTGCAACTAAGCAAATGAAGAGAATGCAAGGCCACAGATGCTGAAAGCTTCTTTCTCAGTGAGAGAAAGCTGGTTTATGCAATTTTAAGAGAAAAGCTCAAGTATTTGAAAGATGTTTCTTTCTCATGAAATGTAATGTTATTTGCAATGCAGAAGACAGATTTTCATGTGTTAAAGTTTTTTTGCAGAGCAAGTCATGTTTGAGACTCAATGCACATTATCACTAGTTTAAACCTTCTAAAAACACTAATGCTGTGTTTAGTGCAACGTAAGCAAATTAAGAGAATGCAAGGCCACAGATGCTGAAAAACTTCTTTCTCAGTGAGACAAAGCTGGTTTATGCAATTTTAAGAGAAAAGCTCAAGTATATGAAAGATGTTTCTTTCTCATGAAATGTAATGTTATTTGCAATGCAGAAGACAGATTTTCAAGTTTTTTTGCAGAGCAAGTCGTGTTTGAGCTTCAATGCACATTATCACTAGTTTAAACCTTCTTAGAACACTAATGCTGTGTTTAGTGCAACTAAGCAAATGAAGCGAATGCCAGGCCACAGATGCTGAAATGCTTCTTTCTCAGTGAGACAAAGCTGGTTTATGCAATTTTAAGAGAAAAGCTCAAGTATTTGAAAGATGTTTCTTTCTCATGAAATGTAATGTTATTTGCAATGCAGAGGACAGATTTTCAAGTTTTTTTGCAGAGCACGTCGTGTTTGAGCTAAAATGCACATTATCACTAGTTTAAACCTTCTAAAAACACTAATGCTGTGTTTAGTGCAACGTAAGCAAATTAAGAGAATGCAAGGCCACAGATGCTGAAAAACTTCTTTCTCAGTGAGACAAAGTTGTTTTATGCAATTTTAAGTGTAAAGCTCAAGTACATGAAAGATGTTTCTTTCTCATGAACTGTAATGTTATTTGCAATGCAGAAGACAGATTTTCATGTGTTAAAGTTTTTTTGCAGAGCAAGTCATGTTTGAGACTCAATGCACATTATCACGAGTTTAAACCTTCTAAGAGCACGAATGCTGTGTTTAGTGCAACTAAGCAAATGAAGAGAATGCAAGGCCACAGATGCTGAAAGCTTCTTTCTCAGTGAGAGAAAGCTGTTTTATGCAGTTTTAAGTGTAAAGCTCAAGTACATGAAAGATGTTTCTTTCTCATGAACTGTAATGTTATTTGCAATGCAGAAGACAGATTATCATGTGTTAAAGTTTTTTTGCAGAGCAAGTCATGTTTGAGACTCAATGCACATTATCACTAGTTTAAACCTTCTAAAAACACTAATGCTGTGTTTAGTGCAACGTAAGCAAATTAAGAGAATGCAAGGCCACAGATGCTGAAAAACTTCTTTCTCAGTGAGACAAAGTTGTTTTATGCAATTTTAAGTGTAAAGCTCAAGTACATGAAAGATGTTTCTTTGTCATGAAATATAATCTTATTTGCAATGCAGAAGACAGATTTTCAAGCGTTAAAGTTTTTGTGCAGAGCAAGTCATGTTTGAGATTCAATGCACATTATAACTAGTTTAAACCTTCTAAAAACACTAATGCTGTGTTTACTGCAACGTAAGCAAATGAAGAGAATGCAAGGCCACAGATGCTGAAAAACTTCTTTCTCAGTGAGACAAAGCTGGTTTATGCAATTTTAAGAGAAAAGCTCAAGTATATGAAAGATGTTTCTTTCTCATGAAAAGTAATGTTATTTGCAATGCAGAAGACAGATTTTCAAGTTTTTTTGCAGAGCAAGTCGTGTTTGAGCTAAAATGCACATTATCACTAGTTTAAACCTTCTAAAAACACTAATGCTGTGTTTAGTGCAACGTAAGCAAATTAAGAGAATGCAAGGCCACAGATGCTGAAAAACTTCTTTCTCAGTGAGACAAAGTTGTTTTATGCAATTTTAAGTGTAAAGCTCAAATACATGAAAGATGTTTCTTTCTCATGAACTGTAATGTTATTTGCAATGCAGAAGACAGATTTTCATGTGTTAAAGTTTTTTTGCAGACCAAGTCATGTTTGAGCTTCAAGGCACATTATCACGAGTTTAAACCTTCTAAGAGCACGAATGGTGTGTTTAGAACAACGTAAGCAAATTAAGAGAATGCAAGGCCACAGATGCTGAAAAACTTCTTTCTCAGTGAGACAAAGCTGGTTTATGCAATTTTAAGAGAAAAGCTCAAGTATTTGAAAGATGTTTCTTTCTCATGAAATGTAATGTTATTTGCAATGCAGAAGACAGATTTTCAAGTTTTTTTGCAGAGCACGTCGTGTTTGAGCTAAAATGCACATTATCACTAGTTTAAACCTTCTAAAAACACTAATGCTGTGTTTAGTGCAACGTAAGCAAATTAAGAGAATGCAAGGCCACAGATGCTGAAAAACTTCTTTCTCAGTGAGACAAAGTTGTTTTATGCAATTTTAAGTGTACAGCTCAAGTACATGAAAGATGTTTCTTTCTCATGAACTGTAATGTTATTTGCAATGCAGAAGACAGATTTTCATGTGTTAAAGTTTTTTTGCAGAGCAAGTCATGTTTGAGACTCAATGCACATTATCACTAGTTTAAACCTTCTAAAACACTAATGCTGTGTTTAGTGCAACGTAAGCAAATTAAGAGAATGCAAGGCCACAGATGCTGAAAAACTTCTTTCTCAGTGAGACAAAGCTGGTTTATGCAATTTTAAGAGAAAAGCTCAAGTATATGAAAGATGTTTCTTTCTCATGAAATGTAATGTTATTTGCAATGCAGAAGACAGATTTTCAAGTTTTTTTGCAGAGCAAGTCGTGTTTGAGCTTCAATGCACATTATCACTAGTTTAAACCTTCTTAGAACACTAATGCTGTGTTTAGTGCAACTAAGCAAATGAAGCGAATGCCAGGCCACAGATGCTGAAATGCTTCTTTCTCAGTGAGAGAAAGTTGTTTTATGCAATTTTAAGTGTAAAGCTCAAGTACATGAAAGATGTTTCTTTCTCATGACTGTAATGTTATTTGCAATGCAGAAGATAGATTTTCATGTGTTAAAGTTTTTTTGCAGAGCAAGTCATGTTTGAGCTTCAAGGCCCATTATCACGAGTTTAAACCTTCTAAGAGCACGAATGCTGTGTTTAGTGCAACGTAAGCAAATTAAGAGAATGCAAGGCCACAGATGCTGAAAAACTTCTTTCTCAGTGAGACAAAGCTGGTTTATGCAATTTTAAGAGAAAAGCTCAAGTATATGAAAGATGTTTCTTTCTCATGAAATGTAATGTTATTTGCAATGCAGAAGACAGATTTTCAAGTTTTTTTGCAGAGCAAGTCGTGTTTGAGCTTCAATGCACATTATCACTAGTTTAAACCTTCTTAGAACACTAATGCTGTGTTTAGTGCAACTAAGCAAATGAAGAGAATGCCAGGCCACAGATGCTGAAATGCTTCTTTCTCAGTGAGAGAAAGTTGTTTTATGCAATTTTAAGTGTAAAGCTCAAGTACATGAAAGATGTTTCTTTCTCATGAAATGTAATGTTATTTGCAATGCAGAAGACAGGTTTTTAAGTTTTTTTGCAGAGCAAGTCGTGTTTGAGCTTCAATGCACATTATCACTAGTTTAAACCTTCTTAGAACACTAATGCTGTGTTTAGTGCAACTAAGCAAATGAAGAGAATGCCAGGCCACAGATGCTGAAATGCTTCTTTCTCAGTGAGAGAAAGTTGTTTTATGCAATTTTAAGTGTAAAGCTCAAGTACATGAAAGATGTTTCTTTCTCATGAAATGTAATGTTATTTGCAATGCAGAAGGCAGATTTTCATGTGTTAAAGTTTTTTTTGCAGAGCAAGTCATGTTTGAGCTTCAAGGCCCATTATCACGAGTTTAAACCTTCTAAGAGCACGAATACTGTGTTTAGTGCAACGTAAGCAAATTAAGAGAATGCAAGGCCACAGATGCTGAAAAACTACTTTCTCAGTGAGACAAAGTTGTTTTATGCAATTTTAAGTGTAAAGCTCAAATACATGAAAGATGTTTCTTTCTCATGAACTGTAATGTTATTTGCAATGCAGAAGACAGATTTTCATGTGTTAAAGTTTTTTTGCAGAGCAAGTCATGTTTGAGCTTCAAGGCACATTATCACGAGTTTAAACCTTCTAAGAGCACGAATGCTGTGTTTAGTGCAACTAAGCAAATGAAGAGAATGCAAGGCCACAGATGCTGAAAGCTTATTTCTCAGTGAGAGAAAGTTGGTTTATGCAATTTTAAGAGAAAAGCTCAAGTATATGAAAGATGTTTCTTTCTCATGAAAAGTAATGTTATTTGCAATGCAGAAGACAGATTTTCATGTGTTAAAGTTTTTTTGCAGAGCAAGTCGTGTTTGAGCTAAAATGCACATTATCACTAGTTTAAACCTTCTAAAAACACTAATGCTGTGTTTAGTGCAACTAAGCAAATGAAGCGAATGCCAGGCCACAGATGCTGAAATGCTTCTTTCTCAGTGAGACAAAGCTGGTTTATGCAATTTTAAGAGAAAAGCTCAAGTATTTGAAAGATGTTTCTTTCTCATGAAATGTAATGTTATTTGCAATGCAGAGGACAGATTTTCAAGTTTTTTTGCAGAGCACGTCGTGTTTGAGCTAAAATGCACATTATCACTAGTTTAAACCTTCTTAGAACACTAATGCTGTGTTTAGTGCAACTAAGCAAATGAAGCGAATGCCAGGCCACAGATGCTGAAATGCTTCTTTCTCAGTGAGACAAAGCTGGTTTATGCAATTTTAAGAGAAAAGCTCAAGTATTTGAAAGATGTTTCTTTCTCATGAAATGTAATGTTATTTGCAATGCAGAGGACAGATTTTCAAGTTTTTTTGCAGAGCACGTCGTGTTTGAGCTAAAATGCACATTATCACTAGTTTAAACCTTCTAAAAACACTAATGCTGTGTTTAGTGCAACGTAAGCAAATTAAGAGAATGCAAGGCCACAGATGCTGAAAAACTTCTTTCTCAGTGAGACAAAGTTGTTTTATGCAATTTTAAGTGTAAAGCTCAAATACATGAAAGATGTTTCTTTCTCATGAACTGTAATGTTATTTGCAATGCAGAAGACAGATTTTCATGTGTTAAAGTTTTTTTGCAGACCAAGTCATGTTTGAGCTTCAAGGCACATTATCACGAGTTTAAACCTTCTAAGAGCACGAATGGTGTGTTTAGAACAACGTAAGCAAATTAAGAGAATGCAAAGCCACAGATGCTGAAAAACTTCTTTCTCAGTGAGACAAAGCTGGTTTATGCAATTTTAAGAGAAAAGCTCAAGTATTTGAAAGATGTTTCTTTCTCATGAAATGTAATGTTATTTGCAATGCAGAAGACAGATTTTCAAGTTTTTTTGCAGAGCACGTCGTGTTTGAGCTAAAATGCACATTATCACTAGTTTAAACCTTCTAAAAACACTAATGCTGTGTTTAGTGCAACGTAAGCAAATTAAGAGAATGCAAGGCCACAGATGCTGAAAAACTTCTTTCTCAGTGAGACAAAGTTGTTTTATGCAATTTTAAGTGTAAAGCTCAAGTACATGAAAGATGTTTCTTTCTCATGAACTGTAATGTTATTTGCAATGCAGAAGACAGATTTTCATGTGTTAAAGTTTTTTTGCAGAGCAAGTCATGTTTGAGACTCAATGCACATTATCACTAGTTTAAACCTTCTAAAACACTAATGCTGTGTTTAGTGCAACGTAAGCAAATTAAGAGAATGCAAGGCCACAGATGCTGAAAAACTTCTTTCTCAGTGAGACAAAGCTGGTTTATGCAATTTTAAGAGAAAAGCTCAAGTATATGAAAGATGTTTCTTTCTCATGAAATGTAATGTTATTTGCAATGCAGAAGACAGATTTTCAAGTTTTTTTGCAGAGCAAGTCGTGTTTGAGCTTCAATGCACATTATCACTAGTTTAAACCTTCTTAGAACACTAATGCTGTGTTTAGTGCAACTAAGCAAATGAAGCGAATGCCAGGCCACAGATGCTGAAATGCTTCTTTCTCAGTGAAAGAAAGTTGTTTTATGCAATTTTAAGTGTAAAGCTCAAGTACATGAAAGATGTTTCTTTCTCATGACTGTAATGTTATTTGCAATGCAGAAGATAGATTTTCATGTGTTAAAGTTTTTTTGCAGAGCAAGTCATGTTTGAGCTTCAAGGCCCATTATCACGAGTTTAAACCTTCTAAGAGCACGAATGCTGTGTTTAGTGCAACTAAGCAAATGAAGCGAATGCCAGGCCACAGATGCTGAAATGCTTCTTTCTCAGTGAAAGAAAGTTGTTTTATGCAATTTTAAGTGTAAAGCTCAAGTACATGAAAGATGTTTCTTTCTCATGACTGTAATGTTATTTGCAATGCAGAAGACAGATTTTCAAGTTTTTTTGCAGAGCAAGTTGTGTTTGAGCTAAAATGCACATTATCACTAGTTTAAACCTTCTAAAAACACTAATGCTGTGTTTAGTGCAACGTAAGCAAATTAAGAGAATGCAAGGCCAAAGATGCTGAAAAACTTCTTTCTCAGTGAGACAAAGTTGTTTTATGCAATTTTAAGTGTAAAGCTCAAGTACATGAAAGATGTTTCTTTCTCATGAACTGTAATGTTATTTGCAATGCAGAAGACAAATTTTAATGTGTTAAAGTTTTTTGCAGAGCAAGTCATGTTTGAGCTTCAAGGCACATTATCACGAGTTTAAACCTTCTAAGAGCACGAATGCTGTGTTTAGTGCAACTAAGCAAATGAAGAGAATGCAAGGCCACAGATGCTGAAAAACTTCTTTCTCAGTGAGACAAAGTTGTTTTATGCAATTTTAAGTGTAAAGCTCAAGTACATGAAAGATGTTTCTTTGTCATGAAATATAATCTTATTTGCAATGCAGAAGACAGATTTTCAAGCGTTAAAGTTTTTGTGCAGAGCAAGTCATGTTTGAGATTCAATGCACATTATAACTAGTTTAAACCTTCTAAAAACACTAATGCTGTGTTTACTGCAACGTAAGCAAATGAAGAGAATGCAAGGCCACAGATGCTGAAAAACTTCTTTCTCAGTGAGACAAAGCTGGTTTATGCAATTTTAAGAGAAAAGCTCAAGTATATGAAAGATGTTTCTTTCTCATGAAAAGTAATGTTATTTGCAATGCAGAAGACAGATTTTCAAGTTTTTTTGCAGAGCAAGTCGTGTTTGAGCTAAAATGCACATTATCACTAGTTTAAACCTTCTAAAAACACTAATGCTGTGTTTAGTGCAACGTAAGCAAATTAAGAGAATGCAAGGCCACAGATGCTGAAAAACTTCTTTCTCAGTGAGACAAAGCTGGTTTATGCAATTTTAAGAGAAAAGCTCAAGTATTTGAAAGATGTTTCTTTCTCATGAAATGTAATGTTATTTGCAATGCAGAAGACAGATTTTCAAGTTTTTTTGCAGAGCACGTCGTGTTTGAGCTAAAATGCACATTATCACTAGTTTAAACCTTCTAAAAACACTAATGCTGTGTTTAGTGCAACGTAAGCAAATTAAGAGAATGCAAGGCCACAGATGCTGAAAAACTTCTTTCTCAGTGAGACAAAGTTGGTTTATGCAATTTTAAGTGTAAAGCTCAAGTACATGAAAGATGTTTCTTTCTCATGAACTGTAATGTTATTTGCAATGCAGAAGACAGATTTTCATGTGTTAAAGTTTTTTTGCAGAGCAAGTCGTGTTTGAGCTAAAATGCACATTATCACTAGTTTAAACCTTCTAAAAACACTAATGCTGTGTTTAGTGCAACGTAAGCAAATTAAGAGAATGCAAGGTTACACATGCTGAAAAACTTCTTTCTCAGTGAGACAAAGTTGTTTTATGCAATTTTAAGTGTAAAGCTCAAATACATGAAAGATGTTTCTTTCTCATGAACTGTAATGTTATTTGCAATGCAGAAGACAGATTTTCATGTGTTAAAGTTTTTTTGCAGAGCAAGTCATGTTTGAGCTTCAAGGCACATTATCACGAGTTTAAACCTTCTAAGAGCACGAATGCTGTGTTTAGTGCAACTAAGCAAATGAAGAGAATGCAAGGCCACAGATGCTGAAAGCTTCTTTCTCAGTGAGAGAAAGCTGGTTTATGCAATTTTAAGAGAAAAGCTCAAGTATTTGAAAGATGTTTCTTTCTCATGAAATGTAATGTTATTTGCAATGCAGAAGACAGATTTTCATGTGTTAAAGTTTTTTTGCAGAGCAAGTCATGTTTGAGACTCAATGCACATTATCACTAGTTTAAACCTTCTAAAAACACTAATGCTGTGTTTAGTGCAACGTAAGCAAATTAAGAGAATGCAAGGCCACAGATGCTGAAAAACTTCTTTCTCAGTGAGACAAAGCTGGTTTATGCAATTTTAAGAGAAAAGCTCAAGTATATGAAAGATGTTTCTTTCTCATGAAATGTAATGTTATTTGCAATGCAGAAGACAGATTTTCAAGTTTTTTTGCAGAGCAAGTCGTGTTTGAGCTTCAATGCACATTATCACTAGTTTAAACCTTCTTAGAACACTAATGCTGTGTTTAGTGCAACTAAGCAAATGAAGCGAATGCAGAAGACAGATTTTCAAGTTTTTTTGCAGAGCAAGTTGTGTTTGAGCTAAAATGCACATTATCACTAGTTTAAACCTTCTAAAAACACTAATGCTGTGTTTAGTGCAACGTAAGCAAATTAAGAGAATGCAAGGCCAAAGATGCTGAAAAACTTCTTTCTCAGTGAGACAAAGTTGTTTTATGCAATTTTAAGTGTAAAGCTCAAGTACATGAAAGATGTTTCTTTCTCATGAACTGTAATGTTATTTGCAATGCAGAAGACAAATTTTAATGTGTTAAAGTTTTTTGCAGAGCAAGTCATGTTTGAGCTTCAAGGCACATTATCACGAGTTTAAACCTTCTAAGAGCACGAATGCTGTGTTTAGTGCAACTAAGCAAATGAAGAGAATGCAAGGCCACAGATGCTGAAAAACTTCTTTCTCAGTGAGACAAAGTTGTTTTATGCAATTTTAAGTGTAAAGCTCAAGTACATGAAAGATGTTTCTTTGTCATGAAATATAATCTTATTTGCAATGCAGAAGACAGATTTTCAAGCGTTAAAGTTTTTGTGCAGAGCAAGTCATGTTTGAGATTCAATGCACATTATAACTAGTTTAAACCTTCTAAAAACACTAATGCTGTGTTTACTGCAACGTAAGCAAATGAAGAGAATGCAAGGCCACAGATGCTGAAAAACTTCTTTCTCAGTGAGACAAAGCTGGTTTATGCAATTTTAAGAGAAAAGCTCAAGTATATGAAAGATGTTTCTTTCTCATGAAAAGTAATGTTATTTGCAATGCAGAAGACAGATTTTCAAGTTTTTTTGCAGAGCAAGTCGTGTTTGAGCTAAAATGCACATTATCACTAGTTTAAACCTTCTAAAAACACTAATGCTGTGTTTAGTGCAACGTAAGCAAATTAAGAGAATGCAAGGCCACAGATGCTGAAAAACTTCTTTCTCAGTGAGACAAAGTTGTTTTATGCAATTTTAAGTGTAAAGCTCAAATACATGAAAGATGTTTCTTTTCTCATGAACTGTAATGTTATTTGCAATGCAGAAGACAGATTTTCATGTGTTAAAGTTTTTTTGCAGAGCAAGTCATGTTTGAGCTTCAAGGCACATTATCACGAGTTTAAACCTTCTAAGAGCACGAATGGTGTGTTTAGTGCAACGTAAGCAAATTAAGAGAATGCAAGGCCACAGATGCTGAAAAACTTCTTTCTCAGTGAGACAAAGCTGGTTTATGCAATTTTAAGAGAAAAGCTCAAGTATTTGAAAGATGTTTCTTTCTCATGAAATGTAATGTTATTTGCAATGCAGAAGACAGATTTTCAAGTTTTTTTGCAGAGCACGTCGTGTTTGAGCTAAAATGCACATTATCACTAGTTTAAACCTTCTAAAAACACTAATGCTGTGTTTAGTGCAACGTAAGCAAATTAAGAGAATGCAAGGCCACAGATGCTGAAAAACTTCTTTCTCAGTGAGACAAAGTTGGTTTATGCAATTTTAAGTGTAAAGCTCAAGTACATGAAAGATGTTTCTTTCTCATGAACTGTAATGTTATTTGCAATGCAGAAGACAGATTTTCATGTGTTAAAGTTTTTTTGCAGAGCAAGTCGTGTTTGAGCTAAAATGCACATTATCACTAGTTTAAACCTTCTAAAAACACTAATGCTGTGTTTAGTGCAACGTAAGCAAATTAAGAGAATGCAAGGTTACACATGCTGAAAAACTTCTTTCTCAGTGAGACAAAGTTGTTTTATGCAATTTTAAGTGTAAAGCTCAAATACATGAAAGATGTTTCTTTCTCATGAACTGTAATGTTATTTGCAATGCAGAAGACAGATTTTCATGTGTTAAAGTTTTTTTGCAGAGCAAGTCATGTTTGAGCTTCAAGGCACATTATCACGAGTTTAAACCTTCTAAGAGCACGAATGCTGTGTTTAGTGCAACTAAGCAAATGAAGAGAATGCAAGGCCACAGATGCTGAAAGCTTCTTTCTCAGTGAGAGAAAGCTGGTTTATGCAATTTTAAGAGAAAAGCTCAAGTATTTGAAAGATGTTTCTTTCTCATGAAATGTAATGTTATTTGCAATGCAGAAGACAGATTTTCATGTGTTAAAGTTTTTTTGCAGAGCAAGTCATGTTTGAGACTCAATGCACATTATCACTAGTTTAAACCTTCTAAAAACACTAATGCTGTGTTTAGTGCAACGTAAGCAAATTAAGAGAATGCAAGGCCACAGATGCTGAAAAACTTCTTTCTCAGTGAGACAAAGCTGGTTTATGCAATTTTAAGAGAAAAGCTCAAGTATATGAAAGATGTTTCTTTCTCATGAAATGTAATGTTATTTGCAATGCAGAAGACAGATTTTCAAGTTTTTTTGCAGAGCAAGTCGTGTTTGAGCTTCAATGCACATTATCACTAGTTTAAACCTTCTTAGAACACTAATGCTGTGTTTAGTGCAACTAAGCAAATGAAGCGAATGCCAGGCCACAGATGCTGAAATGCTTCTTTCTCAGTGAGACAAAGCTGGTTTATGCAATTTTAAGAGAAAAGCTCAAGTATATGAAAGATGTTTCTTTCTCATGAAATGTAATGTTATTTGCAATGCAGAAGACAGGTTTTTAAGTTTTTTTGCAGAGCAAGTCGTGTTTGAGCTTCAATGCACATTATCACTAGTTTAAACCTTCTTAGAACACTAATGCTGTGTTTAGTGCAACTAAGCAAATGAAGAGAATGCCAGGCCACAGATGCTGAAATGCTTCTTTCTCAGTGAGAGAAAGTTGTTTTATGCAATTTTAAGTGTAAAGCTCAAGTACATGAAAGATGTTTCTTTCTCATGAAATGTAATGTTATTTGCAATGCAGAAGGCAGATTTTCATGTGTTAAAGTTTTTTTTGCAGAGCAAGTCATGTTTGAGCTTCAAGGCCCATTATCACGAGTTTAAACCTTCTAAGAGCACGAATACTGTGTTTAGTGCAACGTAAGCAAATTAAGAGAATGCAAGGCCACAGATGCTGAAAAACTACTTTCTCAGTGAGACAAAGTTGTTTTATGCAATTTTAAGTGTAAAGCTCAAATACATGAAAGATGTTTCTTTCTCATGAACTGTAATGTTATTTGCAATGCAGAAGACAGATTTTCATGTGTTAAAGTTTTTTTGCAGAGCAAGTCATGTTTGAGCTTCAAGGCACATTATCACGAGTTTAAACCTTCTAAGAGCACGAATGCTGTGTTTAGTGCAACTAAGCAAATGAAGAGAATGCAAGGCCACAGATGCTGAAAGCTTATTTCTCAGTGAGAGAAAGTTGGTTTATGCAATTTTAAGAGAAAAGCTCAAGTATATGAAAGATGTTTCTTTCTCATGAAAAGTAATGTTATTTGCAATGCAGAAGACAGATTTTCATGTGTCAAAGTTTTTTTGCAGAGCAAGTCGTGTTTGAGCTAAAATGCACATTATCACTAGTTTAAACCTTCTAAAAACACTAATGCTGTGTTTAGTGCAACGTAAGCAAATTAAGAGAATGCAAGGTTATACATGCTGAAAAACTTCTTTCTCAGTGAGACAAAGTTGTTTTATGCAATTTTAAGTGTAAAGCTCAAATACATGAAAGATGTTTCTTTCTCATGAACTGTAATGTTATTTGCAATGCAGAAGACAGATTTTCATGTGTTAAAGTTTTTTTGCAGAGCAAGTCATGTTTGAGCTTCAAGGCACATTATCACGAGTTTAAACCTTCTAAGAGCACGAATGCTGTGTTTAGTGCAACTAAGCAAATGAAGAGAATGCAAGGCCACAGATGCTGAAAGCTTCTTTCTCAGTGAGAGAAAGCTGGTTTATGCAATTTTAAGAGAAAAGCTCAAGTATTTGAAAGATGTTTCTTTCTCATGAAATGTAATGTTATTTGCAATGCAGAAGACAGATTTTCATGTGTTAAAGTTTTTTTGCAGAGCAAGTCATGTTTGAGACTCAATGCACATTATCACTAGTTTAAACCTTCTAAAAACACTAATGCTGTGTTTAGTGCAACGTAAGCAAATTAAGAGAATGCAAGGCCACAGATGCTGAAAAACTTCTTTCTCAGTGAGACAAAGCTGGTTTATGCAATTTTAAGAGAAAAGCTCAAGTATATGAAAGATGTTTCTTTCTCATGAAATGTAATGTTATTTGCAATGCAGAAGACAGATTTTCAAGTTTTTTTGCAGAGCAAGTCGTGTTTGAGCTTCAATGCACATTATCACTAGTTTAAACCTTCTTAGAACACTAATGCTGTGTTTAGTGCAACTAAGCAAATGAAGCGAATGCCAGGCCACAGATGCTGAAATGCTTCTTTCTCAGTGAGACAAAGCTGGTTTATGCAATTTTAAGAGAAAAGCTCAAGTATATGAAAGATGTTTCTTTCTCATGAAATGTAATGTTATTTGCAATGCAGAAGACAGGTTTTTAAGTTTTTTTGCAGAGCAAGTCGTGTTTGAGCTTCAATGCACATTATCACTAGTTTAAACCTTCTAAAAACACTAATGCTGTGTTTAGTGCAACGTAAGCAAATTAAGAGAATGCAAGGCCACAGATGCTGAAAAACTTCTTTCTCAGTGAGACAAAGTTGTTTTATGCAATTTTAAGTGTAAAGCTCAAATACATGAAAGATGTTTCTTTTCTCATGAACTGTAATGTTATTTGCAATGCAGAAGACAGATTTTCATGTGTTAAAGTTTTTTTGCAGAGCAAGTCATGTTTGAGCTTCAAGGCCCATTATCACGAGTTTAAACCTTCTAAGAGCACGAATGGTGTGTTTAGTGCAACGTAAGCAAATTAAGAGAATGCAAGGCCACAGATGCTGAAAAACTTCTTTCTCAGTGAGACAAAGCTGGTTTATGCAATTTTAAGAGAAAAGCTCAAGTACATGAAAGATGTTTCTTTCTCATGAAATGTAATGTTATTTGCAATGCAGAAGACAGATTTTCAAGTTTTTTTGCAGAGCACGTCGTGTTTGAGCTAAAATGCACATTATCACTAGTTTAAACCTTCTAAAAACACTAATGCTGTGTTTAGTGCAACGTAAGCAAATTAAGAGAATGCAAGGCCACAGATGCTGAAAAACTTCTTTCTCAGTGAGACAAAGTTGGATTATGCAATTTTAAGTGTAAAGCTCAAGTACATGAAAGATGTTTCTTTCTCATGAACTGTAATGTTATTTGCAATGCAGAAGACAGATTTTCATGTGTTAAAGTTTTTTTGCAGAGCAAGTCGTGTTTGAGCTAAAATGCACATTATCACTAGTTTAAACCTTCTAAAAACACTAATGCTGTGTTTAGTGCAACGTAAGCAAATTAAGAGAATGCAAGGTTACACATGCTGAAAAACTTCTTTCTCAGTGAGACAAAGTTGTTTTATGCAATTTTAAGTGTAAAGCTCAAATACATGAAAGATGTTTCTTTCTCATGAACTGTAATGTTATTTGCAATGCAGAAGACAGATTTTCATGTGTTAAAGTTTTTTTGCAGAGCAAGTCATGTTTGAGCTTCAAGGCACATTATCACGAGTTTAAACCTTCTAAGAGCACGAATGCTGTGTTTAGTGCAACTAAGCAAATGAAGAGAATGCAAGGCCACAGATGCTGAAAGCTTCTTTCTCAGTGAGAGAAAGCTGGTTTATGCAATTTTAAGAGAAAAGCTCAAGTATTTGAAAGATGTTTCTTTCTCATGAAATGTAATGTTATTTGCAATGCAGAAGACAGATTTTCAAGTTTTTTTGCAGAGCACGTCGTGTTTGAGCTAAAATGCACATTATCACTAGTTTAAACCTTCTAAAAACACTAATGCTGTGTTTAGTGCAACGTAAGCAAATTAAGAGAATGCAAGGCCACAGATGCTGAAAAACTTCTTTCTCAGTGAGACAAAGTTGTTTTATGCAATTTTAAGTGTAAAGCTCAAGTACATGAAAGATGTTTCTTTCTCATGAACTGTAATGTTATTTGCAATGCAGAAGACAGATTTTCATGTGTTAAAGTTTTTTTGCAGAGCAAGTCATGTTTGAGACTCAATGCACATTATCACTAGTTTAAACCTTATAAAAACACTAATGCTGTGTTTAGTGCAACGTAAGCAAATTAAGAGAATGCAAGGCCACAGATGCTGAAAAACTTCTTTCTCAGTGAGACAAAGCTGGTTTATGCAATTTTAAGAGAAAAGCTCAAGTATATGAAAGATGTTTCTTTCTCATGAAATGTAATGTTATTTGCAATGCAGAAGACAGATTTTCAAGTTTTTTTGCAGAGCAAGTCGTGTTTGAGCTTCAATGCACATTATCACTAGTTTAAACCTTCTTAGAACACTAATGCTGTGTTTAGTGCAACTAAGCAAATGAAGCGAATGCCAGGCCACAGATGCTGAAATGCTTCTTTCTCAGTGAGAGAAAGTTGTTTTATGCAATTTTAAGTGTAAAGCTCAAGTACATGAAAGATGTTTCTTTCTCATGACTGTAATGTTATTTGCAATGCAGAAGATAGATTTTCATGTGTTAAAGTTTTTTTGCAGAGCAAGTAATGTTTGAGCTTCAAGGCCCATTATCACGAGTTTAAACCTTCTAAGAGCACGAATGCTGTGTTTAGTGCAACGTAAGCAAATTAAGAGAATGCAAGGCCACAGATGCTGAAAAACTTCTTTCTCAGTGAGACAAAGTTGTTTTATGCAATTTTAAGTGTAAAGCTCAAGTACATGAAAGATGTTTCTTTCTCATGAAATGTAATGTTATTTGCAATGCAGAAGACAGATTTTCAAGTTTTTTTGCAGAGCAAGTCGTGTTTGAGCTTCAATGCACATTATCACTAGTTTAAACCTTCTTAGAACACTAATGCTGTGTTTAGTGCAACTAAGCAAATGAAGAGAATGCCAGGCCACAGATGCTGAAATGCTTCTTTCTCAGTGAGAGAAAGTTGTTTTATGCAATTTTAAGTGTAAAGCTCAAGTACATGAAAGATGTTTCTTTCTCATGAAATGTAATGTTATTTGCAATGCAGAAGGCAGATTTTCATGTGTTAAAGTTTTTTTTGCAGAGCAAGTCATGTTTGAGCTTCAAGGCCCATTATCACGAGTTTAAACCTTCTAAGAGCACGAATGCTGTGTTTAGTGCAACTAAGCAAATGAAGAGAATGCAAGGCCACAGATGCTGAAAGCTTCTTTCTCAGTGAGAGAAAGCTGTTTTATGCAGTTTTAAGAGAAAAGCTCAAGTATATGAAAGATGTTTCTTTCTCATGAAATGTAATGTTATTTGCAATGCAGAAGACAGATTTTCAAGTTTTTTTGCAGAGCAAGTTGTGTTTGAGCTAAAATGCACATTATCACTAGTTTAAACCTTCTAAAAACACTAATGCTGTGTTTAGTGCAACGTAAGCAAATTAAGAGAATGCAAGGCCAAAGATGCTGAAAAACTTCTTTCTCAGTGAGACAAAGTTGTTTTATGCAATTTTAAGTGTAAAGCTCAAGTACATGAAAGATGTTTCTTTCTCATGAACTGTAATGTTATTTGCAATGCAGAAGACAAATTTTAATGTGTTAAAGTTTTTTGCAGAGCAAGTCATGTTTGAGCTTCAAGGCACATTATCACGAGTTTAAACCTTCTAAGAGCACGAATGCTGTGTTTAGTGCAACTAAGCAAATGAAGAGAATGCAAGGCCACAGATGCTGAAAAACTTCTTTCTCAGTGAGACAAAGTTGTTTTATGCAATTTTAAGTGTAAAGCTCAAGTACATGAAAGATGTTTCTTTGTCATGAAATATAATCTTATTTGCAATGCAGAAGACAGATTTTCAAGCGTTAAAGTTTTTGTGCAGAGCAAGTCATGTTTGAGATTCAATGCACATTATAACTAGTTTAAACCTTCTAAAAACACTAATGCTGTGTTTACTGCAACGTAAGCAAATGAAGAGAATGCAAGGCCACAGATGCTGAAAAACTTCTTTCTCAGTGAGACAAAGCTGGTTTATGCAATTTTAAGAGAAAAGCTCAAGTATATGAAAGATGTTTCTTTCTCATGAAAAGTAATGTTATTTGCAATGCAGAAGACAGATTTTCAAGTTTTTTTGCAGAGCAAGTCGTGTTTGAGCTAAAATGCACATTATCACTAGTTTAAACCTTCTAAAAACACTAATGCTGTGTTTAGTGCAACGTAAGCAAATTAAGAGAATGCAAGGCCACAGATGCTGAAAAACTTCTTTCTCAGTGAGACAAAGTTGTTTTATGCAATTTTAAGTGTAAAGCTCAAATACATGAAAGATGTTTCTTTTCTAATGAACTGTAATGTTATTTGCAATGCAGAAGACAGATTTTCATGTGTTAAAGTTTTTTTGCAGAGCAAGTCATGTTTGAGCTTCAAGGCACATTATCACGAGTTTAAACCTTCTAAGAGCACGAATGGTGTGTTTAGTGCAACGTAAGCAAATTAAGAGAATGCAAGGCCACAGATGCTGAAAAACTTCTTTCTCAGTGAGACAAAGCTGGTTTATGCAATTTTAAGAGAAAAGCTCAAGTATTTGAAAGATGTTTCTTTCTCATGAAATGTAATGTTATTTGCAATGCAGAAGACAGATTTTCAAGTTTTTTTGCAGAGCACGTCGTGTTTGAGCTAAAATGCACATTATCACTAGTTTAAACCTTCTAAAAACACTAATGCTGTGTTTAGTGCAACGTAAGCAAATTAAGAGAATGCAAGGCCACAGATGCTGAAAAACTTCTTTCTCAGTGAGACAAAGTTGGTTTATGCAATTTTAAGTGTAAAGCTCAAGTACATGAAAGATGTTTCTTTCTCATGAACTGTAATGTTATTTGCAATGCAGAAGACAGATTTTCATGTGTTAAAGTTTTTTTGCAGAGCAAGTCGTGTTTGAGCTAAAATGCACATTATCACTAGTTTAAACCTTCTAAAAACACTAATGCTGTGTTTAGTGCAACGTAAGCAAATTAAGAGAATGCAAGGTTACACATGCTGAAAAACTTCTTTCTCAGTGAGACAAAGTTGTTTTATGCAATTTTAAGTGTAAAGCTCAAATACATGAAAGATGTTTCTTTCTCATGAACTGTAATGTTATTTGCAATGCAGAAGACAGATTTTCATGTGTTAAAGTTTTTTTGCAGAGCAAGTCATGTTTGAGCTTCAAGGCACATTATCACGAGTTTAAACCTTCTAAGAGCACGAATGCTGTGTTTAGTGCAACTAAGCAAATGAAGAGAATGCAAGGCCACAGATGCTGAAAGCTTCTTTCTCAGTGAGAGAAAGCTGGTTTATGCAATTTTAAGAGAAAAGCTCAAGTATTTGAAAGATGTTTCTTTCTCATGAAATGTAATGTTATTTGCAATGCAGAAGACAGATTTTCATGTGTTAAAGTTTTTTTGCAGAGCAAGTCATGTTTGAGACTCAATGCACATTATCACTAGTTTAAACCTTCTAAAAACACTAATGCTGTGTTTAGTGCAACGTAAGCAAATTGAGAGAATGCAAGGCCACAGATGCTGAAAAACTTCTTTCTCAGTGAGACAAAGCTGGTTTATGCAATTTTAAGAGAAAAGCTCAAGTATATGAAAGATGTTTCTTTCTCATGAAATGTAATGTTATTTGCAATGCAGAAGACAGATTTTCAAGTTTTTTTGCAGAGCAAGTCGTGTTTGAGCTTCAATGCACATTATCACTAGTTTAAACCTTCTTAGAACACTAATGCTGTGTTTAGTGCAACTAAGCAAATGAAGCGAATGCAGAAGACAGATTTTCAAGTTTTTTTGCAGAGCAAGTTGTGTTTGAGCTAAAATGCACATTATCACTAGTTTAAACCTTCTAAAAACACTAATGCTGTGTTTAGTGCAACGTAAGCAAATTAAGAGAATGCAAGGCCAAAGATGCTGAAAAACTTCTTTCTCAGTGAGACAAAGTTGTTTTATGCAATTTTAAGTGTAAAGCTCAAGTACATGAAAGATGTTTCTTTCTCATGAACTGTAATGTTATTTGCAATGCAGAAGACAAATTTTAATGTGTTAAAGTTTTTTGCAGAGCAAGTCATGTTTGAGCTTCAAGGCACATTATCACGAGTTTAAACCTTCTAAGAGCACGAATGCTGTGTTTAGTGCAACTAAGCAAATGAAGAGAATGCAAGGCCACAGATGCTGAAAAACTTCTTTCTCAGTGAGACAAAGTTGTTTTATGCAATTTTAAGTGTAAAGCTCAAGTACATGAAAGATGTTTCTTTGTCATGAAATATAATCTTATTTGCAATGCAGAAGACAGATTTTCAAGCGTTAAAGTTTTTGTGCAGAGCAAGTCATGTTTGAGATTCAATGCACATTATAACTAGTTTAAACCTTCTAAAAACACTAATGCTGTGTTTACTGCAACGTAAGCAAATGAAGAGAATGCAAGGCCACAGATGCTGAAAAACTTCTTTCTCAGTGAGACAAAGCTGGTTTATGCAATTTTAAGAGAAAAGCTCAAGTATATGAAAGATGTTTCTTTCTCATGAAAAGTAATGTTATTTGCAATGCAGAAGACAGATTTTCAAGTTTTTTTGCAGAGCAAGTCGTGTTTGAGCTAAAATGCACATTATCACTAGTTTAAACCTTCTAAAAACACTAATGCTGTGTTTAGTGCAACGTAAGCAAATTAAGAGAATGCAAGGCCACAGATGCTGAAAAACTTCTTTCTCAGTGAGACAAAGTTGTTTTATGCAATTTTAAGTGTAAAGCTCAAATACATGAAAGATGTTTCTTTTCTCATGAACTGTAATGTTATTTGCAATGCAGAAGACAGATTTTCATGTGTTAAAGTTTTTTTGCAGAGCAAGTCATGTTTGAGCTTCAAGGCACATTATCACGAGTTTAAACCTTCTAAGAGCACGAATGGTGTGTTTAGTGCAACGTAAGCAAATTAAGAGAATGCAAGGCCACAGATGCTGAAAAACTTCTTTCTCAGTGAGACAAAGCTGGTTTATGCAATTTTAAGAGAAAAGCTCAAGTATTTGAAAGATGTTTCTTTCTCATGAAATGTAATGTTATTTGCAATGCAGAAGACAGATTTTCAAGTTTTTTTGCAGAGCACGTCGTGTTTGAGCTAAAATGCACATTATCACTAGTTTAAACCTTCTAAAAACACTAATGCTGTGTTTAGTGCAACGTAAGCAAATTAAGAGAATGCAAGGCCACAGATGCTGAAAAACTTCTTTCTCAGTGAGACAAAGTTGGTTTATGCAATTTTAAGTGTAAAGCTCAAGTACATGAAAGATGTTTCTTTCTCATGAACTGTAATGTTATTTGCAATGCAGAAGACAGATTTTCATGTGTTAAAGTTTTTTTGCAGAGCAAGTCGTGTTTGAGCTAAAATGCACATTATCAGTAGTTTAAACCTTCTAAAAACACTAATGCTGTGTTTAGTGCAACGTAAGCAAATTAAGAGAATGCAAGGTTACACATGCTGAAAAACTTCTTTCTCAGTGAGACAAAGTTGTTTTATGCAATTTTAAGTGTAAAGCTCAAATACATGAAAGATGTTTCTTTCTCATGAACTGTAATGTTATTTGCAATGCAGAAGACAGATTTTCATGTGTTAAAGTTTTTTTGCAGAGCAAGTCATGTTTGAGCTTCAAGGCACATTATCACGAGTTTAAACCTTCTAAGAGCACGAATGCTGTGTTTAGTGCAACTAAGCAAATGAAGAGAATGCAAGGCCACAGATGCTGAAAGCTTCTTTCTCAGTGAGAGAAAGCTGGTTTATGCAATTTTAAGAGAAAAGCTCAAGTATTTGAAAGATGTTTCTTTCTCATGAAATGTAATGTTATTTGCAATGCAGAAGACAGATTTTCATGTGTTAAAGTTTTTTTGCAGAGCAAGTCATGTTTGAGACTCAATGCACATTATCACTAGTTTAAACCTTCTAAAAACACTAATGCTGTGTTTAGTGCAACGTAAGCAAATTAAGAGAATGCAAGGCCACAGATGCTGAAAAACTTCTTTCTCAGTGAGACAAAGCTGGTTTATGCAATTTTAAGAGAAAAGCTCAAGTATATGAAAGATGTTTCTTTCTCATGAAATGTAATGTTATTTGCAATGCAGAAGACAGATTTTCAAGTTTTTTTGCAGAGCAAGTCGTGTTTGAGCTTCAATGCACATTATCACTAGTTTAAACCTTCTTAGAACACTAATGCTGTGTTTAGTGCAACTAAGCAAATGAAGCGAATGCCAGGCCACAGATGCTGAAATGCTTCTTTCTCAGTGAGACAAAGCTGGTTTATGCAATTTTAAGAGAAAAGCTCAAGTATATGAAAGATGTTTCTTTCTCATGAAATGTAATGTTATTTGCAATGCAGAAGACAGGTTTTTAAGTTTTTTTGCAGAGCAAGTCGTGTTTGAGCTTCAATGCACATTATCACTAGTTTAAACCTTCTTAGAACACTAATGCTGTGTTTAGTGCAACTAAGCAAATGAAGAGAATGCCAGGCCACAGATGCTGAAATGCTTCTTTCTCAGTGAGAGAAAGTTGTTTTATGCAATTTTAAGTGTAAAGCTCAAGTACATGAAAGATGTTTCTTTCTCATGAAATGTAATGTTATTTGCAATGCAGAAGGCAGATTTTCATGTGTTAAAGTTTTTTTTGCAGAGCAAGTCATGTTTGAGCTTCAAGGCCCATTATCACGAGTTTAAACCTTCTAAGAGCACGAATACTGTGTTTAGTGCAACGTAAGCAAATTAAGAGAATGCAAGGCCACAGATGCTGAAAAACTACTTTCTCAGTGAGACAAAGTTGTTTTATGCAATTTTAAGTGTAAAGCTCAAATACATGAAAGATGTTTCTTTCTCATGAACTGTAATGTTATTTGCAATGCAGAAGACAGATTTTCATGTGTTAAAGTTTTTTTGCAGAGCAAGTCATGTTTGAGCTTCAAGGCACATTATCACGAGTTTAAACCTTCTAAGAGCACGAATGCTGTGTTTAGTGCAACGTAAGCAAATTAAGAGAATGCAAGGCCACAGATGCTGAAAGCTTATTTCTCAGTGAGAGAAAGTTGGTTTATGCAATTTTAAGAGAAAAGCTCAAGTATATGAAAGATGTTTCTTTCTCATGAAAAGTAATGTTATTTGCAATGCAGAAGACAGATTTTCATGTGTTAAAGTTTTTTTGCAGAGCAAGTCGTGTTTGAGCTAAAATGCACATTATCACTAGTTTAAACCTTCTAAAAACACTAATGCTGTGTTTAGTGCAACGTAAGCAAATTAAGAGAATGCAAGGTTATACATGCTGAAAAACTTCTTTCTCAGTGAGACAAAGTTGTTTTATGCAATTTTAAGTGTAAAGCTCAAATACATGAAAGATGTTTCTTTCTCATGAACTGTAATGTTATTTGCAATGCAGAAGACAGATTTTCATGTGTTAAAGTTTTTTTGCAGAGCAAGTCATGTTTGAGCTTCAAGGCACATTATCACGAGTTTAAACCTTCTAAGAGCACGAATGCTGTGTTTAGTGCAACTAAGCAAATGAAGAGAATGCAAGGCCACAGATGCTGAAAGCTTCTTTCTCAGTGAGAGAAAGCTGGTTTATGCAATTTTAAGAGAAAAGCTCAAGTATTTGAAAGATGTTTCTTTCTCATGAAATGTAATGTTATTTGCAATGCAGAAGACAGATTTTCATGTGTTAAAGTTTTTTTGCAGAGCAAGTCATGTTTGAGACTCAATGCACATTATCACTAGTTTAAACCTTCTAAAAACACTAATGCTGTGTTTAGTGCAACGTAAGCAAATTAAGAGAATGCAAGGCCACAGATGCTGAAAAACTTCTTTCTCAGTGAGACAAAGCTGGTTTATGCAATTTTAAGAGAAAAGCTCAAGTATATGAAAGATGTTTCTTTCTCATGAAATGTAATGTTATTTGCAATGCAGAAGACAGATTTTCAAGTTTTTTTTGCAGAGCAAGTCGTGTTTGAGCTTCAATGCACATTATCACTAGTTTAAACCTTCTTAGAACACTAATGCTGTGTTTAGTGCAACTAAGCAAATGAAGCGAATGCCAGGCCACAGATGCTGAAATGCTTCTTTCTCAGTGAGACAAAGCTGGTTTATGCAATTTTAAGAGAAAAGCTCAAGTATATGAAAGATGTTTCTTTCTCATGAAATGTAATGTTATTTGCAATGCAGAAGACAGGTTTTTAAGTTTTTTTGCAGAGCAAGTCGTGTTTGAGCTTCAATGCACATTATCACTAGTTTAAACCTTCTAAAAACACTAATGCTGTGTTTAGTGCAACGTAAGCAAATTAAGAGAATGCAAGGCCACAGATGCTGAAAAACTTCTTTCTCAGTGAGACAAAGTTGTTTTATGCAATTTTAAGTGTAAAGCTCAAATACATGAAAGATGTTTCTTTTCTCATGAACTGTAATGTTATTTGCAATGCAGAAGACAGATTTTCATGTGTTAAAGTTTTTTTGCAGAGCAAGTCATGTTTGAGCTTCAAGGCCCATTATCACGAGTTTAAACCTTCTAAGAGCACGAATGGTGTGTTTAGTGCAACGTAAGCAAATTAAGAGAATGCAAGGCCACAGATGCTGAAAAACTTCTTTCTCAGTGAGACAAAGCTGGTTTATGCAATTTTAAGAGAAAAGCTCAAGTACATGAAAGATGTTTCTTTCTCATGAAATGTAATGTTATTTGCAATGCAGAAGACAGATTTTCAAGTTTTTTTGCAGAGCACGTCGTGTTTGAGCTAAAATGCACATTATCACTAGTTTAAACCTTCTAAAAACACTAATGCTGTGTTTAGTGCAACGTAAGCAAATTAAGAGAATGCAAGGCCACAGATGCTGAAAAACTTCTTTCTCAGTGAGACAAAGTTGGATTATGCAATTTTAAGTGTAAAGCTCAAGTACATGAAAGATGTTTCTTTCTCATGAACTGTAATGTTATTTGCAATGCAGAAGACAGATTTTCATGTGTTAAAGTTTTTTTGCAGAGCAAGTCGTGTTTGAGCTAAAATGCACATTATCACTAGTTTAAACCTTCTAAAAACACTAATGCTGTGTTTAGTGCAACGTAAGCAAATTAAGAGAATGCAAGGTTACACATGCTGAAAAACTTCTTTCTCAGTGAGACAAAGTTGTTTTATGCAATTTTAAGTGTAAAGCTCAAATACATGAAAGATGTTTCTTTCTCATGAACTGTAATGTTATTTGCAATGCAGAAGACAGATTTTCATGTGTTAAAGTTTTTTTGCAGAGCAAGTCATGTTTGAGCTTCAAGGCACATTATCACGAGTTTAAACCTTCTAAGAGCACGAATGCTGTGTTTAGTGCAACTAAGCAAATGAAGAGAATGCAAGGCCACAGATGCTGAAAGCTTCTTTCTCAGTGAGAGAAAGCTGGTTTATGCAATTTTAAGAGAAAAGCTCAAGTATTTGAAAGATGTTTCTTTCTCATGAAATGTAATGTTATTTGCAATGCAGAAGACAGATTTTCATGTGTTAAAGTTTTTTTGCAGAGCAAGTCATGTTTGAGACTCAATGCACATTATCACTAGTTTAAACCTTCTAAAAACACTAATGCTGTGTTTAGTGCAACGTAAGCAAATTAAGAGAATGCAAGGCCACAGATGCTGAAAAACTTCTTTCTCAGTGAGACAAAGCTGGTTTATGCAATTTTAAGAGAAAAGCTCAAGTATTTGAAAGATGTTTCTTTCTCATGAAATGTAATGTTATTTGCAATGCAGAAGACAGATTTTCAAGTTTTTTTGCAGAGCACGTCGTGTTTGAGCTAAAATGCACATTATCACTAGTTTAAACCTTCTAAAAACACTAATGCTGTGTTTAGTGCAACGTAAGCAAATTAAGAGAATGCAAGGCCACAGATGCTGAAAAACTTCTTTCTCAGTGAGACAAAGTTGTTTTATGCAATTTTAAGTGTAAAGCTCAAGTACATGAAAGATGTTTCTTTCTCATGAACTGTAATGTTATTTGCAATGCAGAAGACAGATTTTCATGTGTTAAAGTTTTTTTGCAGAGCAAGTCATGTTTGAGACTCAATGCACATTATCACTAGTTTAAACCTTATAAAAACACTAATGCTGTGTTTAGTGCAACGTAAGCAAATTAAGAGAATGCAAGGCCACAGATGCTGAAAAACTTCTTTCTCAGTGAGACAAAGCTGGTTTATGCAATTTTAAGAGAAAAGCTCAAGTATATGAAAGATGTTTCTTTCTCATGAAATGTAATGTTATTTGCAATGCAGAAGACAGATTTTCAAGTTTTTTTGCAGAGCAAGTCGTGTTTGAGCTTCAATGCACATTATCACTAGTTTAAACCTTCTTAGAACACTAATGCTGTGTTTAGTGCAACTAAGCAAATGAAGCGAATGCCAGGCCACAGATGCTGAAATGCTTCTTTCTCAGTGAGAGAAAGTTGTTTTATGCAATTTTAAGTGTAAAGCTCAAGTACATGAAAGATGTTTCTTTCTCATGACTGTAATGTTATTTGCAATGCAGAAGATAGATTTTCATGTGTTAAAGTTTTTTTGCAGAGCAAGTAATGTTTGAGCTTCAAGGCCCATTATCACGAGTTTAAACCTTCTAAGAGCACGAATGCTGTGTTTAGTGCAACGTAAGCAAATTAAGAGAATGCAAGGCCACAGATGCTGAAAAACTTCTTTCTCAGTGAGACAAAGCTGGTTTATGCAATTTTAAGAGAAAAGCTCAAGTATATGAAAGATGTTTCTTTCTCATGAAATGTAATGTTATTTGCAATGCAGAAGACAGATTTTCAAGTTTTTTTGCAGAGCAAGTCGTGTTTGAGCTTCAATGCACATTATCACTAGTTTAAACCTTCTTAGAACACTAATGCTGTGTTTAGTGCAACTAAGCAAATGAAGAGAATGCCAGGCCACAGATGCTGAAATGCTTCTTTCTCAGTGAGAGAAAGTTGTTTTATGCAATTTTAAGTGTAAAGCTCAAGTACATGAAAGATGTTTCTTTCTCATGAAATGTAATGTTATTTGCAATGCAGAAGACAGGTTTTTAAGTTTTTTTGCAGAGCAAGTCGTGTTTGAGCTTCAATGCACATTATCACTAGTTTAAACCTTCTTAGAACACTAATGCTGTGTTTAGTGCAACTAAGCAAATGAAGAGAATGCCAGGCCACAGATGCTGAAATGCTTCTTTCTCAGTGAGAGAAAGTTGTTTTATGCAATTTTAAGTGTAAAGCTCAAGTACATGAAAGATGTTTCTTTCTCATGAAATGTAATGTTATTTGCAATGCAGAAGGCAGATTTTCATGTGTTAAAGTTTTTTTTGCAGAGCAAGTCATGTTTGAGCTTCAAGGCCCATTATCACGAGTTTAAACCTTCTAAGAGCACGAATACTGTGTTTAGTGCAACGTAAGCAAATTAAGAGAATGCAAGGCCACAGATGCTGAAAAACTACTTTCTCAGTGAGACAAAGTTGTTTTATGCAATTTTAAGTGTAAAGCTCAAATACATGAAAGATGTTTCTTTCTCATGAACTGTAATGTTATTTGCAATGCAGAAGACAGATTTTCATGTGTTAAAGTTTTTTTGCAGAGCAAGTCATGTTTGAGCTTCAAGGCACATTATCACGAGTTTAAACCTTCTAAGAGCACGAATGCTGTGTTTAGTGCAACTAAGCAAATGAAGAGAATGCAAGGCCACAGTGCAAGGCCACAGATGCTGAAAGCTTATTTCTCAGTGAGAGAAAGTTGGTTTATGCAATTTTAAGAGAAAAGCTCAAGTATATGAAAGATGTTTCTTTCTCATGAAAAGTAATGTTATTTGCAATGCAGAAGACAGATTTTCATGTGTTAAAGTTTTTTTGCAGAGCAAGTCGTGTTTGAGCTAAAATGCACATTATCACTAGTTTAAACCTTCTAAAAACACTAATGCTGTGTTTAGTGCAACTAAGCAAATGAAGCGAATGCCAGGCCACAGATGCTGAAATGCTTCTTTCTCAGTGAGACAAAGCTGGTTTATGCAATTTTAAGAGAAAAGCTCAAGTATTTGAAAGATGTTTCTTTCTCATGAAATGTAATGTTATTTGCAATGCAGAGGACAGATTTTCAAGTTTTTTTGCAGAGCACGTCGTGTTTGAGCTAAAATGCACATTATCACTAGTTTAAACCTTCTTAGAACACTAATGCTGTGTTTAGTGCAACTAAGCAAATGAAGCGAATGCCAGGCCACAGATGCTGAAATGCTTCTTTCTCAGTGAGACAAAGCTGGTTTATGCAATTTTAAGAGAAAAGCTCAAGTATTTGAAAGATGTTTCTTTCTCATGAAATGTAATGTTATTTGCAATGCAGAGGACAGATTTTCAAGTTTTTTTGCAGAGCACGTCGTGTTTGAGCTAAAATGCACATTATCACTAGTTTAAACCTTCTAAAAACACTAATGCTGTGTTTAGTGCAACGTAAGCAAATTAAGAGAATGCAAGGCCACAGATGCTGAAAAACTTCTTTCTCAGTGAGACAAAGTTGTTTTATGCAATTTTAAGTGTAAAGCTCAAGTACATGAAAGATGTTTCTTTCTCATGAACTGTAATGTTATTTGCAATGCAGAAGACAGATTTTCATGTGTTAAAGTTTTTTTGCAGAGCAAGTCATGTTTGAGACTCAATGCACATTATCACGAGTTTAAACCTTCTAAGAGCACGAATGCTGTGTTTAGTGCAACTAAGCAAATGAAGAGAATGCAAGGCCACAGATGCTGAAAGCTTCTTTCTCAGTGAGAGAAAGCTGTTTTATGCAGTTTTAAGTGTAAAGCTCAAGTACATGAAAGATGTTTCTTTCTCATGAACTGTAATGTTATTTGCAATGCAGAAGACAGATTATCATGTGTTAAAGTTTTTTTGCAGAGCAAGTCATGTTTGAGACTCAATGCACATTATCACTAGTTTAAACCTTCTAAAAACACTAATGCTGTGTTTAGTGCAACGTAAGCAAATTAAGAGAATGCAAGGCCACAGATGCTGAAAAACTTCTTTCTCAGTGAGACAAAGTTGTTTTATGCAATTTTAAGTGTAAAGCTCAAGTACATGAAAGATGTTTCTTTGTCATGAAATATAATCTTATTTGCAATGCAGAAGACAGATTTTCATGTGTTAAAGTTTTTTTGCAGAGCAAGTCGTGTTTGAGCTAAAATGCACATTATCACTAGTTTAAACCTTCTAAAAACACTAATGCTGTGTTTAGTGCAACGTAAGCAAATTAAGAGAATGCAAGGTTATACATGCTGAAAAACTTCTTTCTCAGTGAGACAAAGTTGTTTTATGCAATTTTAAGTGTAAAGCTCAAATACATGAAAGATGTTTCTTTCTCATGAACTGTAATGTTATTTGCAATGCAGAAGACAGATTTTCATGTGTTAAAGTTTTTTTGCAGAGCAAGTCATGTTTGAGCTTCAAGGCACATTATCACGAGTTTAAACCTTCTAAGAGCACGAATGCTGTGTTTAGTGCAACTAAGCAAATGAAGAGAATGCAAGGCCACAGATGCTGAAAGCTTCTTTCTCAGTGAGAGAAAGCTGGTTTATGCAATTTTAAGAGAAAAGCTCAAGTATTTGAAAGATGTTTCTTTCTCATGAAATGTAATGTTATTTGCAATGCAGAAGACAGATTTTCATGTGTTAAAGTTTTTTTGCAGAGCAAGTCATGTTTGAGACTCAATGCACATTATCACTAGTTTAAACCTTCTAAAAACACTAATGCTGTGTTTAGTGTAACGTAGGCAAATTAAGAGAATGCAAGGCCACAGATGCTGAAAAACTTCTTTCTCAGTGAGACAAAGCTGGTTTATGCAATTTTAAGAGAAAAGCTCAAGTATATGAAAGATGTTTCTTTCTCATGAAATGTAATGTTATTTGCAATGCAGAAGACAGATTTTCAAGTTTTTTTGCAGAGCAAGTCGTGTTTGAGCTTCAATGCACATTATCACTAGTTTAAACCTTCTTAGAACACTAATGCTGTGTTTAGTGCAACTAAGCAAATGAAGCGAATGCCAGGCCACAGATGCTGAAATGCTTCTTTCTCAGTGAGACAAAGCTGGTTTATGCAATTTTAAGAGAAAAGCTCAAGTATATGAAAGATGTTTCTTTCTCATGAAATGTAATGTTATTTGCAATGCAGAAGACAGGTTTTTAAGTTTTTTTGCAGAGCAAGTCGTGTTTGAGCTTCAATGCACATTATCACTAGTTTAAACCTTCTAAAAACACTAATGCTGTGTTTAGTGCAACGTAAGCAAATTAAGAGAATGCAAGGCCACAGATGCTGAAAAACTTCTTTCTCAGTGAGACAAAGTTGTTTTATGCAATTTTAAGTGTAAAGCTCAAATACATGAAAGATGTTTCTTTTCTCATGAACTGTAATGTTATTTGCAATGCAGAAGACAGATTTTCATGTGTTAAAGTTTTTTTGCAGAGCAAGTCATGTTTGAGCTTCAAGGCCCATTATCACGAGTTTAAACCTTCTAAGAGCACGAATGGTGTGTTTAGTGCAACGTAAGCAAATTAAGAGAATGCAAGGCCACAGATGCTGAAAAACTTCTTTCTCAGTGAGACAAAGCTGGTTTATGCAATTTTAAGAGAAAAGCTCAAGTACATGAAAGATGTTTCTTTCTCATGAAATGTAATGTTATTTGCAATGCAGAAGACAGATTTTCAAGTTTTTTTGCAGAGCACGTCGTGTTTGAGCTAAAATGCACATTATCACTAGTTTAAACCTTCTAAAAACACTAATGCTGTGTTTAGTGCAACGTAAGCAAATTAAGAGAATGCAAGGCCACAGATGCTGAAAAACTTCTTTCTCAGTGAGACAAAGTTGGATTATGCAATTTTAAGTGTAAAGCTCAAGTACATGAAAGATGTTTCTTTCTCATGAACTGTAATGTTATTTGCAATGCAGAAGACAGATTTTCATGTGTTAAAGTTTTTTTGCAGAGCAAGTCGTGTTTGAGCTAAAATGCACATTATCACTAGTTTAAACCTTCTAAAAACACTAATGCTGTGTTTAGTGCAACGTAAGCAAATTAAGAGAATGCAAGGTTACACATGCTGAAAAACTTCTTTCTCAGTGAGACAAAGTTGTTTTATGCAATTTTAAGTGTAAAGCTCAAATACATGAAAGATGTTTCTTTCTCATGAACTGTAATGTTATTTGCAATGCAGAAGACAGATTTTCATGTGTTAAAGTTTTTTTGCAGAGCAAGTCATGTTTGAGCTTCAAGGCACATTATCACGAGTTTAAACCTTCTAAGAGCACGAATGCTGTGTTTAGTGCAACTAAGCAAATGAAGAGAATGCAAGGCCACAGATGCTGAAAGCTTCTTTCTCAGTGAGAGAAAGCTGGTTTATGCAATTTTAAGAGAAAAGCTCAAGTATTTGAAAGATGTTTCTTTCTCATGAAATGTAATGTTATTTGCAATGCAGAAGACAGATTTTCATGTGTTAAAGTTTTTTTGCAGAGCAAGTCATGTTTGAGACTCAATGCACATTATCACTAGTTTAAACCTTCTAAAAACACTAATGCTGTGTTTAGTGCAACGTAAGCAAATTAAGAGAATGCAAGGCCACAGATGCTGAAAAACTTCTTTCTCAGTGAGACAAAGCTGGTTTATGCAATTTTAAGAGAAAAGCTCAAGTATTTGAAAGATGTTTCTTTCTCATGAAATGTAATGTTATTTGCAATGCAGAAGACAGATTTTCAAGTTTTTTTGCAGAGCACGTCGTGTTTGAGCTAAAATGCACATTATCACTAGTTTAAACCTTCTAAAAACACTAATGCTGTGTTTAGTGCAACGTAAGCAAATTAAGAGAATGCAAGGCCACAGATGCTGAAAAACTTCTTTCTCAGTGAGACAAAGTTGTTTTATGCAATTTTAAGTGTAAAGCTCAAGTACATGAAAGATGTTTCTTTCTCATGAACTGTAATGTTATTTGCAATGCAGAAGACAGATTTTCATGTGTTAAAGTTTTTTTGCAGAGCAAGTCATGTTTGAGACTCAATGCACATTATCACTAGTTTAAACCTTATAAAAACACTAATGCTGTGTTTAGTGCAACGTAAGCAAATTAAGAGAATGCAAGGCCACAGATGCTGAAAAACTTCTTTCTCAGTGAGACAAAGCTGGTTTATGCAATTTTAAGAGAAAAGCTCAAGTATATGAAAGATGTTTCTTTCTCATGAAATGTAATGTTATTTGCAATGCAGAAGACAGATTTTCAAGTTTTTTTGCAGAGCAAGTCGTGTTTGAGCTTCAATGCACATTATCACTAGTTTAAACCTTCTTAGAACACTAATGCTGTGTTTAGTGCAACTAAGCAAATGAAGCGAATGCCAGGCCACAGATGCTGAAATGCTTCTTTCTCAGTGAGAGAAAGTTGTTTTATGCAATTTTAAGTGTAAAGCTCAAGTACATGAAAGATGTTTCTTTCTCATGACTGTAATGTTATTTGCAATGCAGAAGATAGATTTTCATGTGTTAAAGTTTTTTTGCAGAGCAAGTAATGTTTGAGCTTCAAGGCCCATTATCACGAGTTTAAACCTTCTAAGAGCACGAATGCTGTGTTTAGTGCAACGTAAGCAAATTAAGAGAATGCAAGGCCACAGATGCTGAAAAACTTCTTTCTCAGTGAGACAAAGCTGGTTTATGCAATTTTAAGAGAAAAGCTCAAGTATATGAAAGATGTTTCTTTCTCATGAAATGTAATGTTATTTGCAATGCAGAAGACAGATTTTCAAGTTTTTTTGCAGAGCAAGTCGTGTTTGAGCTTCAATGCACATTATCACTAGTTTAAACCTTCTTAGAACACTAATGCTGTGTTTAGTGCAACTAAGCAAATGAAGAGAATGCCAGGCCACAGATGCTGAAATGCTTCTTTCTCAGTGAGAGAAAGTTGTTTTATGCAATTTTAAGTGTAAAGCTCAAGTACATGAAAGATGTTTCTTTCTCATGAAATGTAATGTTATTTGCAATGCAGAAGACAGGTTTTTAAGTTTTTTTGCAGAGCAAGTCGTGTTTGAGCTTCAATGCACATTATCACTAGTTTAAACCTTCTTAGAACACTAATGCTGTGTTTAGTGCAACTAAGCAAATGAAGAGAATGCCAGGCCACAGATGCTGAAATGCTTCTTTCTCAGTGAGAGAAAGTTGTTTTATGCAATTTTAAGTGTAAAGCTCAAGTACATGAAAGATGTTTCTTTCTCATGAAATGTAATGTTATTTGCAATGCAGAAGGCAGATTTTCATGTGTTAAAGTTTTTTTTGCAGAGCAAGTCATGTTTGAGCTTCAAGGCCCATTATCACGAGTTTAAACCTTCTAAGAGCACGAATACTGTGTTTAGTGCAACGTAAGCAAATTAAGAGAATGCAAGGCCACAGATGCTGAAAAACTACTTTCTCAGTGAGACAAAGTTGTTTTATGCAATTTTAAGTGTAAAGCTCAAATACATGAAAGATGTTTCTTTCTCATGAACTGTAATGTTATTTGCAATGCAGAAGACAGATTTTCATGTGTTAAAGTTTTTTTGCAGAGCAAGTCATGTTTGAGCTTCAAGGCACATTATCACGAGTTTAAACCTTCTAAGAGCACGAATGCTGTGTTTAGTGCAACTAAGCAAATGAAGAGAATGCAAGGCCACAGTGCAAGGCCACAGATGCTGAAAGCTTATTTCTCAGTGAGAGAAAGTTGGTTTATGCAATTTTAATAGAAAAGCTCAAGTATATGAAAGATGTTTCTTTCTCATGAAAAGTAATGTTATTTGCAATGCAGAAGACAGATTTTCATGTGTTAAAGTTTTTTTGCAGAGCAAGTCGTGTTTGAGCTAAAATGCACATTATCACTAGTTTAAACCTTCTAAAAACACTAATGCTGTGTTTAGTGCAACTAAGCAAATGAAGCGAATGCCAGGCCACAGATGCTGAAATGCTTCTTTCTCAGTGAGACAAAGCTGGTTTATGCAATTTTAAGAGAAAAGCTCAAGTATTTGAAAGATGTTTCTTTCTCATGAAATGTAATGTTATTTGCAATGCAGAGGACAGATTTTCAAGTTTTTTTGCAGAGCACGTCGTGTTTGAGCTAAAATGCACATTATCACTAGTTTAAACCTTCTTAGAACACTAATGCTGTGTTTAGTGCAACTAAGCAAATGAAGCGAATGCCAGGCCACAGATGCTGAAATGCTTCTTTCTCAGTGAGACAAAGCTGGTTTATGCAATTTTAAGAGAAAAGCTCAAGTATTTGAAAGATGTTTCTTTCTCATGAAATGTAATGTTATTTGCAATGCAGAGGACAGATTTTCAAGTTTTTTTGCAGAGCACGTCGTGTTTGAGCTAAAATGCACATTATCACTAGTTTAAACCTTCTAAAAACACTAATGCTGTGTTTAGTGCAACGTAAGCAAATTAAGAGAATGCAAGGCCACAGATGCTGAAAAACTTCTTTCTCAGTGAGACAAAGTTGTTTTATGCAATTTTAAGTGTAAAGCTCAAGTACATGAAAGATGTTTCTTTCTCATGAACTGTAATGTTATTTGCAATGCAGAAGACAGATTTTCATGTGTTAAAGTTTTTTTGCAGAGCAAGTCATGTTTGAGACTCAATGCACATTATCACGAGTTTAAACCTTCTAAGAGCACGAATGCTGTGTTTAGTGCAACTAAGCAAATGAAGAGAATGCAAGGCCACAGATGCTGAAAGCTTCTTTCTCAGTGAAAGAAAGCTGTTTTATGCAGTTTTAAGTGTAAAGCTCAAGTACATGAAAGATGTTTCTTTCTCATGAACTGTAATGTTATTTGCAATGCAGAAGACAGATTATCATGTGTTAAAGTTTTTTTGCAGAGCAAGTCATGTTTGAGACTCAATGCACATTATCACTAGTTTAAACCTTCTAAAAACACTAATGCTGTGTTTAGTGCAACGTAAGCAAATTAAGAGAATGCAAGGCCACAGATGCTGAAAAACTTCTTTCTCAGTGAGACAAAGTTGTTTTATGCAATTTTAAGTGTAAAGCTCAAGTACATGAAAGATGTTTCTTTGTCATGAAATATAATCTTATTTGCAATGCAGAAGACAGATTTTCAAGCGTTAAAGTTTTTGTGCAGAGCAAGTCATGTTTGAGATTCAATGCACATTATAACTAGTTTAAACCTTCTAAAAACACTAATGCTGTGTTTACTGCAACGTAAGCAAATGAAGAGAATGCAAGGCCACAGATGCTGAAAAACTTCTTTCTCAGTGAGACAAAGCTGGTTTATGCAATTTTAAGAGAAAAGCTCAAGTATATGAAAGATGTTTCTTTCTCATGAAAAGTAATGTTATTTGCAATGCAGAAGACAGATTTTCAAGTTTTTTTGCAGAGCAAGTCGTGTTTGAGCTAAAATGCACATTATCACTAGTTTAAACCTTCTAAAAACACTAATGCTGTGTTTAGTGCAACGTAAGCAAATTAAGAGAATGCAAGGCCACAGATGCTGAAAAACTTCTTTCTCAGTGAGACAAAGTTGTTTTATGCAATTTTAAGTGTAAAGCTCAAATACATGAAAGATGTTTCTTTCTCATGAACTGTAATGTTATTTGCAATGCAGAAGACAGATTTTCATGTGTTAAAGTTTTTTTGCAGACCAAGTCATGTTTGAGCTTCAAGGCACATTATCACGAGTTTAAACCTTCTAAGAGCACGAATGGTGTGTTTAGAACAACGTAAGCAAATTAAGAGAATGCAAAGCCACAGATGCTGAAAAACTTCTTTCTCAGTGAGACAAAGCTGGTTTATGCAATTTTAAGAGAAAAGCTCAAGTATTTGAAAGATGTTTCTTTCTCATGAAATGTAATGTTATTTGCAATGCAGAAGACAGATTTTCAAGTTTTTTTGCAGAGCACGTCGTGTTTGAGCTAAAATGCACATTATCACTAGTTTAAACCTTCTAAAAACACTAATGCTGTGTTTAGTGCAACGTAAGCAAATTAAGAGAATGCAAGGCCACAGATGCTGAAAAACTTCTTTCTCAGTGAGACAAAGTTGTTTTATGCAATTTTAAGTGTAAAGCTCAAGTACATGAAAGATGTTTCTTTCTCATGAACTGTAATGTTATTTGCAATGCAGAAGACAGATTTTCATGTGTTAAAGTTTTTTTGCAGAGCAAGTCATGTTTGAGACTCAATGCACATTATCACTAGTTTAAACCTTCTAAAACACTAATGCTGTGTTTAGTGCAACGTAAGCAAATTAAGAGAATGCAAGGCCACAGATGCTGAAAAACTTCTTTCTCAGTGAGACAAAGCTGGTTTATGCAATTTTAAGAGAAAAGCTCAAGTATATGAAAGATGTTTCTTTCTCATGAAATGTAATGTTATTTGCAATGCAGAAGACAGATTTTCAAGTTTTTTTGCAGAGCAAGTCGTGTTTGAGCTTCAATGCACATTATCACTAGTTTAAACCTTCTTAGAACACTAATGCTGTGTTTAGTGCAACTAAGCAAATGAAGCGAATGCCAGGCCACAGATGCTGAAATGCTTCTTTCTCAGTGAGAGAAAGTTGTTTTATGCAATTTTAAGTGTAAAGCTCAAGTACATGAAAGATGTTTCTTTCTCATGACTGTAATGTTATTTGCAATGCAGAAGATAGATTTTCATGTGTTAAAGTTTTTTTGCAGAGCAAGTCATGTTTGAGCTTCAAGGCCCATTATCACGAGTTTAAACCTTCTAAGAGCACGAATGCTGTGTTTAGTGCAACGTAAGCAAATTAAGAGAATGCAAGGCCACAGATGCTGAAAAACTTCTTTCTCAGTGAGACAAAGCTGGTTTATGCAATTTTAAGAGAAAAGCTCAAGTATATGAAAGATGTTTCTTTCTCATGAAATGTAATGTTATTTGCAATGCAGAAGACAGATTTTCAAGTTTTTTTGCAGAGCAAGTCGTGTTTGAGCTTCAATGCACATTATCACTAGTTTAAACCTTCTTAGAACACTAATGCTGTGTTTAGTGCAACTAAGCAAATGAAGAGAATGCCAGGCCACAGATGCTGAAATGCTTCTTTCTCAGTGAGAGAAAGTTGTTTTATGCAATTTTAAGTGTAAAGCTCAAGTACATGAAAGATGTTTCTTTCTCATGAAATGTAATGTTATTTGCAATGCAGAAGGCAGATTTTCATGTGTTAAAGTTTTTTTTGCAGAGCAAGTCATGTTTGAGCTTCAAGGCCCATTATCACGAGTTTAAACCTTCTAAGAGCACGAATGCTGTGTTTAGTGCAACTAAGCAAATGAAGAGAATGCAAGGCCACAGATGCTGAAAGCTTCTTTCTCAGTGAGAGAAAGCTGTTTTATGCAGTTTTAAGAGAAAAGCTCAAGTATATGAAAGATGGTTCTTTCTCATGAAATGTAATGTTATTTGCAATGCAGAAGACAGATTTTCAAGTTTTTTTGCAGAGCAAGTTGTGTTTGAGCTAAAATGCACATTATCACTAGTTTAAACCTTCTAAAAACACTAATGCTGTGTTTAGTGCAACGTAAGCAAATTAAGAGAATGCAAGGCCAAAGATGCTGAAAAACTTCTTTCTCAGTGAGACAAAGTTGTTTTATGCAATTTTAAGTGTAAAGCTCAAGTACATGAAAGATGTTTCTTTCTCATGAACTGTAATGTTATTTGCAATGCAGAAGACAAATTTTAATGTGTTAAAGTTTTTTGCAGAGCAAGTCATGTTTGAGCTTCAAGGCACATTATCACGAGTTTAAACCTTCTAAGAGCACGAATGCTGTGTTTAGTGCAACTAAGCAAATGAAGAGAATGCAAGGCCACAGATGCTGAAAAACTTCTTTCTCAGTGAGACAAAGTTGTTTTATGCAATTTTAAGTGTAAAGCTCAAGTACATGAAAGATGTTTCTTTGTCATGAAATATAATCTTATTTGCAATGCAGAAGACAGATTTTCAAGCGTTAAAGTTTTTGTGCAGAGCAAGTCATGTTTGAGATTCAATGCACATTATAACTAGTTTAAACCTTCTAAAAACACTAATGCTGTGTTTACTGCAACGTAAGCAAATGAAGAGAATGCAAGGCCACAGATGCTGAAAAACTTCTTTCTCAGTGAGACAAAGCTGGTTTATGCAATTTTAAGAGAAAAGCTCAAGTATATGAAAGATGTTTCTTTCTCATGAAAAGTAATGTTATTTGCAATGCAGAAGACAGATTTTCAAGTTTTTTTGCAGAGCAAGTCGTGTTTGAGCTAAAATGCACATTATCACTAGTTTAAACCTTCTAAAAACACTAATGCTGTGTTTAGAACAACGTAAGCAAATTAAGAGAATGCAAAGCCACAGATGCTGAAAAACTTCTTTCTCAGTGAGACAAAGCTGGTTTATGCAATTTTAAGAGAAAAGCTCAAGTATTTGAAAGATGTTTCTTTCTCATGAAATGTAATGTTATTTGCAATGCAGAAGACAGATTTTCAAGTTTTTTTGCAGAGCACGTCGTGTTTGAGCTAAAATGCACATTATCACTAGTTTAAACCTTCTAAAAACACTAATGCTGTGTTTAGTGCAACGTAAGCAAATTAAGAGAATGCAAGGCCACAGATGCTGAAAAACTTCTTTCTCAGTGAGACAAAGCTGGTTTATGCAATTTTAAGAGAAAAGCTCAAGTACATGAAAGATGTTTCTTTCTCATGAAATGTAATGTTATTTGCAATGCAGAAGACAGATTTTCAAGTTTTTTTGCAGAGCACGTCGTGTTTGAACTAAAATGCACATTATCACTAGTTTAAACCTTCTAAAAACACTAATGCTGTGTTTAGTGCAACGTAAGCAAATTAAGAGAATGCAAGGCCACAGATGCTGAAAAACTTCTTTCTCAGTGAGACAAAGTTGGATTATGCAATTTTAAGTGTAAAGCTCAAGTACATGAAAGATGTTTCTTTCTCATGAACTGTAATGTTATTTGCAATGCAGAAGACAGATTTTCATGTGTTAAAGTTTTTTTGCAGAGCAAGTCGTGTTTGAGCTAAAATGCACATTATCACTAGTTTAAACCTTCTAAAAACACTAATGCTGTGTTTAGTGCAACGTAAGCAAATTAAGAGAATGCAAGGTTACACATGCTGAAAAACTTCTTTCTCAGTGAGACAAAGTTGTTTTATGCAATTTTAAGTGTAAAGCTCAAATACATGAAAGATGTTTCTTTCTCATGAACTGTAATGTTATTTGCAATGCAGAAGACAGATTTTCATGTGTTAAAGTTTTTTTGCAGAGCAAGTCATGTTTGAGCTTCAAGGCACATTATCACGAGTTTAAACCTTCTAAGAGCACGAATGCTGTGTTTAGTGCAACTAAGCAAATGAAGAGAATGCAAGGCCACAGATGCTGAAAGCTTCTTTCTCAGTGAGAGAAAGCTGGTTTATGCAATTTTAAGAGAAAAGCTCAAGTATTTGAAAGATGTTTCTTTCTCATGAAATGTAATGTTATTTGCAATGCAGAAGACAGATTTTCATGTGTTAAAGTTTTTTTGCAGAGCAAGTCATGTTTGAGACTCAATGCACATTATCACTAGTTTAAACCTTCTAAAAACACTAATGCTGTGTTTAGTGCAACGTAAGCAAATTAAGAGAATGCAAGGCCACAGATGCTGAAAAACTTCTTTCTCAGTGAGACAAAGCTGGTTTATGCAATTTTAAGAGAAAAGCTCAAGTATATGAAAGATGTTTCTTTCTCATGAAATGTAATGTTATTTGCAATGCAGAAGACAGATTTTCAAGTTTTTTTGCAGAGCAAGTCGTGTTTGAGCTTCAATGCACATTATCACTAGTTTAAACCTTCTTAGAACACTAATGCTGTGTTTAGTGCAACTAAGCAAATGAAGCGAATGCCAGGCCACAGATGCTGAAATGCTTCTTTCTCAGTGAGACAAAGCTGGTTTATGCAATTTTAAGAGAAAAGCTCAAGTATATGAAAGATGTTTCTTTCTCATGAAATGTAATGTTATTTGCAATGCAGAAGACAGGTTTTTAAGTTTTTTTGCAGAGCAAGTCGTGTTTGAGCTTCAATGCACATTATCACTAGTTTAAACCTTCTTAGAACACTAATGCTGTGTTTAGTGCAACTAAGCAAATGAAGAGAATGCCAGGCCACAGATGCTGAAATGCTTCTTTCTCAGTGAGAGAAAGTTGTTTTATGCAATTTTAAGTGTAAAGCTCAAGTACATGAAAGATGTTTCTTTCTCATGAAATGTAATGTTATTTGCAATGCAGAAGGCAGATTTTCATGTGTTAAAGTTTTTTTTGCAGAGCAAGTCATGTTTGAGCTTCAAGGCCCATTATCACGAGTTTAAACCTTCTAAGAGCACGAATACTGTGTTTAGTGCAACGTAAGCAAATTAAGAGAATGCAAGGCCACAGATGCTGAAAAACTACTTTCTCAGTGAGACAAAGTTGTTTTATGCAATTTTAAGTGTAAAGCTCAAATACATGAAAGATGTTTCTTTCTCATGAACTGTAATGTTATTTGCAATGCAGAAGACAGATTTTCATGTGTTAAAGTTTTTTTGCAGAGCAAGTCATGTTTGAGCTTCAAGGCACATTATCACGAGTTTAAACCTTCTAAGAGCACGAATGCTGTGTTTAGTGCAACTAAGCAAATGAAGAGAATGCAAGGCCACAGATGCTGAAAGCTTATTTCTCAGTGAGAGAAAGTTGGTTTATGCAATTTTAAGAGAAAAGCTCAAGTATATGAAAGATGTTTCTTTCTCATGAAAAGTAATGTTATTTGCAATGCAGAAGACAGATTTTCATGTGTTAAAGTTTTTTTGCAGAGCAAGTCGTGTTTGAGCTAAAATGCACATTATCACTAGTTTAAACCTTCTAAAAACACTAATGCTGTGTTTAGTGCAACGTAAGCAAATTAAGAGAATGCAAGGTTATACATGCTGAAAAACTTCTTTCTCAGTGAGACAAAGTTGTTTTATGCAATTTTAAGTGTAAAGCTCAAATACATGAAAGATGTTTCTTTCTCATGAACTGTAATGTTATTTGCAATGCAGAAGACAGATTTTCATGTGTTAAAGTTTTTTTGCAGAGCAAGTCATGTTTGAGCTTCAAGGCACATTATCACGAGTTTAAACCTTCTAAGAGCACGAATGCTGTGTTTAGTGCAACTAAGCAAATGAAGAGAATGCAAGGCCACAGATGCTGAAAGCTTCTTTCTCAGTGAGAGAAAGCTGGTTTATGCAATTTTAAGAGAAAAGCTCAAGTATTTGAAAGATGTTTCTTTCTCATGAAATGTAATGTTATTTGCAATGCAGAAGACAGATTTTCATGTGTTAAAGTTTTTTTGCAGAGCAAGTCATGTTTGAGACTCAATGCACATTATCACTAGTTTAAACCTTCTAAAAACACTAATGCTGTGTTTAGTGCAACGTAAGCAAATTAAGAGAATGCAAGGCCACAGATGCTGAAAAACTTCTTTCTCAGTGAGACAAAGCTGGTTTATGCAATTTTAAGAGAAAAGCTCAAGTATATGAAAGATGTTTCTTTCTCATGAAATGTAATGTTATTTGCAATGCAGAAGACAGATTTTCAAGTTTTTTTGCAGAGCAAGTCGTGTTTGAGCTTCAATGCACATTATCACTAGTTTAAACCTTCTTAGAACACTAATGCTGTGTTTAGTGCAACTAAGCAAATGAAGCGAATGCCAGGCCACAGATGCTGAAATGCTTCTTTCTCAGTGAGACAAAGCTGGTTTATGCAATTTTAAGAGAAAAGCTCAAGTATATGAAAGATGTTTCTTTCTCATGAAATGTAATGTTATTTGCAATGCAGAAGACAGGTTTTTAAGTTTTTTTGCAGAGCAAGTCGTGTTTGAGCTTCAATGCACATTATCACTAGTTTAAACCTTCTTAGAACACTAATGCTGTGTTTAGTGCAACTAAGCAAATGAAGAGAATGCCAGGCCACAGATGCTGAAATGCTTCTTTCTCAGTGAGAGAAAGTTGTTTTATGCAATTTTAAGTGTAAAGCTCAAGTACATGAAAGATGTTTCTTTCTCATGAAATGTAATGTTATTTGCAATGCAGAAGGCAGATTTTCATGTGTTAAAGTTTTTTTTGCAGAGCAAGTCATGTTTGAGCTTCAAGGCCCATTATCACGAGTTTAAACCTTCTAAGAGCACGAATACTGTGTTTAGTGCAACGTAAGCAAATTAAGAGAATGCAAGGCCACAGATGCTGAAAAACTACTTTCTCAGTGAGACAAAGTTGTTTTATGCAATTTTAAGTGTAAAGCTCAAATACATGAAAGATGTTTCTTTCTCATGAACTGTAATGTTATTTGCAATGCAGAAGACAGATTTTCATGTGTTAAAGTTTTTTTGCAGAGCAAGTCATGTTTGAGCTTCAAGGCACATTATCACGAGTTTAAACCTTCTAAGAGCACGAATGCTGTGTTTAGTGCAACTAAGCAAATGAAGAGAATGCAAGGCCACAGATGCTGAAAGCTTATTTCTCAGTGAGAGAAAGCTGGTTTATGCAATTTTAAGAGAAAAGCTCAAGTATTTGAAAGATGTTTCTTTCTCATGAAATGTAATGTTATTTGCAATGCAGAAGACAGATTTTCATGTGTTAAAGTTTTTTTGCAGAGCAAGTCGTGTTTGAGCTAAAATGCACATTATCACTAGTTTAAACCTTCTAAAAACACTAATGCTGTATTTAGTGCAACGTAAGCAAATTAAGAGAATGCAAGGTTACAGATGCTGAAAAACTTCTTTCTCAGTGAGACAAAGTTGTTTTATGCAATTTTAAGTGTAAAGCTCAAATACATGAAAGATGATTCTTTCTCATGAACTGTAATGTTATTTGCAATGCAGAAGACAGATTTTCAAGTTTTTTTGCAGAGCAAGTCGTGTTTGAGCTTCAAGGCACATTATCACGAGTTTAAACCTTCTAAGAGCACGAATGCTGTGTTTAGTGCAACGTAAGCAAATTAAGAGAATGCAAGGCCACAGATGCTGAAAAACTTCTTTCTCAGTGAGACAAAGTTGTTTTATGCAATTTTAAGTGTAAAGCTCAAATACATGAAAGATGATTCTTTCTCATGAACTGTAATGTTATTTGCAATGCAGAAGACAGATTTTCAAGTTTTTTTGCAGAGCAAGTCATGTTTGAGACTCAATGCACATTATCACTAGTTTAAACCTTCTAAAAACACTAATGCTGTGTTTAGTGCAACGTAAGCAAATTAAGAGAATGCAAGGCCACAGATGCTGAAAAACTTCTTTCTCAGTGAGACAAAGCTGGTTTATGCAATTTTAAGAGAAAAGCTCAAGTATATGAAAGATGTTTCTTTCTCATGAAATGTAATGTTATTTGCAATGCAGAAGACAGATTTTCAAGTTTTTTTGCAGAGCAAGTCGTGTTTGAGCTTCAATGCACATTGTCACTAGTTTAAACCTTCTTAGAACACTAATGCTGTGTTTAGTGCAACTAAGCAAATGAAGAGAATGCCAGGCCACAGATGCTGAAATGCTTCTTTCTCAGTGAGAGAAAGTTGTTTTATGCAATTTTAAGTGTAAAGCTCAAGTACATGAAAGATGTTTCTTTCTCATGAAATGTAAAGTTATTTGCAATGCAGAAGGCAGATTTTCATGTGTTAAAGTTTTTTTGCAGAGCAAGTCATGTTTGAGCTTCAAGGCCCATTATCACGAGTTTAAACCTTCTAAGAGCACGAATACTGTGTTTAGTGCAACGTAAGCAAATTAAGAGAATGCAAGGCCACAGATGCTGAAAAACTACTTTCTCAGTGAGACAAAGTTGTTTTATGCAATTTTAAGTGTAAAGCTCAAATACATTAAAGATGTTTCTTTCTCATGAACTGTAATGTTATTTGCAATGCAGAAGACAGATTTTCATGTGTTAAAGTTTTTTTGCAGAGCAAGTCATGTTTGAGCTTCAAGGCCCATTATCACGAGTTTAAACCTTCTAAGAGCACGAATACTGTGTTTAGTGCAACTAAGCAAATGAAGAGAATGCAAGGCCACAGATGCTGAAAGCTTCTTTCTCAGTGAGAGAAAGCTGGTTTATGCAATTTTAAGAGAAAAGCTCAAGTATTTGAAAGATGTTTCTTTCTCATGAAATGTAATGTTATTTGCAATGCAGAAGACAGATTTTCATGTGTTAAAGTTTTTTTGCAGAGCAAGTCATGTTTGAGACTCAATGCACATTATCACTAGTTTAAACCTTCTAAAAACACTAATGCTGTGTTTAGTGCAACGTAAGCAAATTAAGAGAATGCAAGGCCACAGATGCTGAAAAACTTCTTTCTCAGTGAGACAAAGCTGGTTTATGCAATTTTAAGAGAAAAGCTCAAGTATATGAAAGATGTTTCTTTCTCATGAAATGTAATGTTATTTGCAATGCAGAAGACAGATTTTCAAGTTTTTTTGCAGAGCAAGTCGTGTTTGAGCTTCAATGCACATTGTCACTAGTTTAAACCTTCTTAGAACACTAATGCTGTGTTTAGTGCAACTAAGCAAATGAAGAGAATGCCAGGCCACAGATGCTGAAATGCTTCTTTCTCAGTGAGAGAAAGTTGTTTTATGCAATTTTAAGTGTAAAGCTCAAGTACATGAAAGATGTTTCTTTCTCATGAAATGTAAAGTTATTTGCAATGCAGAAGGCAGATTTTCATGTGTTAAAGTTTTTTTTCAGAGCAAGTCATGTTTGAGCTTCAAGGCCCATTATCACGAGTTTAAACCTTCTAAGAGCACGAATACTGTGTTTAGTGCAACCTAAGCAAATGAAGAGAATGCAAGGCCACAGATGCTGAAAGCTTCTTTCTCAGTGAGAGAAAGCTGTTTTATGCAGTTTTAAGTGTAAAGCTCAAGTACATGAAAGATGTTTCTTTCTCATGAACTGTAATGTTATTTGCAATGCAGAAGACAGATTATCATGTGTTAAAGTTTTTTTGCAGAGCAAGTCATGTTTGAGACTCAATGCACATTATCACTAGTTTAAACCTTCTAAAAACACTAATGCTGTGTTTAGTGCAACGTAAGCAAATTAAGAGAATGCAAGGCCACAGATGCTGAAAAACTTCTTTCTCAGTGAGACAAAGCTGGTTTATGCAATTTTAAGAGAAAAGCTCAAGTATATGAAAGATGTTTCTTTCTCATGAAAAGTAATGTTATTTGCAATGCAGAAGACAGATTTTCAAGTTTTTTTGCAGAGCAAGTCGTGTTTGAGCTAAAATGCACATTATCACTAGTTTAAACCTTCTAAAAACACTAATGCTGTGTTTAGTGCAACGTAAGCAAATTAAGAGAATGCAAGGCCACAGATGCTGAAATGCTTCTTTCTCAGTGAGAGAAAGTTGTTTTATGCAATTTTAAGTGTAAAGCTCAAGTACATGAAAGATGTTTCTTTCTCATGAAATGTAAAGTTATTTGCAATGCAGAAGGCAGATTTTCATGTGTTAAAGTTTTTTTGCAGAGCAAGTCATGTTTGAGCTTCAAGGCCCATTATCACGAGTTTAAACCTTCTAAGAGCACGAATACTGTGTTTAGTGCAACGTAAGCAAATTAAGAGAATGCAAGGCCACAGATGCTGAAAAACTACTTTCTCAGTGAGACAAAGTTGTTTTATGCAATTTTAAGTGTAAAGCTCAAATACATGAAAGATGTTTCTTTCTCATGAACTGTAATGTTATTTGCAATGCAGAAGACAGATTTTCATGTGTTAAAGTTTTTTTGCAGAGCAAGTCATGTTTGAGCTTCAAGGCCCATTATCACGAGTTTAAACCTTCTAAGAGCACGAATACTGTGTTTAGTGCAACGTAAGCAAATTAAGAGAATGCAAGGCCACAGATGCTGAAAAACTACTTTCTCAGTGAGACAAAGTTGTTTTATGCAATTTTAAGTGTAAAGCTCAAATACATGAAAGATGTTTCTTTCTCATGAACTGTAATGTTATTTGCAATGCAGAAGACAGATTTTCATGTGTTAAAGTTTTTTTGCAGAGCAAGTCATGTTTGAGCTTCAAGGCACATTATCACGAGTTTAAACCTTCTAAGAGCACGAATGCTGTGTTTAGTGCAACTAAGCAAATGAAGAGAATGCAAGGCCACAGATGCTGAAAGCTTCTTTCTCAGTGAGAGAAAGCTGGTTTATGCAATTTTAAGAGAAAAGCTCAAGTATTTGAAAGATGTTTCTTTCTCATGAAATGTAATGTTATTTGCAATGCAGAAGACAGATTTTCATGTGTTAAAGTTTTTTTGCAGAGCAAGTCATGTTTGAGACTCAGTGCACATTATCACTAGTTTAAACCTTCTAAAAACACTAATGCTGTGTTTAGTGCAACGTAAGCAAATTAAGAGAATGCAAGGCCACAGATGCTGAAAAACTTCTTTCTCAGTGAGACAAAGCTGGTTTATGCAATTTTAAGAGAAAAGCTCAAGTATATGAAAGATGTTTCTTTCTCATGAAATGTAATGTTATTTGCAATGCAGAAGACAGATTTTCAAGTTTTTTTGCAGAGCAAGTCGTGTTTGAGCTTCAATGCACATTGTCACTAGTTTAAACCTTCTTAGAACACTAATGCTGTGTTTAGTGCAACTTAAGCAAATTAAGAGAATGCAAGGCCACAGATGCTGAAAAACGTCTTTCTCAGTGACAGAAAGCTGGTTTATGCAATTTTTAGAGTATCACGAGTAATGTTATTTGCAATGCAGAAGACAGATTTTCACGTTTTTTTGCAGAGCAAGTCGTGTTTGAGCTAAAATGCACATTATCACTAGTTTAAACCTTATAAAAACACTAATGCTGTGTTTACAAAGTTGTTTTATGCAATTTTAAGTGTAAAGCTCAAATACATGAAAGATGTTTCTTTCTCATGAACTGTAATGTTATTTGCAATGCAGAAGACAGATTTTCATGTGTTAAAGTTTTTTTGCAGAGCAAGTCATGTTTGAGCTTCAAGGCACATTATCACGAGTTTAAACCTTCTAAGAGCACGAATGCTGTGTTTAGTGCAACTAAGCAAATGAAGAGAATGCAAGGCCACAGATGCTGAAAGCTTCTTTCTCAGTGAGAGAAAGCTGGTTTATGCAATTTTAAGAGAAAAGCTCAAGTATTTGAAAGATGTTTCTTTCTCATGAAATGTAATGTTATTTGCAATGCAGAAGACAGATTTTCATGTGTTAAAGTTTTTTTGCAGAGCAAGTCGTGTTTGAGCTAAAATGCACATTATCACTAGTTTAAACCTTCTAAAAACACTAATGCTGTATTTAGTGCAACGTAAGCAAATTAAGAGAATGCAAGGTTACAGATGCTGAAAAACTTCTTTCTCAGTGAGACAAAGTTGTTTTATGCAATTTTAAGTGTAAAGCTCAAATACATGAAAGATGTTTCTTTCTCATGAACTGTAATGTTATTTGCAATGCAGAAGACAAATTTTCATGTGTTAAAGTTTTTTTGCAGAGCAAGTCATGTTTGAGACAAAATGCACATTATCACGAGTTTAAACCTTCTAAAAACACTAATGCTGTGTTTAGTGCAACTTAAGCAAATGAAGAGAATGCCAGGCCACAGATGCTGAATTGCTTCTTTCTCAGTGAGAGAAAGTTGTTTTATGCAATTTTAAGTGTAAAGCTCAAGTACATGAAAGATGTTTCTTTCTCATGAACTGTAATGTTATTTGCAATGCAGAAGATAGATTTTCATGTGTTAAAGTTTTTTTGCAGAGCAAGTCATGCTTGAGCTTCAAGGCCCATTATCACGAGTTTAAACCTTCTAAGAGCACGAATGCTGTGTTTAGTGCAACGTAAGCAAATTAAGAGAATGCAAGGCCACAGATGCTGAAAAACTTCTTTCTCAGTGAGACAAAGCTGGTTTATGCAATTTTAAGAGAAAAGCTCAAGTATATGAAAGATGTTTCTTTCTCATGAAATGTAATGTTATTTGCAATGCAGAAGACAGATTTTCAAGTTTTTTTGCAGAGCAAGTCGTGTTTGAGCTAAAATGCACATTATCACTAGTTTAAACCTTCTAAAAACACTAATGCTGTGTTTAGTGCAACGTAAGCAAATTAAGAGAATGCAAGGCCACAGATGCTGAAAAACTTCTTTCTCAGTGAGACAAAGTTGTTTTATGCAATTTTAAGTGTAAAGCTCAAGTACATGAAAGATGTTTCTTTCTCATGAACTGTAATGTTATTTGCAATGCAGAAGACAAATTTTAATGTGTTAAAGTTTTTTGCAGAGCAAGTCATGTTTGAGCTTCAAGGCACATTATCACGAGTTTAAACCTTCTAAGAGCACGAATGCTGTGTTTAGTGCAACTAAGCAAATGAAGAGAATGCAAGGCCACAGATGCTGAAAGCTTCTTTCTCAGTGAGAGAAAGCTGTTTTATGCAGTTTTAAGTGTAAAGCTCAAGTACATGAAAGATGTTTCTTTCTCATGAACTGTAATGTTATTTGCAATGCAGAAGACAGATTATCATGTGTTAAAGTTTTTTGCAGAGCAAGTCATGTTTGAGACTCAATGCACATTATCACTAGTTTAAACCTTCTAAAAACACTAATGCTGTGTTTAGTGCAACGTAAGCAAATTAAGAGAATGCAAGGCCACAGATGCTGAAAAACTTCTTTCTCAGTGAGACAAAGCTGGTTTATGCAATTTTAAGAGAAAAGCTCAAGTATATGAAAGATGTTTCTTTCTCATGAAAAGTAATGTTATTTGCAATGCAGAAGACAGATTTTCAAGTTTTTTTGCAGAGCAAGTCGTGTTTGAGCTAAAATGCACATTATCACTAGTTTAAACCTTCTAAAAACACTAATGCTGTGTTTAGTGCAACGTAAGCAAATTAAGAGAATGCAAGGCCACAGATGCTGAAAAACTTCTTTCTCAGTGAGACAAAGTTGCTTTATGCAATTTTAAGTGTAAAGCTCAAATACATGAAAGATGTTTCTTTCTCATGAACTGTAATGTTATTTGCAAGGCAGAAGACAGATTTTCATGTGTTAAAGTTTTTTTGCAGAGCAAGTCATGTTTGAGCTTCAAGGCCCATTATCACGAGTTTAAACCTTCTAAGAGCACGAATGCTGTGTTTAGTGCAACTAAGCAAATGAAGAGAATGCAAGGCCACAGATGCTGAAAGCTTCTTTCTCAGTGAGAGAAAGCTGGTTTATGCAGTTTTAAGTGTAAAGCTCAAGTACATGAAAGATGTTTCTTTCTCATGAACTGTAATGTTATTTGCAATGCAGAAGACAGATTTTCATGTGTTAAAGTTTTTTTGCAGAGCAAGTCATGTTTGAGCTTCAAGGCACATTATCACGAGTTTAAACCTTCTAAGAGCACGAATGGTGTGTTTAGTGCAACGTAAGCAAATTAAGAGAATGCAAGGCCACAGATGCTGAAAAACTTCTTTCTCAGTGAGACAAAGCTGGTTTATGCAATTTTAAGAGAAAAGCTCAAGTATATGAAAGATGTTTCTTTCTCATGAAATGTAATGTTATTTGCAATGCAGAAGACAGATTTTCAAGTTTTTTTGCAGAGCAAGTCGTGTTTGAGCTAAAATGCACATTATCACTAGTTTAAACCTTCTAAAAACACTAATGCTGTGTTTAGTGCAACGTAAGCAAATTAAGAGAATGCAAGGCCACAGATGCTGAAAAACTTCTTTCTCAGTGAGACAAAGTTGTTTTATGCAATTTTAAGTGTAAAGCTCAAGTACATGAAAGATGTTTCTTTCTCATGAACTGTAATGTTATTTGCAATGCAGAAGACAAATTTTAATGTGTTAAAGTTTTTTGCAGAGCAAGTCATGTTTGAGCTTCAAGGCACATTATCACGAGTTTAAACCTTCTAAGAGCACGAATGCTGTGTTTAGTGCAACTAAGCAAATGAAGAGAATGCAAGGCCACAGATGCTGAAAGCTTCTTTCTCAGTGAGAGAAAGCTGTTTTATGCAGTTTTAAGTGTAAAGCTCAAGTACATGAAAGATGTTTCTTTCTCATGAACTGTAATGTTATTTGCAATGCAGAAGACAGATTATCATGTGTTAAAGTTTTTTTGCAGAGCAAGTCATGTTTGAGACTCAATGCACATTATCACTAGTTTAAACCTTCTAAAAACACTAATGCTGTGTTTAGTGCAACGTAAGCAAATTAAGAGAATGCAAGGCCACAGATGCTGAAAAACTTCTTTCTCAGTGAGACAAAGCTGGTTTATGCAATTTTAAGAGAAAAGCTCAAGTATATGAAAGATGTTTCTTTCTCATGAAAAGTAATGTTATTTGCAATGCAGAAGACAGATTTTCAAGTTTTTTTGCAGAGCAAGTCGTGTTTGAGCTAAAATGCACATTATCACTAGTTTAAACCTTCTAAAAACACTAATGCTGTGTTTAGTGCAACGTAAGCAAATTAAGAGAATGCAAGGCCACAGATGCTGAAAAACTTCTTTCTCAGTGAGACAAAGTTGTTTTATGCAATTTTAAGTGTAAAGCTCAAATACATGAAAGATGTTTCTTTCTCATGCACTGTAATGTTATTTGCAAGGCAGAAGACAGATTTTCATGTGTTAAAGTTTTTTTGCAGAGCAAGTCATGTTTGAGCTTCAAGGCCCATTATCACGAGTTTAAACCTTCTAAGAGCACGAATGCTGTGTTTAGTGCAACTAAGCAAATGAAGAGAATGCAAGGCCACAGATGCTGAAAGCTTCTTTCTCAGTGAGAGAAAGCTGGTTTATGCAGTTTTAAGTGTAAAGCTCAAGTACATGAAAGATGTTTCTTTCTCATGAACTGTAATGTTATTTGCAATGCAGAAGACAGATTTTCATGTGTTAATGTTTTTTTGCAGAGCAAGTCATGTTTGAGCTTCAAGGCACATTATCACGAGTTTAAACCTTCTAAGAGCACGAATGGTGTGTTTAGTGCAACGTAAGCAAATTAAGAGAATGCAAGGCCACAGATGCTGAAAAACTTCTTTCTCAGTGAGACAAAGCTGGTTTATGCAATTTTAAGAGAAAAGCTCAAGTATTTGAAAGATGTTTCTTTCTCATGAAATGTAATGTTATTTGCAATGCAGAAGACAGATTTTCAAGTTTTTTTGCAGAGCAAGTCGTGTTTGAGCTAAAATGCACATTATCACTAGTTTAAACCTTCTAAAAACACTAATGCTGTGTTTAGTGCAACGTAAGCAAATTAAGAGAATGCAAGGCCACAGATGCTGAAAAACTTCTTTCTCAGTGAGACAAAGTTGTTTTATGCAATTTTAAGTGTAAAGCTCAAGTACATGAAAGATGTTTCTTTCTCATGAACTGTAATGTTATTTGCAATGCAGAAGACAGATTTTCATGTGTTAAAGTTTTTTTGCAGAGCAAGTCATGTTTGAGACTCAATGCACATTATCACTAGTTTAAACCTTCTAAAAACACTAATGCTGTGTTTAGTGCAACGTAAGCAAATTAAGAGAATGCAAGGCCACAGATGCTGAAAAACTTCTTTCTCAGTGAGACAAAGCTGGTTTATGCAATTTTAAGAGAAAAGCTCAAGTATATGAAAGATGTTTCTTTCTCATGAAAAGTAATGTTATTTGCAATGCAGAAGACAGATTTTCAAGTTTTTTTGCAGAGCAAGTCGTGTTTGAGCTTCAATGCACATTATCACTAGTTTAAACCTTCTTAGAACACTAATGCTGTGTTTAGTGCAACTAAGCAAATGAAGAGAATGCAAGGCCACAGATGCTGAAAAGCTTCTTTCTCAGGGAGAGAAAGTTGGTTTATGCAATTTTAAGAGAAAAGCTCAAGTATACGAAAGATGTTTCTTTCTCATGAAAAGTAATGTTATTTGCAATGCAGAAGACAGATTTTCATGTGTTAAAGTTTTTTTGCAGAGCAAGTCGTGTTTGAGCTAAAATGCACATTATCACTAGTTTAAACCTTCTAAAAACACTAATGCTGTGTTTAGTGCAACGTAAGCAAATGAAGAGAATGCAAGGCCACAGATGCTGAAAGCTTCATTCTCAGCGAGAGAAAGCTGGTTTATGCAATTTTAAGTGTAAAGCTCAAGTACATGAAAGATGTTTCTTTCTCATGAAATATAATCTTATTTGCAATGCAGAAGACAGATTTTCACGTTTTTTTGCAGAGCAAGTCGTGTTTGAGCTAAAATGCACATTATCACTAGTTTAAACCTTCTAAAAACACTAATGCTGTGTTTAGTGCAACGTAAGCAAATTAAGAGAATGCAAGGCCACAGATGCTGAAAAACTTCTTTCTCAGTGAGACAAAGTTGTTTTATGCAATTTTAAGTGTAAAGCTCAAGTACATGAAAGATGTTTCTTTGTCATGAAATATAATCTTATTTGCAATGCAGAAGACAGATTTTCACGTTTTTTTGCAGAGCAAGTCGTGTTTGAGCTTCAATGCACATTATCACTAGTTTAAACCTTCTTAGAACACTAATGCTGTGTTTAGTGCAACTAAGCAAATGAAGAGAATGCAAGGCCACAGATGCTGAAAAGCTTCTTTCTCAGTGAGAGAAAGTTGGTTTATGCAATTTTAAGCGTAAAGCTCAAGTACATGAAAGATGTTTCTTTCTCATGAAATGTAATCTTATTTGAAATGCAGAGGACAGATTTTCATGTGTTAAAGTTTTTTTGCAGAGCAAGTCATGTTTGAGACAAAATGCACATTATCACTAGTTTAAACCTTCTAAAAACACTAATGCTGTGTTTAGTGCAACTTAAGCAAATTAATAGAATGCAAGGCCACAGATGCTGAAAAGCTTCTTTCTCAGTGAGAGAAAGTTGGTTTATGCAATTTTAAGAGTAAAGCTCAAGTACATGAAAGATGTTTCTTTCTCATGAAATGTAATCTTATTTGAAATGCAGAAGACAGATTTTCATGTGTTAAAGTTTTTTTGCAGAGCAAGTCATGTTTGAGACAAAATGCACATTATCACTAGTTTAAACCTTCTAAAAACACTAATGCTGTGTTTAGTGCAACTTAAGCAAATTAAGAGAATGCAAGGCCACAGATGCTGAAAAACGTCTTTCTCAGTGACAGAAAGCTGGTTTATGCAATTTTAAGAGTAAAGCTCAAGTACATCAAAGATGTTTCTTTCTCATGAAATGTAATCTTATTTTCAATGCAGAAGATAGATTTTCAAGTTTTTTTGCAAAGCAAGTCGTGTTTGAGCTAAAATGCACATTATCATTAGTTTAAACCTTCTAAAAACACTAATGCTGTGTTTAGTGCAACGTAAGCAAATGAAGGGAATGCAAGGCCACAGATGCTGAAAAATTTCTTTCTCAGTGAAACAAAGCTGTTTATGCAATTTTAAGTGTAAAGCTCAAGTACATGAAAGATGTTTCTTTGTCATGAAATATAATCTTATTTGCAATGCAGAAGACAGATTTTCAAGCGTTAAAGTTTTTTTGCAGAGCAAGTCATGTTTGAGACTCAATGCACATTATCACGAGTTTAAACCTTCTAAGAGCACGAATGCTGTGTTTAGTGCAACTAAGCAAATGAAGAGAAAGTAAGGCCACAGATGCTGAAAAACGTCTTTCTCAGTGACAGAAAGTTGGTTTATGCAATTTTAAGAGTAAAGCTCAAGTACATCAAAGATGTTTTTTCTCATGAAATGTAATCTTATTTGCAATGCAGAAGACAGATTTTCACGTTTTTTTGCAGAGCAAGTCGTGTTTGAGCTTCAATGCACATTATCACTAGTTTAAACCTTCTTAGAACACTAATGCTGTGTTTAGTGCAACTAAGCAAATGAAGAGAATGCAAGGCCACAGATGCTGAAAAGCTTCTTTGTCAGTGAGAGAAAGTTGGTTTATGCAATTTTAAGCGTAAAGCTCAAGTACATGAAAGATGTTTCTTTCTCATGAAATGTAATCTTATTTGAAATGCAGAGGACAGATTTTCATGTGTTAAAGTTTTTTTGCAGAGCAAGTCATGTTTGAGACAAAATGCACATTATCACTAGTTTAAACCTTCTAAAAACACTAATGCTGTGTTTAGTGCAACTTAAGCAAATTAATAGAATGCAAGGCCACAGATGCTGAAAAGCTTCTTTCTCAGTGAGAGAAAGTTGGTTTATGCAATTTTAAGAGTAAAGCTCAAGTACATGAAAGATGTTTCTTTCTCATGAAATGTAATCTTATTTGAAATGCAGAAGACAGATTTTCATGTGTTAAAGTTTTTTTGCAGAGCAAGTCATGTTTGAGACAAAATGCACATTATCACTAGTTTAAACCTTCTAAAAACACTAATGCTGTGTTTAGTGCAACTTAAGCAAATTAAGAGAATGCAAGGCCACAGATGCTGAAAAACGTCTTTCTCAGTGACAGAAAGCTGGTTTATGCAATTTTAAGAGTAAAGCTCAAGTACATCAAAGATGTTTCTTTCTCATGAAATGTAATCTTATTTTCAATGCAGAAGACAGATTTTCAAGTTTTTTTGCAAAGCAAGTCGTGTTTGAGCTAAAATGCACATTATCACTAGTTTAAACCTTCTAAAAACACTAATGCTGTGTTTAGTGCAACGTAAGCAAATGAAGGGAATGCAAGGCCACAGATGCTGAAAAATTTCTTTCTCAGTGAAACAAAGCTGTTTATGCAATTTTAAGTGTAAAGCTCAAGTACATGAAAGATGTTTCTTTGTCATGAAATATAATCTTATTTGCAATGCAGAAGACAGATTTTCAAGCGTTAAAGTTTTTTTGCAGAGCAAGTCATGTTTGAGACTCAATGCACATTATCACGAGTTTAAACCTTCTAAGAGCACGAATGCTGTGTTTAGTGCAACTAAGCAAATGAAGAGAAAGTAAGGCCACAGATGCTGAAAAACGTCTTTCTCAGTGACAGAAAGTTGGTTTATGCAATTTTAAGAGTAAAGCTCAAGTACATCAAAGATGTTTTTTCTCATGAAATGTAATCTTATTTGCAATGCAGAAGACAGATTTTCAAGTTTTTTTGCAGAGCAAGTCGTGTTTGAGCTAAAATGCACATTATCACTAGTTTAAACCTTCTAAAAACACTAATGCTGTGTTTAGTGCAACGTAAGCAAATTAAGAGAATGCAAGGCCACAGATGCTGAAAAACTTCTTTCTCAGTGAGACAAAGTTGTTTTATGCAATTTTAAGTGTAAAGCTCAAGTACATGAAAGATGTTTCTTTGTCATGAAATATAATCTTATTTGCAATGCAGAAGACAGATTTTCACGTTTTTTTGCAGAGCAAGTCGTGTTTGAGCTTCAATGCACATTATCACTAGTTTAAACCTTCTTAGAACACTAATGCTGTGTTTAGTGCAACTAAGCAAATGAAGAGAATGCAAGGCCACAGATGCTGAAAAGCTTCTTTCTCAGTGAGAGAAAGTTGGTTTATGCAATTTTAAGCGTAAAGCTCAAGTACATGAAAGATGTTTCTTTCTCATGAAATGTAATCTTATTTGAAATGCAGAGGACAGATTTTCATGTGTTAAAGTTTTTTTGCAGAGCAAGTCATGTTTGAGACAAAATGCACATTATCACTAGTTTAAACCTTCTAAAAACACTAATGCTGTGTTTAGTGCAACTTAAGCAAATTAATAGAATGCAAGGCCACAGATGCTGAAAAGCTTCTTTCTCAGTGAGAGAAAGTTGGTTTATGCAATTTTAAGAGTAAAGCTCAAGTACATGAAAGATGTTTCTTTCTCATGAAATGTAATCTTATTTGAAATGCAGAAGACAGATTTTCATGTGTTAAAGTTTTTTTGCAGAGCAAGTCATGTTTGAGACAAAATGCACATTATCACTAGTTTAAACCTTCTAAAAACACTAATGCTGTGTTTAGTGCAACTTAAGCAAATTAAGAGAATGCAAGGCCACAGATGCTGAAAAACGTCTTTCTCAGTGACAGAAAGCTGGTTTATGCAATTTTAAGAGTAAAGCTCAAGTACATCAAAGATGTTTCTTTCTCATGAAATGTAATCTTATTTTCAATGCAGAAGACAGATTTTCAAGTTTTTTTGCAAAGCAAGTCGTGTTTGAGCTAAAATGCACATTATCACTAGTTTAAACCTTCTAAAAACACTAATGCTGTGTTTAGTGCAACGTAAGCAAATGAAGGGAATGCAAGGCCACAGATGCTGAAAAATTTCTTTCTCAGTGAAACAAAGCTGTTTATGCAATTTTAAGTGTAAAGCTCAAGTACATGAAAGATGTTTCTTTGTCATGAAATATAATCTTATTTGCAATGCAGAAGACAGATTTTCAAGCGTTAAAGTTTTTTTGCAGAGCAAGTCATGTTTGAGACTCAATGCACATTATCACGAGTTTAAACCTTCTAAGAGCACGAATGCTGTGTTTAGTGCAACTAAGCAAATGAAGAGAAAGTAAGGCCACAGATGCTGAAAAACGTCTTTCTCAGTGACAGAAAGTTGGTTTATGCAATTTTAAGAGTAAAGCTCAAGTACATCAAAGATGTTTTTTCTCATGAAATGTAATCTTATTTGCAATGCAGAAGACAGATTTTCAAGTTTTTTTGCAGAGCAAGTCGTGTTTGAGCTAAAATGCACATTATCACTAGTTTAAACCTTCTAAAAACACTAATGCTGTGTTTAGTGCAACGTAAGCAAATTAAGAGAATGCAAGGCCACAGATGCTGAAAAACTTCTTTCTCAGTGAGACAAAGTTGTTTTATGCAATTTTAAGTGTAAAGCTCAAGTACATGAAAGATGTTTCTTTGTCATGAAATATAATCTTATTTGCAATGCAGAAGACAGATTTTCACGTTTTTTTGCAGAGCAAGTCATGTTTGAGACAAAATGCACATTATCACTAGTTTAAACCTTCTAAAAACACTAATGCTGTGTTTAGTGCAACTTAAGCAAATTAATAGAATGCAAGGCCACAGATGCTGAAAAGCTTCTTTCTCAGTGAGAGAAAGTTGGTTTATGCAATTTTAAGAGTAAAGCTCAAGTACATGAAAGATGTTTCTTTCTCATGAAATATAATCTTATTTGCAATGCAGAAGACAGATTTTCAAGCGTTAAAGTTTTTTTGCAGAGCAAGTCATGTTTGAGACTCAATGCACATTATCACGAGTTTAAACCTTCTAAGAGCACGAATGCTGTGTTTAGTGCAACTAAGCAAATGAAGAGAAAGTAAGGCCACAGATGCTGAAAAACGTCTTTCTCAGTGACAGAAAGTTGGTTTATGCAATTTTAAGAGTAAAGCTCAAGTACATCAAAGATGTTTTTTCTCATGAAATGTAATCTTATTTGCAATGCAGAAGACAGATTTTCAAGTTTTTTTGCAGAGCAAGTCGTGTTTGAGCTAAAATGCACATTATCACTAGTTTAAACCTTCTAAAAACACTAATGCTGTGTTTAGTGCAACGTAAGCAAATTAAGAGAATGCAAGGCCACAGATGCTGAAAAACTTCTTTCTCAGTGAGACAAAGTTGTTTTATGCAATTTTAAGTGTAAAGCTCAAGTACATGAAAGATGTTTCTTTGTCATGAAATATAATCTTATTTGCAATGCAGAAGACAGATTTTCAAGCGTTAAAGTTTTTTTGCAGAGCAAGTCATGTTTGAGACTCAATGCACATTATCACGAGTTTAAACCTTCTAAGAGCACGAATGCTGTGTTTAGTGCAACTAAGCAAATGAAGAGAATGCAAGGCCACAGATGCTGAAAAACTTCTTTCTCAGTGAGACAAAGTTGTTTTATGCAATTTTAAGTGTAAAGCTCAAGTACATGAAAGATGTTTCTTTGTCATGAAATATAATCTTATTTGCAATGCAGAAGACAGATTTTCACGTTTTTTTGCAGAGCAAGTCGTGTTTGAGCTTCAATGCACATTATCACTAGTTTAAACCTTCTTAGAACACTAATGCTGTGTTTAGTGCAACTAAGCAAATGAAGAGAATGCAAGGCCACAGATGCTGAAAAGCTTCTTTCTCAGTGAGAGAAAGTTGGTTTATGCAATTTTAAGCGTAAAGCTCAAGTACATGAAAGATGTTTCTTTCTCATGAAATGTAATCTTATTTGAAATGCAGAGGACAGATTTTCATGTGTTAAAGTTTTTTTGCAGAGCAAGTCATGTTTGAGACAAAATGCACATTATCACTAGTTTAAACCTTCTAAAAACACTAATGCTGTGTTTAGTGCAACTTAAGCAAATTAATAGAATGCAAGGCCACAGATGCTGAAAAGCTTCTTTCTCAGTGAGAGAAAGTTGGTTTATGCAATTTTAAGAGTAAAGCTCAAGTACATGAAAGATGTTTCTTTCTCATGAAATGTAATCTTATTTGAAATGCAGAAGACAGATTTTCATGTGTTAAAGTTTTTTTGCAGAGCAAGTCATGTTTGAGACAAAATGCACATTATCACTAGTTTAAACCTTCTAAAAACACTAATGCTGTGTTTAGTGCAACTTAAGCAAATTAAGAGAATGCAAGGCCACAGATGCTGAAAAACGTCTTTCTCAGTGACAGAAAGCTGGTTTATGCAATTTTAAGCGTAAAGCTCAAGTACATCAAAGATGTTTCTTTCTCATGAAATGTAATCTTATTTTCAATGCAGAAGACAGATTTTCAAGTTTTTTTGCAAAGCAAGTCGTGTTTGAGCTAAAATGCACATTATCACTAGTTTAAACCTTCTAAAAACACTAATGCTGTGTTTAGTGCAACGTAAGCAAATGAAGGGAATGCAAGGCCACAGATGCTGAAAAATTTCTTTCTCAGTGAAACAAAGCTGTTTATGCAATTTTAAGTGTAAAGCTCAAGTACATGAAAGATGTTTCTTTGTCATGAAATATAATCTTATTTGCAATGCAGAAGACAGATTTTCAAGCGTTAAAGTTTTTTTGCAGAGCAAGTCATGTTTGAGACTCAATGCACATTATCACGAGTTTAAACCTTCTAAGAGCACGAATGCTGTGTTTAGTGCAACTAAGCAAATGAAGAGAAAGTAAGGCCACAGATGCTGAAAAACGTCTTTCTCAGTGACAGAAAGTTGGTTTATGCAATTTTAAGAGTAAAGCTCAAGTACATCAAAGATGTTTTTTCTCATGAAATGTAATCTTATTTGCAATGCAGAAGACAGATTTTCAAGTTTTTTTGCAGAGCAAGTCGTGTTTGAGCTAAAATGCACATTATCACTAGTTTAAACCTTCTAAAAACACTAATGCTGTGTTTAGTGCAACGTAAGCAAATTAAGAGAATGCAAGGCCACAGATGCTGAAAAACTTCTTTCTCAGTGAGACAAAGTTGTTTTATGCAATTTTAAGTGTAAAGCTCAAGTACATGAAAGATGTTTCTTTGTCATGAAATATAATCTTATTTGCAATGCAGAAGACAGATTTTCACGTTTTTTTGCAGAGCAAGTCGTGTTTGAGCTTCAATGCACATTATCACTAGTTTAAACCTTCTTAGAACACTAATGCTGTGTTTAGTGCAACTAAGCAAATGAAGAGAATGCAAGGCCACAGATGCTGAAAAGCTTCTTTCTCAGTGAGAGAAAGTTGGTTTATGCAATTTTAAGCGTAAAGCTCAAGTACATGAAAGATGTTTCTTTCTCATGAAATGTAATCTTATTTGAAATGCAGAGGACAGATTTTCATGTGTTAAAGTTTTTTTGCAGAGCAAGTCATGTTTGAGACAAAATGCACATTATCACTAGTTTAAACCTTCTAAAAACACTAATGCTGTGTTTAGTGCAACTTAAGCAAATTAATAGAATGCAAGGCCACAGATGCTGAAAAGCTTCTTTCTCAGTGAGAGAAAGTTGGTTTATGCAATTTTAAGAGTAAAGCTCAAGTACATGAAAGATGTTTCTTTCTCATGAAATGTAATCTTATTTGAAATGCAGAAGACAGATTTTCATGTGTTAAAGCTTTTTTGCAGAGCAAGTCATGTTTGAGACAAAATGCACATTATCACTAGTTTAAACCTTCTAAAAACACTAATGCTGTGTTTAGTGCAACTTAAGCAAATTAAGAGAATGCAAGGCCACAGATGCTGAAAAACGTCTTTCTCAGTGACAGAAAGCTGGTTTATGCAATTTTAAGAGTAAAGCTCAAGTACATCAAAGATGTTTCTTTCTCATGAAATGTAATCTTATTTTCAATGCAGAAGACAGATTTTCAAGTTTTTTTGCAAAGCAAGTCGTGTTTGAGCTAAAATGCACATTATCACTAGTTTAAACCTTCTAAAAACACTAATGCTGTGTTTAGTGCAACGTAAGCAAATGAAGGGAATGCAAGGCCACAGATGCTGAAAAATTTCTTTCTCAGTGAAACAAAGCTGTTTATGCAATTTTAAGTGTAAAGCTCAAGTACATGAAAGATGTTTCTTTGTCATGAAATATAATCTTATTTGCAATGCAGAAGACAGATTTTCAAGCGTTAAAGTTTTTTTGCAGAGCAAGTCATGTTTGAGACTCAATGCACATTATCACGAGTTTAAACCTTCTAAGAGCACGAATGCTGTGTTTAGTGCAACTAAGCAAATGAAGAGAAAGTAAGGCCACAGATGCTGAAAAGCTTCTTTCTCAGTGAGAGAAAGATGGTTTATCCAATTTTTAGAGTTGCACTAAAGTACACGAAAGATGTTTATTTCTTCTGAAATGTAATGTTAATTGCAATGCAGAAGACTGATTTTCATGTTTTAGAGCTTTTTTTGCAGAGAAAGTCATGTTGGAGCTTAAATGCAAAGAATTGAAAATTTAGAGCTTCTAAGAACCCAAATGCTGTCTGTAGTGCAACTAAGCAAATGAAGAGAAAGCAAGGCCTCAGATGCTGAAAAGCCTCTTTCTCAGTGAGAGAAAGTTGGTTTATGCAATTTTAAGAGTAACGCTTTAGTACATGAAAGATGTTTATTTCTCATGAAATGTAATGTTAATTGTAATGCAGAAGACAGATTTGAATGTTTTAGAGCTTTTTTTTGCAGAGAAAGTCATGTAAGAGGTTCAATGAACGGAATTGCTAGTTTAGAGCTTCTAAGAACCCAAATGCTGTCTGTAGTGCAACTAAGCAAATGAAGAGAAAGCAAAGATGCTGAAAAGCTTCTTTCTAAGTGAGAGAAAGTTGGTATATGCAATTTTTAGAGTAAAGCTCAAGTACATGAAAGATGTTTATTTCTTCTGAAATGTAATGTTATTTGCAATGCAGAAGACAGATGTTCATGTTTGCATGTCTGCTTTTTTGCAGAGAAAGTCATGTACGAGGTTCAATGAACGGAATTGCTAGTTTAGAGATTTAATTCACAGAATTGGTAGTTTAGAGCCTCTAAGAACACAAATGCTGTGATTAGTGCAACCAAGCAAATGAAGACAAAGCAAGGTCACAGATGCTGAAAAGCTTCTTTCTCAGTGAGAGAAAGTTGGTTTATGCTATTTTTATAGTAAAGCTTAAGTACATGAAAGAGGTTTCTTTCTCATGAAATGTAATGTTATTTGCAATGCAGTAAACTGATTTTCAAGTTTTAGAGCTTTTTGTAGAGCAAGTCATGTTCGAGCGTCAATGTAAAGAATCGCTAACATAGAGCTTCTAAGAACAGAAATGCTGTGTTTAGTGCAACTAAGCAAATGAAGAGAAAGCAAGGCCACAGATGATGAAAAGCTTCTTTCTCAGTGAGAGAAATTTGATTTATGCAATTTTAAGAGTAAAGCTTTAGTACATGAAAGATGTTTCTTTCTCATAAAATGTAATGTTAATTGTCATGCAGAAGGCAGGTTTGAATGTTTTAGAGCCTTTTTTGCAGAGAAAGTCATGTTGGAGCTTCAGTGCACAGAATTGTTAGTTTATCGCTTCTAAGAACACAAATGCTGTGTTTAGTGCAACTAAACAAATGAAGAAAAAAGCCAGGCCACAGATGCTGAAAAGTTTCTTTCTCAGTGAGAGAAAGTTGATTTATGCTATTTTAAGAGTAAAGCTTAAGTACATGAAAGATGTTCATTTCTCATGAAATGTAATGTTAATTGTAATGTAGCAGGCAGATATTAATGTTTTAGAGCATTTTTTGCAGAGAAAGTCATGTTGGAGATTCAAAACAAAGAATCACAAATTTCGAGCTTCTAAGAACACAAATGCTGTGTTTAGTGCAGCTAAGCAAATGAAGAGAAAGCAAGGCCACAGATGCTGAAAAACTTTTTCTCAGTGAGACGAAGTTGGTTTATGCAATTTTTAGAGTAAAGCTTAAGTACATGAAAAATGTTTATTTCTTCTGAAATGTAATGTTATTTGCAATGCAGAAGACAGATTTTAAAGTTTTAGAGCTTTTTTGCAGAGAAAGTCATGTAAGAGCTTCAATGAACAACATTGCTAGTTTAGAGCTTCTAAGAACACTAATGCTGTGTTTAGAGCAACTAAGCAAATGAAGAGAAAGCAAGGCCACAGATGCTGAAAAGCTTCTTTCTCAGTGAGAGAAAGTTGTTATATGCAATTTTAACAGTAAAGCTTAACTACATGATATATGTCCGTTTTTCATGAAATGTAATTTTATTTGCAATGCAGAAGACAGATTTTTATTTTCTGAAGCTTTTTTGCAAGCAAGTCATGTTAGAGCTGAAATGCACAGAATCACTAGTTTAGAGCTTCTAAGAACACTAATGCTGCGTTTCGTGCAACTAAGCAAATGAAGAGAAAGCAAGGCCACAGATCCTGAAAAGCTTCTTTCTCAGTGAGAGAAAGTTGTTATATGCAATTTTAAGATTCTGATGCTATTTCTGTCACACGTTCACAGAAATGCAAGTGTTTTTTTTTGTTTTTTTTAAGTACAATGATGGAGATCAGTGTTAGTATTAGTTGGGCTCTTGAACCTTTTTGAAACTAACTTTTCTTTGCCTGTTGTAAACGTTTTTTTAAACATTCGTTAAGGCAAGAATAAAAAAAACCCAAAGAAAAGCCTATAATATAGGTAGTTATGTTTTGCTAATGACATAACCGTCATTAAACACCATATTCACAGATTTTTATCAAAGTGTCTATTGCCAAAGGTTTGTAATAACAGCCTGTTCATTGCTTTGCTCTAGTTTATGTAAGATTTAGTGATGTTACGTTCGTGAACGAATCGTTCTTTTTGAACGAATCTTTTAGGTGAACGAATCATTCTCGTTCACGTAATCCATTGACTCATATTTCTCGTTCACTGAAATTCCTCCCTCCACCGCAGCGCGCCGCTATTGCGCGCATGCGTAGCTCTGGACCGTTTCATCTGTCAAAGAATGACTAAACCTCGAGCCAATAGCCTTCAAGTATGATACGAGGACGGAGCATGTGATTTGTTGAATCTAGTGAACGAATACGCCCTGAGTTGCTTTGAGTTTGAAAGAGTCAAATGAACTGTTACATACATACATCTCGTCTCATTATTACGTTCGTCGTTCGAACAACTGGTTCTTTGTTTTATTTTTTTATATTATTGTTTTATTTTTTTTATTTATTTTTTTTATTTATCATTTTGTTTTATTTATTTATATTATTGTTGTTTTATGTTTGAACAGTTACATACTTTTAAATAAAAAAATATTTAATTATGTTAGTCATGTCATGCACTTTTGTTTGTTTAAAAACTGTGAAACATAAAAAAATATGGCAGTATTGAGTATTTGCGTCACGTCATCCCATCTCATTTGCGTCACGTGACTCACGTCAGCAAATAGCATTTCAGCTCGGGTTTAGAAGGGGCATGTAATTGGTTTGATCGAACGAACGAACGAATATAATAGCATCATTGACCGAGATGGCTCTGTTTTGAGTCTGAACGAGAGAGAGATCTCCCGTTCGTGAACGAATTGAACGAACTGGTAGCTATACCCAGTTCGTTGACCGGGTAGGTCGGCCATTCTGTCAATCTAGTTCATCAATCAGCAGAAAGCGGATGCAAAGCACAGGTATCCGTACTGTGCACGCTTGTTTATATTCATATTTTACATACAGAATAACTCCTCGTTTAACATAATCTCAGATTTGAACGTGTAAATCTCTGCCTAAACAATTAAATGTTAACTAGCCTAGTATGCAAACAAATAAAAAAACACTTGTGCATTGGTCATCCGAAAAGAGTGTAATTTAAAAGATAAAAAGAGTAATGACTTTGATCACTTATTTAGACTTATTTTATTCATTTAATGAGAAGGGCACACTTTTTAATGAAGCCAAATCGGTTTTTATTTTGTAACAAGTAAATACGTTAGTTGAACAACACATTTTGCCGCACATGCTGACGTATTTGAGTAATATGGAAAAATGGTCACTGAACGAGTTAGTGAACGAATCATTTTGGTGAACGAACGAAAAATGAACGAGTCTCTGGAAAGAATCAAAATTTCCACCACTAGTAAGATTGTTAAAAACATCACTGACTAGTGATGGGTCGTTCTTGAACGATTCGTTCATTTTGAACGAATCTTTAATTTGACTCGAGAAGAACGAGTCGTCTCGGGGAGTGATTCGTTCAGTCGCGCATGCGCATTGCACCGCATTGTCGGGTTTGAGTCGTTCGTTCATCACGTGACAGCCCCATACGCTTAACCAATGCAGCGTGAGCCGGAAAGAGAATTGATTAGTTCTTCTATATCGAGTCTCGGGTTTGAGTCGTTCGTTCATCACGTGACAGCCCCATACGCTTAACCAATGCAGCCTGAGCCGGAAAGAGAATTGATTAGTTCTTGTATATCGAGTCTCGGGTTTGAGTCGTTCGTTCTTTTGTCACGTGACGTGACAGTTTTGGACAGAGAAATTAGTTAATTTACAACCTTCCTTACAAACGGGTGCATAGTCATTATTATTATTATTAGAATTATTAGTATTATTATTTACTCTTACAGTTAGGTGATGCTTTTCTGGTCTCAAATTATTGCTTTTAATTTCTGTCACATGGTTCTTTTCCATAACACCATGTGGTAAAAAAAGATAATAACGAGTTGGTTAACCTCTTCTTGCACTACACATATACCTGCACATTTAGTTTTGTTTTATTTAACTGGTTTGCACTCTATCTATTCTGCCATGCGCCTTATGCCACTTTATCTCTTTCTTTATTTTTCTACAAACGTCCTCATTTGTATATCTGTATAGTTGTATGTACATATGTTTAAACTGTATTTATCTGTATTTGAACGTCTACTGTCAGTGTCTTAAATGTTAACTTTATGCACCAAGGGTCTGAGAGTAACGCAATTTCAGTTCTCTGTATGTATGTACTGTACATGTGAAAGAATTGACAATAAAGCAGACTTGACTTGTTATGCTTTGTTTTTATTTTTTATTTTTTGTCTAATCTTCATAAAATACAATACCTTGTTGTATTTATGTCTTTTGAGTTAACCCTTTAGATTGGACTATAGTGTTACTTACTATACTTTTGTAACATATGACACTTTAGACATTAACACTCTGTACACACTCCTGAATTGTTTTTTATTGTTTATTTTTGTGCCAGAAAAAGCTATAGCAAAGAAGATAACTATTCCAAAATGAATTTAAACTATTTAAATACAAAATACAAGAAAATTAAAATATACTAAAGCCACAGAGCCTTAAAAAACTAAAACAAAATACTGCACAACAAGCTAGGCCTTTTTTAAATAAATAAAAAATAAATAAGCTTTAAAATAACACTGTGGCTATATTTTAGAACATGCTTTAAGGCATGTTTGCATTCAAAAAAATGAACAGACCATTTTTATTTCTAGGAAAATGCTTATTACACATATTTTGATAATTTTATGATAATTCTTAAATATGATCCAACATACAAAAAATACAGTTTTACTTTATGGTAGCCTATTTGATATGTACTGATCCGGCAAGTGGTCACGTGACAAAAGAACGAACGACTCAAACCCGAGACTCGATATAGAAGAACTAATCAATTCTCTTTCCGGCTCAGGCTGCATTGGTTAAGCGTATGGGGCTGTCACGTGATGAACGAACGACTCAAACCCGAGACTCGATATACAAGAACTAATCAATTCTCTTTCCGGCTCACGCTGCATTGGTTAAGCGTATGGGGCTGTCACGTGATGAACGAACGACTCAAACCCGAGACTCGATATACAAGAACTAATCAATTCTCTTTCCGGCTCACGCTGCATTGGTTAAGCGTATGGGGCTGTCACGTGATGAACGAACGACTCAAATCCGAACACTTGTCAGATAAGAGGTGGTGCGCTAATCATAGACTAAAGACCCAGGTAAACAATTAAGTAATATTTTCTGTTTCTTACAGCATAGTTTTGTATTGTTTGTAGTGTGATAAACGTTTGCATAAGTAGTAGATGTGTTTAGAAAGTAACACATAACATTTGAATTATATTTTGCTAAAATGAACGAAATGAACGAAATGACTCGAAAAAAGATTCGTTCATTTTGCTGAACGAGACTCAAAGGTCCGAGTCGGTAAAATGATCCGAACTTCCCATCACTATCACTGACAACTTAAAAACTTAAAAAACTTAGAAAATAAAGCTCCAAAATGCTATGAATCACACACCTCAAAAATCAGCATATGAATCTCAACCATGGTGACTAGCAACCAAAATAAACGGATCAACTCACTTGACAACTTCACAAAACACGCTACTAAAACTCAACATAAAAACAAAAGCAATTATAAAAGCAAATAGAAAGATTTAGAGAAAACAAGTGTACATTTCAGTGGAATAATTTATTCATGCCGCAATGCATGCTAGGAGTCATGGGTGAGGTTTGTACTGTGCTGGTAGCCAGCATGCATTGCAGCATGAAGCTTTTGACTCACCATTGTTGAGATTCATATGCTGTTTCTTGATGTCTGTATGTGTTTTGTGCATAACGGGTTTTACAATTCTTCATAATCGATTGGTATTTTACATTGTCGTGTGTGGTAAACAACATGAACGCAATAAGAAAAACTATACCACTTCAATAAAGACTAAATGAGAACAGAGAAGCAGGTTGCTTCAAGATTACAAACCAAAAACATTTTCTTACAACTTATTTTGGCATTTGTGGTTAACACAAAACCTTTTTACAAACACCATAATAGCAGCATTAAAAAATGTAGATTTAAGCAATCAAGGGTCAAGAGCCCAACTAAAGCAAATGGTGATCGCCATAATAGTGAGGTCACACGAAACGTTTTCAATAAAGCATCTAAATGACTATTAAGTATTTTTGTAGATATATGACAGAACTAAAGTCAAACTGTAATGCTGTTTGTGAAGTTGTCTAATCATCCTCTGCTGTTTTATTTCAGTTGATTTCATCTAAGGCTGTGGCTGTTTGTCAGTTTCAGTTTCATTTTTCTCTATTCTCCAGTGATTCAGCAGCTGTTCATCATTGGCTGAAATCACTCATTAGTTTTCATTCTCTCTGTCAGGTGGACTATATTAGTAAACTCATGTAGGGAATAATGAATGAGGGTGTATGGTGTGATTTGAAACACAGCCTCTGAGTGTCGACTCTTACTCGAAAACAACAAATATGACCTAGAATTCATTGTTTTTTATGGGATTTTACTGTTGTAATGAAAATACAGGATGTTACTGTCAGAATATGGCCATTTTTTAACAGCAATTTTTTACAATGTGTATATATATATATATATATATATATGATATCCTGTAACGGCAGGGAAGCAATATAAGAAAGAGGTGGGAGAAAAAGAATAAAGAAATAAAAAAAGAGTATGGAGGATTAAAGTACATAGGTGTTATACATTTTAAAACTAACATGTTAACTAGTGTGTAATTATGAGAGGAAACAGTTTTCCAACACTTTCTTTAGCATTGAGAGGTCTTAGGGGAACAATAAGACCTCCGCAAATAGAACATAGAATAAATGTTCTCAGATCTCCAAAACATAGATGATTCCAGGTATTTTTAGGAACCTGGTCCCAAGCTACAAAAAAAAAAGATTATCTTCTGGCTTCCTTGGAACGAGACTGAGATGTGAATGATCAATGTTAACTTCTCTGTCCATTTGAAGCAACTCTTTCAGGAGTTTGGAAATCGCTGTGGGTGTACTCGATCCAGGTTGCTCAGGGATCCCTGTGATACGAATATTCCCTCTTCGCATTCACCCTTCCATATCTTCACACTTTTCTTTCAGGTCATCCACTTGGCTTGTGAGTTTAGATATGGTGGCCTGAAGAGTAATTCTTCAACTCTTGCTTTATTACAGATGATTCTCAGTCTTCAAAGAGGAAAGATTGTCCGCTTTCATCACCTTCCATTATAATTTCTTCGGGCCATCCTGTAGACGTAACAGTTTGGCCGGAGCCACTTTGTCCCGAGACTTCAGGCCTTGAGCCGGTAGGGCCAGAGTACTTATATTTATGAAGATTCGCTGCCATCCACAACTATGATGTTAGATCAGCGTTGTTTTGTGTTTATTTATGACAAGAGTCCTGTTAGTTTTCGGGCTTGAAATGCTGTTGTAGGATTAAATTATTATAGGCTCTGCAGGAGCACTGTAAAACATGTCTTACTCCATCAATTCTTTGTCACGTCTGTAACGCATGTGTATCCTATTTTCCTCATCGTTTATAGACTGATACTTTACTGATGTCTGGACTCTATTTTCAGCAGTTTAGAAGAATATAAAGAGATGGTTCAATATAGCTATTGGTAATGAATAGGCTACATTCTATGAGAAATTTATCCTTTAAGGGATAAAAGAACAAACAAATATCAACATAGAATGTGATATTGTGTCTTGTGCAATAGTTTTAGGTGAGAACTCATACAGCGGCCTTGTTTACTTAAATTATATGACAACATACAATACAAACAATCCCCACATACATTATATGGCCTTCATACAGCTACAGGATCATAAGTTGCTTCATTCATCCCTTATCGACACTAGTTGTTGGACTGAGTGAGCATGGATGTCATTGTGGTTATGAAGTGGCATCCTCTTTCAAAGGTTCCATCCAGTTAGTTTATATGGGTATGTATTTTTGAAAATCTCTTTTAATAAGTTTCAAACGTTGTAGATAGAATTAAGAACTTAGCCAGTGTACTTTCTTAAATATGAATATATATATTTCATCCTTCCCCAAATGCTGAATTTGTAGTGCACTAAGTTTGTGCTTGATGAAAGTAAGAAATAATTACATTTAGAATGTATTTTCAATTAGTATAGACATGTCAATCTATTTTTAGAATACTTATCATGAAATAAATATATTTTAAATACAAGTATATTTACGATCGTATCTCGAATATGTGTACGTTTGATTCATAGAATGAACGTACAAACAGAAAACGTGCGTATGCGTCTCTTTCAGATGTGAAATCTATACATCGCAAATGATCTTGAGCTTGCACACAATTGAATGGTTTCAGCTCTCTGCTTGTAAACGACTCCTAATTAATGTCATTAATTTCTAAAATATCACCAATCATCATAATTTAGAACAGCGAGCTGCAAGAACAGCTTACATTTAAAAAAACCTGCAATACTTCGAAAATAAAAAGTGCGTACGTCTGCTCAGACCCTGACGTAACGCTAAGCACTTTTCCACGTCAAAGACCGTCTTTAAATATGAGCACTGGCGTGGAGCGTACTCACACTCTAAGATCAAATCTGAGTGTATGCACGCTTTATAAATGAGGCCCCTGATATATGCCTCCATAATATAGCCCCATAATAATTTATTTGGTGCAATATTTTACACTTTCATGTTTTCACTCGATTTAATTTTATTTATTTAGTTTTATTTATTTATTTATTTATTTCATTTTGAAGATGCCTTGACTTGAATGAGTTAATTTGAGTATCCTCAAATCCTGTATCCAGTATCAGGTATCCTGTAGATTGGATATTGTAAAGTATCCAGTCCTGCAGATTTGCTTTATACAATATTAGGAAGATCAGGCCCTTTCTTGCAGAGCATGCAACACAACTCCTTGATCAAGCTCTTGTTCTAGCTATTGTTCTGTCCAGATTTTACTATTGCCATGCTCTCTTGGCAGGTCTTCGAGCCAATTCCATCAAACCTCTACAATTAATCCAAAATACCGCTGCAAGATTAATTTTTAATGAGCCGAAAAGAATGCACGTCACACCTTTGTTCATCAATTTGCATTGGCTACCAGTAGCTGCTCGCATAAAAATCAAGGCATTAATGTTTGCCTACAAAACCACCTCTCACTCTGCACCCCCTTACCTAAATTCAGTTATTCAGACCTATGTGCCCTCTAGAAGTTTGCATTCTGCAAGTGAACGTCGCAAAAGAGGCACAAAATCACTGTAACACTTCTTCATTAACTGTTCCCACCTGGTGGAATGACCTGCCCAACTTAAACCGAGCAGCTGAATCCTTAGCCATCTTCAAGAAACGGCTAAAAACACATCTCTTCCTTCTTTATTTGACCCTCTAACTCTAGCACTCTCTATTCTAATTCAATTTTATCTATCTGTCTTCTTTAAAAAAAAAAAGACACACTTGACCCTCTATCAATTGCATAATTATTCTTGAAAAACTAACACTAGCTTTCTTTTTTCTATTCTATCTACTTGTTTCTTTAAAAAAACAAAACAAAACAAAACAAAACAAACAAGCAAACAAAAAAAAAAAAAACACTAGGTTTCTTTTTTCTTTATTCTATCTACTTGTTTTCTTAAAAAACAACAACAACAACAACCTTGCTACGTGTACTGCGTTAGGCTAACCGAGACTTGTCATTACACTTGCATGTTGTTGATCTTTTGTTGATTGCTTGATTGTCCTCATTTGTAAGTGGCTTTGGATAAAAACGTCTGCTAAATGACTAAATGCAAATGTAAAGAGTATCAATTTTATTTCTGATGCGTGGAGTAGAGCTATAAATGACTGTGGATAACATAGCTCACATAAACTAGTTTCTAAAGAATAATGAGAAATGTTTGACCTCGTATGACATTTTATTTTGATTACAGATTTGCTGAATTATAGCATGAAAAATGTGAGATGTTCAAATATTGTCTGTGCAAATTGCAAATCTGCAATATTTGCATTGGCCTCTATCCCACACTGCTAATATTAATTGGTAAAACAAACAAACAAACAAAAAACAATTATATAGGCAGTGTTTACACTTTTAGGGGCTGTGAATGGTTTAATTATAACTGTCTAATATTAAACTGTAGTAGGAGAAAATATTTTAACATAAAAAAGCACACTTCAGCTTTGTATTTTTGTACAGTTTTGTTTTTAATAAAAGTGATGTTTTTAAATAAAACCAAGCATGAGTCAACTAAACTTTGCAAGGCTATAAACTAATCAATAAGGAGCAAGACAGGCTTCTGTTGATAAGGTACTTGATAAGACCTATTCCCTAACATAGAGTAAAGACCAGGCAAATTGCTAAATTGCTAATTGCTAAATTCATGAAAACACATGCAAAATGTAGTTTATCATATTATAATAAACACTGCATGTGAAGTTAGATAAAATATTTTATATCATAATTTATGTTGTATATATTCCATTTATTTTTTTCCTTTTTTATTCCATTGAAAGCTAAAAAGAACATATCAGTCTTCACAGTTACAGCTTCAGCTTTTTATAATTTATTTTAAGCAGAAAATCAATAAAATAAAAGGAAAAGAAAGGGAAAAATGTGCATTCAGCTCCCAGTGAGCAAACCAAAATTCAACAGTGGCATGGAATAAGTCATGTAACTTATCTTGTGGTTCTCTCTGATTAGGTTCTCTCTTCATTTGCCTCACACAAAATAATGAGAGCAACAGCTCTGAAATTGCTATGATTAACTGTATCTTAGAATTAAACATGGCTGTTATGTTTGCTTCTAAACAAACCAGCATGTTGCCAATTTGACTGGATCAGGCATGTCTAATTAAACAAGCCATGTTAACAAAAACATTCTGATTTTGAAGTCAAGACAAGTCAAGTCACCTTTATTTATATAGCGCTTTTAACAATACAGATTGTGTCAAAGCACTTAACAGTATCAAATTGGAGGATAGAATGTCAGTAATGTATAATAATAAGATTAAACATAAAATTTTCAGTTAAAGGCATTTCATTATTGAATTCAGAGATGTCATTGTCTAGCTCAGTTTAGTTTAAATAGTATCTGTGAAATCAGATTGACGATAATCGCTAGAAATTACGTGTCCCCAACTGAGCAAGCCAGAGGCGACAGCGGCAAGCAACCAAAACTCCCTCTGTGACAGAATGGAGAAAAAAAAAAACCTTGGGAGAAACCAGGCTCATTCGGGGGGCCAGTTCTCCTCTGGCCAAGGTAGTATTGAAGGTAGCATTGAACATTGAAACATGAAAAGTTTAGCATGATAAAATAAAACTAAAATAAAATTTAAGATTTGAGATTCATGTTGATGACACATGTTGTTTCTTTCCTTTCCATAAAATCCAGGCCCTGTGCTAATGATACTGTAGATAATTTAGAGTAGATAATTCCGAACATAGTCCATTAGGGATCCTAAATAGCTGAAATGTTCTCTGAACTTTTGCACACTGACTTGGTTTGAAAGATAAGGGTTGTAAATTGGGAGAGGGCATGTTGCTTGAAAATAACTGATTAGGACATGACTCACATATGTCGCTAGAGAAAATGATATTTGGTTGCACTGGGATTCTGCTGGGTAACTACTCCACTATTGTCTAGAGCAAACCTGGGCATTGTACGGCCCCTGTGCCACATCTGGCCCTTTGGCTATCCTTGACCGGCCCGCATGATGTAATTCATGAATTAAAAGTCAATTGCAAATAGGTGTAATTAGGTGTTTGCAATACAACCGCACTGCTTTTATTTTCAAGGCTACAGCTTTGTTTCCTGACAATGAAACAACTTAAAATCAGTAAGAAACTGATTTTATTTCTGTAAACTCATAAAAACAACAAAACATTGCTTTTGTAAAATAATGAAAGCAGGACGTGCTTTCTGCCATCTCTTAAACTGGAGCACGTCAGAAAAAAGAACCGAAGCTGAGTGTACGGCTGTCTCACAGACATGTGAAATAGGGTATATCTATAAGTTTAAAATGTTTTAAAAAATGTGATTGTGATTTAAAATGTGAATATGATTTAAAATGTTTTAAAAAATGTCTACTTTTACATGAACCAATTCAAAAACAAATATTTCCTGATTATTGTAATCTGTATGAAGGTTGCATTGCTCTCTAAAGGCGCATCCAGTAGGCCTACTCTGATGATGAGATGAGAGACAATTAATAAATAATTAAAATATCTCCTTTTTTCCAACACATTCATAATCATTAGGTGACTTTTCTGTGCTTGGTGGCAAAGTGTATAGGCTATGTGTGCTTGAGAGTGGAATATATTAAACATATCATTGGATTATTAGCTTTAATATAAACATGCGATTAGTTAATAATGACTTAAATGAACGACTAGTTAAGTTGTTGGGGCAGCCCTATTAAGCCTACCAGCTAGATGTCTCTGTTAAAGTTTTTTAAAGCATTTTAGCTACGTGTAAATTCCACTTTTAAAACTGTCATGTCCGTAACATTGATTTTTCCTCTGAAACACAAAAACAAATTTATTTAAATAAAAAAATAGCCTATGTAGGCTATATTTTATGTTGTGAATAGCAAACCCTTTCCATCCGACAGATATTGCTTCTGAGCTGTGCAGTATAAATCACAGAAAGTCTACAAATAGGCCTACGTTATCTCCCAAAAACTCGGGTCTTATTTTTGTCACGTCTGTAACGCATGTGTATCCTATTTTCCTCATCGTTTATAGACTGATACTTTACTGATGTCTGGACTCTATTTTCAGCAGTTTAGAAGAATATAAAGAGATGGTTCAATATAGCTATTGGTAATGAATAGGCTACATTCTATGAGAATGTGTGTTTCAGGTTTTGACTGCGAATGACATGTCTCATAATCTTTGAAATACTTGATTTTTTTTTCAAAGTTGTGATGGTAGTTTTTGAAACATTGCAAAAAAAAAAAGCACAGTTTCAAAACTGTTTTGTTAATGTTCATTAGCTAGTGGTATAATTGTGTGCTCCACATTTTCGTTGTATGATTGTAATGTTCCATTTATAGAGAGATATAAAATATATTGGGGAGAACTGAGTTAAGTGTATTGGTTCAGCCCTCTGTAACTGCCCAAGTTTCTCGTGTGGCCCCTTGGGAAAATTAATTGCCCACTCCGAAATATTTTAGTATGTTTTAACTGTAAGTAATATTAAGAATATAATGACAGCCAAATATATTAAAGGTGCTTCAATACCCTTTAGCTCATTTATTACAATTTTACATTTTACAATTTTTACTTAACATTACATTGAACATTGTGGTACTAGTTTGGTCTTTCTCCCCAAAAACAACATTTGTCCTATGTAAGATTTCAAATGAAAGAAAAGAAAATCAATCAAGGTAGTCTAAAACCTGCGGTTACTGTTGGCAAATGCAATCAATGAGTTCCATCAGTTCCATTGCTGACATGCAAGTCTTGGGTGGTGTTTATGAAACAGCTTTTGCCTTTGGCCTGCCACACTGGCTGATGGAACTTTGGACCTGTTGCAACCATTGTTTAACCCCCTAAGTGAACTGAATAGATCAGAGTATAAAAGATGCAAGCCAGATGATCACCGCCAGTCTCCATTCAGTGAAAGACTCGCTGTAGTCACTGGGCTTCTGAGCTTCTTCTGACCCAGCATGGGGAATATGAAGCTATGCCTATTGCTGCTACTTGGCACTTATGCTACAGCTCGTGAGTATAATGTTCCTTTGCATTCTGGTGTATTAATGTTACTTCATTAATGCATTTCATGCACTGAAAATATTTAATTTTGCTTAATCCTATGTATCCTATATTCTATTTTTAGCATTTCATATTCTGTAAAGGCTATTAAGTTGTGTGAAAGGTTAAATTCATCTATTTTTTAATTTTTTTTAAATGAATCTTTAATTTACCTTTAAATATGCATATTTTGTTTTGTTTACATATTTTTCCTAATCATACCTGCATAATGACTTTCTCACTAGAGCAAGAAACTGAGTCAAATTCTCATCCAGAATGTCACTGTAAGTATTTTTCTTCTTTTTTTACTTCTTATCCGTTAATGAAATGTTATTTGTATTCAAGGTGTCTAGGACTCATGCATGTTAAAGTATCAATTTAATTTATCCTTATCTTTTACCTATTGGACTCACTGTACCTATTGTTGTTGTCACTTACTTTGAACCCTCAATAAATGACATCATCATTCTAACATGGCCATGTACTCTTTATCTACAACAGACAGTGCTTGAGTCAGGATGTCAGAGTCCAGATTTCTTATTGCTGGTCTTGATTAGATAAAATAATATGTGACCCTGGGCCACAAAACCAGTCTTAAGTCGCTGTATATTTGTAGCAATAGCCAATAAATACATTGTATGGGTCAAAATTATCGATTTTTCTTTTATGCCAAAAATCATTAGGATATTAAGTAAAGATCATGTTCCATGAAAATATTTTGTAAATTTCCTACCGTAAATATATTAAAACATATTTTTTGATTAGTAATATGCATTGCTAAGAACTTCATTTGGTATTTAGATTTTTTTGCTCCCTCAGATCACAGATTTTCAAATAGTTGTATCTCGGCCAAATATGATCATATCCTAACAAACCATACATCAATGGAAAGCTTATTTATTCTGCTTTCAGATTATGTATAAATCTCAATTAAAACAAATATGACTGGTTTTGTGGTCCATGGTCACATTCAATGTAATGAAATTTAAGCAAAGTAATATTAATAATGTTATATATAATACTGCACTGCAAGAACATGTTTAAATTATTTTATTTGTCTTGTGTTCCTGAAATAATATGTAAACTAATAATATGTAAACAACAAAAGGACATTTTGTTCAACTTACCTAAAAAATTTACCTTTAAGAAAATGAGTGGGAAGGTCTACCAGTGTCAAAAGAAAAAATGTGTATTCAGAATGTATATATGTATATATATATATATATATATATATATGTGTGTATATATATATATATATATATATATATAGGATATATTCTATAATCCTATATATGGTATGTCCTACATTTCTGTCGAAATATTTTTTATTGGACAATACGAAATTCACTGAAAAATAAATGTACTGTGAAAATGTTTTTTTTTCATGTGTAGTTATTCTTTTGAAAATTTTATTTTTGAATTGACCTAGTGTTTATTTCATTTACAGTATCTAAAAGATTTAAGATCTACAAAAAATATACATATCGGTATGAAGCTGAGATCCAGAATATGGTTACTGGGACCTCCCCTCTCACGAATGGTCCCAAAATCTCCTGCAAGGTACATTTGAAAAATCATGTAACAATTCAGTTTCTCAATATGCCTTTCCTGTTGTTTTGCTCAGTCATTAACTAAGTTATTAACACCCTTCTTTCCATAGGTCGAAATTGATGTGCCTGTGGCATGTAGCTTTGAGCTCCGTACCAGTGAGTGCTCCCTAACTGAGGTGGTCAGAATGGATGCAAATGGGGCCCCTATCTATGCACCTGCTGCTGAGGCCCAAGCATTTCAAGCAGGCATAGAAAAGTATGTTTCCCTTCCCTTTAGAGAAATTGGATCAAATAATGTTAGGCCTGCAAATATTCAAAATGAGCACAGCCAGTATTGCTAAAATATACCAACAGCCAAAGGAAAATAAAAACTACCTCATAAACTATACGCTGCAAGACTGGTTTCCAGTTTATAATAAACTGATTTTAAAATCGATCAGAAACTTTTCAACAAGTGATTCTACAGCTACTCCTTCTCTTCTCACAGGAATGTACTGAAGTTTGTAGTGGACGGTGAGACAGGTGTGACACTCTATCCTGAGGGAGATGAAACCAACATTCTGAACTTCAAGAGGGGTATCATCTCTGCTCTGATTGTCCCTGTCATGGAGAAAGAGGAGAGCAAAGACATGGTACATAAACATGTTTTCTTCTTCCTTAAGGCCTTAATCTGTAAAGATATGAATTGCCTTTTATTGTATGTTGAACTTGTTAGATTAAATTAATTTAAGCAACGCTATTATGGACACCAATTTAACAACTAAGCAGATAAGATCTTAATCTTCTTATCTGGAATAATAAATTCCAATGAAGTTGCAAGTTAATCTTGACCCAGGTAGTCAACTGATAGGAGACTATTTCATGATATTCATGATATTGCCTCTACATCCTCATAAACCTCAAGATAGGTTTGAAATAATTATTTCAGTAATCTCAGGATTTATTGAAAGATATTGAGGCCAGCTTTTGCATTTTTGCTTAGTAGTAGTATTATTATTATTACAAAGCAATGATTGTAATTACAATTACAAAATAATATCAATATCCAAAATATCCTTGCTCCAACAGAGCTCCAATCATCACACCATTACTGTATATTACTTTATAGTAATATACTATAAAGTAATATACAACCTATTTAATATACAACCTATTTAATCTAGGTTACTGTCCATGGAATCTGTGCCACTGATGTCAAGGTCAACAGCAAGGAAGATATTGCCACTGATGTCACCCTCACTAGGGACCTGTCAGGATGTGATACTTTCAAAACCCAAAGAAGCCACACCAGTCCTCTTGCAATCATCACTGGTTTGGTGAGACAATCACTTTTTTCGTTTTTTGAATATATCATAAACTCTGATGGTTGAACCTTGAAATAATTGCTTCTTAGATTATTTTTACTTTAAAATTAAATTAAATTATTTTCCATTAATCATCATCCAATTTACTAATTACCGTATGTTTAAATAAACAGGTAATGATTAAGTAAACGCTAACCAATACTGACAAAAGCATGATACCATACAGACTGAGCCAACTACAGGTGAAAAAATAATTTTCAAGAAACAGATAATTGTAACATGTCTGTTCCTGTTCAGTTCTGTTTTGACCTTATTTGGTAGTTCCTGTTCTGATTTAGTTAATTAGTAATCATCATTTAGTCCTGTCACCTGTTCTGTGTTAATTATCTCGTTTGCTCTTGTGTTCCCTGGTCTTTATAAGTCTTGAGTTCCCTTGTCTAGATTGTCGTGTCTTAAAGTTAGGTTGAGTGGATTATGTCTAGTTATTCTGTGCCTTTTGTATTAGTGTTTTGATTTGTATTATTAAACCTCCGGTTATGAGTGAACCCCGCGCCTTCTTGCCTGCCTGGATGCTACTAACCGTGACAGAAGACACGACCGACACAGAAGATTAAACAGATCGTCGAAATGACTCCGGCTGAAGTCGCGCTTTATGGGTTGCGGCAGGGCGGCCTGAAGTTGGAGCGATATGTGGAGGTTTTCCTCGAGCTCGCCAACCAGGTGAGCTGGCGCGACGCAGCTCTAGGTGCACATTTCCTGCTGGGGTTGGATGACGAGATCATTCGCTGCGAGCTTCCCAAAGGTAGTTTTCCCCTGATCGAGCTTATTAATTTAATTTTCTGTCTTAATGGAATCGACGAAGAAGTCGAGGAAATTCCCCAAACTCGTCATCCCGCTCCAGCAGAAACGCACCGCGTCTCCCCAGCTCTTCCCACGCCAGGATCCTCCACATACCTCTCCAACGACTCCTCCCGCCTGCCCAACCATAAAGGTCCACCGCCCGCGGCGAAGAGGATCCTGCCGCAAAGGGCGATGTACGTTGCGCCGTTCGTGACGAAGAGCATCCCGCCGTGCACGGCGATGAATGTTCCGCCCGCGGCGAGGAGGAAACCGCCGAAAAGGGCGATGAACGTTGCGCCAGCAGCGGTGAGAAAAATTCCGCCGCCCACGCCTCAGATTCAGGACAGGGGGCTAATGGATGAGGCTCTTCCCCCGGAGTTCTCGGCTCCCGTTCTTTCTCCAATGTCTTCTCATCAGTGCCCTCCAGTGCCTGCTCCTCGCAAGCGCACTCTGATGCCTGCTCCTCGCCAGTGCCATCCAGTGCCTGCTCCTCGTCTGTGTCCTCCTATCCCTGCACCTCGAAAGAGGGTCCCGTCCAGCCCACCTGAGTTCCCGCTGGCCCCGTCCAGCCCACCTGAGTTCCCGCTGGCCCCGTCCAGCCCACCTGAGTTCCCGCTGGCCCCGTCCAGCCCACCTGAGTTCCCGCTGGTCCCGTCCAGCTCTCCTTCGTCTCCGCTGGTTCTATCCAGCTTCGCGCCTCCTGTGCGCCCTCAAGTGTCCGCGCTGCAAGAGCGCCCTCAAGTGTCCGCGCTGCAAGAGCGCCCTCAAGTGTCCGCGCTGCAAGAGCGCCCTCAAGTGTCCGCGCTGCAAGAGCGCCCTCCTGCATCTACGCTGGTCCCGTCCAGCTCTCCTTCGTCTACGCTGGTCCCGTCCAGCTCTCCTTCGTCTCCGCTGGTCCCGTCCAGCTCTCCTTCGTCTCCGCTGGTCCCGTCCAGCTCTCCTTCGTCTCCGCTGGTCCCGTCCAGCTCTCCTTCGTCTCCGCTGGTTCCGTCCAGCTCCGCTCCTCCAGAGCGCCCTCAAGTAACCGCTCCTCCAGAGCGCCCTCAAGTGCCCGCTCCTCCAGAGCACCCCCAAGAGCCCTCTCCTCCAATATGGCCGCCTGAGGGGAACTTTCCCAAAGAAATTTTGGGGGGGGGGCCATATAGCCTCAGTTTGTGTGGCCAGGCCAAAGGCCAAGGCCACAAAGGACCCAGATCCGCCAAGGCCGCCTGAGGACCCCGATCCGCCATGGTCGTCCAAGGACCCAGATCCATCATGGCCTCCCGAGGACCCCGATCCGCCATGGCCGTCCGAGGACCCCGATCCGCCATGGCCGTCCGAGGACCCCGATCCGCCATGGCCGTCCGAGGACCCCGATCCGCCATGGCCGTCCGAGGACCCAGTCCCGCCATGGCCTCCCGAATCTCCTGATCCGCCATGGCCTCCCGTGTCTCCAGATCGGCCATGGCCTCCCGACTCTCCAGATCGGCCATGGCCTCCCGAGGCTCCAGATCCACCATGGCCTCCCGAGTCTCCAGATCCGCCATGGTCTCCCGAATCTTCAGATCCGCCCTGGAGGCTTCCCTGTCGTATCCTGGTCCTGCTCCAGCGCAGGACGCCCACCCCCCCCCTCCCCGATGTTACTGTTACGGTGCGGGACGCACCTTCCGGGAGGGGGAGATACTGTAACATGTCTGTTCCTGTTCAGTTCTGTTTTGACCTTATTTGGTAGTTCCTGTTCTGATTTAGTTAATTAGTAATCATCATTTAGTCCTGTCACCTGTTCTGTGTTAATTATCTCGTTTGCTCTTGTGTTCCCTGGTCTTTATAAGTCTTGAGTTCCCTTGTCTAGATTGTCGTGTCTTAAAGTTAGGTTGAGTGGATTATGTCTAGTTATTCTGTGCCTTTTGTATTAGTGTTTTGATTTGTATTATTAAACCTCCGGTTATGAGTGAACCCCGCGCCTTCTTGCCTGCCTGGATGCTACTAACCGTGACAATAATGTATTTAAATATATATTTATTTGTCAACAGCAATACCCTCTGTCCAAGCTGATTGGCAGTACCCAGACCTGCAACTATAAGTTCGACAGCCAGAAGAAGCACATGACCTCTGCCACGTGCATGGAGAAGCACATATTCCTTCCTTTATCTTACCAGTGAGTGACACTGACATCATATCACTTGCATTTCCATATGATATGTGTGCATAAATGAATCTTCATATTCTAATTCATATGTATTTCATTTTCTTTGCAGAAATACGTATGGTATCTCTTCTCTTGTTAAACAAATCCTAACTCTTGAGGGAACCAGCAAGATTAATGACAGAGTTTTTGATAATCGTGAGTGTTCTCAGTTTCACCGTCATATCTCAAATAGATTTGAGAACTTTGGATTTGATTTGTCTGGATAAAAATGATATAACTGTTGGGAATATGCTGACTTCATGTTTTCCTTGGTTGTGACTATGTAGCCTTTCACTCACATATCATCCCGCTCTCCAAAATACAGGTTCTATTCACCCCAAACACTTGGCTCTAGAGGCAATGGAGGATAAAGCCCCAGCCCAGACCTCTGAGGCTCTGCTGTTCATCTTCAGGGAGCTGAAATCCATGAACGAAAAACCAGATCGGCAGCTGAGGGCCAGCACTTTCCAGAGTTTGGTGTCTGAACTCCGTGGACTTGAGCATGAGGTTCTGCAGCAGAACATCATTCAGATGGCGGATGATGACAAGTTTTTGACTTGGCAGGCCCTGATTCAGTGTGGCACCCCAGAGTGTGGCAGTGCCATGTTCAGTATTCTGAAGAACTTTGACGCTGATGCCATTGAGATAGATGCTGCTGTCTATGCTCTAGGAATGATGCTCAGACCTACTGGCCTCTTGGTGAAAGACATACTGGAGATTGCGCAGACCAAAAAGAGCAAGCCAATAATGTATGCTCTCAGCAATGTTGTAAGGAGGTACGCAAATTCTTCTCCATTTCTAGACTGCTTAAGTCCTTTCAATTCCCCTCTGAAAAGAACAGCATAGAATAGCTTGAATTTTTTTGCTCATCTAAACTGGTTCATATTGATTAAGTGCTGACAGCATGCAAAACATGGTTGGTGAAGACAGTGATTTGTATGGTCTTTCTAGTGAAGCTGGTCCACCAAAGTAACTGTGCTTTGTAAGACATCCGCACACTGTAATCCAAAGCACAACATATGCTGGTGATCAGCTATGCTATCTTCCTTTAGCTAAAGTATTTGTCAGTATATTTCTACTGTAGCTGAACAATAATAATATATCTCTTCAGGCACTTCCAAGCTGAGGGTCAGCTCACCTCTGAGATTCTTGAGGTGTCTAACTTCATTACCTCCATTCTTGGTGCTGACTGTGCTGGCGAGAAAGATCTGACCTACTTGACCTTAAGGGTGTGTGTTTTAGCATCTACATTTTTAGATATTTTCACACTGGGAAAACAACTTATTTTATAATTATCTTCCCTGGTTAGGTGATTGGAAACATGGGCGAGGCTATGGAAGCAGCTGATTCCAACATAAAGACCACTCTGCTTAAGTGTATGAGACAGCCTGCCACCACCCTGTCAGTCCAGATGTCTGCCATCCAGGCTTTCAGACGAATGTCTGTGACTCCTGATGTAAGTGTTGCAAGTTTTGTTGAACAATTTGTATTTATTCAGAATCAAATGAGTGTCTTATGTATGGAATTATCCTACTAAGAAAACCAATTTCACACTCCAATCTCTCTTTTTTTTAAATGTTCAGGTCCGTTCCAACATTCAGAGAGTGGCCCTTTATGCCAAAGGTGCTGTTCAAAAGAGACTTGCTGCATATCTTATCTTGATGAAAAAGCCGGAGGCAAGTGACCTGGAGGTTGTGAGGAAGATCCTTACCCAGGACCAGAATGTGCAAGTCAAGTCTTTTGTGGCTTCTCATGTCTACAACATTATTCATTCCAGGGATCCTGAAATGAAAGAGTATGTTACTCAATTTGTCAGTTCTCTCTAGACTGTTTGTAAAACACATCATCTGCTGTCTACCATTTATTTAGCTACAATAACACTATAAATACTAACTTTTTTCTTCCAAGATTGGGCAAAACAATAGTCAAGGTCATGCAGGATGATGAGGTGCTTACCCACTCAAACTACACTCAGCTCTCTCGTAACTATAAGATGGATGTATTTATGCCAGGCAAGGATGTCATGGGCTCCAATATGCAAGGAAGCATCATTTTTGATCCCAGCAGCCAGTTGCCCAGAGAGGTTATGCTTGAGACAACCCTGAAAGCCTTTGGTTACAACCTTGACTTCATTGAGGTAGGAATCTTAATGTGTTATGTACTTGTATTTAATTAGTTGTAAAACTCAGTTGTTATATGATTCAATTATTACTTATTGCTTGTACTTTCCCTTGATTTTTATGGACTTTATTGCATTTGATTTGACTATGACTTTTAGAATTTATTGATTTGTTTATTTATTTTGTGGTCACTAAGTTTGGCATGGAGGGCAAAGGATTTGAGCCAACTGTTGAGACTCTCTTTGGAAGCAATGGCTTCTTCCCTGATTCGATTTCCAAGGCAATGTACTGGGCTGGAGACAAAATGCCAAACAAAATCAATGAAGTTCTGCAAGAATGGGTTGAACCCCTGAGAACAGAAAAAACTAAAAGACAGGTACTGATATCCATAGCTTATTCCAAACATAGCAATGTGATTATTCATAGGATTAAATTTTTCATGCATGTATCCAAGGCTAGATAATATCAGAATCTTCTCTTTGACAGGTTCCTGAGAATATTATTAGGGAAATAGTGCGGAACTTCAACAAGCTTGCAAAGGATCTATACAACCAGGACTCCCCAGAGGCTATTGCTTACTTAAGGATCATGGGGAATGAGTTGGGATACATCAAGAGCACCGATGACCTGTCAGCTGTTGTTGACAGGATGGCCACATACATTCAGGCCTTCAAGTACTTACCTGCTTGGGTATGTACATACAATATACTGCATTTTACATAAAACATATCTATATTAGCTCTATCGTATATCAGACGACACTGGGTTAATTTATACAGTATTTTTTGCTATCTGTTTTTGCTAGCTCAATATTTTCTATCTGACAAGAATAGTTGTTTTTGAGGCACTATAAATGCAAAATTTTACATATTCCTGTTTCAATAGATTACAAAGGTCTTGATGTCTGGAGATCAGAACATCTTTGCTCACTACATCTTTATGGATAATGAGTTCTCCCTTCCAACTGCCTCTGGATTTCCCCTTAAGTTTGCTTTGTCTGGGACCTTTGCACCTGGTGTTGAGGGTGGTCTGCGTATGGAACCTGGCAGGGTATTAAATATGGCCCTTGATTGCTTTTTGTTCAGTATCCAGATTATGTACAAAAAAATTGTATGACAAATTATTTTCATTTCATCTTTTTATTGTCATTTTTATTACTAATGTATCCTTATTTCTTTTCACAGGGTGAACTGTCTTTTTCACCATCCATGGCAGTAGAATTTGTTACCCATATGGGAGTCCACATCCCCAAATTTGTTGTCTCTGCTGTGGAAATGCACACTAATATGTTTCATGAGAGCTCTTTCAATGCCAAGATCGCTAGGGGTGATGGCCAAATAAAGCTTTCAATCCTGCCACCCAAGAACACTATCGAACTCTTCAGAGTCAGGTATCTTTTGTTCTATATGTTACATAAAGTAACATGCTTTTGTAATGTTACATAAAAAATGTACATAAAGAAATTGCATCAGCTTTCAACAAATTTGGTAAAAATGGGAAACATTTCGTTATTTTTCACAAACAGCAACAAGTTAGTAATGGTGTCCAAAACACCGGTCACAATTGTTCCTGAGACAGGCGACAGAACTGCCATAATGAACTGCAGCCCCCTTATTTCTGGAATCAATTACTGCACCACCATACTCAACTCTAAAGCTGAGAGAAATTCTCCATACTTTCCTCTCAATGGAAAGTCCAGGTAAGAAACTGTCAAATAATAATAATAAAAAAAAACACTAAATATTTTTTTCTATGTGTTGTACCTTAATTATTATGTGCCCACAGTTTTGTTTTGGGTATCCAACCCACCGGTGACATCACTGAGTACACTGCAGCCTTCGCCTATGAACTCTTGAACGAGGGCAAGGAAGGCCGCCAGAAGGTTGATTCTCTGAAAATGATTTTGAAAGCAGAAGGTATGTATACTTAACAATAGTGAATTTGAAATTATGACCATTCTAGTTATAATATAAAAACATTCCTACAGTGTTTGATGCGGTGGGTTTTAAGGATTACTTTTTTCCTCTTTTCACCATAAGGTACTAAGGCCACAGAGGCAACTGCCACTATTAAGTACAACAGGAACAAGAATATTCTAATGACCAGCATTGAAATTCCTGACTATGATATTGAGGCCGGAATCAAAGTTGGTGTCACTGGCAGCCTTGCTAAAGGAAAGAAGTTCACCATTGATATCTCCAACAAAAATATTAACCAGTTTTCGCTCATTGGTCGTGCAAAGTAAGTAGAGATGTAAATATGTTTTTGAAACACTTGCCAATGGGCAAGTTCCTTCATCTAAAGACATGTTTCTGCTAACAACAGGCTTGAGGCCATGAAAGATGGCTTGCTGGAAACTCAGTTGATTATGCCCTCACTTAACACTGAGGCCACTCTTACTGCTACCATGAACTGTGCTGAAGATTTGACTCTGGAACTCAAGAGTAACATCAAGCTCCCAGAGACCAACTCTGTGCAGAAGATTACCTTACAATATGGTATTGGATACTTTTCCTGTCACTGTTTTCACATTTTTTATTTTAAAATCTTTATTTATAGAAGTCAGTTTTAAATAAGTAAATAATTATTTTGGGTCTTATGTCAAATATAACAAGTGATATAATTTGCTTTTAAAACAGCTAAAGATGAGATGAAGATTGAGATGAAGTCTGACATAGACTCAGAGATCCAGAAGCTGATGCCTAACACAGCACATCTTCAGAGTCGCCTATATCAGGCCTTTGATAACATCATGGAACATAAAGTTGTAAAGACTGACATGAAACTCCGGCACATTTACGCAAAACTCTGGGAGGTATAATTGCATAAAATTTACAACAGTTTTTACTATAGACATGAAAAATATTTGGACCATAAACAATAGGTTTATTGATATGATAGGCTTACCTCATTTGGATGGACAAGATTGCTTCTGATGTGCCCTACCTTCAGACACTAAGAGAAAGCATTCCAGAACTGGTTATTCCATCTTTGCCTGAGAGGATGTTCATGAACACGTAAGATTAATGTTAATGTGTTAAATCCAACTACAAATGTGCTTTTCCATTAAACTTCAAACAAATTTTATTTTGTTTGCAGAGAGAGCATTTTCAAATACAGATTCAACAAAGATCATGTCACCTTCACCATTCCTTTGCCTCTTGGTGGAAAAACATCTGAGGACCTGAGAATCCCTCCCACCATGGCCACCCCAGAACTAGTTATGCCACAAATTAGTGTAATGCTGCCCTCTAAAAGGTTCAATCTACCGACCTTCTCCATTCCTTCTAGCTATGACCTCTCAATGCCTCTTCTAGGAATGGTAGAGATATCAGCAAAAGTGAACACTAACTTTTATGATATAGAGGCAGTTTTCTCTGGTGGCAACAACACTGTCAATGAGCCCAGCTACATTACAAGCTACAAAGTTGTAGCAAACAGTCCTGTGGAACTTCTTGCTTTTACTGTGGAAGGTAAACATACGCATGCAGTATACATGATACATGATTTTAGTTTTATTAATTGATATGGGTCTTTGGGTGGGAATTTTTTTTGTCATTTCTAGTATTAATTAACCATGTTTATTACATGCAGGATCTGCACAAGTTGCTGACATTACAGAGGACATTGCGAAGTTCGACATAAATTCCTCCCTGAAACATAAGCTCATAGACGCACGTTTCAGTTTAATGGAAACAGCCAAAATCACAGATGAAGTGAAAGCAACAGGAAATTACAAGATTGAGGCCTTCAGCCCTCTGGGTATGCAGATGTCACTGGTATACACAGCCCAGGTATCGGGTTCTTCTGAAATCACAGGGGATGGCAGTTTAGATGGATCACTAAAAGTGGGATCAATATCTGCTAGAACTACTGCCACTCAAACCTTTTTACTTCAACCCAAATCCAGAGAGGCAAGAGCTGGATCCACTTTCAGTTTAAACTGTCCCAATTTCAAAATACTAAACAAGATGAAAGCTACAGCAGCCAGTGGAGAACTTTCATTCGAGTTGAACACTGACATAGAGAACGACCAAGACCACCACACCACCAAGTTCAACATTGAACTCAAGGAAGCTAAGTTTACCATTAAGTCTGATTCTGTCACCAGAGTTTATGAGACCAAGCTTCAAAACCAGGTAGATTTCTCTGCAACTATGAAGGAGGTCACTGTCAGGATTGAGTCCCAGGCTGATGACAACACAAACCGAGCTTTCTCCCAGCTTACTGGCTCCCTAAGCAACCAGGGACTGGAGCTCAATAGTGATGCCACGATCAACTTCGCTGCCATCCATGCCTCTAACAAAGGCACACTGTCATTCACCAAAGATGGCCTGACCTCTAGCTGTACCACCAGTGCTCAGATCAGCTCTGTGAACTTTGAAAACATTCTCCATGGTGTAATTACAACTACAGGTGCTACAGTGTCTGTCTCCAGCAAGGGAACAGTCTATGAGAACAGTGCTGAACTTAAAGTTGAAGGAAGACTTGCAAGTTCAGAAGTATACCTAAAGAGCATGTACAATGGTGACATTTTCAATGCCAACGCCAGAAACATGATCACTCTCAAGCTGAATGAAGATGGTCTTAACCTCTACAACAACTTGATTGCATCACTTCAAGAGATTAAAATAGAAAACACAAACTCACTGATAGTTACCCTCAAATCTTTGGCCATGAGTTCTAAATCCAACAGCTTCCTGAATGAGAACAACTTCTACAAACATGACATTGCAGTGGACATACATGAATTTACAGCATCTTTAAAGGCTGAAAATGATCTGAAAGTAATTGGTATCCTCTTCAACAACGAGGCCCAGATGAAGGCAGAGCCCTACAAGATGGAAGTTACTGGAACTCTGAAGGGAATATTTGGTGAAGAGGAACTGAGACACACATATGAGATCACATATGTTGATCAGACAGCTACTGCAAAGTGCAGCACCAATGGAAAACTCTTGGGCAGTCAAATGACTCAAAGCTCTGAGTTTGAGATCATTGGGTTTTCCACAAAGTTCAGCAATGAGGTGCACTTCAACTCTCCCTCTCTACAACTGGAAAGCAACATCCTAACTAAAGCAGAACCTTTCAGTGTGAATGTTGAGAGCTCCTTCAACTCTGATGGAGCACTTAACATCTATGGAAAACACAGTGGCCAGGTGAAAAGCATGCTGCTTCTTCAAGCTGAACCTATGTCTTACTCATACAAGCATGAATGGAAGGCCTCAACTTCTCACCAGCTGAACAATGGAAACTCCATTAAAACTAACTTCCAGCATAAAATAACCAGTGCTATCACGCCTCAGCAGCAAAAGTTTAACTTAGATATAGAGTCTATGCTGAATCACCATGCCTTTGACCACTCCCTGGAAATCTTCAACACTCCAAATAACATGGGTATGGCACTCAAAGGCACTGTGTCCACAAACCTCTTGAACAAAGCCAATGACAATCAAGAATTTGGCATCACAAGTGCTCTGAAATATGAGAAGAACAGTGATAGTCATTTTATTTACCTGCCTTTCATTGATAAGCTGCCTTTTTACATAGAAGAAGTCAAAATTGCAATGCTCACCATGAAAGATCGTAGCTTTGACCTGCTTAATGGCATTGATACTAAATATGGCATTACAGACACTTTTAAAAGCAAAGGAAATGAACTTTCACAGGTAATTGTAAATTTTGATGTGGACATGTTCTTGGATGATGTGAGACGTTTTGGCTCTGATATGAAAGTTGTAGTAATGGAAATGGGCAAAACCCTACAACCCATCAGGGACTTGATTGACAATTTGGGCCAACAAACTCGCATTATCACCAAGATAAATGAAATTCTCAACAAAATTGATGAGGTTTTGGCAGAATATGAGATTGAGGCAGTGGTTGAGAAAATCATTGATGATGCTGTGGATTTAATGAAACAATATGAACTAAGGGAAACTATGCAATCCGCTGCAAGTTACCTAAACTCTCTTGACATAAAACCAGTATTTGATAGAATCTTTGAACAAATGAATGAGCTGACAAAACTACTAAATACCAAAGTCAATGAAATGATGGCTTATGATTTTAACACCTTGGCTGATGAAGTAAAGCAGATGCTCACTGACCTCATTAGGGTCCCCTGCTTTGGAATGCTGCATGGTGAGATTGAAATCAAATCCTCAGAGCACACTCTGAAGAGCAGTGCTGAACTTAATAACTCAACAGACAAATTTACTGCTAACCTGAATTCTCAGTTCCAGACTCCTATTGATCTCTTGGCGTACACCTTTGATGCCATTGCTCACCTTAGCATCCCCAGAATGAAAGAGTTGTCCCTGACTGAGACAGTGAAAGCAAATCACATGGCTTTCTCTTTTGATCATGAGGGATTCATGTCCATCAATGGCCCTAATGCCCAAGTATCTTCCAAGACCACAGCTAAGGCAACGACAGAACCATACAGTGCTGACTTAGTGAACAATGCATTTCTGAGCACAGAGAATGGCTTCTCAGGTACTTTGGAGACCTCTTACATCCACAGTGTGAACATGCCAGTGGCCAACATCTTCAGTGAAGCCACAATGACACAAAAAGCTGCTGCTCAGCTGAAATCTGGCATAATCACCCTCACCCTTGGAAATAATGGCAAAGGAAAATTGTCTTTCTTTGATTATTCTGATGAAGGAACCCATAACAGTAACTTGGAGATTCTGATGAGCGTGGAGTCCATAAAACTGACTTTTGATGGTGACACTGACAGCAGTCTTCTCAAGATGAAGCAGAAAGTTGATGCTGAGACTAGAGGTTTGACTCAGATCAAGTTTAATGCGCATTCAGAAACAGAAACTCCTTTCATCAAGAGAAGTATTGCAGCAGTGAAAGGGCAGATTCGTTTGAAGGAACCCATGGTTGAGCTGAGTGGGTCTCATGATGCTGAACTGATTGGCAAAGTTGAAGGAACCATTGCCAACTCAGTTAACTTCAAGGCTGTGCCTTTTGAAATTATCTTTGACACCAAAAACAAGAAAAACACTAAAGTAATGCTTCCATTTAGGTTGTCCAGTAAAGTTGATTTGCAGAATGATGTGGCTTTAACTCTGAATCCCTCTGTGCAGCAGGCCAGCTGGACCAGTCTTGCTAGATTCAATCAGTATAAGTATTCTCATTACATTAGTATGGCTAATGGTGAGAAGGAAATTCAGTTCTCTACATCAGTCAATGGTGAGGCTGACTTTAATGTGCTGACCTTGCCAATTAACATTCCTAAATTGACTGTCCCATTTATTAACAAAGGAACACCGTATGTAGAGAAATTTTCTTTATGGGAGGACACAGGCCTTAACAAAATCTTGATCACACCTCAGCAGACCTTTGATATGGATGCAAAGTTTAAGTATGTGAAGAACCCTGAGATGTTCAACATGCAACCAGTCCTCAATTCTATTATTAGGAAAATTAAAATACCCATTTTCGCAACTGCCAAAACCACATCCGATACATATGATTGTCCTTATTTTGCCAAGATCACTCTTCCCAAAATTAAGGAATCAATTATGATCCCTGTCATGGGAGACCTGACCTATGACTTCTCTGTGAAAACAGCTATGATTATTATGAATACCAAGGCTGAGATCCTTAATCAGGATGAAATTTCTGCCCAGTTTGAAACTCAGGTTAGCTCTGAGTTTGGTTTACTCAATGGCAAAACCAATGGCAAAACCACTTTCAACATGAATTCAGGGATGAAATTGTTTACCAATCTAATTGTGGAGCATAAATATTTTGAGAACAACTATAATGGAGTTCTTGTGTCCAACACAGAAGTCTCAAAGGCTGTTATTTCAAATGTTGCCAAAGTAAATCTTCCAGATGTGATATTTATGCTTTACCACAATTTAACTGGAAATACAGAAGAAGGTCTTACTGTTTCTGTATCATCCCCATCTGCTGGACTCCTTGGTCTACAGCTGCAGAGCAAGAGCTTATCCCACCACACAGGAAGACTTTTTGGTGCAATCTCAGTAAGAATAAAAAAAAATATTACAATTTATTTATTACACATTTAGCGTATTTTACATATCAATTAATATATTAATACTTTGAATGTTCAGCATATAAGTAGACATGATAGTAACATTATCTATTTTTTATTACAGTCTGAGGATTACATGGACATTCTAAAGGTTGACATTGCAATAAAGGACCCAAACAGACTGAGCCTTCAGACACAGTGGAACAAGGAGATCCCTGGTCAAATTCTTTTGTGGCTGAAGAAGAAAGTTGCTTCATTAAAGGGTTTGAAAGACACGGTAACATATTTCATCACTGCACTTTACAATGACATCAGCAATAATTACGAGAAGCTAGAAAGTACCATTGATCACTGTCTGAAAGAACTGCCTGAAATCCTGAAATTAATTGTGGAGAAAGCAGATGAGCTAATTAGCTCTAGCAAATTTCAAGATCTGGGCAAGCTTTCATCCTGGATCAGTAAAGTTTTCTCTGATGCTGTCAACTCCAACATCCTGAATGAAATAGCTGAGCAGGCTGAGAAGACTAGGAAAATTATTGAAGACAATTATAAAACTGTTGAAGCCAAGGCCAAGGATATTTTTGCTGAGATGACCCTTGAGCAGCTGATTGAAGACATCCAGGCTTGGATTGAATCTACTATGACCCGTCTGGAAGTTCTCATGAACCAAATTATTGAGACCCTCAAGGATGCCAAGAATATTCAGCCCTATGTGAGACTGAATGACACAGAATTGAATATTGACATTCCTATTCCATTCATAAGGGATTTCTTCAGTAGAATGATTTCACATCCTTGTACCAAGACACTAAGTAGCTAAACTTTGCCAAGAGAAATGATCAAGATTATTAGTGTTATGCCCACAAAATATTTGCCCAAGCTGCTGTGGTTCCCTCTTTTTGTTTTGTAAGTAACTAATTTAGAATAGTGTTCTTTAAAGAAAATGCTGAATGTTACGATCTATCTTGTTGTATTTAATATGCAATGACAGTAAAGTACCAATAAAAAAAACATTTTTACTGCATAAGGTGCTAATTGTTGTATATAACCAGCTATATATCTCTGCTTATACTTTAGACACTTGCATTTTATATATATATATTTATATACAGTTATTGTTTTCTTTATCAAATCTTTGATATTAACATAATCATTTTATATGGGTCATAGGGTGGCCATAAACTCAATCTGATAAAGAAATAATACAAGTAATACCAATAAAATATGAATTAATTGTTCAATTTAAGTAATCAAGTAAAAACAGATGTGTTTACAGTTAATGGTTTAATTTAGGAATGAAAATGAAAAAAGTGAATTTCAACATTGCAGATACAAACATAAACTTACAGAAAAGAAAATACAAATACAATTTTGTCTCTCAGTATCTTTATACCCTTACTCTTCTCTTAAGAGCCAACTTGGGGTGAACTGAAACACAAAGGACAGCAGGATGAAATCGCCTTTAATTAAATAGCAATATTAATAAGGGAACATGCAAGACACACACACACGCGCGCGCGCACACACACACACACGTTGGTTTTTGTGGTTTATGGGGACTCTCCATAGGCGTAATGGTTTTTATACTGAACAAACTGTGTGTGCTATTGCCCTACACCAACCCTACACCTAAACTTAGCCCTCACAGGAGACTTTGTGCATTTTTAGATAAAAAAAAAAAAAACACCATTTAGTATGTTTTTTAAGCCTTTTAAATTACGGGGACATAGGCAGTGTCCTCATAAACCACCTTCATATTGTAATACCTCTGTCATACCCATGCCATTATACAAATTTGTGTCCTCATAAACCACACACACACACACACACACACAAACAAAGGCTTAAAAACTCAAGGACTAATCAAGATAAGAAATGGGTTATAATGGTCAGGGGAAAAATACAAATGGGAACAAGAAAAATAATAACATTACAAACTAAACGTCCATATACAAAACAAGAACTAGGGGCAGGAACATTGTTACATAGCCTCCACCTAAGCCAAAAGCACACATACACATAAAACTAAAAGAACAAGGAAGTGTAGGGGGGTGGTGGCAATGGAGAGCACTGGGAGATGGAAAGCAGGCCAGGATCATGATGTGGAAGAGGTCCTGGAGACTTCTTCCACGTGATCTCTTCTTAGTGGACATAGAGACCGCCATGATGGATGGCTGGTGGAGCTGTGACAGGTTGTGACTCCTTAGTCATTATCAGTGGTGGAAAGAGTACTGAAAATATATACTCAAGTAGAAGTACCATTACCTTCCAAAAAATGTAGTTTGAGTAGAGTAAAAGTACTTGTCCACAAAACTACTTGAGTAAGAGTAAAAGAGTAGCCTATTTAAAAGTACTCATGAGTATTGAGTACTGAGTACTGAGCTGTGGATTCTACCCCCTCATAATAACTGCTCTACACTGCAATTTATACATGTGTGACCCTGGAGCACAAAACCAGTCTTAAGTCGCTGAGGTATATTTGTAGCAATAGCCAAAAATACATTGTATGGGTCAAAATTTGATTCTTCTTTTATGCCAAAAATCATTAGGATATTAAGTAAAGATCATGTTCCATGAAGATATTTTGTCAATTTTCTACTGTAAATATATTAAAACTTAATTTTTGATTAGTAATATGCATTGCTAAGAGCTTCATTTGGACAACTTTAAAGGAGATTTTCTCAATATTTAGATTTTTTTGCTCCCTCAGATTCCAGATTTTCAAATAGTTGTATCTCAGCCAAATATTGTCCTATCATAACAAACCATACATCAATGGAAAGCTTATTTACTCAGCGTTGTGTAGATGATGTATAGATCTCAGTTTTGAAAAATTGACACTTATGGTTTTGTGGTCCAGGGTCACCTTTAAAAAACGTTGTACATTTTGGAATTCACATTATCTTGTTTGTCATAAAGAATGAAGAATATCTATAATCCAGCAGTTTTGATTGATTTTGACTGCCAACTCTTTAAAGCACGGAAACAGTATTCAGTTGAAGAAAAGATGAAAGTTATTCTCAGTACAATTATCCCCATTTAAATCATAAAGTTTGAAAAATAGATTTAAAATCATGTGTAAGGCCACTGAGAGCATGCTGTTGTTGTACATAAAATATTAATGTTTAGAACAGTGCAAATACAAACACCATTAGAAACTCATAGTTCAGCATCACATACCATGATATGGGTTAAAATGAGAGCCCATTTCTCTCCAAAACGGAGCCAGTTTTAGCGTTTTGCAATAAAGAAACAAGAAAAACTAAACTTGATAATTTATGTTACAATTTTAACAAATGCACATCGTTCTAGAAGGATGGCATCATGTACATTACATGTACATATACATTACTCGAATTGTTATGTCGATAAAACAATTTGTAAGGAAAAATGCATTAAATAACGTATTTCTGGGGAAACTTTTTCAAAAGAAAACACAAACGCACGCGGTGGTCTCGGTGAATCAGCAGCATCCACAACTGAATGCAACAAAGTGTTGAACTTGAAATTTGTTTATGCGCGAGTGCACATGCTAAATGAAGGCGGATTGAATAAAATGGATTAAAAAAAAAGAAATTAAAAAAGTTTATTAATGAGCTGCAGTTTTATTACATCACGCGCTGACACAGATTATTAGATTATTAGTATTAATGCCACAGGTCATTAATAGGGTGCATATTGGTCCTCAATGTGAGTACAATATTGCAAATCGTTTTACAGTGTTTCCAACACACTTTTTCACAGCGCGCATCACACGCTCAAACTCATCAAAAGTCAACAAGTTCAACAAGCAAAAACTTATCCAAGTGACTGCAGCTGAACGCGCGTGAAAGAGACGAAGCAGCGCAAATCGCGCGGCTCTTAAGTGAGTGGGAATTTACTGAACGTGGCACTTGCGGGAGTTAACACTGTACGCAATACCCGCAAGCTCACACCAAATTTCAGGTCGTGTAGATAGGCAAGCATATATACAAATCATTTAGTAAGCAGAAATCCAAAATTTACCTTAACATTTTAGAGGAAGATGTGACTGCATTGATGCTTGAGGAATGCACTTCCAGCAGCCATGATAGTCAGCAGTTGGCGGTTAAAGTTTTCTATGCACAATTTGATTTGACGAAAGTCACGAGACACTATCTCCCTATCCAATCATATTAATGGATAAAAATAAAATTAAAATAAGCATGTAATGACCACAAACGGATGAAAATAGCGGAGTAAAAGTACCGATACATCACTTAAAATGTACTCAAGTAAAAGTAAAAGTCCACAATTTTTAAACTACTCAAAAAAGTAAAATTACTGATAAAAACTACTTAATTACTGTAACGTGAGTATTTGTAATTCGTTACTTCACACCACTGGTCATTATAGGGAAGACAAAAAACTCAGGGACACCCCTCGTGGCTGTGATAGTAAAAACAGGGATATTGAAGAAAACAGGGTTAAAGGGATAGTTCACCCAAAAATTAAAATTCTGTCATTAATTACTCACCTTCACGTTCCAAATCTGTAAGACCTTTGTTCATCTTCGGAACACAAATTAAGATGTTTTGATTAATTCTGAGGGCTCTCTGATCTTCCCATAGGCAGTAAGGATCCTAACACAATCAAGGTCTGGAAATGTAATAAGGACAGTAATTTAAGGACAAAATAATCCATATGACATCAGTTATTCAACCGCAACTTTATGAAGCTATGAAAAACTTTTTGTGCGCAAAGAAAATAAAAATAATGACTTTATTCAACATTTTGTCTCCATGTCATCCTAGCACCATGTTGGAGAATATCACATGTAAACAACATATGCCACACATGTAGACACACTCTCTGTAAAACATTAAAACTAACAACAGCGCACATGTATCTTACAACTGTCACTGCATCAGCAACTACACAGTTACTATTAAAGCAACATGCGGCATAACAGCAACATTTCCTGGTCTTCGTCTGGATTGAAGCACATACTCTACTTTTCAGCACAATGGTAACCCACAAAACAGACAACAGAAACCCTTAAATCCCAGCAGAACATTAAACACAAATAGATCACTCTAGATCTCAGCATCTTCACTTATTACAAATTAGTCTGACTATATTTCTTTAATTAAAAATTTCTTATTGAGAATTAACTGAGGTTTAGATGTTTTAGATGTTTTAATGAAATTAAAAAAGTTTGTAGTCACCGTTGTGGAGATAAGCATATGCTTTAGCTAGGCTCTTAACACGTGACTTTTTATCATTAAGAATGACTGTGCTTCTAAAACACATTTGTTATATCAAAGTTGAAGTTATGATCAGATGAAGTTTGTTGCCTGATGATGGTTAATTCACCGTATGTTACCCTTTACCACAAAATCTGTCATAAGGGCAATTTTTAAAAAAAATTGAGTTTTAGATATCATCCAAAAATGGAATAATTAAGTTTTCTATTTATGTATGGTTTGTTACGATGAAATAATATTTGGCCGAAATACAACTGTTTGAACATCTGGAATCTGAGGGTGCCAAAAAAAAACTAAATATTGGGAAAATCGCCTTTAAAATTGTCCAAATTAAGTTCTTGGCAATGCATATTACAAATCAGAAATTAAGCTTTGATATTTATTTTATATTTATGGTAGGAAATACACATATAAAACATGCTGGTAATTGTTTCAATCCAAACGCTCGGTTGAGACAGTTGGGTTAGAAGGCTGACTTGATTTGACTCAATTTGGGTTGATATCAGTAATAAGTAACCTAACAGTAGGCGCGTTTCCATTACAGATTTGCGCAAAACTTTGGCGATATTTTCTAAATGTCGATAAAAATGTATTGCGAATTGGCGCGTTTCCATTAAGCGTATTTTCAATACGCTATTTCAATTTGTACAATTTGAAGGGTAATGGAAACGTGCCTAGTGCTGTGTTAGAAACATGGAGAATGTGAAAGAGAGCATGCAGCAAGTCATGCGAGTTCAAAACGTGAGTGGTTCTGTGAGCGACGAAATCAGTGTCTGTGGTGCTTAAGATGGGAACGTGTGTAGAAAACTAATGGAAGCGCAGAGGAGGGACAACTTTGAAACTGTCTGGAGTGTGTTCATTTAAAACTGGACCAGTGAATGTAGTGAGTGTGAACTGGAAACAGCTGGAATGGCGCTTGAGACGATTGAGTCAGTGTTTGCAGTGCCCATGACAGGAATATGTGTCGAAAATACAAGAAAACTAATCGAAATGAAGAGGGGAGAGATTTTTGAAACTTACTGGAAAGTGTTCTTTTAACATTGGAGGGCTTTGTTCTAGTAGGTTCTCTCAACATTGAGTGGTGACTGATGAGCGGTAAATCCGGGAACTGAACTCAAAATGGTGCTTGCGTGCAACGTAATAAAAACACAGCAATATGTACCTATGAACATAATAAAAACGTGCCAGGGTTCACGTATTTAACCTGTGTTTTAGCACCACTCAGTGGACATTTCTCTTTGAAACTGGTGCAGTAAGGTACGTAAAATGATGTTGCACAGAAAGTGAACAGAGGTACGTATTTTTATGATACCAGGTTGGCTTTTGCACAGGAGGAACCTTTTCATATTTCCTAGAACTATTGGCAGAAATTCCCGCTTTTTGGCATGTTCGCACCACAGGAACTACTGTAAGTTGTAATAACTCCATTTGGGGGAACTAAATTCGCTCCTACTTCAGTCTAAAATAGTTCTACAGGAACTACCAGTCGCGCGAGTGCACGCTGATTGGCCAATCGTATATAAAACACTGGCTACCTGGCCTTTTTAAAAAGCCATATAAATATATTTACTCCACTAACATGGAAAACAGTGATATCTGCATTTATATGTCTGCAGGGTTTTGTACTTTTCTCAGCCTGACAGTCTCAGCCTGCAAGTTGTCATAGGAGATTTTTGTGTTCTTTTAATCACGCAAATTGTGCATTCGCATTCCATGTCTATCATCACGAAACCCACGACACACATCAAAAACAGCTCCAAATGCTGCCTGATGCGATACTGTAGCTGATGCCTGCATGGTTAGAATTTTATCTCTAATATCGATCTTGGAAGCAAACAAGTTCATAAAGTCATTACTGCTGTGCTGTCTGCATCTGTTGATGCTTTTTTTAAATTATTTATCCACTGTATTGAATAAATGCCTGGGTTATTTGCTTTCTTCTAAAAGAGACAAAAAGCAGATAGCGTTTCTATAAATACAAGTACTTTCCCGCCATGCAATACGAAACACCTCTAGTTTTGTTTTCTTCCAGCTGCACTCCATTTTCTGGACTGCTGTGTTTAAGGTGCGGGTTTGCTCATTGTACAACGGTGACATGACGTGTAGCCAAGTATAGTGTCCCATACTCAGAATTTGTGCACTGCATTTAACCCATCCATGTGCACACAGACAGTTGTGCACATGCACACGTACACGAGTGAACACACACCCAGAGCAGTAAGCAACCGTTTTTGCTGTGGCACCTGGGGGGCAGTTAGGAGTTCGGTGCCTTGCTCAAGGGTCTCAGCTCTGTTGTGGTATTGAAGGTGGAAGAAGGTGCTGGTCATTCACCCCCCTGATGCGTTAGACAACAGAGGTTCTTGATGAGTTAGGAGTGAGCTGAAGGTTTTTCTCTGGTTCTTCTGAAGATAGGAAAGTCCACTGCGAATCGAAAAAGTTACTTGAAGACAAAAAAAACTGCCGGAAAATCAAACTCAAGGGGAGAGTTTTGAAGAATCTTGGAGAGTGTCCATCTCAAGAAGAAGGGTTTTGAGCAATGATTAGTCTGAGTTAGGGACTTTTAATAGTTCCTAGTCACACCCACCTTTTGGGTGGAATGGCCAATACCAGGCATGAATTTTTTAGCGGGAGAAGTTTTCTTTGTCTCCATTTATGGCTCATTTGCATGTTTATTGCTGGTCTGGAGGATCAGTGCAGTTTTACCCAAAATATAGTACAAATAGTATGATGCATTTCACGACCACATAGTGTGCATCATTGTTTGAGGAATAAAGAGCAGATCATTTTGACACCAAGAAGGAACCATCTAGAAGATATTAAACCAGAGATACATTCAAGCACCTGAATATAAGCATTTAGAGCTTAACTAATACAAATAATGAGTGGTAACTAGGCTAATATTATAGGGAAACACATGCAGATTGTGTCAAAGCACTTAACAGAATCAAATTGGAGGATAGAGTGTCAGCAATGTATAATAATAAGATTAAACACTCAATTTTCAGTTAAAGGCATTTCATTATTGAATTCAGTGATGTCATTGTCTAGCTCAGTTTAGTTTAAATAGTATCTGTGAAATCAAATTGATGATAATCGCTAGAAATCAAGTGTCCCCAACTGAGCAAGCCAGAGGCTTACTACTTGAGATACTGACATCAGGGGAATTTTTTTTAGAACATTTATATAAATGTGTTGACAAAGGAAAAGTGTTTTGCCTAATGTTATTATGAAATTTGCATAAACATATAAATATATATTTTTAAAAAGTAACCACAAAGGGGAACAGAAAACAGGAACAGGACAACATTACAAACTAAAAGTCTGTACAAAACAAAAGCGCAGGTACAGGAAACTTGTTACTCCAACAGCACATTCTGTGATAACACTTCAACTGAAGTTACTCAGCCGGAAACACCACCACATGGTCAAATCCAACTCCAGATCTAAATATAGCACACAGACACAGATGAGGTCACTCTCTATGCCCCTCCCATGCCTTTTGCGAGGGAATGAGGCAGCATGATGGGAACATGAGACTGTTGACTCGTCTAATTTGCTGCTGAAACTTAAAACATGAGGCATATAAATATTTACTTGGAACATTTACTGTAAGATACCTAAAAAAAGCCGAGAGCAGCACTATTAGTAAGTCTGAAAGAGTCTAAAGAGTGAAAATCAATGCAACTCATTTATGAACGTGTGAAACATATATCTACTAATTAAGTATACCCTGAGGAAGGGCTGTGACTTATTTAATTAAAATGACACACTTACCCATAAAATACAGCACTACCAATGAATTTGCAATTTTATGGGTATGTCCCTATTAAGTGTTCCAAATCATCCACAAATGTCTCTGAGGTGTAATAGAAGACTAGGTCAGTGGTTATAAACTTGCTAACCATAAGATCTAGCTCTAAATTGGCCATGTCTGACTAATCCAAAAAATATCCTACATCTTAATTAGAAATTATATACAAAAAAAATTTGTTTTATTTTTTAATGTTTATTAACACATATTATCAAACATATTCAGCAACATTTAAAAATAAAATAAAAATAGCAAATCTAACAGAATATGACATCTAAGAGAATATTGATGAAAATGAACAACATTAAAAATGTGACTAACACACGCACCAACAAATACAGTAGGTTACAAAAAGGTTACAAAAAAACTGAACAAGAAACATATTAAATATAATAATTTTCTGTCTGTTTCTCTAAACACTTTAAATTAACTTTATTTTGACCATATTTTAAAGCTTTACTCTGCATGTAAAACCTATGGCCCAGTTTATCTAGCACACTCAACCAAAGTAGCAATTTTTAACCACATTACAAGAAAAACTTTTTTGAAATATATTCTTTGCATTTTAATGTTAACTGCAGTAACAAATAATGCAAGTACCACAATTATTTTTGTTTACATTTACTAAGCAACCTTAAAAGTTAGAAATGGAAAAGTGAATGTCAAAGAGCTTACTACCTTTCATGAAGGAGTCCTCCTTTGAGGTGTAGCCACAATTATCCAAAGTTATATTGCATCAGCCAAACTCTTCCAATTCAAAGTGAAAATGAATGTGTAGACCCTTTGAGCACAGTACAAACAAGGCTAAATGACCCACTTTATTTGAAATGACCCTATATTTTATTTAGACACAATCCAAAATGTGTATATAGGCCTATAATATTTTTCATGACTTTTTTTTACAACTTAATTTTACCATAAATAAAAGTTAAACCAGTTATAATATAAAAGTACAATTTTCAAATAAGACAAAACTAAAACGTGTTACTAAATGTTTAAATTAGTTCACTAACTATAAACTAAAGGCTGGAATGCACTAAATGATTTTAAAATCTGAACAGAATTTTAAAACATCAGCATCATACACTTACCGACTTTGTAAATGGCGACAGAGGAAAACTGGCCATCATACACTAAACGACTGAGGATCATACACTAGCAGACGTTGAAGTAGTTCCAATCATAAATATGTGTACATATCTAGAGTTCCAATCACAAAACAATATGTGTTCTAAAATTGGCTGAAAATATCAGACATGTTTGATATCCTCCGACTGGGTGAAATCAGAGTCTGACCATCATGTGATTTTCTATGGAATCTGTCAACACAAATCTGCAGACTGGCTTTGACTTTCGACAATTAGCGTCAACTTCGCTAGACAGTAAATTGGTGGAAAATCGGAGCAAAAATCTTGTAGTGTATTCCAGGCTTAAGATGATATTCTCTTTGAAGAACCTTAATATTTTTTGTGATGTCTGTAAAATATGCATAAATAATAAAGAAACACACCCCAATCATTTCTGCAGACACTAAAGCTAGCCAGTCTGCGTGCACATCAACACTCTGGTGTCAAGTGCAAATATACTATTTAAACAAAACTGAAACGATTATTAGTATTTTTTTCTGTATTAAATTGGGTTAGGCTACCACTTGTGCCACACAGAAGCATGACCAGCTGAGAACGACACAGTAGGATGGGTCAGTCCCAGACACTGTATCTCTAGACACTTTAATAATTTTCAAATATATATTAATCATTTTTCAAGCAAAATCACCCATGTATTCATATTGCTTTACCTATGTCTTTGAATCTCCCTATAAATACCTGAAAGCAGCAAATTCACAAAAATGAAAGCAAAATAGCTCATTCAAACTCAAAATATATTTAAAATGGTTTGATTGAGGCCTGTTCAGTACATTTCATAAACTGAATAGCACCCACATCAGACCAAATAAACATTACAAATGGGTTAAAAACAGTCCCATTAGCATGTCCTCAGCAGTTCTGATTAATTCCCTGAAACATTCATTCTCTTATGGTATAATATTTAAACATTAAAGGAGGCAACTATTTGTTCAACACTAACACCTTGATTACACCTAAAACAGTTGTTGCCATACAGAGCACGTGTGAACTTCTGTTTTGAGAATGTACCTGCCAGTCTATTTTAATTAATTAAGACAACAACATCACAATGAACATGACAAACACATCAATTGCTTTCTATTATTTTTTTTCATGCAATTCAGCATAATGTGGTTCATGTCCTAAAAGAATCAAATAAAAATCCTCTACTCAAATAAGATCCCACACTGGTATATACAGTAAAATGAAGAACAGAAAAGATAAAATAATAATAATAATAACTTAAAATTGGGATTAATAGGACTTTCACTTATTTATTTATTTACTAGAGAATTATTGTATGATCCTTTTAAGATATATTCTACATTATGACAGAAGTGTCTTTATAAAACCTTTAGCAGGGTAACTTTCTACTGAACACTCTAAGTTATTGGGGGCATATTCTTAAAAACAAAACAACAACAACAAAAAAAAAACACTTTATTCAGCAAGCATGCTCACACACAAAAAAACCTGTGCCAAGTCTACAAGCTTAAACTGTGAAACCTATTGGTGTATTTAAACTGTGCCACACGCTGCCACAGTCCTTAAGCAATTAACATAATATAGCAAAGGTCAATCCAGTGCCCAGCCTGATTTGGCCCATATGACATTAGATAGCTTTGGAATAGTGACCTCACAATACATGCACAGTACCTACGTGTGTTGAGTAAAAAATCGTTTCTGCTGATGGCATATGCCAAAAAAGCAATCGTTTCGAGGACTTTGTCCCGTGAACCCTCACCTTTGTGTCATAGGTTTATTATTATTATTATTATTTATTTATTTTCACATCAGTCGGCAACAGTTCAAACAGCCAACGGGTGGTCTTGGTCTCTTCTGTAAGAATGCTCGAGTGGCCGTCTCAAACACTTCCCGAACCCCCTCTTTGGTTTTGGCAGAGCACTCCATGTAGTCCTGCGCTCCGATGCGAGCAGCCATGGCGCGCCCATCCTTCGTTCTCACTGGTTCCGGTTTCATTCTCGACAGCTCACTTTTCACATTGTCATCGCTCCGCAAATCTATTTTATTCGCCAACAAAATTATGGGCACATTAGGACAGAAGTGTTTCACTTCCGGCACCCACTTTTCTGGAATGTTTTCCAGAGAATCCGGGCTGTCCACGGAGAAGCACATGAGGATGACATCGGTGTTCGGATAGGACAATGGTCTCAGTCGGTCGTAATCCTCCTGCCCCGCCGTGTCCCATAAAGCCAGCTGAACTCGTTGGGAGTCCACTTCAATGTCCGCGACGTAGCCTTCAAAAACGGTGGGCACGTAAACCTCTGGAAATTCATCTTTGCTGAAAACGTTTAACAGACAAGTCTTCCCACACGCCCCGTCCCCAACAATCACCAGCTTTTTATAAATACTCGCCATCAAGTGTTACACGACATGAAAGTAGCGAAAAAAACCCACGTTCAACTGCGTTAAACAGCAGCATTAAACATGATGTGTCAGTGAACACTTTATAAGCGCTCTGTGAGTTCTTAATATAGCAGTCCAATCAGTGTGAGGGAGTGCCTCTGATCTCACTCTCTTTCCACATGAGTCAAGTTCTGTAGGGACAGTTTTCACTGAAGCAATCTAGCATAAATACTATACCTGTAAAATAAGTTTTGATACTCATTCTTTATTATGTTGGCCAGAGCTGGCCCAAGGCATAAGCGAACTAAGCGGCTTTTTTTTTTTTACTTAACTGAAGTGTATTTAAATGCCTGAAACCTAAAATAAACTGTATTTAGTTGAAAACACTGAACAGTTATGAAAAATGAAAAGCACAGTCTTTCTTTTAATTTTATTTCGGAGCTCGTCTTTCTCTGGCTCAAAGGGTTAAAATCAATGGTGTTTTGCGGGTGGAGGGGGACAAATTCAACATGGGGGTTTTGTGGCACAAATCAGAGGTGCGTTTCTCAAAACCATTGTTAGCTAACTATGGTCGTTATTTCCACTGAACTCTATTTGTAACGACAGAACTTGCGACCATAGTTGCTTTTTGGAAATGCACCCCTGGTCAGATTTTTTGGACAGAGTTTGTCTCGTTGGCTCATATATGAACATTCCTATGAGACTTCCGAGAGTTTTAATTGAAAATCTGATCAGTTGGACACTAAAGGTGGGTTGCACCACTAACGGTTAAACTATCTAGATTAATTACACTTTTAAACTTTTAAACATTGTTGTATTTTTATACCGATTTAAAGGCTGGACATCTAATATCACATCATTATCTCAGTTCCCGAAGGTATCATAATAGACGTCTCCATATTTACCTGGTATCCTGAGAGATGTTCAACGATGATCAACAACCTTTACAAACCGGTTTCCGAACTGGCTCAGTCAGGTCCGGGCCTATTGTAGCTCGATGTTAGGATTTTTATTCAAATTCTGATAACTGGTTATGATGTAATAAATCACTCAGAGTCTGTATATAAAAATTTAACGAATCACCAACACCTTGGTTTCGTTTTATTACAAACAGTAACTCATAAGCAAAATACAAAATAACAGCGAGAAGTCTTCACCACGGAATGACGGCCACGTATGTTGATTACATCAACCTTTTATAGCCTCTCATTTCTGCATCTTCAACCTCATACCAATAACCTTCTGTCCTTTTTTTTCCTTCTGCCCCCCTTCTTTTCTCTACTTGTGTTCAGGCCAGATGTACAACATCTATCACAGAAAACTGTAGACGGGGGGCAAAAGGGGAAGTCGTGGCCTAATGGTTAGAGAGTCAGACTCGTAATCCAAAGGTTGTGGGTTCGAGTCTCGGGCCGGCAGGGATTGTAGGTGGGGGGAGTGAATGTCCAGTGCTCTCTCCACCCTCAATACCACGACTGAGGTGCCCTTGAGCAAGGCACCGAACCCCCAACTGCTCCCCGGGCGCCGCAGCATAAATGGCTGCCCACTGCTCCGGGTGTGTGTTCACGGTGTATGTGTGTGTTCACTGCTGTGTGTGTGCACTTTGGATGGGTTAAATGCAGAGCATGAATTCCGAGTATGGGCAGTATGTCACTTCACTTACAGAGATGAAAAAACACACACCCTATGCTTCATTTTCTATGCACCCTATTTTGCACCTAAATTTTCCAAGTGACATAGTTTAAGCAGATTTATTTTGAGGGTTCAGCAATTTCTCAAGGATCAGCAGTTAATATCAATGTGCATGACACATGAATGTTCATAAATTGAAATCAGTGTAAATGGTTCAGAATAATGATTTGTAGCAAACAAGAAAAACAAATTGTTATAGTTTCATATGGATAAATAAACTTTATTAGTTTGCAAAGAAATGTGATCTCTAAAGCACTTAAAGGTCATTAAAAGCTACCTTCATTTTTATTATGTCCCACTGATATTAAAAAAAATTGTCAAATTGCATGACATGACATATGTATTACTGTCCATTTAAAATGAGAAGTTGCCTCTTTTTTATTGTAGTAGCCTGCATATTGCTGCATTCAAGTGTGCTCATTGCAACCAGTAAACATGCCAACCTTCATAAATTTCTGATGTCCTGGGTGCTAACAGCAGTTAATAATGTATCAGCCATTTATATCAATTGAAATGAGAGATGGAGGCCGTAATATTAATGTTGTCCACCAGAGGGAGGCACAAGACAACAAATTATTTTAGATCGCATAGTTTAAAATCTGTGTAAATGGTTTAATATATTAACTATCAGTGTTGGGGGTAACGCATTACAAGTAACGCGAGTTACGTAATAAGATTACTTTTTTCAAGTAACTAGTAAAGTAACGCATTACTTTTTCATTTACAAGAAAATATCTGAGTTACTTTTTCAAAAAAGTAACGCCAGTTACTCTTTCCCCATTTATTGACTGACAGTGCGCTGTGAACATGTTACTGTTGTTCTAGACTAAATGTGAATGTGCATGAATTCATCCCACTCGCAAAAAACAGATTTAGTATTCATCAAAAACAGTCGAATGCAAACTCAGAATATGACGCAAACTGCAATAATTAAATATGTTAAACAACACAAATGTATCTAATCCCATTTTATTAACCGATGTCTTTGCTGCTGACCTTTGATGATCCAGTTCAACCATACTAATAAGCAAAAATGACTTTAGATAAACTAGCAATTGTGCTTCATCGTTTTTGTTATTGCCGAAGAGTGTTAAACCTTCTTATCCTGAGTTTTACTTTACAGACGTGAATTTACTTTTCCTTCACAAGATACAGGGCTTTTACATTTGTATTAATGTAATTTCTTGTATTAAAAACAATCAAGCCCTGCTCATATTTAAAAAGTAACGCAAAAGTAACGTAACGCATTACTTTCCATAAAAAGTAACTAAGTAACGTAATTAGTTACTTTTTTAGGGAGTAACGCAATATTGTAATGCATTACTTTTAAAAGTAACTTTCCCCAACACTGTTAACTATGCATAAAATTGGTTATATATTCATAAAGTTAAATAAAGGCTAAAACAATACAAGTCTAAATCTGTGATGTCCAAAATACCTTCATATTCATATATACTAAATTCAGAAAATAATTTGTCAAGTTGTCAGACAAGTTAAAATGATATTATTTGTCTATTGTAATATAGAACATACAATAATACTTCGATAGAAAGACACTTAAATTTACATTTAGTCATTTAGCAGACACTTTTAAAAATGATGACAATAGAAGGAATCAAAACCAACAAAAGAGCAATAATATGCAATATATCCATAACTGTATCCTACAACGCGTTCGTGCTTGGATCACAATGATCGTCGCTTGCTTTTATATTTTATATTTATTTCTAAAAAAAAATTTAATGTCTGCTCTTTTTTACACTTTAAAGTTACGTGAACACTCCTATATTTATATAACATAAATCACTTTAAGAAACTAAACAAACCTGTGTCATGCTATTAAACATCTTTAAATTTAAAACATCGAAAACAGTGGCTTGCGTAAAGTTTGGTGAATACAAATATGATCATCTGAAATGTTTGTGTGCAGGTCTGATGTGTGTTACAGTGTATACACAGGGGAGGAGGGCACCAATCCTCCCAAACTCCTACACAAGCGCCTCCAACACCTAATCATTAAAACACACACACATACCCTACACCCTATCTCCACGGATACTAAACTTATACACAACACCGCGTCCATCATAGCCTCGAAACATCAGGCTTGAACATCATCACACACCACGCGTGAGTATCTTTAACCAGATGTAATGATATATCTGAGCGCGAACGTCAATTGTTGCCCCTTTTGTTTAGGGGCTTGAGCAGGGGGCCATGTTGTGAGTTTATCAGCCAAAAGACATGGGGCTTTATTAATGAATTCTTATGAAATATCCTCGTTGTTGGGTTCATAACAGTGATGTCAACGTGTAGAGATGTATACTTATTTGTAAATGGTTTTAAGGGTTGTAAAACAAACTTTTAGAGGTGAGAGGCCTGTGTGTTGTTTTATCAACAAAGCGTCTCGCGCAATAACGTTAGTAGAAATACTAACACATTGAAGTCGGGCTTACGAGGATTTTTAGTACACATTTGGATTTACGATTCAGTTGCAATGTCGCATATCAGCTAAATGACGCTGTTGAATTTTAAATGGAAATAAATCCGGTTTTGTTTTAAAACAAGCCCTATCTTGCGCTGACTGTTAGCGAGGTGCTAGCTGGCGGAGTCAAGGGCCCCGCGGTGCTAACAAACAACAGACAGGCCGATCAAACAAAAACACTACTGAGACCAAACATTTAAGGATTTAGTTGTGAGCTAGAAGCTTTAAAGGCAATACGGCATAATTTTACATCTAATATAAAGCCTACATTCACCGCCGTCCATCATTTGTGTGTTAGCCGTTAGCATTCTGCTATCCCTGTACACCCAAAACATTCGCATAGAAACGCGTGATTTCAGGTCTTTATTTAACTTAAACGCATTTTCTAAATGTAGAATTTTATGTTTTTAAAATGTCCAGGTTTTAAAAAGTGAGTTAACAAGGTTTAGTAAATGGGCACATTTCTGGAGACGATAGGAAATTATTCTGCGGCTTTGTTCTTTTGACGATTTATGTAACGTTAGTTGTATGTTTGTATTTGATTGCATAGCTTAGTTATTACGTGTGAGAAACACATACTTGGCCTGTAAATGTATGTGTGTGTGTGTGTGTGTGTATATATTTGTGTATAACTTATGTGTATATATATATATATATATATATATATGTATGTATGTATATATATATATACACACACACACACACATATACATGAAATGTAGTCCTTATCTTGGCTGCTGTTGACTGGTTACTTTGTTTACATTTAACGGTTGGCTTTTATGTAAAACAACTTGCATAACCCAATGGTTTTCTTCAACATTGGTTTTATTTCACAGTGATTCTGTATTCCAAATAGTTCAAGATAAACAATTTAGTCAATTATTGTGGAATAAAATGAAGTTTAATCATTAATCCCATGGAGGCAAATAAACTTTCTTTTTTTTTTTTAATTGCATTTAACTTCCCTGGTCCTTAAAACGGCACGTTTTTCTGCAGCATCTTAGGTATGAATGACGTGGCCTGGCAGGAGACGAGAGGCGGGATGCTGCACACAAATGGTGCGCCAGAGACTGGAGGGGTCAGAGTCCATACAGGGGGTTCTCTAGCCACAGTAGGAGGTGCTGGGCAGGGACCTGGAGGAGCTCACCCTCTGCCAGGTATGGACCGGGTGGCAAATCCGAACCCCGGCACGCCTCAGCCTCCACTGAGCGGTCGTTCCCAAGATGATGCCACTGTGGGCTATTTTTTTCAAAGGCAGCCTGGGGAGCAGTTGGGTGGCTGCACTGCAAGCAAACACCGCTGGCCTACTGGTGATGGAAACCATGTTGACCAGGTAAGAAAGACCTCAGTTGAACCCTAGTGCAAAGGAATGTGAACATGGGCACAAAGACAGAGGACTGTTTAATTAAATGTCACAGCGACATGAAACAACATGCTAATTTGAAACAACATACTTATTTTGACTTGTACTTATTAAAATATAGGGAAAAAGTGATCATACTTATTTTTAATATATTTTAAATGACTAAAAACTTCTTGCTGACAAATGGTAAATTCTCAAATTTATCATTACAACTTATTAGTTAATTTATTAGGGCTGCACTGTGATCCTTAAATAGCCTTTTATTGACATCTAATGATTCATGTTCTATATGCCTGACAAGATATTTTGGTATATGAACTATTGTTGCACTGAATGACATTTTAGGTGGTGTCATCTGTAAATCGTGGCAAAAAATTATAGTAATTTTTTTTTGCTCAGAAATATAAAATTAAATGTGGCTCATGCTAATATGTGTGTGATATGAGAAGCGGTATTGTTTTGATGCTTTAAAACCACTTTAGTATATATAGTATACACACACACACACACACACACATGCATACATACTTGTAAATATATTAGTGCTGTCAAATGATTAATTAATTGCATCCAAATACATATACTGTGTGTATTTGTATATATAAATACACACACATACAGTATGTATTTTGAAAATATTTACATGTATTTACATGTATATTTTTGTTCATATAATATATATTTTATATATAAATATATGTAATATAAAAACATATATTTTCTTAATTATTTATATATAAATAATAAATATACACAGTACGTACACATTATGTCAACAAAAACAATTTTGGATGCGATTAATTGCGATCAATCATTTGACAGCACTAAAATATATACAAGTGTGCAAAGTTGTGAAATGTCAAATGTCTCTCTGTGTAGGTGCGCACTGTGGATGAGATGAATTATGACTTTCAAGCCTTGGCTCTGGAGTCTCGTGGAATGGGTGAGGTATGTTGTTACAGTCCTTAAAAAACCTAGTAATCCTTTTGGATCCTTTTTGACCAGTATCACAAGTGCTGAGTTCCCTGTAATACTTTAAGATATGTTAACTTGTTATTAACTGTTGTTTGTATGAATATACTTTGCAAAAAGTGATTGCCATGTTGACCTTTTTTGCAGCTACTTCCTGCTAAAAAATTGTGGGAATCAGATGAATTGGCAAAAGATGGACGCAAAGGGATGTTGTTGGGTGAAGAATGGAGAGAGAATGCCTGGGGTGCTTCCCGTAAGTTCTTCTAAAATGCCACCATGTTTTGGTCATGAAATATACCTGAAGAAACATTCATGCTGAGATAAAATTGGACAAGTTTGACAAATTATGCTTCAGAGAAGACTCACTTTAATTTATGCTAAAGGTGTACCAAATATTTGTTGCTGTGATGTTTTTTGCCCATATAGTTAGTACTTTATACAGCAGAGATTGTTTCAAAGCAGATTCACACTATTAAAGGGAACATGACATGAATCAATGAAAACCTAAAATCTGAGGCACATACAAAATTCTGCTGCAAAGCAGCTGTGGCAAGTAGGGTTATCAAAAGTACTGGTACTTAGTTACCAAGTCGATACCTGAATTTTAAAAATGCCTTTCCACTGTACCAGTTGTACCGAGTGCAGGTTCAATCCAGTATCAGCTGATTCAAACATTCCAGTATTTGTGTGAGCACTCTGAGTGTCAGAGGTTTTTTTATTTAACATTTTTTTTTTTTTTTTTTCTTCAGCGTTCCATAATTCCATTTTAAACAATAACTGAAAAACTTTAAAATACAGACCACGTGTGAGCTCTGAGGTTAATTAATTGTATGCGTTTTTCTTTAACCCATCTATTCACATTAATTACAATTTTTTTTTATATAATTGTGTTTAATACAATTTGTGGTGGAAAAACTACATTACCCAATGATTAGGGCTAAAATGACTTTTCAACTGTCAATTACAATACAAAAATTGTCGTCATATTTTTTAGAATAGTTGTTTGATCTCATTTGACCTAATGTAAGGGTCTGCAGTAATGAGATTTTGACACTGTAGCGCAAGAGTGTAATTCAGCAGTCCCTCATACAATTATATAGCACTTTATACAATAAATTTAAACAAAATTAAGCAGACTTAAGCCGGGTTCACACTACAGGAGTTTTAAAATCCTAACAGATTATGAAATCTGGCTGCAGCACACATAAGGAGAATCTTGGCAGATTTTCTTCCCTCACATCTTAGTGTCATGAAACCCTAAAACACATTTTTTGAGATGTTAACATATAGCCCTTTCACACATACAGAGTTTTCCGGAAAATTACCGGTAAATTGCCGTAAAGAGATCATGTGTGAACAGGACCTTTTCAAAAATACCGGTAAATTCATTCTGGCAATTTACCAGTATGAGAAGTTGTAACATTACCAGTAAATTGCCAGAATTCTGCTGTGTGTGAACGCAGAAGGAAAATTACCGGTATGAGCACGTACAAATTCAGAACGCGCTGACGTAAGACTCTACTCCGGGCCAATCATAACACACTGACACAGACGACGCATTCACTCCACACTTACCCATGTATCTGCCCATGTCCGTCGCACAGACCTCTGCATTTGTGTAACATAACTGTTTTTTTTTTTTGTTTGTTTGTTTTTTAACTGTTCACATTTACTTAAGAAAAAACCTGGATACTCGCCAGGACAGCCATTTTTGCGAAATTGTGTGTGTATTTAGCCACTTAAGTACAACAGATAAACTACGTAAAATATAACTCAATATAATACTCGCTAGGCGGCTTTGGATGTGACTGTGAGCGCTCAGCCTTGAAACAGCCTCTGGAGAGCGCGAGCACCTATTGGCTTTAAAAGACGTGCAAATTATACATTTTTGTGACGATGCAACAATGACCCGATTAAGCAAGGGACAATTTTGTCAACTGTCCCGAAATGCGAGCGAAAGTCTTGGATCGGTGTGCAGCTGATGTGAAGCCGCTTTAAGAGAGAGAAAGAGAGAAGACCCGGACCAGCTGAATCACTCACACTGTTTTCAAATAACTGATTTAATCTGCTAGTTTGTGTGGATTTATTTACTCGTATAACCCACTTGCTATCTTGAATAAATGTTTGCAGGAATTTCCCTCATTATAAATTTGAAATGTGCAGGGATGAGTAAAACTATGTAATATACACACAATCCCTCACAAAAATTCTGGACATGATTAATCATAACTAAAATTAGAAATAAAATTTCATTATTTTTCAGTTTCCCCCAGGCCTGGAAATGGCTGTTTTCAAAATTTAATAAAAGCAACTGATGCACGCTGTTAATCACTTAAGCTGGCCACCAATGTGATCAGCTGAATGCTGCGTTACCTCTCCCTCCTCTAATCACATGATGTATCCATCACCCCGCTTTGTTCTGGGACCTCGAAATGTTCAAATTAAACACTGGTTTGTAGTCATCTATTACGATGTCTCTGGGACAAAAGCAGCTGCATGAATGCAAAAGTTTGAAACAAAAATGAAACCATCAACAAAAAGACTGACTGCATACCCTCCATATTTACAAATACAAGCGCAGCCATTGGAGGTTAATGATGTCACGGAATTTACCAGTATTTTTGAATGGATGTGTGAATGGTGCTTTTCCGGAAAAAAGACGGAATGTCGTTGCCTGTGTGAACAGCGCATTTTTTAATTTACCGGTAAAGTCGTTCCGGTAATTTTACGGCAATTTACTGGTATTACTGTGTGAAAGGGGCTATATATGGGTAGGTTACACATCAGTGAAAACAACTTTAGGACTCATGATGTCTATTTTTAAGGTAAAAGTGCTTATTTTTTCATTTTTTGAAGCAATTTCGTTCTTCCGGTTCAAAAAGCAAAGTTGAGCCTGCATCACGAAAAGTGACGTATATGCGTTAATTGCAGTGGTGATTAGCTGCCGTGGCAACATGACCGTAACAATATTTAATATAACAACACATGTAGTGTGCATGAGAGAGCGGTTTCTGTGCGGAATGCCGTGATGAGTTTAATAACACTCCCTGCGCGGATCATAGTTCATATCCGGACCGGAGCAAGTGTGTTTCAAGTTTATGTGATCATACTTCATATTCTCCTGTGCTCAAAACATGAACCAGCATGCGCACATATTGCATTTTTTATTTGAAGACAACGTGATAAGTGTATGCGCTGATACAGCGGTGCATCTGATCATGAATGCGATGACACGACGGATTATTGCGATACACGGCAAACAATGATATATAGACCAAAAATTCAAAGAAGAGTAAACAAAAAAGTGACTGCCTTTATTCTTTCTGTTTTAAAGATATTTTAATATTAATTTGTCTGTATAATGAGTGTGTTGTAGGTCTGTGTTTTATTGGTTGTTTTCTCCCCTCTTCCCACCCTCTACACTCCCACTTTTCCAAAGTTTTCCATTTCTGGAGTCTTTTTCTGACCTAAGGTGTGAAAGACCAGTGCTGAAACAGGGGGGTTTCATGACATTTTAAACATGCACTACAAGATTTGAAAATCGTGGCGCATCACACACTACAAGATATTAAGATTATCATGCCAGAGGGAGCGCCTCATGTGATCTCACGCAGCAGATCATCATTGATATTTCATTGATGTTTACATATGTTAGCTAGCGTGCTAGCAGCTTTCTACACATAAAGAGAACCCACCCATATAAAACTTTTACAGACTGGGGTGAAAACCCCAGGCGGCCGCCCTCCCGTCTTAATCAGTGACAGTAACATGACAGCCAAGTACCATTCTTTAGATCACCGCCAGTAGCCCTATTATAAGAGAACAGAATAACTTCTTAATTAGAATAAAATCCATTCTTAATTAGAATAAAAGTTTTATATTTTATGCTGTTAAGCACACACTGCAATAGGAACGGAAAAATTACCGGTTTGATGATAAATCATGATAAAATTCCCCATGGTTAGAAATAGTGCTGGGCGGTATACCGGTTCATACCGAATACTGGTGTTTATTTTTCTTATGATATTAATTTTTAAAATACCGCAATATGTCGTTTAAATAACGTTCGGGATGCGACACTGTTTGAGAGGGGTTCCTTTTCACTGTTCCACGGTGTTGAGAGCACAGCTGTATGTGTTACTAAGTGTGAAAGTTCCGAAATTAGTAGTCAAGTCACCTTTATTTATATAGCGGTTTTAACAAAACAGATTGTGTCAAAGCACTTAACAGTATCAAATTGGAGGATAGAGTGTCAGTAATGTATAATAATAAGATTAAACACTCAATTTTCAGTTAAAGGCATTTCATTATTGAATTCAGTGATGTCATTGTCTAGCTCAGTTTAGTTTAAATAGTATCTGTGAAATCAAATTGACGATAATCGCTAGAAATCAAGTATCCCCAACTGAGCAAGCCAACCAAAACTCCCTCTGTGACAGAATGGAGAACAAAAACCTTGGGAGAAACCAGGCTCAGTCAGGGGGGCAGGTCTCCTCTGGCCAGGATATTATTTATTTATTGTTTAATTATTGATTTAAATAAAATTTTAAATGCATACATGTATTACTTCTATTTTTATATTGTTGCAATTTCTAACAATAATAGTATTATTACTTTACCAGTATCGCCTCTCTCCGCGTCTGTTCTGTGCAGTGAAGCAGCACATTCAGCTGGCCGTACCGCAACAATCTCGTCAGTTAAATACAAAACAGCTTTTTCCAAGCATATGTCGTTAACTGACTGTTTGGAATTATAAATATGAGCATAGTTTGTTTGTTAATATTATGCACTTTTTTGTGTGTTGTTTTTTTAATTAGTTACTCCGATGCAGGCAGTGCGCTGCATGAGACAAAAAAGTAATATAGCCAAAACCACCACATAGTGTAGATGCGTGTTGATTTTATCAGACAATGTCGTGATTATAAATGAGTGACTTAACATTAGAATCAGAATTATCTTTATTGTCAGGTATGTTTGCACATACGAGGAATTTGTTTTAGTGACAGTAGCTCCACAGTGCGACAGAATGACAGCAACAGGACAGGACACAGATAGTAAAAAAATAAAAGAAACAATATACAAATATACAAAAATGGACAATGTGCCAAATAGCACAAACACAATATACAAAATAGACAATTCAGTATGTACAGGTATGTTAGGTGCAAATTTGAAATGTAATAAGTATGCGTGTAAAATAAAAATAAAAAGTATGATAGTGTTGTGTGTTTCATGTTTATTGTTAAGAGTTCAAGTGTTCATGAGATGGACTATTTGTATGGACTAACGACTATTTGTATTTCGATTAATCTATCGACTAATTTATCGATTAATCTAAACTATTAATTTCCCACAAAAAATCAACAATTTTACTTAAGAATATTTTATTAAAACAAATGAAATCCAAATTTCTATGAAATCCTGTTTTTAAATCAAAAGTAAAGTGCAGCATAGAGTGCAAGAAGCAAGTGTCCATCTCATAGTCCAAATCACTGAAATCAAAGTTCAGTATTATAGTGTAAGAAAGACAACATATCTACGTGTTCCAGTCTAATAATAAAATTAAAATAAAAGAAAAACACTTTTTAAAGGAGCATTTACCAGAAATGTTATTTACCAGAATTTATGTAGGTGAAAAATGTAAATATTTCTGAGAAAAACACTTTTTTTAATATAAAATCAATTAATTGGAGATGCTTTTGATTATTAACATTTAATGGAACCATTAAAATGGAATCCAGAAAATAATGGAAAACTGAATTTGGTAAAGGTAAAACTCAATTAATTAGACAGGCTAATTAATTAGATTTTAAATAAACTTTAATTTAACCATTAACTGAAAACTGAAAATGGAAAAAAATGAATTTGGAAATAAACAATAGCTTTTAAAAGGACTTACAATACATATATAATAGCAATGATGCAATAATTAGATCAAGTAAAGTATCAAAAGCAAGAAATCATATGGTTTTATTGAACAAAACTGTTAAAATACATAGGGCTGGTTTCAGCCGGATGATTATTTGTACACATTACTGCGCGATCTAATCCTTGTTTAATATTGACCAAGCACCATTTAATTCAAATTTCCACTTATTCTTTAATATTTGGCCATTTTTTTAAGACAGAAATGCTATAGCCACTGTAATTAAATGAATATGTGGACATCAAAACGTGTAAACTCAGAGTGAGGGTTTGAGCTTTTATTTTGAAATCGCAATGTATTCTCCTGTGTTTGTGTAGATTTATAAATAATTTACCTTACAAATCTGATGAAATGGTGCACGTTGCATTCCCAGATGACCGTTATAATAAACCCAAACTCACAACAACATGCAGAGATGAGTTTGAGACGCTCTACACATGTAAATGATAACAGTTCCTCTGGAGCTACTGTGAACAGAGCCGCTGTGTGACGCACGAACTTAACCTACACACATGTAAAATAATTAAAGCCCATATACTGTGTTAGAACTGCATCGCATATAATTATTTAATTAAATCATAGCGTTTGTGAATTCACAATTATGCTTAATTATGATTTTTTAAATGGGTTTAATATATCATGCAGCCTTGGAAAATAGTCTAATAATGTGCTTTATGGATTCTCGTCCGTGAAATGTGCCACTTTCGGTATTTTGCCGGTTAGTCGACGCGAGCAAAATGAAGTTGACGATTTTTAAAAATCGACTAGTTGACTAAAATCGACGAATCGCGACAGCCCTAGAGTAAATGTGAATGTCCCACTTCAGGTCCTGAGAAATTGTGATGCCCAGGAACCTGAATGACTCCACTGCAGTCACAGTGCTGTTCATGATGTTGAGTGGGAGAAGAGCAGGGGGGTTTCTCCTGAAGTCCACGATCATCTTGAGCTCCAGGTTGTTAAGACTGCACCAGACAGCCAGCTCCTTAACCTCCTGTCTGTAAGCAGACTCGTCACCGTCCTGAATGAGGCCGATCAGTGTGGTGTCGTCTGCAAACTTCAGGAGCTTGACAGAGGGGTCTTTAGATGTGCAGTCGTTGGTGTAGAGGGAGAAGAGCAGTGGGGAGAGAACGCAGCCCTGAGGAGCTCCAGTGCTGATGGTGCGGGTGCTGGATGAGAATTTTCCAAGCCTCACTAGCTGCTGCCTGTCTGTCAGGAAGCTGTTGATCCACTGACAAACGGAGGTGGGGACGGAGAGCTGAGTTAGTTTGGGCAGGAGGAGGTCTGGAATAATGGTCTTAAAGGCCGAGCTGAAGTCCACAAACAGGATCCTCACATAAGTCCTTGGTCTGTCTAGGTGTTGCAGTGTGTAATGCAGTCCAATGTTGACTGCATCATCCACAGACCTGTTTGCTCTGTAGGCAAACTGCAGGGGGTCCAGTAAGGGTCCAGTGATGTGCTTCAGATAAGCCAAAACCAGTTTTTCAAATGACTTCATGACCACAGATGTTAGAGCCACAGGTCTGTAGTCGTTAAATCCTGTAATCTTGGGCTTCTTTGGGATGGGGATTAGGGATGCACTGATACTGGTATCGGGTATCGGGTCGATACTGAGCTCATGTACTCGTATTCGTTAAAATGCCCCGATACTAAACGTCGATACCACGCATGTGATCAGTGCCATATTCAGACAAAGAAACACCAACAACAGAAAAACAGACAGCAGAATGTAGTTATTAGAGATTAAGGATGTCTAAAAATGTACATGCAATGAATATAATGTTAAACATTCAGTATTAATGCCTGTATAGTGAGCAAGCTGATAAGCAAAACACGCTGAGTGGATCCAGCGCGCGGCGGCGCAGATGCGCGAGCTTGTCGAGTGAATATCCCTTTCTCACAGATATCACTGGAAAGTTTGTACTTCGGTCGGAAATGTCAAAAACTAGTAAGTAAAACAATGCACAAGTTACTTAACAGTAGGGAGAGAGAGATAGAGAGAGCGCGCGCGCACTTTTGTGGTGTGATCTTTATTGATGTTCGCTCAGCACGCATCATTTGAATTAAAACTAAATCGTAAATGTATGACAACATATAGGGGCATTCATTCACTTTAAACATCATTTATTTTTAACCTTAAGCATTGAACACGAGTGAAACACAAGTGAAACTATCAGCCTGTGTGAAATGCGCTAGGCTGTTCTGTCTACTTGTCCCTTTCATCTGCTCCGGTAAGTGCGCGCGCTGTGCGTGTTTTCCTTGCTTCATGCGTGTTTCTGCAATTATATGGCTTTGAAATCTAAATGTTTCAGATGAAAAAAAAAAAAATCTATATCTGAAAGTGATTGATTTATAACGAGTGGTTCCCTGCATAATTACAGCAAAAAGCGTGGTTACAGCACTGAGCCGCTGCAATGGAGCAGCTCTAATGCTATTTAAGATGATGTACCATAGAGCAAATAAATAAATAAAAAATTAACAGTGAAAGTAACAAAAAATTGTAAATTACATTTTAATGGGCATAATTAAGTGTGAAAAATAACCGAAGGATATACAGTCAAACCAAAAATTATTCAGAGACCAGATATAATTTTTTTATTTTTTTTAGTGGGTGCTGGACACTATACTTAATTTCAGTAACTGAGGATAGGGGTGTAAATATGAGGTGGGTAGAGTAGCCAAAAACTGTACTCAAGTAAAAGTAAAAGTACTTCTAGAAATATTTACTCAAGTAAAAGTAATAGTCTGAATAGTTACTTGAGTAAGAGTAAAAAAGTATCGGATAAAAAAACTACTCAAGTAGTTAGTTACTAGTTACTTTGGATCATATAGGTACTGAATATAGTCTATTTTTATTTAGATATATAGATTACATTTATGTAATGTGTATGTGTATACACACACACACACACACACACACACACACTGCCATTCAAATATAATATATATATATATATATATATATATATATATATATATATATATATATATATATATATATATATATATATATATATATATATATATATATATATATATATATATTTATATATTTTAATGTAATTTATTTCAGTGATGCAAATCAGAATTTTCATCAGCCTTTACCCCAGTCTTCAGAGTCACATAATCCTTCAGAAATCATGTTGATTTATTATCAGTGCTGCTCTTTTTAGCTTTCTATTCATCTGCTCCGGTAAGTGCGCGCGCTGTGCGTGTTTTCCTTGCTTCATGCGTGTTTCTGCAATTATATGGCTTTGAAATCTAAATGTTTCAGATGAAAAAAAAAAAAATCTATATCTGAAAGTGATTGATTTATAACGAGTGGTTCCCTGCATAATTACAGCAAAAAGCGTGGTTACAGCACTGAGCCGCTGCAATGGAGCAGCTCTAATGCTATTTAAGATGATGTACCATAGAGCAAATAAATAAATAAAAAATTAACAGTGAAAGTAACAAAAAATTGTAAATTACATTTTAATGGGCATAATTAAGTGTGAAAAATAACCGAAGGATATACAGTCAAACCAAAAATTATTCAGAGACCAGATATAATTTTTTTATTTTTTTTAGTGGGTGCTGGACACTATACTTAATTTCAGTAACTGAGGATAGGGGTGTAAATATGAGGTGGGTAGAGTAGCCAAAAACTGTACTCAAGTAAAAGTAAAAGTACTTCTAGAAATATTTACTCAAGTAAAAGTAAAAGTAATAGTCTGAATAGTTACTTGAGTAAGAGTAAAAAAGTATCGGATAAAAAAACTACTCAAGTAGTTAGTTACTAGTTACTTTGGATCATATAGGTACTGAATATAGTCTATTTTTATTTAGATATATAGATTACATTTATGTAATGTGTATGTGTATACACACACACACACACACACACACTGCCATTCAATATAATATATATATATATATATATATATATATATATATATATATATATATATATATATATATATATATATATATATATATATATATATATATTATATATTTTAATGTAATTTATTTCAGTGATGCAAATCAGAATTTTCATCAGCCTTTACCCCAGTCTTCAGAGTCACATAATCCTTCAGAAATCATGTTGATTTATTATCAGTGCTGCTCTTTTTAGCTTTCTATTCATCAAAGAATACTGAACAAAATGTCACAGGTTCCAAAAAATATTAAGCAGCAAAACTGTTTCCAACACTGGTAATAAATCGATATATTATAATGATTTCTGAAGGATCATATGACTCCGAAAACTGGAGTAACAGCTGATGAAAATTCTGATTTGCATCACTGAATTAAATTATATTTTAAAGTAAATTAATTATGTATTATCCTATAACCTCTGACACTGAAACCTCTGAAAACGCCTCACGACTGCTCTGAACATAACGAAACAAATGCATATTGACGGATCTTCTGTTCTGCAAAATGTAAACAAATGTAGCCTATATTTTTGCAAGCGTAAATATTGTAAAAAAATGAATATTAATTGTGTCTAGAACTGTGCAGAGCTAACGCGGGTTCCGCGAGTGTTCATGTCATACTTTGTGACAGCTTATTTAATGTATAAATTATACATTGTATTTAATGTAAGGTAAATGTACAACAAACTGGTGATGTCATAGTGGTATCGTGGCCTATACCTGTGGAACAGTAGACAACACACGCGGTGTTCATCTAATAAAAGATCTTCATATAGCTCTAGCAAACAAGCCTTTGCAGATTTGCTTTCAATTGACTGTAGATCCAAAGCCATGTCTTCAGCGCTCTTGATGTTCTTAAACTCTTTGTTATCTGAGTGAAAACCGCTTCAGAGACTCAGCACGTGCGGCAGGGAACTGAACGAATCATTCGAACTGATTCGCGAACCGATTCACTGGTTTGCCAACTGGTTTGATAAAGCCTTTAAACAGAATCGACTCAAAAGATTCAAACTCATCGTTCATTGCCCAGAGAAAAGTAGACGGCGCGTTTGGAATAAACTGAAGCATTTTTAACTTGTATTGCATTAAGATACAGTAACGAGAGGAGAGTCGCCCACAGTAACGAAGTAAAAGTACCATTTTTTCTCTAAAAATATACTTGAGTAAGAGTAAAAGTACCAATTTTAAAATATACTCTAAAAGTATTAGTTACCCAAAAAATGTACTCAAGTAAATGTAACGAAGTAAATGTAACTCGTTACTACCCACCTCTGGTAAACTGTGACAAATTATACCCAAAAATTCTTCATACAGTGGACTACCAGTAAAATTGATACAAAAGTGAGACCAAAAATTATTCAGACCAAGTAATGGAATTAACAATTATCAATTAGATGTCAACAATCAGCATATGAATTTCAATGATGATGACAAAATATTCAATTGGAGCAATTCTGATCATCACAAAAAGCTACAAAAAGACACAAAAAACAAAACAGAAAATTACAATTACAAAATAAGTACATTAACCAAAGTTAGAATTAAAACAAATAATAGTACAATTCAGCTGCATAATTTATTCATGCTGTGATGCATGCTGGGAGTTTTGTACTATGGTACCCAGCATGCATTGCAACAATACACTTTTTATTGTCACCATTGTTGAGGTTCATGTGTTGATTTATCATGACATTGTGTGTTATTTGAATTTAACATAGTGCTTTAAAAAAATAAATAAAAATTAACTAGTTTTGCAATATTGTTGAACTAAACGTTAAATACCTGTTAAGTCTCAGTAAGAACTTTTGTGGATCTCTAACATAAAGTCAGTCTGTTTAGTAATGAGTAATGCTGTTTGTGGAGTTGTTTAATCCTCCTCTGCTGAGATCATTAAGCCACGAATACGTTACGTTTGTGCTGTAGGCAAAGTTTGTGTTTGGAAACTTTGCCCTGTTAGCAGAAACATACTGGATGTTTCAATTTATACCTCACATTTTCTTTGGTTTGCCCAAAAAGAAAGTCTCATCTTAAAAATTTTCACAATTTGAATTTCACAGGTTGTGAAAGTTAGGTGAGGAGAGACTGACTTATCAAGCCCCCTTCACTGAACATACAATGGATTGATAGTTGTGTAAATATTGTCATACCAACAGCTGTCTGAATAATTTTGATTGATTGATAGAAAGGTATTATCAAGCTAAATTTGTTCTGACACAGTTTAACTTGGAGTTCTTGTAATATTTTATTAGCATTTTCTAAACTATAGCGAATAAAATGTGAGATGTTGAAGGTGGCTGAATAAATTTTGGTTTGACAGTATCTATTTGATAAATGAAGTTAATCAACTAACATTTTACATACTCATTTGCTTTCTTTACCCAATATTTAAAAAATGTAAAAATACAATAAAAATATCGGTAGCGGTACTCGGTATCGGCAAGTACCAAAAATTTAAGTATCGGTATCGGGCGAGTACTGGAAAAAGTGGTATCGGTGCATCCCTAATGGGTATTATGGTGGAGCGTTTGAAGCATGAGGGGACTTCACACAGCTCCAGTGATCTGTTGAAGATCTGTGTGAAGATTGGGGCCAGCTAGTCAGCACAGGATTTCAGACAGGCTGGTGTGCCATTTGGGCCGGGTGCCTTCCTTCTCTTGTTCTTTTTGAAGACCTGGCGCACGTCATCTTCTCTTATCTGCACTTCAGGTGTGGGGGAGAGGGGGGTTGCAGGAGGTGTGAATGGTGTTTTTTCAAACCTGCAATAGAACTCATTAAAATCCTCTACCACTTGTTGATTCTCCACAGTGCTGGGGGATGATGTCTTGTAATTGGTGATATCTTTCAGATTTTTACACACTGAAGCCGTGTCACTGGAAGAGAATTGGATCCTTAACTTATCGGAATAATTCCTCTTTGCCACTCTCCTTTTCCAGTGTGTATTTGGCCTGTTTATATAAGACTCTGTCCCCATTCCTATAAGCATCTTCTTTGGCCTGATGGAGCAGTGAACCACGGTTTGTCATTGTTATAAGTTAGATGAGTCCTGGTAGGAATGCACATATCCTCACAGAAACTGGTATATGATGTTACAGTCTCTGTGAGCTCGTCCAGATCATCAGCAGCTTCAAAAACACTCCAATCAGTAAGGTCGTGACAGGCTTGTAAAACCCGCTCTGTCTCATTAGTCCATCTCTTTACAGTCCTTAATACAGGCTTAACAGATTTAAATTTCTGCCTGTAGGTTGGAATAAAATGAACCAAACAGTGATCAGAGAGTCCTAAAGCTGCTCATGGAACAGAGTGATATGCGTCCTTTATCGCTGTGTAACAGTGATCCAATATATTACTGTCTCTGGTGGGACATGTAACATGCTGTCTGTATTTTGGCAGTTTGCGGGAGAGATTTGTTTTATTAAAGTCCCCGAGAATGATTAAAACAGAGTCCAGGTGTTGTTGTTCTGTGTCTGTGATCAGATCAGCGAGTTTCTGTAAAGCTGTGCTCACGTGCACTTGCGGTGGAATGTAGACACTCACAAGAATGAACGAATTCTTGTGATTCAGAATGAGCGAATAGAAAGGTTTACAGTTGATGAAAAGCGTTTCTAGATATGAACAGCACATCTTTAACACAGTTACATCTGTACACCACCTCTCATTGATGTAAAAGCATGTCCCACCGCCGTGCGATTTCCCCGTTGATTCTGCGTCGCGATCTGGTCTGATCAGCTGGAAATTAGGCAGATGTAACACGCTGTCTGGAATGGTGTCGTTCAGCCAGGTTTCCGTGAAACAACAGAGCAGCAGAGTTTGAAAAGTCCTTGTTAAAACCGGAAAAGCAGAAGGAGTTCGTCCGTTTTGTTGGGTAGAGAGCGGATATTAGCCAGATGGATGCTAGGCAACGGCATTCAAAATCCACGCTGTCTGAGCTTCACAAGCGCGCCGGCTCGCTTCTGCCGTCTGCGCGTCCTGAAGCGTCTAAACAGCGCTGCAGCTTCACCGACTACGACTTGCGATATGATATTGCGATACATTGTGATACTGTAAGCAAGGCGATATATTGGGATATTTCTAATTTTAGGAATAGGATATATTTTTTTAGGAAAGCTGTTATTAAGAGCACACCACCATATGCAAACCTTAGCAATAAATAAATGAATAAAAATTGTTTAAAGGATTAGTTCACTTTTAAAAAAACTTTTGCTGATAATTTACTCACCCCCATGTCATCCAAGATGTCCATGTCTTTCTTTCTTCAGCCTAAGTCAACCGTGACCTTTTCAACGTAATTGCGTATTACGTGACATCACGAACGCGCATCACAGAACAGAGCAAGGCGAGCATTTGTGCTTATAAAACTTTAACTTTTTTATTTATTTTTGAAATGACCGATCATTTCGCTAGATAACACCCTTATTCATCGTCTGGTATCGTTTAAAGCCCTTTGAAGCTGCACTGAAACTGTCATTTGGACCTTGAACCGTTTGGGTCCCAATGAAGTCCATTATATGGAGAAATGTTTTCATCAAAAACATTCATTTCTTTTCGACTGAAGAAAGAAAGACATGGACATCTTGGTTGACATGGGGGTGAGTAAATTATCAGCAAAAGTTTTTTCAATAATCAGTCCCTGTAACATTCAACGCTACTAAACCACTTTTTGTGCAGTACGAGTCAAGGGGGAAAAATTGGAGTGATTGTAGGATTCTTTAGTTAAATGTATTTTATAAAAATACCATATCTATTTTTAATACCTGCTTTAAAGGTTAACAGTTCACAATTGTAATATACGTCATAACATTTTGATCTGAACAAAAAATTACATCTGCTTAATATCAATGAAAAATAAAGTGCTTGTGGGATTCCTAAAGAAAACAAAACTATTGTAAAACAATATCACACACATAATGCCCAAAACGCCCCCAACACGAGAGAAACTGAAGCCGCGCGCCGACCCTATACCGCCTGCCGCGCCCCGCACGTAGGCTCTTCACACGGGACGCTGCAACCAGCGTAACTGAGGTGGCGCTCGCGCCACGGTCCCGGGGTTGACGTTACCACAAAAGCCCAAATGACACCACACTTCAGCTTTGTACACTAAAAAACGGGAACTGGAACAATTCTTTCATTCTCCATTACTGGCCGCAAACTATATTAACGCTAACATTAGTGGCGTGCTCTAATGCTAGTATTTCCTGTCACTGTTTAAATTCAGAGATGAAGACTGCTATGTAGTGGTCGGGATATGAACTCAAAACGAAACCACTGCCATGAATCCTGTATGACTTTTTTTTATTTTTTATATCGATATTCCGTTTTTGAGAGTCGATACAGTATCGCCAAACAAAATATCGCGATACTCACGTGTATCGATATTTTCTTACACCCCTACGATACGATACGTATCACGATATTGGACTGCACTAAATTTCACCTCAGAGGAATTTAGTAAAGCAGCTGTTTATTAAACACTGCATACTATAGGGCCATTGCTAACTATTTGCAGAGCAGGCAGTTGACTTCTGCATTATGAAGGGCCTCCATAACTGTACCATAGTTCAATAGCCTATAGGCAATTGCATATGTTTAATGTTTACATTGGGCTCTTCCACCAGGTAAAATATTCTGGGCCCGTATTTATCAATCCTCTAAGAATTACTCTCAAGAACACTGCTAAGAATTGACTTCTTGAAATCTTGGCTCAAAGCTGCGCTTAAAAGTTAGTTATCAATCATCTCAGTCGTAATTTAAGCAAAGTGTAGAACTAAATCTGAAGTGTCAGTCTTAGAGATGATTTACGACACTTTGCTGTGCCACAAAAGGGATTTTGGATGACGACATACACATGGACCAATCACTGAATAGATTTCCTTAAGAATATTCTCCGATAAATTCACATTGAATGGTTAGATTCCTAATAGTTTACTTTCAACACACATTTGACAATAAAGAATTTTCAAGACAATACATTATGGCAAGGAAACGAAGCGTCATCACAACACAACTTAGGGTGCCGATAGACGATAGAATAGTGAATGGACGATAGCCAAAGATATCGCCTGTTGCTGATGCCTTTGACGACAACGAGACAACTATTATTATTATTATTATCATCCGTCAAAAATAGACTAGGTGCCTATCTTTAGTGATGCAGTGCAGAGCGCCGCTTCAGAAACTTGCCACGGCACAGCTGATCAGCTACGGTGGCCATGGAGCTGTAACGCGCCGCAGACGCGTGCAGTGTAAATAAGGGGTAAGAGATTTATTCATCATACAGTGTAGATCGCATAATACTAGACTGAAGTCAGTTATGATATTCTTTGCTCGTTTTGAATAACTGAGGAAATATAACCGTTTGATTAAGTGCTCGTCGCCAAACATTTCAAGAACATTCTTCCTCTCCTGAAAGATTAGCGCACGTCTCTGTCTCCTCATCGCCATCACAAGCCCCTACTTGCAACTCCTAACCACTTGAGAGACCTCTCGAGCTGTCTTAAATAACTGGGAGAGTAAGAGTGATTCTTAGCTTTAAGAAATTTGATAACTTGCTTTTATACTCTAGTTTGGAAGTAGGAGTAAATTTCATGAATTCTCAGCACTTAAGACTGAAATGGCACTTTGAGAAGCTTGATAAATACAGGGCCCTGATTGCTTGCATCTTGTGTTATATTAAAAAATCATCATAACATTGCTGGTAGGTTATCATTTCACAAATTAACACTCTCTCTACATTAAAAAAAAAAAGAATTAGAAGCGTTCTAAACTAATGCGCCGTCTTCACTGTATCACACACATGCTCAGTCACTCACATAGATCACGTTGCGGCCACACACAGAACTTCAGGAACTAAATAAAATAGCTTAATTGCTCAAGAGCTACATTATCTTTCTCAAGGAGCTGGTAACATCATTGTTTCTAAAGGAATGAAAGCCACAGCTTCACTGTTAATACGGTAGTAATTCATACATGCACAGCATTTCTCTCTCATAAATGAACACTTGATGAATTACACTGATACATTAATAGCCTATAGGAGATATCCTCAGTGGAGAGAGAGCGCGTGCACATGGTTGCCAGGTTGACAAAGAAAGTAACATACTTAGCAGATATTTCCGCATTGTACAAGTGGGAAGCTCTGTTTTGGGGATTACGTCTTTTTATATCAGGCAACCCAGTTGTGTTCCTCTGCGGAGAGATTACACATTGTTGTAGCCTATATGTTATGCTCTATTCGTTATTTTTTAGGAACCTCGCACTTTTCTACTCCATTATAAACGGTGTTCTTGTATTCAAATTAAGCGAGGTCCACTGCTGCACACGTGCCACAATATCCATACAGGGCCAGCTGTATCGATACTCGTATCGTCAAATCTCTGTGGCGATACATCGTCGTATCGAACACAGCACTACACCAGCACTAGTTAGATCCATATTCGATTACCGTAATTTGAACAACTGAGGATAAATAAATACTATCCAGCATAAAGCAAAGTTTTAAATAACAGTCTCATGTGTACACAGAACGCAGATAACATGGCTGAAAGCTGCAAGGTTTTAAAAGAGTGCTTAGGGAATTATACAAATTAATATTTGAATGAATTAATTATATGAATGTACCATTTGAAGGTTCTGTCTTCAGAAAAGATTCATTGGCATTTTGTTTTCACCTGTGCTCCATGTAATACCTAACAAAGTAGTGTTTTTTTTATTTATTTTATTTTTTACCTGTTACCCTGCACCAGATCGCCGACGCACTGAACGCTTTTTGTTTGCATGTGTCATTGTTTTCTAATAGAATAAATGAAGCAGGACAAAGTTAATCTTGACAAACTATATATCATTCTGAAGGTCTAAGCCTCAAGCATCGACGACAGATCGCTGTTTTTCGATGGAAAGCTTATAAGGAATGTATTTGCTACATTTGTGTAAGCAGTACACATCAAAACATGCAGAATAAAAAAGCAGTACGTACCATTATGATTGTAATAACGAGCCACAAACGCGTCCACTGCTGAAATCCCAGTTTAGTTAGAGAGGTAAGGGTCCACAGAACAACATCCCAGCGAGCACTTTTAGTCCAGCGAAACAACGTTGTAACAAGGATGAATATTCCTTTGTTTACATTTAATTTCTTCGGGAGAGTTATTTTTCGCGTCCGTTATGGAATAAATTACGCTCAAAAACAGCGTCTTGGTGGTAAAAAAACAACACGGTGCTGTAGCATACAGTTTTACAAACAGAATGAGACCGTCCATGGAAAAAAAGTCTCAGATAAGCAGAATATAGTTTATTTGAATTTTATATTTACATTCAGCCTGTGTGCAGTTTCTGTCTGGCCAAAAAACAGACCAAATTTGCATGCCCTGCTGTAAATTTTGACTGGTTGTTGAAAAACAAGCTCATCTGGTTTCTACACATTTAAACAATTTGGATAAGGTATCTAGAATTATTTATGGAGCCGATGAAATACATAATTTATTATTAAATTACCATTCAAGAAATAAAATAACTACTTCACCCTAATGATTTCAATATTCTTATCCTGCCTGAAAAGACCTAGTCTCAGCCTCAGACGTCACGCCCACAGAACGTTGGCTAAACGTCTGATGCATATGGCACACTTTTCTGGAAACACTTCAGGAATGTCGAAGTCCTCATTTGACTCATTTGAAGTCCTCATTTATCTCTCTGAGTGTAACCTGTGTTCGACTTGACGTGGACCGACTGTGCAGACTGATCGGTGTATTACAGTACCACGCGAGCTATAGAGAGCAGACTGCTCCATACGCTTTCGAAATTGCTCTCGCAGATGTCAAACACCGATCGATCTGCGTTGCGCCGCTTCTAGATTAGATTAGATTCAACTTTGTCATTGCACATGTAAGGTACAGGGCAACAAAATGCAGTTAGCGTCTAACCAGAAGTGCAATAAGCAGAGGTACAGGATATACAGTGCCTACAATATGTTACATATATACAGAATATACAGATAAGGCAGTAGTACTATGGACATAATTTACAAATTTTTTAAATACTATCAGTATGATATACAGATGGGTGATATGAACATACTATACAGATGGATTGTGCAGTAAATGTATGTACACTATGAGCAAAAACTATGAATATAATTACAAATGGATATGAATAAGCTATACATTAAGATATATAAACACTAGTGCAATGAACATTGAAAGTACATAGAAATAAAAATTTCCAGTACATAGTACTCAGTGTGTAGATTTTTATTTATTTTTTTAAACCGATTTAATGATGGGGAGGGGTGAAGAGCAGAGTTTAGTAGGGAAAAAGCTGTTCCTGAGTCTGCTTGTCCTTGTTCGGAGGCTCCTGAAGCGCCTCCCAGAGGGCAATAATTTAAACAGTCTATGGTCAGGTTGAGAGGAGTCCGTAAGAATTCCGCGAGCTCGACGTAAACAGCGTTTTCTCTGGACGTCCTCAATGGCAGGAAGTGGTGTCCCTGTGATGCGTTGGACGGTTTTCACCTCCCTCTGCAGTGCCTTGTGGTCAGCAACTGAGCAGTTCCCATACCAGACTGTGATACAGTTGGTCAGGATGCTTTCAATCGCACACCGGTAGAAGTTCACCAGGATGGCTGGAGACAGGTGGTTCTTCTCCAGTGTCCTAAGGAAGAAGAGGCGTTGGTGAGCCTTCTTGACTAGGCTGGATGTGTTGGTGGTCCAGGTCAGGTCCTCCGAGATGTGGGTTCTCAGGAACTTGAAGCTGGAGACACGTTCAACAACCATCCAGTTAATGTGGATGGGGTCATGCCTTCCACTTTTCTTCTTCCTGAAGTCCACAATAAGCTCCTTTGTCTTGCTGGTGTTGAGGAGCAGGCTATTGTCAGCACACCATGCAGCCAGGTGCTGTACCTCCTCCCTGTAGGCAGTCTCATCGTTGTCTCTGATGAGGCCAATGACTGTGGTGTCGTCAGCAAACTTGATGATGGAGTTGGATCCATGCACAGGCCTGCAGTCATGGGTGTAGAGGGAGTAGAGAAATGGGCTCAGCACACAGCCCTGTGGTACGCCGGTGTTGAGTGTGATGGTGGTGGAGCAGGTGTGGCCTGACCTAACATGCTGAGGTCTGTTGGTCAGAAAGTCCATAATCCAGCTGCAGAGGGAGGTGTTAACACCCAAGTCACCAAGTTTAGTGATCAGCTTGGAGGGAATGACGGTGTTGAATGCTGAGCTGAAATCAACAAACAACATCCGTGCATATGTGTTGTTGTTTTCCAGGTGTGTGAGTATCGAGTGCAGTACTGTGCATACTGCATCCTCAGTGCTTCTATTGCTTCGATAGGCAAATTGGTGTGGGTCCAGTGTGGGTGGGAGGCAGTTCTTGAGGTGTGCCAGGACCAGTCGCTCAAACCACTTCATAACAATGGGTGTGAGAGCTACGGGGCGGTATTCATTCCGGCATGTTGGGGAGGAGTGTTTCGGCACTGGCACAATGGATGTGGACTTAAAGCATGTTGGCACAGTTGCTTGGGTGAGTGACAGGTTGAAAATGTCTGTGAAGACCCCTGCGAGCTGCTCTGCACATGTCCTGAGCACACGTCCAGGAATGCCGTCGGGGCCAGCAGCCTTGCATGCATCGATCCGGCTCAATGCTGTGCAGACATCTGTGGAGGTGAGTTTGAGGGTCTGATGGTCTCCTGAGAGTGTGATCTTGGTGGCTGTCTCCTTGTTGTTGTTGTCAAAGCGAGCATAAAATTCATTTAGCTCGTTAAGGTCTGTGACCGTCGGAGTGGAGTTGCATGGCTTGTAGTCACTGATGACCTGGATGCCCTGCCACATGCGCCAGGGGTTAGAGTTGGAAAAATGCTCCTTTAGCTTGTAGCAGTGCTTGGCCTTCTTGATGCCCCTCTTCAGGTTAGCCCTGGATATGCTGTAGGCCTGAGCGTCATCTGATCTGAAAGCAGTGTTGCGGGCTTTTAGCAAGAGCCGCACTTCCTTGTTCATCCATGGCTTCTGATTAGGGTTCTAGTTGAACACACCAAGTGCTGCAGGCTTATTGGCTCACTGACGTTGATGAGATTAACCCCTTAGGTATCAAAATTTTGTACCAAACGTTGTTTGATATTCGATGGTATTGAGGCAATTCGGTCGGTGCCTAAAAAGTATCGAACTCGATACCCAGCCCTACGGCTTGGTGTGTCTCGGCCTTTACAGATAACATCAGAAGTAACAGTTAATTTACTTATATCTTAAAAATTAATCCTGTATGACTGATACGTTGCAGATTGGGTAATTTTAGGTAAAGGTTTTGGCTTTCAGTCAATGATGCTCACTGTTGGTTGGGAATAGCAATATGGCCATTCAAAGACTTCTGGTGGCTTTACCTACTGATGGCAGTGTAGAATTCTATGAGCAATCCAGTCATTTATTTAGACCAGTGGTCAAAATAGTCATTAAGTCTTGCAGTGCAAGTGCAATAGACCTGCCTCTTATTTTATTACCTGTAATGTTTATTTATTTTATTACTTTCATTTGATCTTTTTAATGTGATGTCTACATTATTTAACATCATTTGAAGGCTGCATATTAATGTTTAACCATTATTTATAATATAAATTATATTATATTAATAATGAGCTAATTTTAATATTCTTATTTTCAAATAGTTAAAAAATATACGTTATAGTAGTTTTTGCTGTGGTACCAAAGTTGGTATCTAGAAAAGTAGATTTTTACTGGTACTTTATAGGTACTGACTACTAAAATGTTGGTCTAATGACAATAGTGTTATTATTTATCTCTTCAGTGTTGGTTCAGTTTAATAACTGTGTAAAGTTAATTCATTATGAAAGTTTAGTACAGTCTTCAGTAGAGCAGCATATCGCTGAAGTGTTATTCTGCTTAAGTGAATTCAATGTTGATAAATTTCTGTTCAGTAACACTGTCAGTGTTGCAAAATTCATGAATTATGAACAAATCTGATTCAGCTAGAGCATGTGTGGTAGAGATTCAATAGATGTACCTGTTTCAGGATTTGTTGCATTTTTTGTGCTTGTTTTAATCACGATCACCTGCTGTTAGCAATGTTTTGAAATGGATTACTTTATCTCATAAATTGAAACAAAACCTTTCAAATTTTTGTCACCCATTAAAATATGATTTAAGAATCCAGTGTTTCCCCTAGGTTTACGGCTTTTGGGTGGGGTGGGGTGGGTGAGATGGACATGGACACCAACAAAATCATGCTTTTAATGACAGCAGTCAATATAACAACTGAACAGGTATTTTTCCCAAATTCAGTTTTATTTTTTTTCAAATTCCATTTTTTCAGTTTTAATTTTTCTGGATTCTGTTTTTCCCATTTTAATTCTTCTGGACTCCTTTTTAATGGTTAAATTAATTTTTATTAATCAAAAAGCATGTCTAATTAATTAAAATCATGAAACGTCAACAATTTAACATCAATTTATTAAGTTTAACAAAAATTAAATTTTTAGGGCCCTATGAAATTTTTCATTTATTCCAACCTTATGTTTTGTTACCAAATTATGTGTTTTACAGGGATTAAAGTTCTCCGTCGCTACGACGGATTTCCGTTAATTGCAACAAGTCTATGACGGATTTCCGTCAATTGCAGGGTTCCGCCTGTCCTTAATGTCTTAAATTCACTTTTCACAATTTTAAGGCCGTAAATAGGCTTACATTTCTCAAATAGTGTAATAAATGTCTTAATTTCAGTTTGAATAGGTCTTAAATTAAGGAAAGATATACACCATTCAGCCTGCTGAGGGGGATGTGATCAAAGCCTGGCGTGGAGTGAAAGCACGTTCCTCTCTCCTCTCGAAGCGTTCTGTAATCACTCCGCTCTGGATCCACTCCGGGTTTTCTTTTCCCGCTCACGGAAAAAGTGTTCCGTGTGTTCAATCCATTTTAAAAGTTATTCTAATATGTTTAGTTTTTGCATGTCAGGCTACAGCTGAGGTAGAACTATATTTCAGCTAGCATGGGGACACTTATAATGCAGGAAGGCTTCGATGTATCGGAGATCGATAAAAGTGTAAAAAATAAATGGAGATGGGCTTGGCTTGGCGAAATGGGGGAGAATGGCAAGCCTTTTAGTTCGTGGGCTAAAAAAATAAAACAGCCAGGTACGTGTCTTTGCACATTATGCCACAGGAGACTTCAATATGGCAATAATGGCAAAAAAGTGCTAGCTGGCCATCAATCAGAAGCTAGTCACAATGCTGCCGTTCGTGCTCTACAGTACACATGCTCCCTACCTGGTGCGACAAGTAGGCTACCACGTCTGCACCATTCATTAACACAGAGACACGCAGAATTCATATTTAAATAGTCTTTTTACGGCTTAATATTTACAAATATAAGTGGGCGTGTGCTCACCTGTGTGTGTGCACATCGGGGTGGAACTCCGCAGTGCGCGATACAGAGCAGAGCAGAGGAAAATTGTAAACGCGTGACCATGTAGAGACAGAAATGACATGCCCTCGTGTAAATAAAAGCTGAATAACACAAAGCTGTGTTAAAAGGTATAAAAAAAAGCTTTATTTAAAAGGTATAGACCTGTTCTATTGGAAAGGTAACTAACTATAAATGACTTCTGTTGTGATCTGGTGCTATAGAGAAAATTCAATTAAATAAAATTAACTTGACCTTCAAGGGGGAGTGGGTCGCCCCCCCTAAATATAATGGCAGGGGAAACACTAATCTGTCCAGTTGACAGTAGCTAAATAGATAGCAGCTCCAATGTAAAGGGTAAACGGCATAAAATAAATAAATTGAAAAATATAAAATTATCAGCATCAGCCTCAAAGTTGTTGATTGTTACTTGTAGTTATCATTCTAGAAGTTCCACATTGCATACATCTCCATTATAGTAGCATTAGCTTTGATTTTCATGATGCATGTTTAAATGTTTTATTTCTCTTCTGGTTTGTTTTTGTCATAGCAATATTATTTTCATCTGCTGTGTCTAGATCATTCTGTTTCTCAGCCTATTATGGTGCAAAGGCGACCAGGCCAGAGCTACAATGGGAACGGAGATGCAAGCTCGGTACTGTCCCCTCGCTCAGAGGGGGGTGGTCTGGGTGTGAGTATGGTGGAGTATGTCCTCAGTTCTTCCCCTGGAGACAAGATGGATGGTCGCTACAGAAACGGAGGCTATGTGAGTCAATTATCTTATTACACTTATTGGGTATCTTATTACAACATGTTTTTTTTTTTCTCAAGCATATGTGTTATAAAATCCGGACAGAATTTGTGGAATTTAATTGAATAAAAATAATTTGAAAGAAGCACTAGTGCAGAGGTGGACAACATCGGCCCTGGAGAGTCACAGTCCTGCAGAGTTTTGCTCCAACCTTGATTACAGCTCACCTGCCTGTAGCTTTCTAGTAACCCTTAGTTCTGGATTAGCTTGTTCAGGTGTGTTTGATTAGGGTTGGAGCTGAACCCTCCAGGACTGTGGCTCTCCAGTACTGACTTTGGCCACCACTGCACAAGTGAATACATGGAGTGTTTAAAGGGTTAGTTCACACAAAAAATTTAAATTCTGTCATTAATTACTCATCCTTAGCTTTGTTTACATTCAACATGTGTGCGCTTTCTACCGAACGTAAACAACGCTGATTATGTTGATTACTTTCTGGGGTACTCTCCAAAATGACGATGCTGGGCGATATGAGCAAAAATGCATATCTCTGTATTTTTTGGCTGATTTGCGGTATACGGTATATATTTTGGTATTTTGGATTAAACGAATAAAGTGAATGTAAGCATATAGGCATATATTATGTTCAAAAAAGGATTAAAATCACATTGCATTCTAACATTGTAACATAGCAATCTAAAAACAAAAATAATCCTTTTAAAGCAGAAGTAAGATTTACTAAACTAAAAATGAAATTAATAAAAAAGCACAGTCTAATTGAGTAAAAAGGGCAATTTTGATTACCCCATTACACATTACAGTTAGTGCTATCATACAAATACACTTAACTTGTAGGTCTAAAATTCTACATATGTCACATTTATTGTTCAACTACAAATATATTTCAACAAAATGTATATTTTAGTCAGAGTTATTGCGCTTCTATTTTCATTGCGCTCTGTCAGCTTGGTGTGCATGCGCGTGGTGGCGCACGTTCTAAATGAAGTCTGTGAAGTTTAGCAGAGAATCGCAAAGCAAAAGCTCATGCACCTCTGACAGCAAAATGGAAATATTTCCATGATTTTTTTACATTTACAGATGGAGAATATACTTTTGAAATATAAGTTACGCATTAAGGAAAACAGCACATCTCAAACACATTAAACAGCACGAGAAGCATCTCTGTCAGCAGCACACGCAGCCTTTCTGTCAAGAGCATCTGACAGGGCGAGCCAAGCCGCTTTAAACTGAAACAATAAACTACTATATCTTACGAGTTTTTTAAAGCCCTTCATATAAACTTGTCACATGTTTAGAACAAATTGTATTATGCACTTTCTCCACAGCAGTTCAGTTTGTCCTCCCTAGATATTTTTTTTCAGATGCGCTCGTATCAAACTACTGTATATCGACATTAACGGTATTGCTTCATACCGTATCGCTTATAAAAAATATATCGATATATCATACAAACTCGATATACCGCCCAGCCCTAGTCCTTGCTACGATTCTGTGCCTTGATCATAGTAGTATCCTTGCTATCTATGGAGGGTCAGAGAGCTCTCAGATTTCATAAAAAATATCTTAATTTGTGTTCCGAAGATGAACGAAGGTCTTACGTGTTTGGAATGACATGAGGGTGAGTAATTAATGACAGAATTTTCATTTTTGGGTGAACTAACCCTTTAATTATTTGTTTATTAAAAAAACAAAAAAAAAACAGAATGGGCATTTATCCTTTTTACCCCTGGGTGGGTGAGACAGCCTTGGTTACTTGGCAGTGGACTACTGTTTACAAACAAACACACCCCAGAAAAGAGCAGTCAGAAACAGAGCCATCTGCAGATTTCCATTATTATTGATCCTTTAGGATTTGACACATTGTTTGCGTATGATATATAAAGATACGCCAATAAAAATCACACCGAAGAAAGTATGTTATGTCATTTCCCTTTAAGGAAATAAATATGGTCAGTTTTGATTTCATGGCTTTGAAAAGTAAAGATGCACAGAGCTGGGTAGATTATTTACTAATTGTAATCTGTTACTGGTTTTTATATTTTAAATGTATTAATTTAATTTAACATTACACATTATTTTAGGTAATGTAATCAGACTACTTTCAGATTACTTTTAGATTACTTTTGACCAATATCGTCTTCTGTCATATTGATCTGATCTTATACCATATTGATATAATAATACAAAGATTAAGAAAATATATTCCATTTATTGTTATTAGCAACATGAAGTGCGTTAAACATTATATTATGTCATTATATTAGGTTACCCAGACTGTGGTTTGTTAAAGGGGTCATCGGATGCCCATTTTACACAAGTTGATCTAATTCTTTAGAGTCTTTTTTTTCGTTAACGACTGTTAATTATTATTATTTTATTTTCCTGGGAACAGTAGTATAAAACAAAAAGCAGCTGTACCAATTTAGAACCCACCCCCTGGTAGACTTAAAAAAATAAATAAAAAAATTAATAAAATAAAATAATAATAATAAAATGATTTTAGAAAAGATGACAACATTAAAAGCTGAATGCCATGAATTTACCGTTTTCACATTAGATCCATGTATACGAGAAGCTGGAACGAGAAGTTCTTCTTTGTTTACATTTTTGAACACCGCGTACAAATGACGATTTGTCATGTCAATGTCAATGTCGACCGGCTTACGTCACTTCTTAGTACCCACTGTCGGCACGAATGCAACCCTTTAAATGGTACTGGGAAATAGTTCGCGCAAAATCGTCCCAGTACTTTAGTACTGTACTTTTAGGGTGCTTTCAGACCTGTAGATCGTTTGCTTTGTTCCGAAACAGGGATTCATTTGTTACATTGTTGCCTTTTCTTCTTGGTTCGGTTCGCTTTCACACGGCAACATTGCAAAGCGTACCAAACTGTGTTTATGCAAGTCACATGCGAGTAAAGCTGTCCTCTTATTGGTCAGAGTTCACTTGTTTACGTTCCTCTGCGTCATTCATCAAGATGCATTGACAAGTTTGCTCCGCGGGCTTATTGCCCTGGCAAAAGCAAAACGAATGTAGCTGTCATTCCGCTCTAATATATCTATCTATATATAATTCTATTTTCACTATATAATTAGTATAATATATTATATAATATAATATAATATATATATATATATATATATACATACACACACACACACACACACACACAGTGGGTACGGAAAGTATTCAGACCCCCTTAAATTTTCCACTCTTTGTTATATTGCAGCCATTTGCTAAAATCATTTAAGTTAATTTTTTTTTCCTCATTAATGTACACACAGCACCCCATATTGACAGAAAAACACAGAATTGTTGAAATTTTTGAAGATTTATTAAAATTGAAAAACCAAAATATCACATGGTCCTAAGTATTCAGACCCTTTGCTGTGACACTCATATATTTAACTCAGGTGCTGTCCATTTCTTCGGATCATCCTTGAGATGGTTCTACGCCTTCATTTGAGTCGAGTTGTGTTTGATTATACTGACTGGACTTGATTAGGAAAGCCACACACCTGTCTATATAAGACCTTACAGCTCACAGTGCATGTCAGAGCAAATGAGAATCATGAGGTCAAAGGAACTGCCTGAAGAGCTCAGAGACAGAATTGTGGCAAGGCACAGATATGGCCAAGGTTACAAAAAACATTCTGCTGTACTTAAGGTTCCTAAGAGCACAGTGGCATCCATAATCCTTAAATGGATGACGTTTGGGACAACCAGAACCCTTCTTAGAGCTGGCCGTCCGGCCAAACTGAGCTATCGGGGGAGAAGAGCCTTGGTGAGAGAGGTAAAGAAGAACCCAAAGATCACTGTGGCTGACCTCCAGAGATGCAGTCGGGAGATGGGAGAAAGTTGTAGAAAGTCAACCATCACTGCAGCCCTCCACCAGTCGGGGCTTTATGGCAGAGTGGCCCGACGGAAGCCTCTCCTCAGTGCAAGACACAAAAAAACACCTGAAGGACCACAAGATGGTGAGAAATAAGATTCTCTGGTCTGATGAAACCAAGATAGAACTTTTTGGCCTTAATTCTAAGCGGTATGTGTGGAGAAAACCAGGCACTGCTCATCACCTGTCCAATACAGTCCCAACAGTGAAGCATGGTGGTGGCAGCATCATGCTGTGGGGGTGTTTTTCAGCTGCAGGGACAGGACGACTGGTTGCAATCGAAGGAAAGATAAATGCGGCCAAGTACAGGGATATCCTGGACGAAAACCTTCTCCAGAGTGCTCAGGACCTCAGACTGGGCCGAAGGTTTACCTTCCAACAAGACAATGACCCTAAGCACACAGCTAAAATAACGAAGGAGTGGCTTCACAACAACTCCGTGACTGTTCTTGAATGGCCCAGCCAGAGCCCTGACTTAAACCCAATTGAGCATCTCCGGAGAGACCTAAAAATGGCTGTCCACCAACGTTTACCATCCAACCTGACAGAACTGGAGAGGATCTGCAAGGAGGAATGGCAGAGGATCCCCAAATCCAGGTGTGGAAAAACTTGTTGCATCTTTCCTAAAAAGACTCATGGCTGTATTAGATCAAAAGGGTGCTTCTACTAAATACTGAGCAAAGGGTCTGAATACTTAGGACCATGTGATATTTCAGTTTTTCTTTTTTAATAAATCTCCAAAAATGTCAACAATTCTGTGTTTTTCTGTCAATATGGGGTGCTGTGTGTACATTAATGAGGGAAAAAAAAATGAACAAATGATTTTAGCAAATGGCTGCAATATAACAAAGAGTGAAAAATGTAAGGGGGTCTGAATACTTTCCATACCCACTGTATGTGTTTTCACTATATGTATAATTATATGTATATCTGTGAATGCAAGTGAGATACAGTATATATAATGCAGTTACAGCCAGAGGGAATCGAGGCTTCGTCAGGACAGCATTCTTGCAATGCGCTGAGAAGAGTAATTAATTACATTTTACGGCTTAATATTTTAATATGAAGAGGTGCTCTTTGGTTTTCAACTGCAATAACAAATATTCTCACTAACAAAATCAAAGTTCTTCAATTCTCACTTGCATTCACAAAATAATAATTTGTTACATTTATATAGCGCTTTTCCGGGTACTCAAAGCGCTTGACTGCTAGACACACAAGACACTGACTGCTGCTCTTTATATAACATATTTCCCGTTATGAATTATGATACCGCTTGGTTCGTTGGTCCATTGGGTCGGATTGCTTTCTCACCACAAACGAACCGCTCCAGGGTTCGTTTGAAAGCGTGCCGAGACCACCTCTTCAAGGAGGTCTCGGTACGCTTGTTTGGTCCGCTTTTGGGTTGTTGTGGATGGTCTTTAAAACAGGTCGATTAATTTATACTGTTATCAGCACGTTGAAGTATATTCGTCTCTTGTCTCTTGAGAATATGCGCTGTTAATGCAGCGTTAGAAAACGCCATCAGTTTTTTTACTTTCACTTTCTGTATGACTGAAGTTAAGACATTCACCGGCATAACTATTGCGCAAAGTTTGCACGTTGTTGTTGTGATATCCATTGGCTCGCCTTCATGGTTTAAAACAGAAATATTTCCAGTATTGCAACGTAACTGCAACCCCGCCTTGCATATGTATCTTAAACGCAGGGATACATGAAAGAGGAATCAAATCGGTATGCCGCGCTGTCTGAAACACGCCTCTATGCTTGTGCGCGCTGTACTGGCACACACCCGAAGCGCGCACAAGCATAGAGGCGTGTTTCAGACAGCGCGGCATACCGATTTGATCAACTGCGATACGTTTAAGCCCTAATAGCTTATATGACAGATCAGAGCAATCTTTTATTTACTAATTTAACATGAAATCGTCAAATTGCTACTCGATATCAATCGCATACAACGAAAATACAGAATAATTAGAAAAATAATTTATGCACAATAAATAACAGAAAATTCGGGGGAAAAATAACAGAAAATTCGGAACGTTCTCGCAACCCGGTAGGAATTCTTCCACGGCCCGGTAGTGGGTCGCGACCCGGTGGTTGGGGACCTCTGGTTTAGATTACGATTATTTTAAAATGTAATTTAATCTAATTACAAGTACTTAATTTTTGGAATCTGATTACGTAATCCAGATTACATGTAATCAGTTACTACTCAGCTCTGAAGATGCATATCGCTTGCTGGTATTCTTTTTTTTTTTTTTTTTTTTTTGTATGGGTCAAAATCTGCAAAGAGGTGATTTAAATATAACACATCATGTAAAAAAGTATAGTCTTAACCATTTTATCAAACATTGATAATTGCCTTAATATTTCAAACAACTGAAAAATAGTCATCAAACTACAATTTATAAAAATGACCTATCAAATTCTCGATTTTATGTGTCAACATAGGAGTCAAATTTTATGTCTAGGGACTCCTCTAAAGATCAATCATTTAACAGTTCTATTGTCAAAATTATGAAAAAAGAGCAGTCGAGTAGAAATGATTGAAAATAGCTCATTCTGTGTCAGATCAACTGAATTTTAGAAACTTCCTCACACAATAGTGATGAAAGGTAAAACATTAAATGCCATGGATGAATATTTACTGAGTAACTTTTTGTAGAGGGGGGTATTAGACTAGATTAAGATAATTCATTCACAACCTGAAGTAATTTGGCCTTGGGGATGGCTTTGTTTAATTGGATTTTTGGTGATTCCAGGGTGGAGCAGATGCAGATCCAGATGGCAGGGAGAAAGGTGATTCAAAAGAAAAGGTTTCTCCATTTGAAGAAGACAAAAGTCCTGAGATGATAGTCGGAGATGAAGGGGATGCTTCAAAAGCAAATTCCAGAGGATTGTTGAATGGGATGGATCGCGACTGTAAAGACTTCAAGTATGATGGTTCTTTTGCTCATTAAACTTGTAACATTATTAACAAAAAAAATTTACTTTCTGTTAAAAAGTATTTAAACAGCCCTCTACAATGCGAGTAAATCACTTGCATATGCAACTAAATTTCCATGCTAGGCAATCAAATAATGTCTATCGTTAGCCATTGGCTAATAAGTTGTTAGATTTCACTTGCCAGTGTTTGAGTTAGAGACTAAGTGTACGTTTAACACCAATATTTCGTTACTCCAGCTGCAGTCCACTCTTTGTGAATCTCCCCCACATTTTTGAATGGGTTTTTTTTTCATAATTCTGTCCAGGGTGCGGTTATCCCTATTGCTTGTACACTTTTTTTCTACCACATTTTGTCCTTCCCTTCGCACCTCTATTAATATGCTTGGACACAGAGCTCTGTGAACAGCCAGCCTCTTTAGCAATGACCTTTTGTGTCTTGCCCTCCTTGTGCAAGGTGTCAATGGTCGTCTTTTGGACAACTGTCAAGTCAGCAGTCTTTCTCATGATTGTGTAGCCTACAGAACTAGACTGAGAGACCATTTAAAGGCTTTTGCAGGTGTTTTGAGTTAATTAGCTGATTAGAGTGTGGCACCAGGGGTCTTCGATATTGAACATTTTCACAATATTCTAATTTTCTGAGATTCAGAATTTGGGACTTTCATTAGTTGTCAATTATAATCGTCAAAATTAAAGGAAATAAACATTTGAAATATATCAGTCTGTGTGTAATGAATGAATCTAATATACAAGTTTCACTTTTTGAATGGTATTACTGAAATCAACTTTTTCATGATATTCTAATTTTATGACCAGCACCTGTATATCAGTGTATACACACACACACACAAGCCAATTGCAATTCTATTGCTAGTGTGTGCACAAAGGGTTGTTAAAATTGGGAGAGAAAGACAGTTATTGGTTTAGAATGGTTTAAAATTCAAATTGAAGAGCAATTTTGACATATGTAAAATGACAAACCAGTTACCTTACTTGCTATTAAGTACATAATAAATGTATGCCCTGGACCTTTATAGGCTTTTTTGTTGGCTGACACTAGACCTGTATGGATCCAGCTAAAACGAAATAAAGCAAAAACCTTTTTGGCCTTTAATAGAATAGCAATTAGTGAAACTGTAAGAATGTTACTGCTTTCTTTTTGTTTTATGATAGTGAAGTATCCATGTTTTGATTAAAAACTTATTTCCTACAGCCCTACCCCAGGCAGTCGCCAGGCTTCCCCCACAGAGGCAGTAGAACGGTTGGGCCCCAGTCAGGCCGGGTTGGAAATGATGGCACAGCACCACCCGCATACTCTGCAGCCACCCAACCCTGTCACAAACAAACCTCCCACCGAGGACTTCCACAGCCAGGAAGCCCAGAGCATGGGTGGCATGGAGCATCAGGCAGGCATGGAGTCGCTCCAATTTGACTATGCTGGGAACCAGATCCAGGTGGACTCATCTGGTACTCCAGTCGGCTTGTTTGAGTACAACTCCCAACAGCAGGTACAAAAGCTCACCTGCAGTTAATTATATTTACACTTTTGTTTTTTGTTTACAATTACTTTTACTTTTTGTTTGCTTTCGCTTTTGCAGTATGAAGGGTCAGTGTCTTGACAACATGAAACGTCATTTGCATTGCATTTGACTTCTTTACTGTGACATGTCACCTGAAACAGGTGTCCAGCTGAAATAATGTGTGGGTAGAACTTTTTTAATTATTGAAGTGATTGAATTGTAATGAGGGAAAGAAGTGAAACCAAGGACCAGGTTGCAACCTGGGCATCTTTTTGCCACTATAACAGAGTAGTTATTGCCCCTATTTGCCAGCTACATTGTGCCAATTTATACAACATTTTTGTACAGTATTATTTCATTTTCAGGGCTCCAGGCTGTGACTAAAACGGTTGCATTTTCAACCAAAAATATTAATTTGCGAGTGAAGTTTTTGCTAAGGTCGCCAAATGTTGTGACTTAAAAATTTCCCCGTAATGCCTTTTTTCCTGAATGTTTTGTGGCCACATTGTTTATGTTGACGTAATAAACAGAGATGATGTGCAGTTTTTGTGGACACAGTCCTCATCTCTGCCAAAAGCCAGCACTGATGGCAAACCTGCTAAAAGCAGCTCCAGTTGTGCAGCATGAGAGAGATTGAAAATGACGGAGACATGTGAAGTAAAAGTGCAGAAAAGCAAGGCCAAAAGGCATCTGTTTATGTTGTTCACAGAAACACAATCACACTGAAGTAAAAATTTGACCATTTTCTCTGCCTGCTGTTCACTACAATAGTAATTAGAGGTGTGAATCTTTACTTGCCTTACTATTCGATTCTATCACAATTCAGAGGGTAATGATTCAATTATAAAATTTCAATGCATCTTTTTCTCCAGTTCTTTTAATAATTACTACATTAATATTCACAATATAGTTCTTTTTGTTTTCTGTTATAAAAAATATTTTTTTCCATTTTAAATCTATTTAAACCTGCAGTCCATACTTTTTGCCTCTTTGTCGCCATCTCTATTTGAAAATCTGCAATTGCAGTTATTTGCAGAATTATCTTCCTTGCTTGGGTTTTGCACCCGCACCGCACCGGTGTGGATCCCGTATTTCGGAATCACAGATTCTAGCCTACGTCTTGGAATATATGACCCAAATAAGAATTTTCACCAGATATTGTCATCTGAACAAGTAACGTACAAGGAAGTACAAAGTAACGTTTGTTCTGACCAACTGAGGAAAAAGCATTGCATAAATTGCACTGCCAATGGTGATTAAATTTAACGATCGATTAATTAGGTCATATCACATCAAACCGTGCAAATTATTGTTATACTTTGTTCTCAAATTGTTGATGTGAACAACATCAGCATTGCGTGACTGTGTATAAAGTAGGTATTAGCGTGTACATTTCAATATCTGTACAGTCTAATCTCTAATTGTCAAACCATTTGAATTTCAGATTAAGAAATTTTTAACCCAAAAAGCTAATTATTCTTCCTTCGAACTGGTTCTCTTTAAAATACAAATCCTGTGTAATCCCAGGCTATCTGTAATCAGATGCACATTTAAAACTGGAATATAATTTAATTTCAGTCACAAGCGTTTCGTAAACACAATTCTTTCTGGATTACAATCTGCCACCTAAATGATAAATTTAATTATTCCAGCTGCTTTGAGAAAAGGCTATAAACGATCTGCCACCTGCATATTATAGCCTATTAGCCGGGACAACTTCTTTGTTTTCAGATGTAACGTAATGAAAAAAAAAATGTTTTAAATGTAATTAATTCCTGCGATGGCATAGATGAATTTTCAGCATCTTTTTCTCCAGTCTTCAGTGCCCCACAATCCATCAGAAATTGAATTATTGGTGCTCAAGAAATTTAACTTTTTTTTTATGCCACTGTGGCTAGTGGATTTCCAAATTTACTAGCCACTCAGCATTTTCACTGGTAACAATTTTGTTGATGCGAAATTACATTTTATATGACTTAATGCTTTCCCTAACCATATTAAATGCATGCATTGTCTTTCATATCAAATTCTTACATTTTATTAATAATTTCACTTAATATAATAAGACAATATAGGGCTGTTACCAATCAAATCAAATTAGTATCTACAAAACCGATCTTTCCACTGCAGAAGAAGTGACATTCAGATGCATTTACACAGACAGTTCAATGTAGCTGAAATGTAGCACGAATGCATTTAAACAGCATAAATAATATTGTGAGCTTGTTGTTTTTTTTAATATACAAATATGAAATGTTGGAAAATAATGTAAAGATAAGCTAGTAAACTGCCAGTAGGTGGCAGCAAGTGACTGTCTTAATGAGTCATTGAAGCATGCCTTTAAACGATTCGTTCAGACGGCTGATTCATTCAAGAATGAAGTAAATGCCTGTCTTTGTGAATGGACCACTGAATCATTGACTCAAATGGTTCAAAATTCAAAAACGCCAATCATTCAGTAACGAAACACCGCTGTGTGCTACTCAGAGATGCACGACTGTAGAGCCCTGCATTTCAGCCCGGGCCCTGACTTTTTTACGTCCCTAGGGCTGGGCTTTGGGCCAATTTTCACGTCATAGTTCAGACGCGGGCCGGGCCTCGGGCCTGTTTTAGGCTTCTCCTTATTTTTATATTTTAGACATCCATCAATTAGTGATGAAAAAAAATTGCCGCCCTGGTGGAAACAATGCGAATCCGTGCTACCACGACTGTCAAGAGCGGCTCGATGGTGTTCAGTGTCTGGCAGCAGCGAGCATGCGGTCAGCGCAGATGAAGACTTCTGCATTCAAATACAAAACAAAGCTTTCCGTAAAGCCCCGGCAAAAGTAATTACCATGAATGTGTCCGGGGGAAATGTAAGGCGATATTTGAATGATTTACTAATAAACTAGTGTCGCAAAGATGAAGATGATGATCCTGACTCGCTGTCTCCTCATTAGAAGTGCCTTTAGAGAGAAGTGCATCTTCACGGATTATGATTATTATGAAAGTTTTTGTTTTCGATTTGATTTATTTCGTGTAGTAGTAATTCAAAGCTTTCTATAGATATATTTATCATGTCTGTGAGGCATGTATTCGCTGACTTTCAGTTCATTTTTGTGAATTCAAGCGCTCCTGTTCAAGACGAGACGGCACAAAAAGCGCATCGTTTTCTTTTTTGAGGATTTTGAGTGCACACAAAAGTAGACCCTTTACAGTTCCGAATGATGTATTACTCTTACCTTTATGAGCAAAAATTACGGTGTAGGCCTATTTCAAGTTGTTTCCATTGAAAAAAATGCAATTGATTGCGCTGGTGCCTCCATGTCCTGCGCTTTAGCTTCCACTCTCCGCACAAACTGTTGGATACAGTGCACATTTATCTTGGTTCAACGTTTAAACATTGTTATATGCTTGAACTGTTTTAGTATATCTATAGATGTTATTTTAGGCAAGTCGTGATGTTTTGAGAAGGCTAAATTGATCAAACATGCTATATCAGCCTGCTGGTCTGCTTCAAATGGTTTTCTAAATTACCTTAAAAAAAAAAAAAAGCAAACAAACGAAATATAATCACTTTGCCATTACATACAAAACTGAACTATTTTAATAGCTGAAACATGAGCCGTTTTGGGAGAAGGGGGAAAAAAACGACGGGCTCGGGTCGGACTCGGGCCGGTAATTCTGATAATTTGTCGGACACGGGCCGGGCTAGGGCCTGAGCATATTGGGCCAGGGCCGGGCTAGGGCCTAAATTTGAGGCCCGTGCAGTGCTCTACACGACTGTTCTGCTGTGATCTTTGTTTGGAACTATTTTCATTAACCAAATCAAGCAAAAACGGTCAATGTTGGCAATATATCCTTTCAATAAATTAAAATTTAAATATTGAACTAAAATGAACTTATATTAACTACTCATTTTAACTCTTGTATAAAAAGTCAAATTTGCAATCATGGTTTTCAGAGAAAAACATCACTCTCCTGGTCGTGTCATGTTGCTTAACTAGGCTGTACATTATAAATATAAAAACTAAGTTACATTTTTATGTTTCCTCTGTGTGCAGTTGTTTCTTTGTTTTTTTTGTTTTTGTTTTTTTTTTTTCACGAGATTTTCACATACAGACAGGCTGCATAAGCCTCAACTTATCCTTGTTGTTGTTGATTATCCATACTCTTCACACCGAATGTAATAAAATCAGAAACATTCTCGCCGAAATTTCGGTTCTTCCCTAATTAGATGTTTTAATCAGATTAGTTGTCCAGTCGGGCAAGATAAATTCTCTTCATTCATTTGCCCCTTCAAAAAAATCCACTTGTCCCACAAGCATTAATGTCGAGCTCTGTTACTGTAAATAAAATTCAACCCACTTTAGTTGGCATCTGCAGATGGCACGGCAGATTGTTTACCGACAGTGGTTTCTGGAAGTATCCCTGGGCCCATTTAGTAATGTCAATGACAGAATCATGCCGTTGAGTGATGCAGTGTCCTCTGAGGGCCCAAAGACCACGGGCATCCAACAAAGGTCTTCAGCCTTGTCCCTTACGCCCAGAGATTTCTCCAGTTTCTCTTAATCTTTTGATGATGATATGCACTGTAGATGATGAGATTTGCAAAGCCTTTGAAGTATTCCACAATCTTTTTTCAGATTCATTACGACACAACTGAAGTAGTTCAAGCCTTTTATTGTTTTAATATTGATGATTTTGGCATACAGCTCATGAAAACCCAAAATTCCTATCTCAAAAAATTAGCATATCATGAAAAGGTTCTCTAAACGAGCTATTAACCTAATCATCTGAATCAACTAATTAACTCTAAACACCTGCAAAAGATTCCTGAGGCTTTTAAAAACTCCCAGCCTGGTTCATTACTCAAAACCGCAATCATGGGTAAGACTGCCGACCTGACTGCTGTCCAGAAGGCCATCATTGACACCCTCAAGCAAGAAGGTAAGACACAGAAAGAAATTTCTGAACGAATAGGCTGTTCCCAGAGTGCTGTATCAAGGCACCTCAGTGGGAAGTCTGTGGGAAGGAAAAAGTGTGGCAGAAAACGCAGCACAACGAGAAGAGGTGACCGAACCCTGAGGAAGATTGTGGAGAAGGACCGATTCCAGACCTTGGGGGACCTGCGGAAGCAGTGGACTGAGTCTGGAGTAGAAACATCCAGAGCCACCGTGTACAGGCGTGTGCAGGAAATGGGCTACAGGTGCCGCATTCCCCAGGTCAAGCCACTTTTGAATCAGAAACAGCGGCAGAAGCGCCTGACCTGGGCTACAGAGAAGCAGCACTGGACTGTTGCTCAGTAGTCCAAAGTACTTTTTTCGGATGAAAGCAAATTTTGCATGTCATTCGGAAATCAAGGTGCCAGAGTCTGGAGGAAGACTGGGGAGAGGGAAATGCCAAAATGCCTGAAGTCCAGTGTCAAGTACCCACAGTCAGTGATGGTCTGGGGTGCCATGTCAGCTGCTGGTGTTGGTCCACTGTGTTTTATCAAGGGCAGGGTCAATGCAGCTAGCTATCAGGAGATTTTGGAGCACTTCATGCTTCCATCTGCTGAAAAGCTTTATGGAGATGAAGATTTCATTTTTCAGCATGACCTGGCACCTGCTCACAGTGCCAAAACCACTGGTAAATGGTTTACTGACCATGGTATTACTGTGCTCAATTGGCCTGCCAACTCTCCTGACCTGAACCCCATAGAGAATCTGTGGGATATTGTGAAGAGAAAGTTGAGAGACGCAAGACCCAACACTCTGGATGAGCTTAAGGCCGCTATCGAAGCATCCTGGGCCTCCATAACACCTCAGCAGTGCCACAGGCTGATTGCCTCCAATGCCACGCCGCATTGAAGCAGTCATTTCTGCAAAAGGATTCCCGACCAAGTATTGAGTGCATAAATGAACATAATGGCCATTCTTTTATTGGTCGGATGAAATATGCTAATTTTTTGAGATAGGAATTTTGGGTTTTCATGAGCTGTATGCCAAAATCATCAATATTAAAACAATAAAAGGCTTGAACTACTTCAGTTGTGTTGTAATGAATCTAAAATATATGAAAGTCTAATGTTTATCAGTACATTACAGAAAATAATGAACTTTATCACAATATGCTAATTGTTTGAGAAGGACCTGTGTGTGTGTATGTATGTGTGTGTATATATATGTATGTGTGTGTGTATATATATATATATATATATATATATATATATATATATATATATATATATATATATATATATATATATATATATATATATATATATATAATATACACTCACCTAAAGGATTATTAGGAACACCATACTAATACTGTGTTTGACCCCCTTTCGCCTTCAGAACTGCCTTAATTCTATGTGGCATTGATTCAACAAGGTGCTGAAAGCATTCTTTAGAAATGTTGGCCCATATTGATGGGATAGCATCTTGCAGTTGATGGAGATTTGTGGGATGCACATCCAGGGCACGAAGCTCCCGTTCCACCACATCCCAAAGATGCTCTATTGGGTTGAGATCTGGTGACTGTGGGGGCCATTTTAGTACAGTGAACTCATTGTCATGTTCAAGAAACCAATTTGAAATGATTCGAGCTTTGTGACATGGTGCATTATCCTGCTGGAAGTAGCCATCAGAGGATGGGTACATGGTGGTCATAAAGGGATGGACATGGTCAGAAACAATGCTCAGGTAGGCCGTGGCATTTAAACGATGCCCAATTGGCACTAAGGGGCCTAAAGTGTGCCAAGAAAACATCCCCCACACCATTACACCACCACCACCAGCCTGCACAGTGGTAACAAGGCATGATGGATCCATGTTATCATTCTGTTTATGCCAAATTCTGACTCTACCATCTGAATGTCTCAACAGAAATCGAGACTCATCAGACCAGGCAACATTTTTCCAGTCTTCAACCGTCCAATTTTGGTGAGCTCGTGCAAATTGTAGCCTCTTTTTCCTATTTGTAGTGGAGATGAGTGGTACCCGGTGGGGTCTTCTGCTGTTGTAGCCCATCCGCCTCAAGGTTGATGCGTGTTGTGGCTTCACAAATGCTTTGCTGCATACCTCGGTTGTAACGAGTGGTTATTTCAGTCAAAGTTGCTCTTCTATCAGCTTGAATCAGTCGGCCCATTCTCCTCTGACCTCTAGCATCAACAAGGCATTTTCGCCCACAGGACTGCCGCATACTGGATGTTTTTCCCTTTTCACACCATTCTTTGTAAACCCTAGAAATGGTTGTGCGTGAAAATCCCAGTAACTGAGCAGATTGTGAAATACTCAGACCCGCCCGTCTGGCACCAACAACCATGCCACACTCAAAATTGCTTAAATCACCTTTCTTTCCCATTCTGACATTCAGTTTGGAGTTCAGGAGATTGTCTTGACCAGGACCACACACCTAAATGCATTGAAGCAACTGCCATGTGATTGGTTGATTAGATAATTTCATTTAATGAGAAATTGAACAGGTGTGTGTATATATATATATATATATATATATATATATATATATATATATATATATATATATATATATATATATATATATATATATATATACACACACACACACACACACACACACACACACACACACACACACACACACACACACACACACACACACACACACACACACACACACACACTATATAAATATGAATAATATGCAGACAGAGAACCCGGAAGGCGCTGCTCGTGAACTCATTAACACGCTTGCAGGAAGTATCATGGAGAAGAAAAAGTTGAATAAAGTCGATAATTTTTTTTTTTTTTTGTGCACAAAGTGTTCTCGTCACTTCATAAAATTCAGATTGAACCACTGATGGCAGATATTTTGACGATGTCTTGCACACTTTCCTGGGCCTTCACAGTGTTAATTACTTGGCAGTCAACAAGTCTCCCGGTTCTCATCCAAAATATCTTAAATTGTGTTCAGAAGACAAATGAAGCTTTTACAGGTTTGGAATGACCTGGGGGTAAGTGATTAATGACAATGTTCATTTTGAGGTGAAGTAACCCTTTAAATCAACATTCAACAGACTCAAGAAACCACCGCACTGCCATCTATTGAACTGCAGAAAGATCCTAATTTTTCAGTCTGCTACGTTAGTGACTGTACTGACAAACTATGCTGATTTAGGAAATTTGATGTGACCGATGTGATAAGCAAGAGTGAAATGGCAGCTTTAAGGGACGGGGTTAACGTTATATTGGACTTCACATTTTTAGGGGGGTCTCCCAGCAAAAATTGTGTTCCAGGGGGTAAAATACACATTTTTTGGTGAGGTTCCCCGTGGGGTTTATCGTGAACTTGGCAACACTGCACTACAGTGACCTGGATTGCCAGTAGTAAACAATGGAGTGCACTCTGCTGGACAAAATAAGCAAGAATTTCATCTGCGTAATTTGTTCTGTGAAACAAAATGTTCATATTGGTAGCATATCATCTTTTTTTTTTTCTTTTTTTTTTTTTTTTTAAGTTGTTCCAGAGATCCAGTCATCTTACAGTTCAGCAGTTGACCGCAGCACAGCAGCAACAGTACGCCCTTGCTGCAGCCCAACAGCAACACCTTGGTAACATTATTACTTTCAGACTTGTATTTTCATCCAGAGACACTCTGTCTCCTATAACTTGTTTCCACTGTAATTTTTTTTAATTTGTTTTAAGAGGGCAAAATAAGACACTGTAAAAGTTCAATAATTGAGGGATTAGTGGTTTAATTTCATTGTGCAGGCAGTCTTTGAAATGACTGTTGTATGGCCTGTTGTTCCGGTAGGCCTTGCACCTGCGTTTGTGCCAAACCCTTACATCATCAATGCTGCCCCTCCTGGAGCAGACCCTTACACCGCTGCAGGATTGGCAGCAGCTGCCACACTTGCAGGTATACGCATGTATACACATTATAAATATCAACCATGTTATAGACAATCCGGGGATCTTAAATATGGTGTCCTCAGTATAAAGCTCATGTTTTTCCATAGGTCCAGCTGTAGTCCCTCCTCAGTACTATGGAGTTCCGTGGGGCGTGTATCCAGCCAACCTCTTCCAACAATCGGCTGCAGCTGCTGCCAGTCATTCTGCCAACCAGCAGGCATCCAGTCAGGGTCCAGGACCGGGACAACAGGTTGATGACACTATCTCAACATATAAAGCTTACACTAGACTTTGAACATACAAAATTTCTTTGGACACTGCAATGGTTGTGATATGACGTCACACTCTGTGGCGTCTTTTTAAAAACCTAAATTCAACACACAATAAATAATAATAATTCCAAACTGTAAAAACATGCAGTCTACTCTCCTTTTCTGCGGTACTGCAGTTTTTAAATGTATGTTCTGTAAATTCATGCAGTGACACATCGATCTTCTGTTGGTCTCATGGTTTCACGTGATACTATTTAGTTGGTCAGAGTTTACCAAACTTGAACTTTAGAACGCAGCGCAGTGCAAAACTTCTTTGAATGCGAAAGATTGAAATTTGTTCTTGAGCATATTAGGATGGTTGTGGCCTAATGGATAGAGAGTTGGACTTGTAACCCGAAGTTCATAGGTTCGAGTCTCAGGTCCGGCAGGGATTGTAGGTGGGGGGAGTGAATAACCAGCACTCTCTCCACCCTCAATACCACGACTGAGGTGAGACCCTTGAGCAAGGCACCAAAACCCTAACTGCTCCCCGGGCGCCGCAGCATTGGCTGCCCACTGCCCCGGGTGTATGTTCACTACTGTGTGTACACTTGGATGGGTTAAATGCAGAGAACAAATTCCGAGTATGGGTCACCATACTTGGCCACACACCACTTCCCTTTTTATATATATGGTGGTGGACGAGGAGACACCACCCCTCACAATGTAGAGCGCTTTGAGTGCTTAGAAAAAAGCAGAAAAGCGCTATATAAATGTAATAAATTATTATTATTATTATTATTATTATATATAATGTTTAATAATTGTATTTTCATACTTTATTAATGATCAATTTAACATTTCTAAATTATTACGTTATTTACAAACCAGTTATTTAGTTGTAAACTAAAAATAAACTATTTAAATGTACATTTATAAATCTGATTGTAGACACATCATAATAATTTCTCAGTGTGTTAATAAATGCTTTATTAACACATATTCCTGCTGTAATTCATGATTCAGTCAGGTAGTTATAAAACATTTAGCAGTTGCCAGTCATCTATTTTTGTGAGCTCATCTAAAGTGAGGACTATTTATACCTTGTAAAGCATTTACAAAGCAGATTTAAAGGCTCATTTATATCCCAAACAGAAAAGTTAAACACAACACAGAGGGATACAGAACACACAAATATTTTTTCAAGATGCAAAAAATGAAACTGTACATTTGATGATAAAATGGAAAATAAACCTCTGCAATTTCATTGAAAAAATAAAAAATTAAATTAAATTTCAAGAGTACAGTTTCATTTTTTGCATCTTGAAAAAATATTTCTGTTTTGTATCCCTCTGTGTTGTTTGTGTATTTCTTTCTGTTAGGAAGATAACTGAGCCTTTAAATCTTTATAATAGATATGCTTAATAAATAAAGAACAAGGCATTTATAGCTGTATTTATAAACTGCTTACTAATGACTATTAATGTTGGGACAATGCTTTATTAAAGGATGAACTAATTATTTACTAATGCTTAACTAATGATTCATAGCATGCAGATATTATGAAGTGTTACCGATATTTTTGATGAAATCTGAGAGCTCTCTGACCCTCCATAGACAGCAAGGGTTGTACCACAGTCAAGGCACAGAAATGTAGTAAGGGGATCATTAAACTAGTCCATATGACATGAGTGGTTCTCTGTAATTGTAATTTCACAAAGCTCTGAGAATACTTTGTGCGCAAAGAAAAATAACAACATTCAACAATTGTTCTCCTCCTTATCCCTTCTGCAGTGGGGTACATTGTGAAGAGTATTGCAATGCATGTGCATGCTTTCCTCTGCATGTAAGCAACGCGTGTGGGAGCTGCTCTTTATGTTGAGCACGCATGTGCTGTGCCTTGTTTACGAGCAGAGAACAGTGTGCGCATGCATAGTTTACATGTAGGGGAAAGCACATGCAAAGTGTTGATACTCTCCACAGTGGTGGCACGCCACAGCAGACGGGATGAGAAGAATTTGGGCACAAAAAGTATCCTTATAGCTTCGTAAAATTATGGTTGAACCACTGATGTCACATGAACTATACCGATGTCCTTACTAAATTTCTGTGCCTTGATCATGGTAGGACCCTTGCTGTCTTTGGAGGGTCAGAGATCTCTCGGATTTCATTAAAAATATCTTAATTTGTATTCTGAATATGAACGAAGGTCTTACTGGTTTGGAATAACATGAGGATGAGTAATTACAGAATTTTCATTTTTAGGTTAACTATCCCTTTAAGTCATCTTTGGCCCGGCCCAATTTTCACACCTTGCTCGGTTAGAACATTTGTTTCTAACTTGGAGCGTTTTCTCCTTTAGTTCATTTAGGCATGAACTCTTACATGAATGTAAACCTTAGAGGAATGCAGGCTTATATGCATATGTAAAAGTGTGTGTAATGACAGCTGCAGATAAAGTCACAATAAGCCTGCAATCTTGTCAATCCATCTTGATGGGTGCCATGAGTGGAATATAAACAAGTGTGTAAACTAACCAATGAGAGGGCAGTTTTAATCGTAAGACATGCATAAACACATTTAGTTATGTTGCCTTGTGAAAGTGAATTTAACCAAGAAAAAAATGCTACAATGTTTTGAAACAAAGTAAGCAATGTGTAGGTCTGAAAATGCCATTAAACAGCTTTACAGTTCAAATAGTAAATGAGCTTGTACTGAGAAATTTTTAAATGCAAAAACTGTTACTGTAGTCATGATTTGATTTACTGTAACCACGATTAAAAAAAAACTGAACAAGTCAGTTATTTTCTCTTGCAATCAACATTTACACTAATGCTGTTGATGTAGCTAAACTACTATTGACACAGCAACATTCCTTTAACAAGCTTTCAGTCACAAGACCAAAGAGCTCCTCAGATATTGAGTGCCATGACCTTAGCATTGTTTACATGTGATCCGGAATTTGTATAAGGCAACTTTGCTTAAGTCTTCACCCAATTAATAGTTTAAAAGAGCAACGTTTTTACTTTGTTCAATCTGCAGTGAGACACTCCTCGTGCCCAAAAGTGTAGTGCTCATTCATTTAAATCCATTCATTTGTTTTCTTGCTCACCATCTACTCTGAAATGTTCCACTAATCTCCTGCACATTAAAATGCATTTCAACTCAGGCTGACATTACTGAAAATTAATAGTGAATTAAAGAAACTAGTAGCTTTAGAGGCTAGTGGTTTGTATTGTAACTCTTCCCTCACCCAATCCAGGTGATTCGTGCAGGGACCAATCAGCGACCTTTGACCCCTGGCCAGAGCCAACAAAGTCAGCAGGAGTCCCTTGCTGCTGCAAACCCAGCGCTGGCCTTCACAGGCATGCCAGGTGAGTTATGCTTTGTTCTTTTCTTCCTGTTTTAACTTGTGCAGGTAGTCTTGGGTTAGTTGTTCCTCATAACATAGGCTGTGCTTAATTTCCATTCATCTGTGTGCTTTATGTGGAATGCGAATCTGAGGAAATGTGTGTTTTTGGCCATTAACAGTTCCAGTGATCTCCCAGAAAAGTTCATGGTCATTCTGATTCACATGCAATTTCTAACTAGTTTGGGATTATTGAAGGTGGACACTCATGGACTTGGCATTGAGCTGCTTTTCATACTAAAGAACTAATATGACACATTCTCTGGGGTCTGCCTACATTTACACAACAAATAAAATTAGAAAATGGAGGCAGAACTGTCTTTGTTTGATTTTATAAATCTTTTTTTTATCACTGAAATGCATGAACACTGTGCTTTTGTGCTCATTTTGGCAGTTCTTAAGTCTGTCACGTCCATCCTTAATTAGCGAGTGCGACAAGATTTGAGCAAAATCAGATCTGTAGCTGTGACAGAAAAACCAAAAATAGACTTGTTTCTTCATGGCTCAAAATAGGGCACCTTTAAATGTCTTGTTAATGTCTTTAGTGAATTTAATCTTTTTTGCTGGTAGATTTCACAATTAAGTTTACAATTTATTTTTTACAGTACATTTTTTTTAACCTCCCCCCAATCTAGTAATCAACAACTAAAAGTAATTAATTAAAATAATTTACTTGGTAAAAAGTAGACAGAACCCTGAAGTAAAACCTTTTATTTATTTTTTGTCTTTAAGCTTGTAAAGACACTGATTCAGACCCCTGTTTGTTATATTTTGATCAGGTTACCAAGTTCTAGCACCGGCTGCTTACTATGATCAGACTGGAGCACTGGTTATGGGTCCTGGAGCTCGCACTGGCCTGGGTGGACCTCTCCGACTGGTCCAAACCCCTCTCCTCATCAACCCAGCAGCTGCACAAGCTGGTGAATATGCTTGTTTTTGCGTTCTATTTGAACTGAAAACCTTTTCGGGACTTTGTATTTAATAATGTATTTGTTTTTTTTTATTCTGTTGACCATTCTGATTTACGTTTTCATTTTATTCCATTCTTTCCTTCTTTGACTTCTTTCCATCCTGTCGTCTAGCTGCAGCTGCATCTGCATCAGGTTCTGGTAACAGCATGTCTGGTCCTGCTAATGGTCTGTACCGGTCCATGGGTTGCCAACAGCCCCAGCAGCCTCAACCTCAGCAGCAGCCACCTCCACCCTCTAGTGGCCTGCCCTCCAACTCCTTCTATGGCTCTGGCTCGGTGGCACCCAGCTCCCAGAGCAGCTCGCTTTTCTCTCATACAAGTGCGGCACCTCCTAGCACCTCTCTGGGTTTCAGCAACACTGGTGGATCTCTAGGTGTTGGGCTAGGCTCTGCACTTGGTGCCTTTGGCTCCTCAGGTTTGTTGCACCATTTGCATTTGCATCCATTAGTGACTTTTAAGTTAAAAAAGTATGTAAAATCAACCCCTTTTTATGTTCCATTTTGATTAGAATGCGGTTTTAAATAGACATCTGCCCCAGTATGTTTTAGGTCACGTGTCAAAACTCAAGGTCCATGGGCCAAAACTGGCCCGCCACCTCATGTGGCCTGGGAATTAATTTCTGTAACACATAAACAAAACGCTTGCCTATCAATCAGTTAGTAGTGCTTTCCTTGTAAATGTTAGTCCTTCACACGTGTCACATCAGTGTGTTCTTAAACTTTGTAACTTAATGAACTGTTTATTGTAAACTGGCTTTCATATTGAGCAAGTTGGACTTACTCAGCGCTTGTCATTTATCAGCGTTTTCAGCAACATGATTATGAAGATTAAACGATTAAGAAGAGAAATTATTGGTTTGTACTAGAAACTGAACATTATTAAAAAATGATTATCCTTAATCTACAGCCTCTGCAAATGGAGTGATGTCCATTTCTTGAATGAAGGGGCAAAATTAAAGTTGTAATGTTTTCTCATTATGTAAAAAGGTGGGCTGCTAAAGACTAGTTTATTCGCTTTATTTGCATTCAAATTAATTTAAAACGTCCATGTTTCACATCATTATTAGGTGCTTTAATAATACAATGCGTGTATGTTGCGTCATTGCATGATTAAACCAGTTCATTGAAATGAACTTCAACTTCAAAAGAACCAGTTCATGTAAAATAATCGAATTTCCCCGTTACCTGAGGCTATGGATTACAGGTAATATTGTAAATAATTTTCAGTTTCTTGCACAGAACGATTGATTCGCTTAATAAAACCTCAATATATCGTCAGAATCATGGGTATTTGTTTTGTGGCACGTGACAGATTTGCATGTTGCACTTTCACTGTCACTGTGTGGCATGTACATAAACATGCACTAACAACTAACATGATCGCTATACAACTATTTAAATCGCAAAATACATTTGCTTACACATTCGAGAATTAGAATATCAACTATTTCTAGTTGAAAAAAACAAAAACAGTACATTAATCAAAATAGAAGTGCCAAACTTGTTGTATAGCCATGGAAATAGGAATGCAATGCATAATATCTTTTTATGTTTTTTCAGAAAATTTTAGTAAAAAGATTTTAATAAAAACAGTGATGGTCTGTTTAAAAATTTAAATTCTATAACAGAGTTCCAAGGCATAAATACATGTTTTTGTCATCAACCACACCATTGCCAATTTTTTATTTAAGATAAGTTTTACATGTTTAATGTTTGTTACATAATATGATTAATTAAGAAATAAAGGCCCGGTTTCACAGACAGGGCTTAGCTTAAGCCAGGACTAGGCCTTGGTTTATTTAAGATATATAAGCAGGTTTTATAAAAAATACCTTAGAAGAAAATGTTACAGGTGTGCATCTTGAGTGCAACAATGGCACTGACATATTTTAAGATATGTTGGAGCAAGATATTTTCAGTTGAGACAGCTCAAACATGCATTTTAGTCTGAGACTAGCCTTAAGCCTTGTCTGTGAAACCGGGGGAAAGACTTCTCCCAAAATAACCAGAATTGAATGTTTTGGTGCTGTTTTTGAAGTATCTTCGTGAAATTCTTTGGGGGATGTGTGCCTTTGTAATCATCAAGCTCTAGAATTGCCCCTGATAATGAGCTATGAAATGTGTTACATTTTCCTAATGTGATGTGGAATGGGCAGCAATTGAGTATCTGAGCTTCAGAAATTGATACTCTTGCTTTAGGTGAAGGAACTGACTGAATAGAGTTTGAGACGCATGGATTTGGTTGTCATAGCAGATCAGTTTGTCAGTTGTGCTCAGTTGATCTTATCTTTCTCTCTTTTTTTTTGTACTCTTGTACTCCTGCAGTATCAAGTTCCACTAGCAGCAGCGCAACCCGTCGGGACTCCCTTTTGGCCAGCTCTGACCTGTATAAGCGTGGTGGTGGTAGTAGCTTGACGCCCATTGGCCAATCTTTTTACAACAGCCTAGGATACTCTTCCTCCCCCAGCCCCATTGGACTGACGCCTGGTCACTCCCCTCTGACACCTCCACCCTCTCTGCCCTCCTCCCATGGGTCCTCATCCAGTCTCCATCTGGGTATGATCTCTTAGTTCAACTGATTTATCCAAATCTGAGTTTGTTTCCCTGATCTAGCACAGTGAAGCCACCAGAAGTGCTCGAGCGGCCATCTTGCTGTTCCCTACTGACAGAGGACATCATTGACTGACAGCCCAAACCTTGACCTAAAACTTCCCAATCTGAAGTGCATCAGTCACACAGGATTAGTTTTGTAATATAATTTTGTAATAATAAGTGTATGTAATTAAATTTTTACTTTAGATGTTATCTGCAATGCTTATGGTCTTTTCGGCCAGGATAAGCGATTTATTGAAATTAAGGTGTGTGCCGGCTGCGCACTATATGTAACTAATGCAACACAATATAAATTTCTTTCACGACATTAAACAAATAGCCATTTACATACTTGGGACGTTTGTGTTGTAAGAATATACAGGGAGACCTCAGATATAAAAATGCTGACTCGTTATGTGATGTATTCATTAAAATCCTACGATTCCCTATTAAAACAATAGAATGTATGGGAATACTAGTAATAGTGGTTGACCGATATTGGTTTTTTGACTGCCGATATCTTGGAAAGCAGGGTGGCCGATATAATTGTATTTATTTTAATTTAAGAAATTTTAAATTTGAAAATTGATTAAAAAATAAATTTGTAAAATAAACATACTTATACTTTAGATGACAAAGTATTTTTCACAAATAAATAAATATTTAATAAAAAGGAAGTAAACACTCAATTTTACATAGAGCACACAGTGAAGATGACATGAATATGACAGTGGACAAATGCATAAAGTCCAGCATAATTTGAAAACACAAATTTAATGTTTAAAGCATTCAGTTCGCACTGAAAGTCACGCAGAGAACATGCGATAATGCAGGATACACATGCACACTTCACAAGATCTCACAACTGGATTCGACAAAGTTTGCAAGGTTTGTGAAATTAAATGTTCATTAGCCATTCAAAGATTTGTTTAAATAATATAAATGCATATTTGCTGAATGCTGACGGCAAACGAGAAAGTATTATAATGTTTGCATTTCTATTACTAATAATATAAAAACAATCTTTATAATACTTTTTTGGATATTTTAATCCCTTTGTTTAAATGGGTGGTTGATTGGGATTTCACTTTTTTTAATGTTAGTGTGTAATGTTGCTGTTTGAGCATAAACAATATCTGAAAAGTTGCTGCTCTGAAAGTTCGATTCAAACGGAGATATCGTTTTTTTAAATTCTGGCAGTTTAATGTCTACAAAAATGGCTTACTTCCCGGGTCCGTTACGTCACAAACCCAGATAAACCCCACCCCCGGGAATAAGCAGCAAAGGGGGTGATGCCATGCTGCGTTGCTTTAGGGAAGAGGAAGAGAAAACTAGGGGTGCACGTAAAAATCTATTCATGTATGAATCGCGATTTTGTCTTCTAACGATTCTAATGGTTTCACAAGTTTCAAAATCATATGTTCTAAAGAAGAGGTTCTTAATACTGTTCCTCGCATCCCCCTGCTCTGCACACGCTCTGCATCTCTCTCTCTCTCTCATTCAGATTGTCAGATCAGCTCCAACAAACTGTTCCAATTGTACACTTATTTACACATAGCAATGAGAAGCGTTTGAGCCATGAGAACTGCGCGTGCAGGTGCTGTATCCTTTAATCAGGATAAACCCGTATATTAAAAGCTAACAGAAGCAGTAGCCCTTACAAATAACAGCGTATCTAAATGTTTGAGACAACAACAAGTTAAAAAAAAACATACCATTATGAGCCGTGCTTGCACAGGTTTTGCGCGACCCTCTTCTCTAATATCCTTTGCGTCTCAATCGCGGCTCAAATTGATAAGCAATATAGACGACGCCATTGTTTACAATACAACCGGAGCACATGCTGCTGAGCCGAAGGGTGGGAAGTTTAGAAGCACTCTAGAGGCGGTTTAGCGAATCGCAACACACTGGATCAGCTAACCAGGCTATTACATGGTGGAAAAAATTTGAAGAAACATGTTTCGTGTTAAAAAGTCGGTGCTTGAAATAAAAGCTTTTTATTTAATTGATTTTTATTGATGACTGCAGTGTTAATATTTTAATTGTAGGCCTATAATTCATTGTATTATAGACCTGTTTTAAAATACCCTTTTTTAAAACATTTTAATTGAGGAGTAAATATATAGGCTAGCCTAATATTTTGTTATCCTCGCAGCACGTCAGTTATTTGGTAATTATTGCGGGGCTAATTAATTGTAATTTTAATTTAATAATAAAATTAACTTCATAATAATAACAATAAATGGCCTAATAAAAATAAGAATGTAACAGGCCTACATTAATTGGAAATGCCAAATATCTTAATACTGCCAACAATTGATGTTTTGACAATATATCTGGCTATCGTCGATACAAGATCATCGTCTTTCGACGCAACCCAGCAAGGGGAGGTTATCACAGGGCCTTTCACCCTGCGTGCCCGTCCGCTAATGTTACGCCACTGGGCAGACAGCACGTTGTGTGTTACGCCATTTGGGCTGCCTTGTTGAGCGCAGTGGCACTGAGAGAATTATATTTCACACACTTTAAGCGGTTTTATTTTCCAAATGTTATCGGATTAGTCCAACGAATCGAATCGTTCGGTTTGAAATGCGTACCAAACCAAAAGCCTCATACCGAACGGTTCAATACGAATACGTGTATCGTTACACCCCTATTAGACATGCTTCCTCTATCCTTATTAGACAGATCTGTTAACGACGGCGAACAAGAGGGAGAATGTGAGCACTGTGTGCTCAGGTGCTGCCATTATCAGCATTGTCAAAATAAAAGTCTGTCGCGCCGTCAAAATAACAGTCAAACGCAACGGCTAAGCAGAAAAACTTATCGGTCGATGCCGATATTTGAAAAATGACAAAAATATCGGCCTTGGCGATATATTGGTAGACCACTAACTAGAAATACCAATATGATGGTGTGGTGGCTTCACTTTTATGATGTCATGAGCAATCCAGTTTTCTATTATAGATCAGTGGTTTGTTTTCCAGTTTGGGTTAAATGAAAACAATTTTCACACCAAGCAAACCCAAACTAAGGTCAAATGGGCTCTGGTCCATTTTAAAAGCTATGTGAGAATGTTTTAACCCCCTGAGCTTAGTTTGGTTTCGTTTGTTTAGTTCACTGGTTTTCAAAGTGTGGGGCATGCCTGCCAGGGGTGGTGCACATGTTCTGCAGGAGAAACTACACAAGGGAAGAAAACTCTAAACTCAAAATCCTGTTTTCCCCTCTCTCCTGCTCCTCTCAGGTGGTCTGACCAATGGCAGTGGTCGTTATATTTCGGCTGCACCGGGAGCAGAAGCCAAATACAGGAGTTCAGGCAGTACCTCCAGTCTTTTTAGCTCTAGCAGTCAGCTCTTTCCCCCACCACGAGCCCGCTACAGCCGCTCAGATGTCATGCCTTCAGGACGTAGCCGCTTACTAGAGGACTTCCGAAATAATCGCTTTCCCAACCTGCAGCTACGAGACCTGCCTGGTCACATGGTGGAGTTCTCTCAAGACCAGCACGGATCCAGGTCCCAACTCCTCCCAGTTTATACATTTGCAGGATTTGGGAAATCTTGGATTTTTATTTTTTTTATTCAGTTTTCCAGTAATAAAAAATGGGGAAGATTACCTTAATACTCAGAAAAATAATTTTTTGTGTTTGAAAATGTTTTAGAATCACATTATTTTAATACTTGTTCATTGTATGTCAGTCTTGCACGTTTTACAATTTCTGACATCTGTTTTATTTATTTATTTATTTTAAATCTATATATCCTATATCTGCTTATTAACAGTGCTGTAAATGTTTTTTGTATTAACTATATATATATTTTTTGACAGCATTTGACAATTTAGATCATGCGTGTCTGGAAACATTGCAAAAATGGCAATTGAACACAATTAAAACACTATTGTCATATAAAATACATGTCCTGGAAAATAATTTAATGAAAGATTGGGAACTCTCTATGTTGAATATTCCTTTAAATTCCTTAAAACATTTTTTTTTTAAATGTAAGGTCATTTTCTCAACGTCCAGGTTTATTCAGCAAAAGTTGGAACGTGCAACTCCTGCAGAGAGGCAGATGGTATTTGGGGAGATCCTACAGGCTGCTTACCAACTCATGACCGATGTCTTTGGGAACTATGTCATACAGAAGTTCTTTGAGGTAATTAATTTTAAACATTCAACCACAGTGTCGAGGACTGCGTTTCTAGGATATGCTTTAATCAGTTGCTCCAATGCGTATCCCCATCAGACTCAGATCAGTTTTAACAGGATCAGGCTTCCACCTTTTGTTCTTTTGAATATAAACATGGAAAATGTAAAATATTGTCAGTTGAAAACAAACACACAATACTAATGTAGGAAGTCTATTGTTTGTACACTACACGTGAATGCAATTTTTTAAAAAAAAGAATATACACTACCAGTCAGAAGTTTTTGAACCGTAAGATTTTTTTATGTTTTTAAAGTCTCTTCTGCTCATCAAGCCTGCATTTATTTGATCCAAAATACAGTAAAAGCACTAATATTGTGAATTATTTTTACTATTTAAAATAACTGCTTTGTTTGAATATATTTTAAAATGTAATTTATTCCTCTGATCAAAGCTAAATTTTCAGCATCATTACTCCAGTCTTCCGTGTCACATGATCCTTCAGAAATAATTCTAATATACTGATTTGTTGTTCAAGAAACTTTTTTTTATTATTATTATCAATATGAAAAACAGTTGAGTACATTTTTTTTTTTCAGGTTTCTTTGAAGAATAGAAAGATACAAAGATCGGCATTTATTTGAAATAAAAAGCTTTTGTAACTTTATACAATATACCATTCAAAAGCTTTGGCGTCAGTAAATTTTTCTGGGGGAAAGAAATTATAGAAATTAATACTTTTCAGGGATGCTTTAAATTGATCTAAATTGACGATAAAGACATTTATAATGTTACAAAAGATTTCTATTTCATATCAATCCTGTTATTCTGAACTTTTATTCCTCAAAGAAACCTGAAAAAAATTCTACTTAGTTGTTTTCAACATAATAATAATAAATGTTTTTTGAGCAGCAAATCTTAATATTGGAATGATTTCTGAATGATCATGCGACTGGAGTAATGATGATAAAAAATTAATCTTTGAAATCACAGGAATAAATTACATTTTAAAATATATTCAAATAGAAGTTATTTAAATACTAAAAACCTTTCAAAATTTTACTATTTTTGCTGGACTTTGGATCAAATAAATGCAGTCTTGGAAAGCAGAAGAGAGTGTGTATTCATTTTTTTCTCCCAAAAAATGCTTTTACTTCTGAAACTGTAAATGAAAATATAAATGTACGTTTTGTGTGTGATGACTTGTTCATGATGCATTTCTGTCTTTGAGAGTAACTGCTTTCTCCAATTCTCTGCTACAGTTTGGCAGTGCGGATCAGAAACTGGCACTTGCGACTCGTATCCGCGGCCATGTGTTGCCGCTGGCTCTGCAGATGTACGGTTGTCGTGTGATTCAAAAAGCTCTGGAATCCATCTCTTCTGACCAGCAGGTAATTGTAAGTTGCCTTTTGTTTTCTTTCCATTTTACACATTAATCCACAATGTTAGGCATTGTTTGATTGTACTGTAACTTCATACAGTACAATATAGTCCACTATGATTAAAAAAAACAAAAAATTTGTCTACATATATTAAAATAAAAAATGTTTAGAAATGGTGGTAGTTCTCAGAACTACGGAGTGTTTAATTGAAGGTTTTAATTTTTTTAATTTCTCGTGTGTCAGAGTGACATTGTACGGGAGTTGGATGGTCATGTGCTGAAATGTGTCAAGGATCAGAACGGAAATCATGTGGTGCAGAAATGTATTGAGTGTGTCCAGCCCCAGGCTCTTCAGTTCATCATTGATGCCTTTCAGGGACAGGTATCAGCTCCACAGACACTCAAAACACTCAGAAACAGAATTTACATATATGTTGGTGGCAGACCAAATATTGATGCATATTATTGCATGTCTGTTGAAAAACTTCTTTAAGAAGCTTTGTTGTCTACTCTAGTCCATGTTAAAATCAGAGATTTTGCTATACAGTTTATACCCTGGTAGATATTTTCTGGCTATATACTATATCAGTAGTTAGGACTGCTTTGTTACTTACACCTGGGGACAGTTGCATAAAATACTTAGACTAGTATTAGAGTTTAAGTCAGTTGGCCTAATTTGAAAATGTAAAAGACTGATTATTCTTTATCTAACTGCTAATTAGCAACAATACTACTAAAAACAAAGGTTTAACTTAGTAGCTGTATCTATGCCTATCCCCTCTGTGTAACGAAGAAACAGACTAATATGAAAATCCAGGATGTCATGCCATAAGTAAAGATGTGGATTAACATAGGATGAATAGGAAGTAATTATTTGGTTAAATTTAAGACAATTCAATTATATTGTGATAGGAAATTATCTCATACATTGCTAAATAATTTTAGTCACACCTCCCTGACCCTAGATGTTGGTATTTTAGAGAATCGCTTAAAATATGATTAGTAGGGATGTAATAATATCAATATCATTATATCGCGAAAGCAAAACTGTCTCAATATTATCGTGGTCACATGACACTATGAAACATTAGCAATGCTTTATTTTTGCGGCAGAGGATTACAGCAGTTCACTAGATTTGTAGTGAGATGCGTTTTTTTTTTTTGTTTTGTTTTTTTTAACTGAAGCTTTTTTCTTTTCTTTTTTTACTGAGTTTTCCTTCAAAATAAAACGATGTTATGTGCCGCTGTTGCTGTCTGCCATCTAGTCCGACAGCTACAGCCAGTCTCCGTAGAAATCCATGTTAAACGGGGTAAAAAAGATAGACTGAATTGAAACTTTTTTAATATAGGCTAACTAAAAATGTATGTAGAGTTAAGCTGTGCTGTTCTGCCACAGTAACGGCAATAAGCTAAAGGAATTCCTTTAAATTACTTGTTTTATGTACCAGAAAGTCTGTCATGTCTGGCACTGTATGCATGGCTTGTTAAAATAGCTAAAATATTGTGAAATAATAAAGTAATATGGGGTGGTTGACTTTTTTTTATTTTTTTTTTTTTTTATAGGCTTGATTGTTTATGGGGTGCAGTCAAGCATGTGTTCGTGCTTCCTTTTTTAAAAAACGCATTTATTTTCACTTAATTAACCTTTATTCTACAACACTCTGTCCCTTCTCTGATAAACTCCCCGATTATTTCGTGTTTTTATGGAGCCGCTCCCTCAGAAATACGCGATGGGCTCAGATTGGTTAGCTGGTCCAGTGTGTTGTAATTGGCTAAACCGCCTCTAGTGCACAACTAAACGTCCCGCCCCTCAGCTCAGCGACATGCGCTCCGGTTGTATTGTAAACAATGGTGTCGTCAATATTGCTTATCAATTTGAGCCCGATTGAGAGGATATTAATGAAAAGGATCGCGCAGAACCTGTGCAAGCACAACTTTTAATGGTATGTTTTGTTTTATTTGTTGTTGGTTCATAATTTTAGATACGCTGTTATTTGTAAGTGCTACTGCTTCTGTTAGCTTTTAACGTACGGTTTTATCCTGATTAAAGCTTTAATACATCACAGCAACTGCACGTGCGTCCATTTATAAAGCTTCTCATAGCTATGTGAAAATAAGCGTATAATTGGAACAGTTTGTTGGAGCTGATCTGACGATCTGAAGGAGAGGGAGGGAGAGATAGATGCAGAGCAGGGGGATGCAAGGAACAGTTTTAAGAATCACTGCATTAGAACATATGATGTTGAATCCATTAGAATCGCTAGGAGACAGAATCGCGATTCATATATGAATAGATTTTTGCGTGCACGCCTAGTTTTCTCTTCCTTTTCTCTAAAGCAGCGCAGCATGGCCTCGCCCCCATTTGCTGCATGCTCCTGGGGGCGGGGTTTATCTGGGTTCGTGACGTAACGGACCCGGGAAGTAAATCGTTGTAGTCACTACGAGCTATTTTTGTAGGCATTAAACTGACAGAATTTTAAAAGACAATATCTCCGTTTGCATTGAACTTTCAGCGCCGCAACTTTGCAGATATTGCTTATGCTCAAACAGCAACATTACACACTAATTAACGTTAAAAAATGTGAAATGCAGTCAACCACCTCTTTAAAATAATGTGTGCTCTTATCATTCTGTGGACCAAATCCTGTGAACTTCGCCCCAATCAGGAGCTGTATACGCACGTGCGCTCATCTGTTTTCAATGCAGCTGACCTCGCGTCCCTTCCCACTCATTAAACTATGACAGGTCCTTTACTGCAAAAAAACAGTCATTGCGACACTGGAAAGTGATGAAACTATAAAGTAAAGTGACTAAACCATTTTCATAGGTTTCACGTTATATTGTCAGCTCGGAAAATAAGTAAATGCAACTAGAAACAGCAGAGACCAGAAATGTAAAGCACCGTTCCAGTCAGGCGAGACTTCCGCGTTCAGAAAAAGGTGGATTAGATTGTTTAATTAACGTCTACACCTACCCCAACCATAAACAATAATGCAAAAACAGTAATTATTGTTGTACAGTGACAAAAATTTATACAGTATATATTGATGTGCACATGCCCAGTATCTGCAGCTGTATCCCTTTTAGCTTTAACTACTTAATCAGACTTTGGTGGACTTGAACTTGAAAATTGGTGTGTTCTGCATTCTGATGTTTATTCATGTTTATTTCTTGCTTTATGTACATATGAAAAGACAATCGGTTCACGTGTGCTGCTTGAACTGAGGCACTACAGCGGTCTGTCACGACACATTAAAGAGCCACAAAACTATTTATTGTTTGAATTTCTTTAAAAATGACAAAATTAGAGTTCTGAGAAGTTTTCATACCAGAAGTAACCTGTTCTGTCTTATCTGTCAGTTTCCTCTTTGCTCTGCGATGTATTTTTCACTGTGTAAGAACATGTTGTGGGTCTTTGCGAAGGTTCAGTTTCCCTACTGTAAAGCAAAAATAATATACCTATGAAATATTCATTTTCATTTATTTTACTGTCCAATTGTTTTACAATATGTGGGTATTGCTGTTGTTGTTATTATATTCTAATTTGTTTGGCTTCCTAAAACATCAGTGTGAATGTAATTTAGACCGAGACAGTATATCACAAATAAAACGACGGTTGAGACCCCTTTAAAGTTCAGGTACAAGTCAATTGACTTTTTTTCTGACTCGAGTTTTCTTAGTTAAGAAACATGGGTTGGAGCTCTTAATTTTGAACTCTCAAAGTGCATAAGATATAATGATTTAACTTTAAAATGTACATTTACATTTTTTTCCAAATCTTCATTTGTCTTTTTTTTTTAATAACACATTTTGCCATTTAATATAATATCAGGATTTTTTAATTTTTTTTTCCTCTCTGTGTGTAGGTATTTGTTTTGTCCACTCATCCGTATGGCTGCAGGGTGATCCAGCGTATCCTGGAGCACTGTACCCAGGAGCAGACCCTGCCCATCCTAGAAGAACTCCACCAGCACTCTGAGCAGCTGGGACAGGTACGACTTCCTGATTGTTTCATCCAGGAATTCTAGGAATCTCTGAAGTCCACCACTGTTGCTTTAGTTAGTTTCTTATTGTGTGGCCTCTTTTCATCTTTCAAAAAATAATCCCAGTAGAAAATGTCAAAATTTAAGTAATTAACTGTCAATGCCAACATTGACAGCTACCTTCTAAGGGACCGTTTACACAGAACATGTTTTTGCATTCCACTGCTCTTCATTTTCCATTGCTTTATAAACATATGCAATACAGACTTTAAATGTTGCTGAACTAACACAACTCTGCTCTTAAACACCCAGCAGAATGGCAGAGTTGTATTTTCTTATTGAACCAGAACTTGGGGAGAAAAATTAGTCAAACTTCGTGTGTGTGTGTGTTTTAAATTGCCAATAACTTTTAGTTAGTGAATCATTGTTTACTACTAGAAATAGTGGTGTTATTAAGGAGGGACATTATGAGTTTTATTGGACAAAAATTTGGATAAGCCTTTGAGTACACAAAGAGACAATATTTTGAGGGATTTTATTTTGAATTGTGTATATCTGCTTAAACTTTTGTCGAAGTTCAGCAACCCTCTCAATTATTTGAGTGAAATAGAGGAGTTTTCTGTGTTTGCCTTATTTTTGCATTATGAAATACATGCAATGCTTCCCCGTAGTTAAAATCAGGTAACTTAACTTGCTGCCTAGTTTTTTCATTTTTGTACTTTGTGCCTATGATGTCTAAAAATTTTACCCTATTAGGTAGCTCATCCCATTAGGTTTGTGTGTGTAATTTATTCTTATTATTATTTTATTCATTACAATACATATATTTTTTTGAGATTGGGCACTTTATAGTCAAGTACACATTTGTTCATTGTTCCTTCTGTGTGAATGGAAAGGAGGCCATGCAATGAGAAGACCTTAGGGATGTCAACTTTGTGGGATAGGGTGGAGGCGATTGCATGATGTTTACTGCATGACTTGTTTATTTTATAACTTTTTTGCCTACTTTGAAGTTGCATTCAATTGCTTTGAAGGATTTTCTTATGTCCAGTTAGATGTGCTGATGGATTTTCATGATGCAAAACATTACCCACCCCTTGCCCCCCTCACTTATTTTATCTAGAAATATCAAGGCGTTTCATTGGAGATGACCCCCAAAACATATTATACAGTGTCCAGCGATGCACTGTTCAAGGTCAGAGTCACGCGCCTACCTCCCACTCACAAGTACCTCCTGGCGTCTCCTCGTCTACCTCCTAACCAGCCTGTGTTTAACACCTAGATGCTTCTCCAGTTGCTATTTGCATCGCAGGGTTCTTTTCACTCACACTTTACCTTATACAACTTTCTTTCTTAATGGCTGCCACATCACACACAAGCAAGGCTGTGAGATATATATATATATATATATGTATATATGTATATGTATATATGTGTGTGTGTATATATATATGTATGTGTTGTCACAATACCAGAATTTTGGTAGTCTGGAAGTCAATACCAGTAAAATGTCAAGATACTGTTACCAATACAAATTAACTATACTATTATTATCATAGTGTAGTAACTTTACAATTTATGATACTATAGCAAAAAACTGTTTGAACAACTATTTTAACTTGAAAATGTAAGATATTGAGGCCAATTATATGTAAATAATAAATTAAAACATGCAGCTTGTAGTCTTTGAGTATTTTAGTTATTTTCTTAGTCAATGTTGCTGTGTCGGGTCTGTTAATCTTCATTTACACCATGTCTTAAAGCACACATCTATTTGTACACTTTAGATTAGGTTTGTGAGGCACATAAATGTAAGAGAGACAACATATCGATAGGGAGAGTGACGGTTCTAGTTCACCCAGGGTAATTCAGCATTCCTTATTGTTGAGTCCTGACATATTCGATGAACTGTACATCTAACCCTCACAGCCTTGTTTGTTGTCATCAACTAAATGGGGACAATTCTCTTAATTAGGTCTTGTTTCCCTCTTTGAATTATTATTTTTTTTTATCTCTCTGTAATTCAGTGTTTCTGGCACTTTCAATAATTTTCTCTTTCTGCTCCACCCAGAGCACCTCAGACCAGCAACTTGATTTGTGATGTGCATCCAAAATAGTTGAACTAATCTTGTGCAAATAAACCTACCCAAAACAATAAAGTTGTGACCGCTCCTTCAAATTTGAGGGAAAGTTAGAATAGACAAAGGGTTTAGACTGAATTCCACAGCTTCTGATATTGACGTGCACGTTTTTGCCACCTTCCAAATGAATGTTGGTGTGTCTGTATTTGAGTGGGTGTTGTATGGTTTCTTATTGGGCTATTTGCCAAATACCAATTTTTAGGATCAATCATTGCTTAGATAAATTGGGAGTATTAATACATCAATGGCTATGGGTTGCTATTTTTGAAATCACTCCATTGAGGGCCTGGAGATTTCATCTTTTTTAAGGTCAGTTGTTTTATTGTGAGGGTATGTGGTTAAAGTAGCCTTGCTCAACCTTGTACTAGTATTTCTCATATTGTTCTGTTTATTTCTGTTTATTTATTTATGAGCTGTTACAGTAATATTATGTATGTTCTTTCTCTCTCCCTCCCACTGTCCTCTGCCTGTCTCCACCTTCAGGATCAGTATGGTAACTATGTGATCCAGCATGTTTTGGAGCATGGGCGTCCAGAAGACAAGAGCAAGATAGTGGCGGAGGTCAGAGGGAAGGTTCTGGCTTTAAGTCAGCATAAATTTGCAAGGTTAGTTAATCTGAGAGAACTGTGTTCTCTGAAAAATTATTATAATTATAATTACACAATTATAGTGACCAAAAACATTCTAAAACTCTTAACGTTGCTTAACGTACTAAGACCCAATTTGGAGGACCAACGTTAATATACACATTACAGTGTTTCCCACAGGATTTTGTGAGACTTGTGGTGGCAGGTGACATCACACATTAATTTGCATATTTATGACGTCATTGCATCAAGTTTTGTGTTCATGAGAAGTTTTGCCACTTCAGGGCCCGTATTTATCAAGCCTCTAAGAATTACACTCAAGAACACTGCTAAGAATTGACTTAAGTGAAAAAAATGATTGGCTCAAAGCTGCGCTTAAAAGTTAGTTATCAATCATCTCAGTCGTAATTTAAGCGAAGTGTAGGACCTAAATCTTAAGTGTCAGTCTTAGAGATGATTCACAACACTTTGCTGTGCCACAAACGGGATTTTGGATGACGACATACACATGGACCAATCACTGAATAGATTTCCTTAATAAAGAATATTCTCAGATAACTTCACATTGAATGGTTAAATTCCTAATAGGAGTTTACATTCAACACACATTTGACAAACAATTTTCAAGAGAATATATTACGGCAAGGAAACGAAGCGTCATCACAACTCAATTTAGAGTGCCAATAGACGATAATATAGTGTATGGACAATAGTCAAAGATATCGCCTGTTGCTGATGCCTTTGTCGACAGCGAGACAATTTTATTATTATTATCCGTCAAAAATAGACTAGTTGGACTAGTTAGATAGGTGCCTATCTTTAGTGATGCAGCGCGGAGAGCCGCTTCAGAAACTTGCCACGGCGCGGCTGATCAGCTCCGGTGGCCGTGGATAAGGGGTAAATAAGGGGTAAGAGATTTATTCATCATACAGTGTAGATCGCATAATACTCGTGCTAGACTGTAGTCAGTTATGATGTTTTTTGGTAATGTATATGTTCTTTGCTCATTTTGAATAACTGAGGAAATGTAACCATTTGATTAAGTGCTCGTCGCCAAACATTTCAAGAACATTCTTCCTCTCCTGAAAGATTCGCGCACGTCTCTGTCTCCTCAGTGCCATCACTTGAGAGACCTCTTGAACTGTCCTAGATAACTGGGAGAGTAAGAGTGATTATTAGCTTTAATAAATTTGATAACTTGTTTTTATATTTTAGTTTGAAAGTAGGAGTAAATTTTAAAAACTTAAGACTAAAATGGCACTTTGAGAGGCTTGATGAATACTGGCCCAGATCTGTTCTACTCTATGAAATGTCACATACTGTAATACAACTGAATGCCCAATAAAGCTGTTCACGTTATATTTTCTGTTGTCATACATAAAACACGTATAAATAGTAAACACAACCCATTAATACTACATGTTAACCAGGAATCACTCTCACTATGCTCCTTAAATCCTGATTTATAATGGCGACATCGACTGATAAAATCAATATAAATCTAACTTTATTTACACTAAAAAGCGACTATGTGGTGGTTTTGGCTATATTACTGTTTTGTCGCATTCAGCACACTGCCTGCGTCTGAGTAACAAACTATGCGCATATTAACAGATGAATTATATTCATATTTAAAAGTCCAAACAGTCAGTATGCGACCGGAGCGTGGAAACGCTGTTTTGTAAATGATTTATTGACGATTTTGCTGCGTTACGGACAACTAAAAGCGCTGTTTCTCTGCCGCTCACTGCTCAGAACTAGGGCTGCAATAAATTATTATTTTGATAATCGATTAATCTAACGATTATTAGAACGATTAATCGACTAATCACCGATTATTTCACTGATTATTCAGTAGACTTTTATTGATTATTCAGCTTTTTCAATTTGTTAAAATAAAGTTATACATATTCTAAAATAAATAAAGGTCACTTCAGCTTTAGAAAAGCATATTATGTAATTACAATTATACAATTAATTGGTAACACTTTACAATAAGGTTCATTAGTTAACATGAACTAAGAATGAACAATACTTCTACAGCATTTGTTAATCTTAGCTAATGTTAATTTCAGCATTTACTAATGCATTTATAAAAATCACAAGTTGTGTTTTTAACATTGGTAAATGCACTGTGAACTAACATGAGCAAACAATGAACAACTGTATTTTTATTAACCAACAGTAACAAAGATGAATACATAAATGGAATAAATGCATTGTTCATTGATGTTAATTAATACATTAACTAATGTTAACAAATGATACCTTATTGTAAAGTGTTACCAATTCTTTATACAAATAGATGTATTTGGCACACAAAATGAGATGACAGACAGAGACACTCACCATTTAATAAGCTACATGAAAAAGTAACTGAATGACACATTATTCTGCCTAACATCTCCTTTTGTAAGTCATATGGGTAAAAAAAATTAAATAAACTATCTTATTCACAACGTAATGTCTTCAGATACCTTATAGGGTTATGAAAACTAAAACTGTCCTGAGCTAGATCAAGCTTAAATATTTTTTTTCCCACTAATAAAAATATTTTATCAGTAGCTAGCTCCACACTGGAGAGCAGCTTTATAACAGAAAATCAAGTTGTAATTCTAACTGAAAGCAACAGGCTCTGGTTTTTCATGTTTAATACCGTTAAGCTGCTTGAATTAAAGCTATCTATTGCATAAAGTACTATATAAATAAACATGATGTGACCGGACTTTACTGCAGAGCTCATGCAAACATCCACATCGTTGTAATCAGATGCATTTTTAACTGTTGCTTTCACACTGCTGTCATTTTTTGTTGTTTATTTCATTACTGAGAGGAAAGCGTGCAATATATATTTGCATATTCATCCAAACGCTGCTCATGTTCAGATGCGTTTTCTCTGAAGCGCTGTGTCTCTTCTCTTGAATTGCATCCAGGAGGGCTGAACTACAGTCTTGCGCTACAGCGCCACACTGGTCAAACCGCAGTATTGCAGGCTGTTACATTAGCTCATGAGATCAAACGACTACTCGATAACAAAAATATTTGTCGACAATTATATATTGTCGACGTTGTCGATAATGTCGACTAATCGTTGCAGCCCTACTCAGAACAGACGCAGAGAAACGCGACACTGCGCCGGGAGAGTCAGACTAAGGCTGTCACAATTATTAAATTTGTCTGACGATTAATTGTCTAAAAATAATCAGTTATTGCGATTAATTGTTTGTTTTAGGGCTTTAGCGATTATGCCGATTATCGCGATTAATTGTCTGTTTTTTTATGGCGTTTATCATATAATTGTAATTAATTTAAGGGTTCAGTAAATAATTATGATGTTATCTTTTAATCTTTCTTTAGATATTATTTTGCAGTGTAAGATTTCATAGAGTACTCCAAATTCTAATAATCGGCCAATACAGATCCAACATCAGCGCTATTTTTTTTCCTACACAACTACAAAATATCAATACTGTGTTTGTGGAACTAATAGTCACTTTTTAAACCCTTTGTTAAACACAATCCACTAAATTCTCACTTTCTCACTACAGAGAAAAACTACATTTGAGTAAAAATATATAAGCTGTGAAATTAAACTAGCTGACTGTATAATTTAGCTGCAAAGAAATCTTGAAAAAATAATATTTGGTGCACATTATACAATTTAAACAAATTGATTCTGTTAACTATTTGTATTCTTACAAAAAACATTCATGAAAATAATATAGAGATCATGAGAAAAAGAAAGGCTTCTAATAGTCTTTGTGAGCAAAACTTTGATCATGTGAAACGCTTCAAACAAAGCAGCACAAAGCTCTTATGCACATGCAGGGTGCAGAATCAAGTTAAGTCTGCTTTGTCAATTCTTCCGCATGTACATACAGAGAATTGAAATTGCGTTACACTCAGACCCTTGGTGCATACAGTTAACATTTAAGACACTGACAGTAGACGTTCAAATACAGATACATACAGTTTAAACATATGTACATACAACTATACAGATATACAAATGAGGACATTTGTAGAAAAATAAAGAAAGAGATAGATAAAGTGGCATAAGGCACATGGCAGATGTGCAAACCAGTTAAATAAAACAAAACTGTGCGATATATGTGTATATGTATAGAGTGTGTATACATATACACATATATAGTGCAAGAGGAGCTTATCAGTCTGAGGACATTGTAGAAAAATAAATAAAATAAAGTGGCATAAGGCACATGGCAGATTGTGCAAACCAGTTAAATAAAACAAAACTGTGCAGATATATGTGTAGTGCAATAAGAGCTTATCAGTCTGTTAAAGTGACAAGAGAACAGTCTTTTTATCAGACTATCCAAAGAGGTAGTTTGCAGTCAATGCTGAATGAGTGCTGAATCAGTCCAATGCTGCACAAGTGACAGGTGCTGGTCACAGTTTTTAAGTGGGGGGGAGTGGAAGGGTCCTGGGAATGTGGGGGGAGGTCGTAGTATCAGTGTTCAGTATTGCATGGGGTAAAAGAGGGGAGGGGGGGCAAGGACGGGAGGGAGTTCAGCTTCCTCACAGGCTGATGTATGAAGCTGTCCTTCAGTCTGCTGGTCCTCGCCTGGAGACTCCGCAGTCTCCTCCCTGATAGCAGCAGACTGAAGAAGCTGTGTGCCGGGTGGGTGGGATCACCTGCAATGCGGAGGGCTTTGCGGGTGAGACGGGTAGGGCTGGGTATCGTTCAAATATTTTCGATACCGATACCTTGAGTTCGATACCGGTTCCTGAACGATACTTTTTTCGATACCAGTTTTATGAAATCAGTTTTAATAAGATTACATTATCTCAAAAAAAATATTTTTTAATGTTGATATTTATACAGACTCAAAGCCTCATCTCCTGAGCCACTGCACAAAGGAACAAAATATAGCCAACACAATAAATAAATAATTTTAATAAAGTTCAAATTGTTTTCAGTTTACACATCTGTTAGGCTACGTTTACATTAGTGCGTGTTCATTTTAAAACACATCATCACTTCTAGGTTGTTAAAGACGTCAAGAAATTTAAAATCTTCATCCACTTTCATAAGTGGGTGTTTTATTTTCTTTCACCGTATGTTTTATTGTTATTAAATTCTGGTGTAGTATGTCTAATTATTTGAATGCATAAAAACAACTTAGTTTATTTAAATTTATTCTTAAAATAGCCTAATGAAAGGTTTTATTTTTCCTCAGAAATTCTGTGTTCTGTATCTGGTTTTCAAATGAAGACATAAAACATTAATTTAATTTCTTTAAATTATTGAAAATCAAAGTTTATTTATTTTGGCAAACAAAGGGGGTTTACTATTAAAATAAAAAAATGGAATAACTGTTGTGTGATAATTTCTAAAAAAAAATAATAATAAAGTTTTAATAATTTTAATAGTAGCCTAGTAGTAGCAGTATGTACTGTCCGCTGAACAATATTAATATATTTCTGCCGCAGTGTCTTCCAAGTGAATCCAAACTTTTATTTTGACGGGTTTCCGGGAATACCTTTACAGTTCTGTGTGTATATGATATGACGTTAGATTTACTCGAATCAAACGGTAAAATGCTCATTAATTGACTCTCACAGCAGTTCTGGAGCTGTTGTTCATGTGTTTATGTCCTCATTTAGTTAGGCGGCAGACGCTGAAATCACCGCGAGCGTCCAGCGAGCTTCAGTCTGTGTTTAGTAAACAAACCGCGCGATATAAAGAGCGGACTGCTCTGTGCGCTTTCGAAACGCTCTCGCGGATGTCAAACACTGATCTATCAGCGCCGCGCCGCTTCTAGTCAAACACACCTAGTGCTGCAGGATTATTGGCTCACTGACGGTGATGAGATTAACCCCTTAGGTATCGAAATTTGGTACCGAACGACAAGACGTTTTTCGATACTCTGTGGTATTGAGGCAATTCGGTCGGTGCCTAAAAAGTATCGAACTCGATACCCAGCCCTAGAGACGGGTGCTGTAAATGTCCTGGAGGGAGGGGAGAGAGACACCAACGATCTTCTCAGCTGCTCTCACTATGCGTTGAAGTGACTTGCGGCAGGATGCGTTGCAAGGGCCATACCACACAGTGATGCAGCTAGTCCGGATGCTCTCGATGGTGCCTCTGTAGAAGGCGCACATGATGGGGGCCGGGGCTCTGGCTCTTCTAAGTTTGCGGAGGAACTGTGCTTTCTTGGCCAGTGCTACAGTGTTGTTAGTCCAGGAGAGGTCCTCTGTGATGTGCACACCCAGGAACTTGGTGCTGCTCACTCTCTCTACAGTCACACCGTTGATGGTCAGAGGGGCATGCTGAGTGTGTACTCTCCTGAAGTCAACAACAATCTCCTTCGTCTTCTCTACATTCAGAGAGAGATTGTTGTCACTGCACCACCCGGTCAGGCGGCTCACCTCGCTCCTGTAGTTTGTCTCATCTCTGTTGCTAATGAGACCCACCACAGTCGTGTCATACGCAAACTTAATGAAAAGGTTGGAGTTGTGTGACGGTGTGCAGTCATGGGTCAGCAGAGTGAAGAGGACGGGGCTCAGCACACATCCTTGGGGGGCCCCAGTGTTCAGTGTGATGGTGCTGGATGTGTTAATGCCGGCCTGTACTGCCTAAGGTCTCCCGGTCAGGAAGTCCAACAGCCAATTGCACAGAGAGGTGTTGAGCCCCAGCTGGACCAGTTTGTGAGTGAGCTGTTGAGGGATGATTGTGTTGAATGCTGAACTCTGTCTATGACATAGAGTTCTATGTCTAACTCTGAAGTCTATGAACAGCATCCTGACGTATGAGTCTTTTTTGTCCAGATGTGTGAGGGCTGGGTGGAGGGCAGTGGCGATGGCATCATCGGTCGAGCGGTTGGACCTATATGCAAACTGGAAGGGGTCCGGGGGGGGGGGGGGGGGGGGGGGCAGACGAATGAATGCTTCAAGAATGATGTGCTTAAAACAACAAGTCACAGCGCGCTGAACTCCACACTGTACAAACACAGAGAAGAGAAATCAGAGAGCAATGAACTCTAGCAAGATATAGTCATGTTATGCGAATCCCCAGACCTTTATCTACACATCAAGTATTATAATGGGAATATATCATCTTGGAGAGAGAGTTTTACCGTGCTGACTGTCATAACTGAACGTGACGTGCTGTTTTAATGCTGAGCGGAAAACGACTGACACCTGCAGCAGAAGGAAGATGAGTTTCTGTAAACTTAAATATAACAATGTAAATATAATTATGTCCCTCACATGAAACCAATCTGGTGCTCTTCCGTTTCTTTTGGTCTATGACTCCCCCTTGTGCCATATAAAAAGCACAATAATCACGATTAGTCTGAAACAACCGCGGTTAGATCAAATAACGTTAATCGCGATTAGATGGTTATTTAATTATCGCGACAGGCCTAAGTCAGACCTCACGCTTGCGGGCAGTACTGGAGACATCTTCCAACTGAACGATAACTAAGGTTTTTCAAAAAAGTCTCTAGGTTTGTCAGTATGTACCTGTTATGGGAAAAAAAAGCAGCCAAAAGGGTCTGAAAGTTGCTAAATATTGTGCTAAAGTCACGCTCGTGTGTGTGGGACAGATGGCAGCGGATGCCACAAATAAGTCAACGTATAGGAAACACTGGAGATTGTCTGTGGGAGTGTCGACAGTTCTTGAGCACACAGAACGAGCAGTACAAAACGCCTAGGGCGAGGGGAGATTTTCCACTAGTTAATCGATCGTGGATGGTTTCATTATCTCGGGCGGATAAAAAAAAAAAAAAAATTATGATAGTAATAAAAACAAAAATGTGTCACCAAATATACTTGGGCGGCCCACCCAGGTAAAGTCTGTGTGTGGGAAACACTACATTATTAATAAAGCATATTATGTACAGACAAGCAGTACAGCCCAGAATTTTCACAGAATGTACAGACGAGCGTTTTCCTCCCATAGAGCCATTATAAAGAAAAAGTTTAACGTGGCTAGACAGAGATGTTCAATTTTTTGAGATGCACCTGTATACTTTTACTGTTCACTGAATTTGGCCTTTTTATTAAACCACTGTCTTTGTCCATTAAGCCACATTGTGTTTTCTTTATAATGATTTTTTTATGGAACAAAAATTCTCAACGTACAATTTAGTGCATTGTGTTAATATTCTAGCCACATCTGCTTGCTTGATGTGTTCGTATACACCTTACTGATTTTGCAGAGTGTGGTCTTTGATTATCACTATCTTATTGCATTGTCACATGAAGCATTTTCTTTATAAAGGTTTATATTAGGGAGAAAATGCTTAATTTTCATCTTTCAACTTGGATTATTGTACCATTGTTGTAGAAGTAGATAGTGTTTATGACGAGAAATGTGAGAAAATTGTATTTTGTTCTGTAGATGTAGGTTGTGCGTTAGCCTTAATTTAGACCAGCTTAGTTAAGCAAAACAATAATTTCAGGGATATTCCGACAAAATTTTATTTTTCAAAATAAGCAGAAAATACTACAAACTTTGCTAAAGTGATTGTTTTGAACAAGTATTAACTTAGACATTATTTTAAAAAACATTATTTTAGCTGAAGTATTTGTATCAATACCGTGTGCCTTTTACCCCATGCTGGTGGGCCTTTCACCCCATGTGTGGGGTAAAAGGCCCCTCTTGCCACCTCATACATTTATAAGATTTTTAAACAAAATAAACAACTTTAATAGAGCAACAGATTTTGTGTGAAAATAAATCATTCATGTTCAATACAACGTATATATTTTTTCTGCAACTATACATTTTAGGCGCAGTGAATAGCACATTTTTTTCTTAAGGGGGGGCCTTTAGCCCCTTTGTACCCTATAATCTATCTAATCCTATCTATCTATCTATCTATCTATCTATCTATCTATCTATCTATCTATCTATCTATCTATCTATCTATCTATCTATCTATCTATCTATCTATCTATCTATCTATCTATCTATCTATCTATCTATCTATCATCTATCTATCTATCATCTACACACACATGTACGTACGTACATATATAAAGTGCTGTCAGTTGATTCATTTAAAATACTAGGATTTACCTGAAAATGTGTTGAAATAAAGAAATGCGTGCCAAACTAGTTTAAGGAAACAGAACCTTTCACACCTACGCCAGATTAGAGACATAATCCTTATTCTTTTATCATTATTCTTTTGTTTTTATTCAGCCATTATCAGCCTTTATACTGGCAATAATGTTTACCAAGCCACGTCACTTCAATCCCAGTATACATTAACCCAACTATTATCAAAAGTATTTCTAAATAAATTCGACAAAACATTTTCTTGCAAACTTACGTGAAGTATTATGACAAAATGCATTATGAAAAAGAATTGCACTGTTCTGCAGGTGCATTAGAGCTAACATTAGCATCAAGCTACATAAGAAAATTTATGAGATTAATAGTACAAGTTTACTCAAAACTCACTTTAAACCACCATGAGTGTTTGTAAAAGACCAAATTCCACATGTGATCGCAAAAGGAAGTTTCCTTTTGCAGAGCTACCTCAAATCTCAAAACAAGTATTGTTTTATGGTATTACAGTACAGCTATTATTTTCAGTCAACAAAATCGAGGAATGGTAATAACAGTAAATAACCCCAAATTAACAGTGCACTAACAATGTTTTTTTTTATTGTGTGCTTTTCAAGTATAATTTTTGCGTAATGTATTAACTATTTAAGATATTATGTAAAGATATATAAAGATACCCTTTGGTCATCAGAAAACTTTAAATTTCCCTTTATTTTGTTTGTGTCTGTCTCTTGTAGTAATGTTGTAGAGAAGTGTGTGATTCATTCTTCCCGTGCGGAGAGGGCCCTGCTGATTGATGAAGTCTGCTGTCAGAAGGATGGCCCTCACAGTGCCCTCTACACCATGATGAAGGACCAGTATGCAAATTATGTAGTGCAAAGAATGATTGACATGGCTGAACCTGCGCAGCGCAAGATCATCATGCACAAGGTATAAGCACAGAATGCTGTCACATAATTTATGAAAATATTACAAACGCAATCATCACAGGCAGTATTTAAACCATTGCTGTTGTCAATTTCAGATTCGGCCCCATATTGCCACTCTCCGTAAATACACATATGGAAAACACATCCTGGCTAAGTTGGAGAAGTACTACATGAAGAGTGGATCAGACCTAGGCCCTATTGGGGGCCCCACCAATGGCCTAATGTAAGGCCCTCCCACCCAACCCCACGCCCCTTTCCCTCAAAACCACGTCTGTTATGGGCATCTCCTCCACCGTGGAGTTCATACCCTTTAGGGGTTTTACCAAAAAAATGAAAGGAAAAGAAGTTGGCCTCACCTAAAAATGCTGAGATGTCTGACTAGTCGCTGGTGCAGTTCCCGGTGCAGTCCCCATTGTTACCTCCACCACCCCCCACTAGAGAGTGCATGGTCTGTAAGCTGTTTCCTGGGTAAAGCACAACACCCTTGTTCATGATGTAATTGATGTAACTGACTGTTTCCTTTTTTTCTTTTCTAGTAAATATCTTGTACATTTTTTTACCTTGTACATTCTCTGTAGAAAAAGAAATGTTTGCTGAAAATTTACAGTTCTTACAATTTACACCAGCAAGTGACTTTATAAGGCCAAACTGAGTGATCCTTTTTAATTAACTTTCTTTTTTTGTTTTTGTTTTTATCCATTCTTCTTAATGGCACATTCAAGAAGTGTGGTACATTTAAGCCCTGTTTTAGCCCAATGGTACACATGCCAAAGCTGCTGATGAAAAATAATGAACCAGTCAGCTTGATCTTAAAAAATCTTGCTTGTAGATGACCACTTCCGTCTGCCGTGCCATTGAGTTAGTTGCGTTAATATATTCTCAACCAATCATAGAGCTTTGCTGCCTAGAGTTTGCTGCCTTTAAATGGGGGTCGTATCATTCAGAAATGGTTTGAAGTGGCTGCAATTGCCATCTATTTTCTTCTTTCCCTCCCTCGCACCGTATTTTATTTAACTGCTCCGTTTTGGTTTTTTAGAAGCGTGTGGTTGCAGTATACTATAAGCCCCACTGACCAAGTCTGTTGCACACCTATTGTCTTGGTTCATTATGTTTCGAATGGACACCGATACTTGGAATTTTTCCATTTTGGGGTGCGTGGGAGGTATGCAGGGGGTGGGGAGATTTGGCATGCTGTTTCTGGATTTAATGTTTTAATGGAATGATTTTTCTTTGTCATCATGTTTGTGGAACATCTGTCTGTTGAGTAGTTTTTTTGAACACTTCCCTAGAAATGGTATGGTTGTACTGATTATCATCTCTTTACATTGTAATAGCTTAGGCAAAATGTATAGCATCTTCATGTACAAGTACAAATATTAAATTGTTGCTGTTTTTCGGGTGTGGGGGGAGACGGCGCTTGAGTTTTAGATTATGCTCTCCTGGGCAAAGTGGAGAAGTTGGTAGGCGACGTCCTTGCCCTTGGAGTCATCCAAGGATGTTTGGCTTCGGAGCAAGTAGGACAGATTTGATTTCATGAACGTGAGACGTTGCGGGGTAGGATCAAATGTGCGGCATTCAGCGGTGTAGATTGAGAATGTGCAAGAGTATACTTTTCAGACAATGGACGTGGGGCTGCCGTCTTCTGCTGCACAATTTTTCTGTATGGCTAATATATTAATGGCTTTTGTTCCTTTGCTTCATATGAATAAATGTAGAATACATGTAGTATATGTGGAGTTATTAAGTGTAAGTTTATTAGTTAAATAGAAGAAAAAGAATCTAGTTGTGATGTTGGACAGGCCTTGCTAAATTGCGTAGTGATTTGCTTTTATTTTGTCTGTACAGTTGTACATTTGTAAACGTTAACGCTGTAAATGGAATGTCTTTTACACTTTTTGGGGAAGAAAAATCAAAAATGTGCATTTTGATGTGTGAATATTCATCACTCCTTTCCCTTTGAATATAATGTATACAGTTTTCTTTGAACAAGCGTTATTTTAAAAAAAAGAAAAAAAAAACTTTTTATGCGTCACAATCTCAAGGTGGTTTTGTTTTTAATCAGTTCTTGGAAAAGGTCAGCCTCTTTATGTACCTGGAGCAATGACACCTTCTGTTAACATGTCATTTTGACATATGGCAGTTGAATAAAATAACTAAAAATGTATGAATTAAAAAAAAAAAAAAACATGGGGCTGTCTTTGGTTCTACCTGCTACCATGGAAATTTCAAAGGACAGGACAAGAATTATTTTTGTATAAAGGAGTGCTGTATTTTGGAGCAGCCACTAACTAATTGTAAGATATTGTCAATTATATAAATATGAACATATGAGTTTTGTCACACTGTCAAAGTCATGTACATTTTCAGGTGGCCTTATGTACATTTCCAGATGTTAGATGAGAACTTTGTGTTTGTTTTTTTTGGAAGCAGAATTGTGACTATGTATGATTAAACTGTTCTTCTAACATTTGATTTTAGTGTCTGAAGCTTTTATTATTCATTCTAAATATACTACACTCACTGCACACTCATTGACAGCTGAAAGGAATATTCCTGGTTAAATATTCCTCATTGAAATGTAGTGTGCTGTCGATTATCACAAAATATTGCTGCTGTCATTTTTTTAAAAGTACTTTTTTCTCACACACGTAGAAGTTGCAAAATATTCAATAAGTACTATAGTTCTGTTACTTTGAATTCAAAATAACGAAAAAAGTTGTTGATACCTGTTTGATGCGGTTTAAACAATCAAATTAAAATAACTTTTTAAAATGCAGCATATTTTCAGTTTTGACTTAAATTGTCAGGGATACATCACATAGCTCATTGGTCTATAGATGGGGAGATGGGAATATCAGACTATTAATACCACTAAAGTTTTTAATTGCAATACAGTTCCTTAGGTTACATACCCTTTAGATAACTACCAATGATATTACAATTGGCAACACTAATATAGCTTTATTTTTTAATTATTAGACACAAATTGCAGTGGCTTTGTGTATTTTTAAGTCCTTTCCTGACTCTTTCAATTTAAATTATAATTAATGTGAATTGCTACCAAATAGGAAAGGCTCTAATATGCTCTATTTCAGTTGAGGGTATTTCTGTTAAATATAGTGTAACACATCTTGGTATACAAATAAACTTCAAACCTATTTTCACCAAAACACAAAAAAGCAAGAGGGTCAGTCTCGTATGGCATACGCAACTCTTTGTGGTTAAGCCAACTTGCAAATTAATTAGGTTTTAATAAAATCCTCATGGAAAAACAAATGTCATTTATATGCGAAAGTCGTCATATTAAACTCTTACAATAGTGATGGTCTCAATTTTATTCATTTTGATTTCCTCAATAAATTAAAAATGAAGTGGCTAAATCAATACCTATTAAAACCATCTTTTTTCACAACTTGGTGGCATTCATTTTCTTCTAATGTGTACTTATGACATATCCAAACTCTCTTTCAAACTTTTCAGCTTTCATTGACAAGTTTCTGGGAGCATGGTCTCTATACTTTATGAACATATTTTTTCACCACAGAGGTGTTTTAATAACATTTTAGTCAAGAACAAACCTCTGTTTTATGATAATTGGGTTAGGTTTTTGGTAAAGTGGTCGTTTAATAATCAAAACAAATTTATCTCCAAATGCCAAATACCTAAGGTATCTAACAGTCCAATAATAGCTATAAGGAATTTGCTCTGCTTTCAGGCTCTTCATGTGCTGATTTTTGTAATGTAATGGCCCTCTTATTTTTGTATTATTTTTAATCATTATTTGTAATATTTTTTTGATGTGGTTCACGTTTTTATTAGTTATTGTTATTATGTGTTGAATGTTTTTTTTTTTTTTTTTTTTTTGTATGATCCCTTTTTCAGAAAAAGGCTACATGCATACATAACCCTGAAGTTTTGATCTTGGAGGAATTCTCTTATAATAAATGAAGAAAATTGATTGATTTCACTGATTCACAACATGTTTAAAGTAGATACATTTTGCAGGTGGTGTGCGTTTTTTTTTGCGGTTTGAAAATTATGCTGTGGCATAATTTTCAATAAGTGATCTATTCCTGCTAGATATCAGTAAAGTTATTGATTAAATTATTTTTTTCTCACCAGATGGCGCTATTTTGCTGAGGTTTTATCAGGTTCCTTACAGTGCCAGGTTTTCAAAATGAAAGTTTGATGCAGAGAGATGCAAACTTTTTTTTTTCTTCAGACTTGAGTTTTTAGTAAGACGTTGTTTGAACATGAAAACTGAGAAAATTTAAAACTGTGTTTATTAACGTTTTGCCCATAAATTATTTTGTTCAAAAGATCTGGAGAGAAAACATAATATTACAGTTTCATCTTATAAATCAAAAGGATTTGATAAACGGTATATTGAAATACAAATATGAACATGATCATGAGGTTTTAGTTTTTTTAAAGTAGTGAAGAAGTGAAGAAGAACAGTTAAAAGATCTGACAATATCAATCAATATAAGAAACAATATAAGAATCAATTTCTTTAATAGGCTAAATTAGTATTCACATATATCAGTCATTAAACCAGTTCTATCAAGATGTGTCAGACCGAGTCTGAGAGCGCTGTTGTGAAGTGTCTTCCAGCCAGAGTAAAGAGCTCCTTGAGAGCTCTTTAAGTCCTGAACACTTCTCCTGTTGTCATAGTAACCTACTGCAGAACCACATTAAATGTTCAGTGGTGTGTTTGGAGTATATAAACTCACTAAGCCAAAACTGGACATTACTTATGAAGACAGCTGCATTTCAAAGAGACAAATGTTTTGGAAGTGATGACTGTTTTTAAGAGCCAGTCCAGTTTCCTTGGAGATACCACTAATATATTGCACAAATTTGTTCCACTGATTTTCTTCCAGAACTCCTGAGTGTGAAAACCATATTGTGTGATTTACGCTGCAGTGAAATTTCCCAGATACATAAACATGAATATGATTTTTGGACATCATTCATTTCCAAATTGTATGTCTTTAAATGTGTTACGTTTATTTTAAGAAACCTGTGCATCTATATTTGACCTCAAAACATATAAGGTATTCAGAACAATTCACAGGCAGTTCCCATGAATAGATATAGGACAAAAGGGCTTCAAGGACAAAAGGTTGGGAAACATTGTGAATGATTGCACATTAACTCAGCTGCTATCACTGTCCACCAGTTACATTTATTGGATTTTTGTACTAATTTCCCTCTTTGGCCAATCCCATAACTCAAGGGCACATAAGGGTGCCAAATAAGCTCAAGGGCTCACTGTGGCAGCTGTGTTTTCTCTCTGATTGTAAGTGTGATCAGACTTCTTGGAGGTATGAATCCAAGGCATTTCTGAGACTGATTATAATTGGACGGTGAGCTCCCGGAGATATATTCACATAATCCATCAATTAAGGAGGGTAAATTTGAGCCTACCATAAACTGCAAATGCTACAGGAAGGTATGCATCTTGTCTCGGTACTACTGGATCCTTGGACTTTTATGTTTGTCCATATCTATTTTATTACATAGGAGAGGCCAGAAATATGTAAAAAGGACTTGTTTGGAATCCTGTTTCTTCTACCTCTGATTTGTATACAAGCTAAAAACACCCATGTATTCAATATTCAGGAAAAATATGTTTATTCAAGTGTGCTACACAAATATGGTAAAATAAGCTCAATAACTACTGATGGTGGGGCTGTTTTTTGCCTTGAATCCATGGAAAGAAGTAGCAAACACTTTGGAAATACCAAGTAATGAAAAACGCCATTATTTTAATCTCCTCACATTCTTTGATTAAATTGCTTCAGTCTGTCCCTGTCTGTTGTGCTGCTGAAAGGTTTTTTTATTGAATCTTTACCTTACTTTCACTCTCTGTTGTTTAAAGTGATAATATATAACTTAATTCCCACCATATTTCTGGTATTATCTATCAAACTAATCAAACTAATTTGATCGTTCGCTTTTTAAAACCGCTAGCAGCGCATCAGCCGGTTAGCTTGTTACTCGCATTTCTATTCGTGCCTATTATTGTTTTCTTTTTTCTTGCTCCGTTTTAATTTCTCTCTCGTTTTTCACGAGTTCATCAAACAACAGTGGTAAGTGGTAAGTTAAGTTGGTATCATTCATCAGTCACGGTGAGTAATGGCTTCTTCTCCTGCTATTGTTGTTTGCACTTCATGTCACATGTACAGTTTATCTCTCTCTGTCGGCGACAAGGGATTCACATGTGATAAATGCAGGGAAATAGTTAGGCTGACAGAGAAGGTTTCAGAATTAGAGACACACATCCAAACTTTAGTTGAGGATAGTAAGAATGTGAGGGCTGTAGATACTGCTTTGGATGCGACTAGCTCAGGGAGTCCTGTACATTGTTCGGTTCTGGATGAGCCCGTGCAGCTGGGTGACTGTGAGGCAGCCTAGTCGTGGGTCAAAACACTGCTCTTCCGTTCCGATCAAAACATCAAACAGGTTCTCCCCACTCAGTGACACACCCACTGAGAAACCTGATGAAAGTGCTCTGGTTATTGTGCTCTGGTAGATAATAATCTGGTTATTATCTGGTTAGTTTACCGTGAGCCAGAGCGCCTGACATCTTGGCAAATTTAAAAGTGCTGGCTAATGCTAAACGTAAATTAAGATTGTTATTCACGTCGGCGCTAATGATGTTCGACTTCGCCAGTCAGAGATCACTAAAAATAATGTTAAAGAGGTGTGTGAACTTGCAAGTACGATGCCAGACACTGTAATATGCTCTGGTCCACTCCCTGCTTACCGTGGCGATGAGATTCATAGCAGACTGTCGTCACTCAATGGCTGGATGTCTAAGTGGTGCCCGCAGAATAACATAGACTTATTGGACAATTGTATAGACAATTGGACGAGTTTTTGGGGCAGACCTGACCTGTTGAAAAGAGATGGTGTTCATCCCTCCAGGGGTGGTGCCGCTCTTCTCTCTAGAAATATGGCACATAGTCTTAGAGTTCATACTTGACTAACTGGGGCCCAGGTCAGGAAGCAGACAGACTGGCTAAACCGACCGTCTGCTAGCCGCCTCACATCACAGAAGTCAGTTAATTCTCAGCACATAGAGACTCCTTCACCCAGATATCACACTATAGAGACTGTGTTTGTTCCCGAACTAGAAAATACAGAAAACGTCCAAACCAAATTAACGGTAACAATTTAATTGATGTTCAATAAATAAAAATGTTTTACAATACAGAGAAACAATTGATAAAGCTTGGCTTACTGAATATCAGGTCCCTTTCTACAAAAGCACTTTTTGTAAATAATTTGATCAATGATAATAATCTAGATTTGCTCTGTTTGACAGAAACATGGCTAAAACCAGATGAATGCATTACTATAAATGAGTCCACCCCCCAAGATTACTGCTATAAAAAGGAAACACGTCCAAAAGGTAAAGGGGGAGGTGTTGCTACAATTTATAGCAATATTCTCAGTATTTCTCGGAGGGCAGGCTTTTAGTATAACTCGTTTTAAGTTATGGTGCTGCGTATAACATTATCTAGAGAAACAGGTGTTAGTGATAAATCCCCTGTGATGTTTGTACTGGCTACTGTATACAGGCCACCAGGGCACCACACAGACTTTATTAAAGAATTTGCTGATTTTCTATCTGAGTTAGTACTGACTGCAGATAAAGTCTTAATTGTTGAACTCTATTGGGGTTAGACAACACGTTTCCGGACCTACTCATTGTCGAAATCATACTCTAGATTTAATACTGTCACATGGAATTGATGATAGTGGTGTTGAAATTCTGCTGCAAAGCGATGATATCTCAGATCATTATCTAGTCTTGTGTAAACTCCATATAGCTAAAACTGTAAATTCTACTCCTTGTTACAAGTACAGTAGAACCATCACCTCTAGCACAAAAGACTGCTTTGTAAGTAATCTTCCTGATTTATCTCAATTCCTCAGCATATCCAACAGCGCAGAAAAACTTGATGTAACAGAAACTATGAACTCTCTCTTTTCTAGCACTTTAGATACAGTTTCTCCTTTACGCTTAAGGAAGATCAAAGAAAACAGTCCGACTCCGTGGTATAATGAGCACACTCACACCTTAAAGAGAGCAGCCCGGATAATGGAGCGCAGATAGAGGAAAACAAAACTAGAGGTATTTTGTATAGCCTGGCGGGAAAGTACCCTATCCTACAGAAAAGCATTAAAAACTGCTAGATCTGATTACTTTTCGTCTCTTCTAGAAGAAAACAAACATAACCCCTGGTATTTATTCAATACAGTCACTAAATTAACGAAAAATAAAGCGTCAACAGGTGTTGGCATTTCCCAAGAGCACAGCAGTAATGACTTTATGAACTACTTTTCTTCCAAGATCGATTCTATCAGAGATAAAATTGTAACCATGCAGCCGTCAGCTACAGTATCGCATCAGATAGTGCACTATAGATCCCCTGAGGAACAATTCCACTCATTCTCTACTATAGGAGAGGAAGAATTGTATAAATTTGTTAAATCATCTAAACCAACAACATGTATGTTAGACCCTATTCCATCTAAACTACTAAAAGAGCTGCTTCCAGAAGTCATAGATCCTCTTTTGGCTATTATTAATTAATCACTGTCATTAGGATATTTCCCCAAAACCTTCAAATTGGCTGTTATTAAGCCTCTCATTAAAAATCCACAACTTGACCCCAAAGATCTAGTTAATTACAGACCGATCTCAAATCTCCCTTTTCTGTCAAAGATACTAGAAAAGGTAGTATCCTTGCAATTATATTCCTTCTTAAAGAAAAATGGTATTTGTGAGGAATTCCAGTCAGGATTTAGACCGTATCATAGTACTGAGACTGCTCTCATTAGAGTTCCAAATGACCTGCTTCTATCATCTGATCGTGGTTGTATCTCTTTATTAGTTCTACTGGATCTTAGCGCTGCGTTCGACACTATCGACCACAACATTCTTTTAAATAGACTAAAACACTTTGTTGGCATTAGTGGAAGTGCATTAGCATGGTTCAAATCGTACTTATCTGAACGCCATCAGTTCGTAGCAGTGAATGAAGAGGTATCATATCGATCACAAGTGCAGTATGGAGTACCTCAAGGCTCAGTACTAGGGCCGTTACTTTTCACGTTTTACATGTTACCCTTGGGAGATATTATCAGGAGACATGGTGTTAGGTTTCACTGTTATGCTGATGATACTCAGCTCTATATTTCTTCGCAGCCCAGTGAAACACACCAAATTGAGAAACTAACGGAAGGCATAGTCGATATAAAAAACTGGATGACGAGTAACTTCTTACTGCTAAATTCTGAAAAAACAGAGGTGTTAATTATCAGACGTAAAAACCCCACATGTAATAACCTAGATCCCTATCTAACACTTGACGGCTGCTCTGTCAATTCTTCTTCATCAGTTAGGAACCTAGGTATGTTGTTTGATAGCTATCTTTCATTTGAAAGCCATGTTTCTAGCATCTGTAAAACTGCGTTTTTCCATCTCAAAAAAATATCTAAATTGCGACCTATGCTCTCAACATCAAATGCAGAAATCGTTTATGACCTCAAGGTTAGACTATTGTAATGCTTTATTGGGTGGTTTACCTGGATGAGCCCCGGGGACATGCCCCCAGTGAAGACCTCAACTTAAAATACAATAAAACTTAAAATAAAACAAATAACTAAAAATATAATAAAATACCGAACTACATAATACTATTATTTTTAGAAATTGCAACAATATAAAAATAGAAATATAATACATTTATACATTTAAAATTTTAATGAAAACAATAAATAAACAATAATATCTGAAAAAATTCTACCAAGTTTTTTTTTTCCTCCATTCTGTCACAGAGGGAGTTTTGGTTCCTTGCCGCTGTCGCCTCTGGCTTGCTCAGTTGGGGACACTTAATCTCTAGCGATTATCGTCAATTTGATTTCACAGATACTATTTAAACTAAACTGAGCTAGACAATGACATCTCTGAATTCAATAATGAAATGCCTTTAACTGAAAATTTAATGTTTAATCTTATTATTATACATTACTGACACTCTATCCTCCAATTTGATACTGTTAAGTGCTTTGACACAATCTGTATTGTTAAAAGCGCTATATAAATAAAGGTGACTTGATTTGACTTGACTTTGTTACCTGCCTCACAGACACATTACTGACTGATGGCTCATTAGGGGAGGCAATTTGCCTTTCAGGTGTGAATCACTATTTATGGTCATTGTCACTCCCTCGCATACGGCCTTTCTAACACAAAACATGTCTTACAAAAGTTAAATAAATACATTGTTTGTTTTTTTTGTGAATGATTGAGCAGGACGATTTTCACATTATTTTTGTAGCAAAAACTCTAGTCTACCACATCCAGTTCTCAAAATGCTTGTGAACAAATGATAGGTGTTTGTGTTTTATGGCCTTATTTCAGTAAATTTTTAGTTAACCACACATGAATGTTTTTTTATCAAACGTACAAACTTGTACATGCATGCTGCTCACATATTATTGTAGCACAGTTTGTGTTCACAGTTTCTGTATGGCGTTCACATGTTCTTCCTGAGTTAGCATGGGTTTCTTCTGAGTTTTTCCCCACAATCCAAGGACAGGTGAATTGTAGATGCTCTACAAAAAAGCTGATTATTCAAGTATGCTACTTTATTAGTATACTTTTTTAAAACTAAAAATAAGACTATACTTTCAGTCTACTTTTTATGTGCTCACTGGAGATAATCTTTAATTTTATATTTTTTTTTTACAGTTGTATTTTCAGGCATTTGACAGTGAAGACCAGACAGGAAGCAAAGTGAGAGAGAGAGGGGTGGTATCGGGAAATGTCTTCAAGCCAGGATTCGAATTCGGGACACTCGTAATGCAACAGCATTGTATACTTGTCTTATACTGACAAGTTTACAGAAAAGTCAAAAATATGTAAGTATATGATTGTTCATGTTATGCTGGGATAACATGGATCAACATCAGGTTTCAACTGTGACAAAAAGGTTGTCATTCCCTGTATCACTACAGCAAACACATTAAAATGCACAAGATTCATTTAACTTCATTTCATATTTACAATATAATCCACACAAATATGCCAAAGTGTCTAGTGCTGTAATGTTAGTTTTAATTTTATGAACTGGTTTGTGCTTCAAAATTGCACTTTGTGGTAACTTTTGAGACTGTTTATGTGACTGATTTTTTAGGAATATAACATGGTTTAATCTGTTATTACACATGGATGGTGTTTTGTAATGCTGAAACTACCTATTCAAAACTCAAGAAATTCTCACATAGTACATTTTGAAAAGCCTAAACCTTTATAAGTATTACCAGTGAAAACTCCCTTTGAACTTTTACACCATGTAAATTTGCAGTCCACCATCTGAATTTGTGGACAAAAGCACCACTAAGTCAATTAGACCATGCTTTCTCATGAGACAAATAATTATGCAAGTAACTGAACACTGCCAATATACAGCCGTGAAATACTACTACTACATCATCATAACTCTGTATTTTGCAGAGAGTAGCCTATAAACAAAAAGTGGGTATAAACTGACAATATACTTATGAGGTCACTTGCAATATATATTTGCAATACTAAATAAAGTTAGGAGTGGAAAGATGTCATTGTTTCAGCCTGCCTCAAAATCCAGAACATTTACAGAATATATAAACAGGCGTCGGCATAAAGATACCAGGCATTACTTGAAACCAATCTAAAGGTGAGAGAACTCAAAGGCATGTCACCAATGAAAGCACATGTGGGTGTTAGATATTCCATCTGCATTTCTTTGAAACCAGCTCAGTTAAAATATTAACCAGATGTTGAACAGTGCAATATTTTCTCCAGAAAGACTCCTATCATTCCCCTCAATTTCGCACCTAGAGTTTGATTGTTTTAGTTCTTACAAGTTATGCTTCAGTGTAAGAAACATTGACACTGCTAGCTGATGAGAAAATAGAGCTGTATTTGATAGTTCAATCGAGGGAGAATAATATGCCATCTGGAAGAATCGTCACATTCCACATTACAAGATGGGAAATCCAGAATTTATATCTTGAGTTATCATACTTGTTCATATTGGTTCAAAATGAGCAAAAATATAGATGAAACTCTGTTAATTGTTTTCAGTGTCAGTGTAATTTGATCAATTATTTTAAAACACTGATGTTTTGTGACGCTACTAATGGCAAGTATTGGATTGATGGGATCAGTTTCTTTTCATTCAGGAAATGCAGAAGTCATATACACTACCAGGAGAGTATGTGAAATCCCTGTCTGCAGTCCAGCTTTGTGCTTCAAATCACAAATCAGTAATAACCAAAGCTAATTAAAAATAATAAATAAATTCCCTCAATGGAAAATAGACTGGTACATTCACACCCATACATGAGTCTCCTCTCAATTAGTGTCAGCTGGAAAGTTCAGTAAGAGGTTATTGAAAGTGTAACTCAAATCCCTTTAGTACTTGTTATTACCAGCCATATGGAAAGAAGCGCACCAAAGTTTCATATGGAAAAGCGATGGTGTTGTTCAGACAGACAGCAAATACACAGTTTTTGGCTTATTGAACTGTTTTTGAAGATGCATTTTTTTATCAGAAAAAAAAAACAATTCAGTGAAATTAGTTGAACTTTTTTCCTCACTATGTGTGAACAAATAAATTAGCTAATACAATCCAGTCTTGTTTTTCTGCACATTAAACATGCAATGCAATGATGCCATGTTACATGTAAATTTTATTTAACATGCAATGAGGTCAAAAAAGGACCAGCTAACCAATGATATTTTTGTTTTTATTAGTATACTAGTCCTGGATTTACAAAAATAAAAATACAATCATATTGTTGATTAAAGAGAGAGAGAAAGAGAGATTTTGAACCAGTGGTTAAAGGGACTAAATTCAAAACCCTTGTTATTAGTGACACTGTGGCTGATAAGTGGATTAATTTACTTGTGCTTGTCACTTGCAAATCACTTGCTTTTTGCATACTAAACATACAAGACAATCATAACTTGATTTAATCCCCCGATTATCAAGTACTCATGCACTATACCATTTTGTAATATATATAGTGCAATTTGTGTTCACAATGAACATTCCAAATAGAAAAAAAGTGCACCTGGACTGTGCACTTAAATAGCCAAAAAAAAAGAAAAAATAAAGTGTGGAATGCACTCATCAGTTGCAGAATTAATTACATAGCAGAGGGGGAGGAGCTACCAGACTCTAAAATTCATCCACTATAAGTGTTTGAGTACAGTGTATAGTGCATCATTTAGGATGCAACTCTAGTGATTTGGGGGCCCCAACACAACAGCTATTTGCTCTTTTACTTTTGTAACCTTTATTTCTCTCTTATATTTGAAATTTGCACTTTTGATTGCAGTTGTCAATTTAACGGTAGTGAATAGTCATTTAAAAAAAAAAAAGAAACATAAAATTTCTTTCCACTTTCTTCTCTGAGTTAAATAAGTTGAACGAGAAATGTATAATAAACCCTAACTCAATTATTCTATTCTTTGTGTTGATAATTAAAATAATGATTTATTTTAAAATAATAATTTTTCTTTTTATTGAAAAAACCGACCCTATATACTATAGCATTCTCTATTCTTTTTCTATTCTATCCACTTGTTTTCTTTTATTATAAAAATAATAATAACTTGACCCTCTAACAATAGCTCTCGTTGTTCTATTTCTATTCTATCTTCTTTTCATTTATTATTTAAATAAATAAACCTTGCTATGTGTACTGCATTAGACTAACCGGGATTTGTCACAGCACTTAAATATTGTTTCCCATATCTTTATTTTAAGTTGGAATAGGAGGAATAATTAAAAAAATAAACAAATCACCATTAAATACATAAAAGTGTCACATTTTTATTTAGTTATACATGACGATATAATAACATGAATTTAAATAAACTAAATATAATGTTTTGTGATTACAACATCAACATTACAGCTTAGAAACTGTTAGTGACACAAGCTAAAAACAATATCTAAGCACAACACTTGAATGATCTACACACAAGCTCTTATTTTACAAAAACATGATGCTCAGCAACAATGGCCAGTAGAAGAACTGCAGTAGAAGGCGCTATATAGAAAATATAGTAGTTCAGGATGTTACTAAATTACAACCATAAATTCTAAAACAGTTATCACGGTTGGGCCATTGAAAATTGTTACAAACTTCATATGAAAAACATCATCATGAAATATAATTCTAAGTGCTGGGCTGCTTATGCACAATGTATACAAAGTTAATATGGGTGCTGGAATAACTATGCACTGCTTTTGTGTGCAGTGTTAAACAGCTTAATAAACCATTCACAATGGCCTCAAAAAACACCAAGATGAGCAAATTTGTTTTTAAAACAATTCTAAAATGATTCTTTAATAAATTTTAGTGTATTGTATTGAACGCAAACAGTCGTTGATTCAGTCAGTTGAACAGTCGATTGATTTATCAACAATTTACACATTAATTCATGATGCTTGTGTCAAATGAACAAGGCCCACTGTCTGTATACTAGTCAATCATTGACTATTACCAGTGCATAATACATAATACATTGAATATACAACCTAAAATTCATCAGTTCGTTTTAATGCAGATTGTTCAGGTAATTCATTAATTTCCTGTCTTTTTTGTGCTGTATTGCAACTTAATGGACTCCAACTCGGTTGGACGTCTACATTCCAGTTGTTGTGGCCTGAAATAACATAAAGGGTTCAAGTGTCCTGACCATCACTGTCCTCCTGCTGCTGGGTGACTGGCAGGTTGCCTGGATAATCTAGAAGCGAAATAGGGGTCTCCTTTGCTCCTGTTTGCTCCCTCTCACGTCTAGTGATTCCTCTGCTGCTTGCCTTCGAAGATATTGTCTGACCCCGGAACAGCTGAGCCTGATGTTGACAGAGACCCACTTTGCTGAGCAGTATAAAGACATCTCCTTGGAAGGCCTTGGTGAAGATGGCATATAGGAAAGGGTTAGCGCAGGAATTCAGAGGATAAAAGAGCACCAAAAGAATCTTGGAGTTTGACACAGTGATGAGTGGGTGGTCCAACGCAGCGGTCATAGCATACATTGAAATTGGTGCCATGCAAAGGAAGTCTGTAAAAATTAGCACAGCCATACGCTTGGCAATGTTGGTGTCTTTGTTGGCAGACTGATGACTGGGGTTGTGAACAGCACAATAGATCTTGATGTAACAGGCACAAATGACTACAAAAGCCAGGATGTTAAAAACAAGCACACATAGGATGTAGATCTGGTCCACAAGTGTCTGGGTGTCCATGGGCAGACAAATGCTGACCTTCTGGTAGCTGCTGACCCCAATGAGAGGCATAAGAGCCAATAAGAGGCAAATGATCCAGCCTACCAGCATGATGACTGAAGCATGGGACAGACGCAACTTACGGTCCAGTCGCATGGCGTATGTGATGGCATGCCAGCGTTCTAGAGTAATAGTGGTCAGTGTGTAGACCGAAAGTTCACTAGCAAAGACGGAGAAGAACCCAGCTAGGTTGCATCCCGGACCTGTCTGCCAATCAATAGCATGATTATAGTATTCAGAACGTGTGTGGAGGTCCACGGAAGCAATCAGCAGAAGATAAATGCCCATACACAGGTCAGCAAAGGCCAGGTGGCACATTAAAAACCTTGAAACTGACAGTTTGTAGTGGCTGGTGAGCAGCACCAACAGTACAAGCAGGTTGCCCAAGACAGCAAGCAAACTTACAAACCACACAGATACCCTTAGAAAGCTGAAACCCATGATGTCCTCACATGGGTTGAACTCATCAGGGGCAGGAAAACAGGCGACCTCCTCTCCCTCCTCACACACAATGTAGTCATAGCGGCTGTCAAACTCATGGCTGGTGTCTTCCTGGGGGTTCTTCAGGGTTTCGCCAAAGCCCACATCATCATCTGGGTGCCCGCCAAAGTAGGTGTGGTAGTGCAGGCTGCTGTAAAAGTCTTGGTGGTCGTAGGTGTCTCTAAAGAGGTTATCACCCGAATCGATGCCAGGTTCCATGCTGCTGTGCAGGCCAGGAATTGTAAAAGTTCCCACAGATCTTTTTTGAAGTTGGTTATATCTGGCAGTAAGGTTACATATGATGTCCTCTAAGTACCTGTCATGTAAAAAGCAAAAATCCTTATGCTTGCATGCCAGAAAATACATTTTAAAAGGCCTTAAATCTTTTTTGCATGCTCACTAAAACTACAATTTCAGAAATGTTGGGACATTTTTTACATTTGAATAAAATGAAAACTAGAAGACTTTCAGATCACATGAGCCAATATTTTATTCACAATAGAACATAGATAACATAACAAATGTTTAAACTGCGAAATTTTCAATTTTATGCACAAAATGAGCTCATTTCAAATTTGATGCCTGCTACAGGTCTCAAAATAATTGGGACGGGGGCATGTTTACCATGGTGTAGCATCTCCTTTTACAAAAGCCATGCTGTTGTAATAGCTGCAATATGTGGTTTTGCATTGTCCTGCTGAAATACACAAGGCCTTCCCTGAAATAGACGTTGTTTGGAGGGGAGCATATGTTGCTCTAAAACCTTTATATAACTTTCAGCATTCATAGTGCCTTCCAAAACATGCACACTGCCCATACTGTATACACTTATGCACCCCCATACCATCAGAGATGCTGGCTTTTGAACTGAACGCTGATGACTTGCTGGAAGGTCTCTCTCCTCTTTAGCCCGGAGGACACGGTGTCCTTGATTTCCAACAAGAATTTGGACTCGTCTGACCATAGAACACTTTTCCACTTTGAAGCAGTCCATTTGAAATGAGCCTTGGCCCACAGGACATGACAGCGCTTCTGGACCATGTTCACATATGGCTTCCTTTTTGCATGATAGAGCTTTAGTTGGCATCTGCAGATGGCATGGGGGATTGTGTTTACCGACAGTGGTTTCTGGAAGCATTCCTGGGCCCATTTAGTAATGTCAATAACAGATTCATGCCTATGAGTGATGCAGTGTCGTCTGAGGGCCCAAAGACCACGGGCATCCAACAAAGGTCTTCGGCCTTGTCCCTTACGCACATTTTTTTTGTTTCTCTGAAGTTTCTCTGAAACTTTTGATGATGTTATGCACTGTAGATGATGAGATTTGCAAAGCCTTTGCAATTTGATGTTAAGGAACGTTGTTTTTAAAGTATTCCACAATCTTTATATGCAGTCTTTCACAGATTGGAGAGCCTCTGCCCATCTTAACTTCTGAGAGACTCTGTCTCACTAAGACATCCCTTTTATGTTACAGACTTGATGTCAATTATAATAACTTAATTGTTAGATGTTCTCCCAACTGAATCTTTTCAAAATCCCTTGCTTTTTCAGCCTTTTGTTGCGCCCGTACCAACTTTTTTGAGACTTGTAGCATGCATCAAATTTGAAATGAGCTCATTTAGTGGATTAAAGTGTAACATTTCTCCATTTAAACATTTGTTATGTTATCTATGTTCTGTTGTGAATAAAATATTGGCTCATGTGATTTGAAAATCTTTTAGTTTTCATTTTATTCAAATTTTAAAAAGTCCCAGCATTTCTGGAATTCGGGTTGTACCATAATATTCAGAATTTTTTATAGAATTAGGCAACCAATTATATGACACCACAGTTTAGTGTAGTATTGCAATGAATAATCAAAGCCACAAACCCTCTTTTTTTCTTCAAGTTCTTGAATGCACAGCAGTGGCTGGGGTAGGTCAGGTCTGCTGTAATCATATGTCTGAAAGTCTTGATCGGTGGTAGTTTTTTGAGGGCCCAGACATTCCGAGCACAGAGTTCCCGAAGTGACTCCAAGCCTCTGGTTGGTAGGGAAGTGACAGCCGATTCTGATACATCACTGATGAGAAAAGAAGACAGCAGACTTTCAAAGAATGGCTAAGATATGCAACTAATTTTCCGATAAACAGATCAGATACTTTCTCATTTAAACAGCACTCATGGTGCTCTCATTATACAGCATTCTAGAACATTCTACAGCATTCTATACAGCATACTAGAATTAATACTAGTGCTGCTGTTAGAGTGTTCTGGCACAACATTGTAAACAATTGTTCAAGTATTAACAATGTAAGATTGTTAATGGATACAAAAAATGGATACACTGTCAAAAGGGCGTTAGTGCTTGCAATTTAAATGCAGACTTAGGGTAAGCTGTGCTGTGTGGGTTTCAGTATTACCTAAAGAATAAATTTACCACTGCCTGTTTTGTTTTTCTCTGAAAATCATCAATCCTCCCTATAGGATATTAACCCTCAGAGTAAAAAATGTCCATGATAATATGAGCTTGTTGATGTTTTTGCAGATGTTCCAAAGAGTCTATTGTGCAACATGAGTTTAAAATTAAGAAGAAAAAAGAGAGAAAAAAAACAAAAAAACAAAAAAACAATTGCAGCCTGCTTGTCTGATTTTTTCATTTTGAGATAGTTAGCCAGTGACCTCATAGCAATGATTTCACACTGAGCTGACTCCTGAGAGGGTAGCTGAGGGGCCACATGATTAACTTATTAAAGAATTATGATTTCAGCAGGCCCACATTAGCAGACAGATAAGATTACTATGGTCAACATCCTGCATTCAGATGAGAAGATATTTTTGCACTTACAGGAAAATTATTAGTAACACCGATGAAGAGTAGGCTAGATTTATGAAGTCTGTTACGAACATAAATATATAATCTTTATTAAATTAGTTAAACCACATTATTTCCATTTTTTTTTAAAGAGAAAATGCTAAAATTTTAATTCCATTGTGTATTTTTGTCTTATGACACATGATCTAATCTCTAAAAACTTTTTTTACAAACTTGTACAAGTCATCTTTATCTGCCCTATATTACAATCATAATAATACAATATTAATCTGATTATTTAGAGTACATTTTTATAATTTGTACACGCACGCACACACGCCCCCCCCCACACACACACACACATTTATATATATAACCAAAATGCAGCAAAATCATTCATGGACAAAGGCAGCAAACCCTGAGTAAAAGAGCTCAGAGAGAACTACAGACACTGAATCTGAAGTGCTTTCAGGAGAAACAAAAGGCACTCACAGGAGCATTGGCCCACTGCTAGTCCCAGCAAACATTCTCTCATCCAGCCTTGTCAGCTGCTTATTTCTATGCAGGTACCTGTAAAGAAAAGGTTTCAGTTTGGTGATTATAATTCTGTCATTAAATATTAAAGATGAAATTAAAATACTTTTTGTGGTGCTTGTTAAGCCACAAACAAACCCATAAACCCTAAAGTATTTAGTCGGTAACGTCCCAAAATATTTGTGCTATATAAATGCTGCTTGTTGAGAATAGGTGCACAATTATTTGTTATAAGTCTTCAGATTTAGACCTTTCACCTGGCTGATAGCAAAAGTCCTACTGATTTACATTAAAGCACACACAGGACTGAACCAGAATGTCATAAAGACTCTTTGGGGCCAGGAAGCAAAAATTGCCACAAAACCACATTTTCTTTAGAAAATGCAATCTCCAATAATTTGATTCAAAATAAGAACATTTTTAAATAGCTGCTCCTTTAAATACCCTACAACACATTTAAGATTTTTTTTATTTATTTTTTCTTGCAAAACAAGACAAAAATACTGAATGCTGAAGAAAATTACTCTGTGCAATGTGGTTTCTAAAATAACATGAATTTCATAACCATGCTGGATGAATTCTCCAGTGCAATGTAGCAGCGCAACAAGGCTTGCTAGGGGGGACCACCTTTACAAGCAATTTAGAAATCCAGAAATGGAGTTTAACACTTTCATCAGGTGCTTTTGTCCTGGTTTAGCAGTCCAATGTAAACATGCAAAACCAGAGACATTAGCAAGAGATTACAACCTAAGGGAGTTTGAGATATAAGGGAGATTGACCTTAATATCCTGTATTCTCAGCAGAGGTTAATAACACAAGAAAATAGTAAATATTATACCCCCAAACTAACCTTTACTCTAGAATACACTTTTCCATGGGAACTGATTGAGAAGACACTATGCTATGCACACGATTACGTGAATGGATAGTTCAACCAGATATAGAAATTATATCTTTATTTAACCTGTTGTTTTTTCAGTGGAATAACATCTGAACACATCTGTCAGAAAGGACATAAAAACAAAAGTTCCATACAATAGTCCATACAACTTTAACATATATTGTATACCTAAAGCAGGGATCTACAACCCTGCTCCTAGAGACGTCCTGCAGACTTCAGTTCCAACCCTGAGCCAACACACCTGTCTGTAATTATCAAGTAACCCTAAACACCTTGATTAGCTGGTTTAGTTGTGTTTGATTGGAGTTGGAGCTGCAATCTGCTAGCTTTCCAGAAACAGTTGTCTAAAGCAATATGATAGCTTTGTGTGAGCTACAGACCATATTTTAAGTCCTTTTTAGTCTGTTTCTTGGAAGATTAGTGCCTTGTCCAAATACCCACACTTGCGGTCTTTGCACTTGACCACTTGACAACTTATATGACGTATTTCCTGTGTTTGGCCCAAATGTTCAAGTGAGGATGAAGACCACAAGTGTGTGTCGAACTTATAGTGTTGTAAAAATGCAAGTGTTTACATAGCTTTATTTGAATTTTAATTACTTTGCATTTTAAAATCAACTTCTAAATGTCTGTTCAGTAGTCCCTATAACATCACAATTTTAATTTGTGGTGCTTCTAATTAAATGATAAAAAGCAGTTGCAAATGTTGTGCAAAATAAATATCACCACTACTCATCTTTGCACCAATAAAACCACTGTTTTTCTACCAAATTATTTGTAATATCTAATTATTATATTAATATTTAACTTACATTGGAAAGGTTTCCGTGACCTCCCGCGAGATCTCATCAAAAAGTCTCACGATTTATTTCCAGAACATGATGCAGGATGGGATACACTTAGCCGCGAATACTGCTCTAGAGTGTGGATTTAGTGTGCGTTAAGGGCACTGCGCTTTGCCGTTAAGACCTAGGACAGTCTTGCGCACTTGTGGCCAAGACAGCAAGTGTGGGTATTTGGACAGTTTAAGAACCGGTTTTGGTGGTGATTTAGTGTTTTTGGAATGGTGTATGGTAAGAATAAAAAAAAAAAACAGGTTTGTAATGTAATTTATGTAATATATATATATATATATATATAAAATAAAATAAAATATTGTGAAAGAGTTAATTATTTTGTAACTTATTTAAAAAAGTGAAACTTTCATATATTCTAGATTCATTACACGTAAAGTAAAACATTTCAAAAGTTTTATTGTTTTAATTTTGAAGATTAGAGCTTACAGCTCATGAAAGTCAAAAATCCAGTATCTCAAAATATTAGAATATTTACATTTGAGTTTCATTAAATGACCATCTCTACAGTATAAATTTTGGTTCCCTTTCAGTCGGTCACTCTCAGTCATGTCGGTGACCGACGAATTGGGATCTCGCTTAGAGAGACCAATCCACTTTAAGTGTATCTAAACGAGCCAATGCACAGATGATGATCTGGCAACGCAGCCAGGAATACCAGATCCAGATCCAGAAATGGTGGCTATGCTTGCCCGGGCCGCCGAGAGGGTCCACCGCGTCCTGAAACCTCGAGGTTGGACGATTGGTTTCTCGGGGTGGCTCGCACTGGTTCTCAGGGCCCACCCCAGTGCCTTTCTTCCTAGAGGTCGTGGACGACACCTTTCACTGCCCGAAACCGCCCCAGTGGCTCGTCCTACCTCACCACCCTCGATGGGGGGCAGCCCAGGAGTATATGGAGATATGGAGACGGTTGCGATGCAATTGTGTTCAAATACCGCTGCCACCTGGTGGGGCAAGCCATCGCACCCCTCCCCGGCCTGTAAGTACTCATTGGCCCTGATCGGCAGTGCCTATACGACTTGTGGAGAAGCTGTCTCCGCTCTGCACACTATGGCGTTGTTGAAGGTTCATCAGGCCAACGCACTGAAGGACCTGCATAAGGGTGGGCACGACCCAGAAGTTCTGAAAGAGCTTTGTATCACTACTGACCTCGCGCTACGAGCGTCTCTGGGCCGTGCAATGTCCACTATGGTGATCCAGGAGCGCCATCTCTGGCTGTGTCTGGCTGACATGAGGGAGAATGAAAAGATGCGGTTCTTGAATGCACCTGTGTCCCAGACACTCTTTGGTGACGCAGTGGAGAATTTTGTTCTCAGCTGTACAGAGAACAGTTCTCAGCTGTACAGAAGCAGACTCTGGCTATCAAGCACATCCTGCCCCGGCGTGCAGCTGCTGCCTCCACCCGGCCTCCGACAGCAGCGCCCCAGTCTACTCGTCGCCGAGGGCGGCCCCCTGCAAACGCAGGAGCCTCCAGCAAAGCGGCACCGTGGAGCCGTCCGGGCCCTCGCCAAACCTGGTGGCAAGCGGAAGAAAAATGAGGCCCTGAGATGGGCGGCCAAGAGATGGCAAAAGACAAAAGAGCAGTTTCCTCTATCTCTGGGTCCCCAGAGGGGATGGAGAGTTGTGGACGAGCCAGTCATGATTCACACTCACCCTCCTCTCTCGCCAGTGAGCAGCTGTGGGCGGTTCGAGAGTGCGATCAATTGTACTACTCACGCACCCTCTGCCCGAATGCAGGTAGGTGTTGCACACACACTGAGCCCACAATGAGACACCCGAGATGGGTCCCTGCATTCCCCCTCGCTGCCCCACTGTCGGTGGTTCTGTTGGTGCCACTTGTACGGTTTCTTGTACGGTGGCTAGCGCTCCCCAGTCCGTTTCGTTGGCTCCGTCAGACCATCAGATGCTTCTGTCTTGCGTGCAGAGATCACAGTCCTACTGGCGAAGGATGCGATAGAGCCGGTCCCTCCAGCCGATATGAGGACAGGGTTTTACAGCCCTTACTTCATTGTACCCAAGAAAGGTGGTGGGTTAAGGCCAATCTTGGATCTGCGCATCTTGAACCAGGCCCTTCATAAGCTCCCGTTCAAGATGCTCATGCAGAAGTGCATCTTCGGGTGCGTCTGTCCCTGAGATTGGTTTCCAGCGATCGACCTGAAGGACGTGTACTTCCATGTGTCGATCCTTCCGTGCCACAGGCCATTCCTGCCTCACTCAGGAACATGCTCAGTCGGTGTTGAACTGCTTGAATACGTTCAAGAGCAGGATGGCGGTCTCACTGAAACAGTTTCAGAGGCTCCTGGGGCATATGGCAGCTGCAGTCACACCGCTGGGGCTGCTTCATATGAGACCACTTCAACACTCCCGAGGTGGGCATGGCAACGCGACACTTACCGGGTTCAAGTCACACCGGCCTGCCGCCGAACCTTCACCCCGTGGTCAGACCTTTCATTTCTCTGGGCAGGAGTGCCCCTGGAACAGGTCTCCAGGCATGCCGTGGTTCACACGGATGCCTCCACCACTGGCTGGGGGCCACGTTCCACGGGTTTGCAGTGTCGGGGGTTTGGACAGGCCCCCAACTGCACAGGCACATAGCGTAGCGTTGCTGGCAGTACATCTGGCCTTGAACCGTCTCTAGACACACTTACGAGGCAAGCACGTACTGGTCCGCACTGACAACACTGTGCATACATCTACCGACAAGGTGGTCTACACTCCCGTCGCATGTCGCAACTCGCCCACCACCTCCTCCTCTTGATTCAGAACCATCTGAGGTCGTTTTGTGCCATTCACATTCCTGGCCTGCACAACCAGGTAGCCAACAAGTTATCACGAGCTGCGCTCCCCGGAGAGTGGAGACTCCATCCCCAGATGGTCCAGCTGATTTGGAGAAGTTTCAGAGTCGCTCAGGTAGACCTGTTTGCATCTCTAGAAAACTCTTACCGCCAGTTGTTTTACACCCTGACCGAGGGAACACTCGGCACGGACGTACTGGCACACAGCTGGCCGTGGGGCCTTCACAAGTATGTTTTTACCCCAGTGATCCTTTTTCGCACAGACATTGTGCAAGATCAGGGAGGACGAAGAGCAGGTCCTGCTCCTGGCGCCATGCTTGCCCAATCGGACTTGGTTCCTGGAACTGATGCTCCTCATGACAGGCCCTCCTTGGCAGATTCCTCTGAGGAAGAATCTTCTGACTCAGAGATGGGGCACTCTTCCAGACCTCTGGAAACTTCATGTCTGGTCCCTGGAAGGGATACGGAGGTTCTAGGTGACCTAGCCCGAGAGGTAGTTGACACCATCACTTCGGTGAGAGCACCGTCTACGAGACACGCTTACGCCTTGAAGTGGAACCTGTTCGTCGAGTCGTGCTCTTCTCACAGAAAAAACCCCTGGAAATGCCCGATCAGAGTTGTGTTGTCCTTTCTACAGCAAGGGCTGGAGTGAAGGCTCCCTCCACTCTAAAAGTCTATGTGGCTGCAATTGCTGCTAACCACGACCCCGTGGAAGGGAAGTCGGTAGGGAAGCATGACCTGGTCATCAGGTTCCTTAGGGGGGTGAGAAGGTTAAATCCTCCACAGAACCTCCTCTATACCCTCTTACTACAGCAGGGTCAATTTGAGCCTTTGCAGACAGTTGAGCTCTAAGTTTCTATCAATGAAAACTCTGCTCGCACTGGCCTCCATCAAGAGGATAGGGGACCTGCAAGCGTTTTCAGTCGACGATTCGTGCCTAGAGTTTGGGCCGGCTGACTCCCATGTAATCTTGAGGCCCTGGCCCGGCTATGTGCCCAAGATTCCCACTATTCCCTTCAGGGATCAGGTGGTGAACCTGCAAGCGCTGCCCCCAGAGGAGGCAGACCCAGCCCTAGCTTTGCTTTGTCCAGTCCGAGCATTGAGAGCATCTCAAATGTTGACAGGACGCCATGCTTCAGGACCTCAGACCAGCTCTTTATCTGTCACGGAGGCCAGCAGAAGGGGAATGCTTGCTAAAATCACTCCAGAGAGTCTGTACTGTAGACCCTGTTGAGCTCCTCCGTCCCCTCGGCAGCCAGACGTGGCGGAGCGTCCAGCGACAGGCCCTCACCCTATAAATCCATGAGAACCGTTAGAGGGCTGGGTTCCATATGTACCTAAATGGATCCCAGATGTGTAAATTCCACGGTATAACCCCTGAGCCATGTTCCCTGGCAAACCTTCTGCCATTTTTCAAGAGGGTTACAATCACCTTAGTCTTTCATATGCACCTAAATGGTTGTTCATATGCATAAGTCCTCTGAACCTCCTTTGGGAAGGATGGGGCTTCCGCAGCGTTCCTGTTCGGAACGGGTATGTTTTCCCAGTGTTATCCAGTCTTACTGAGTGGGTAGTGCCAAAACAACAGAAACTGGTCTTCTTGTGGTAAGCCCCGGCCTACGCCAAAAAGAAGGGGCGCAGGAGGCTTCCACAGGACACTGGATGGGGCAGTATTCGTGGCCCATTGGTTGGGAACCCAATTCGTCGGTCACCGACGTGACTCGGAGTGACCGACTGAAAGGGAACGTCTCGGTTACGTGAAGGAGGAAAAGGAGAGGTCACGTCACCATTGCTTCTGTACCACCGCTGAGTGACCGGGTCACCAGCTCGGCTCCTCAGCGAAAACCTGAACATGCACTGCACCTGCTGTCTACTTATACTCACACTGTGATCAGCAGCAGCTGCATGCAATCATCGCATGCCAATGTGCATTAGCTCGTTTAGTTACACTTGAAGTGGATAGGTCTCTTTAAGCGAGATGCCAGTTTATAGGTTACAGACGTGATGCTTCCTTTCCCTCTTTCAAGGAATGAGGATTATATACGTAACTGAAACGGTATCTCTTGTCCTTTGAAACCACAATAATGGGGAAGACTGCTGACATGGCAATGGTCCAGAAGGCAATCACTGACACACTCCACAAAGAGGGTAAGTCACAGAAGGTTATTCTTGAAAGGGGTGGCTGTTCTAGGGCTGGGCGATATATCGCATGCGATTGTCATGCGCATTTCGTCAGTAAAGCCGGTTCCGTGATTAGCTAAATCTCCATCACCTGCTTTCAAATGGAGTGGCATTTAATTTACAGAGCCATAGTTCACTGACAAGCGACACAATATCGCTTTCATCATCGAAGGCGATTCATCTGCGATAACGAACGTGACATTGCGTAGCTTGTCAGTGAACTACAGCTCTGTGTATTAAATGAAAGCTTTCCATTTGAACGCAGGTGATGGAGATTTAGCGCTAATCACGGAATCGGCTTTACTGACAAGATGTGCATGATCATCGTGTGTGATATATCGCTCAGCCCTACTGTTCACAGAGTGCTGTATTAAGGAAAGGACGTGACGTGTGGCCAAGTATAGTGTCCCATACTTGGAATTTGTGCTCTGCATTTAACCCATCCAAGTGCACGCCCACACCCACACCGCAACTTCTGAAACAAACAATGTCAGAAGCATCTTACCTGGGCTAAGGATAAAAAGAACTGGGGTCTCATTTATAAAACTCTCTGTAGATTTCATTCTAAATGTGTACGTATGCTCAAAAGCTAGATTTTGCGTATGCACAAAAGTTTTCAGATTTATAAAGCCATGCGTATGCCAGAACCTGCACAAATATCCCTTTATAAATCCCAGTCATGGGAAGATTGTGCATACGTGCATCTCCACCCCGACTCCTCCCTGAAATCACCATATATGGAGCTTACAACACCTAGTTTTTTATGCATAACCTCATCTGTATATAATTTCCATGCATACTCCCATCCACCTGATGCCATGTTTAACATCGTCAAAGGTGCATTAAGGAAATATGAGATACAGACTATAAATGCCATTTGTGCCATACATTAATTTTTATTGCTAAAAATGATTGAATATTCTTGTTATGTTTTAGAATAAATATATCAAGATACAAACTAACAAAATAAAAACAAAAACTGTTTAAAATAGTTAGCAGGTATATTAGAATATTTTATAATAGAGTTGATCTAATGCTTTTACACTGGCCAAACAGTATTTCAATAGTTTTAAACAATTCAAATCAAACTAAATGTATGCAGTTTTGCTGATAAGTTGAACATCTTTTAGCTATTTTTAGTGGAAACAGATGGGATTTATTGCAGTGCCAAATGGTCTGACTCGGTGAGTCACTAACAAAGTGTTTTTTAAAGGAAACGTCCTATCCTTCAAATACAGCGGTACTTTTCATAATGTTGTGGAGATGCCTTCACACGACATCAACACCTCCGTGCAGCAGTGGTTGTACAGTAAGCTATTATTATTGGACCTATTCAAACCGGACAATGGAACGTTTGACCACCGAATTCAGAAGTGTCCGCCATAATATTGAAGAAATTGTATAATTTATCATTGTTCTTGCTAAAAAAATATTTTCTCATAACATGAGATCTGCAGTTTAGTTTAAAGATGAATTATTGTGCACCTATAGCACTCCTCGCTGTCATTAAAAGAGGAAAAGTGATCAAGCGCATCCACTACAAATAGGTCTAAATTCATATAATTTTGGTTTAACTTCTGCGTAATGACTTTATGTAATTTCAGTTCTTATCTCCATTAATGAAGTGGAATATTTAATGTAAATGCATATATCGACATGAAAACAGCTTAAAATCATTTTAAGGGAAAAAGACTTTGTGGCATGGGTCAGAGTTTGTGTGCAGGTGCACACATTTTCCCATGAAGTTTGTTTTTATAAATCCCACCTTTTGCGTAGGAAATGGGCTCACAGTCCTCCTCTTCCGAGCATTCTGCTCGCAAATGTCCAATCCTTGGATAATAAGATGGACGATCTTAGAGCCAGGATTAGTTTCCAATGGGACATAAGGGACTGCAATATCCTTTGTTTGTCAGAAACGTGGCTTTCGTCCTTGATCCCGGACACTGCTGTAATGCCGAGTGATAACTTCTCTGTTTTTCGGATGGACAGAACAGCAGAGGCCGGTAAATCCAAGGGTGGAGGAGTGTGTTTCATGATTAACAAGAAATGGTGTGATCCCAGGAATATCTCCATTCTGTCGCGTTCCTGCTCGCCTCATCTGGAACATCTTTCCATTACTTGCCACTCATTTTATCTGCCCCGGGAGTTTTCATCGATCATTGTTACTGCTGTGTACATTCCACAGGCTTCCACAGGCGGACACTGGCTTGGCTTTGTCTAAGCTTCACGATGTACTCAGCGGCTACATTAACAAACATCCTGACGCTGCATTTATCATCGCGGGGGACTTTAACAAAGCTAACCTCAGACGGGTCATGCCAAACTTTCATCAACATGTATCCTGTCCAACTAGAGGACCAAACACACTGGATCATTGCTACACTCAGTTCAAGAATGCCTACAAAGCCCGCTCACTACCGGCTTTTGGCAAATCGGACCATGCCGCCATTTTCCTAACACCGGAATACAAACAAAGGCTCGTTCAGGAACCTCCGGTGCAGAGAGTAGTGACGCGCTGGTCCTCCCACTCAGAGGCTATGCTGCAGGCGGCTCTTGATGACGTCGACTGGAACATGTTCCGGACGAGTTCTTCTGACGTCAGCGAGTTCACGGATGTAGCACTGAGCTTTGTAAACACGCTAACCGAGCAAGCTACAGAAACAATAACTAAAAGGGCATTCTCCAATCAGAAACCGTGGGTGGACAGAACAATCCGTGCTGCGGTTAACACACGCACTGCCGCTTACAATGAGGCTCTTCTAACCGGGAATATGAGCGAGTACAAAGCATCGTGCTATGCTCTCCGACGCGCAGTAAGAGCCGGCAAACACCGATACAAAGAGAGAATTGAGTCTCATTTCTAGCTCAATGACTCTCGAAGCATGTGGCAGGGACTGAGGAACATCTGTGCCTTTGGAAACAAATCCTCCGCGGAGGTGAGAGCAGATCCGTTGCTGGCCGACGAGTTAAACATCTTCTACGGCCGCTTAGACTGCAACAGCGGCGGCACGTCTCTGCCGTCCAGCTCGTCAGGAAGCAGCAGGCAGAGCAGCGATGATCCTGTAATCACCGTGTCGGAGGATGAGGTTCGGAGGGCACTAAAGAAAGTGAACGTCAGGAAAGCAGCCGGACCTGATGGATAACCGGCCGTGTTCTGAGGTCCTGCGCCGATCAGCTTGCTGGTTTGTTCACGTCTATCTTTAATGAGTCCATTGCTACCTCCGTGGTTCCCACCTCATTCAAAAAATCTGTCATTATCCCTGTGCCTAAGAACAATAAACCCTCTTGCCTGAATGACTATCGCCCACTTGCCCTCACATTAATAGTCATGAAGGTTTTTGAGAGACTTGTAAAGAGCCACATCTGCTCCTCCATACCTGATACTTTGGACCCTCTTCAGTTTGCCTATCTCCCAAACAGATCTACGGACGATGCCATCTCTCACGTCCTCCACTCTTCCCTCACACACTTGGACAGCAACAATGGGAATTATGTAAGGCTGCTATTCATTGACTATAGCTCAGCTTTCAACACTATAGTCCCCATCAAGCTGGCCTCTAAACTCACAGACCTCGGCCTAAACTCCTCACTCTGTGACTGGATTCAAGACTTCCTCACCGGCAGACCTCAAGTGGTGAAAGTTGGCCAGTTCACCTCAAACTCCATCACCCTGAATGTAGGAGCCCCACAGGGCTGTGTCCTGAGTCCCCTGCTCTACTCTCTCTACACGCATGACTGCGTGTCCTCTCACAGCTCCACATCTATTATCAAATTCGCTGATGATACTGTGGTTCTGGGCCTCATCTCCAACAACGATGAGACCGTATACTTGGATGAGGTAGAGAGACTCACATCATGGTGCCAGGACAACTGTCTCTCTCTGAATGTGAGCAAAACTAAAGAGCTGATCATGGACTTTAGGAAGAGACAGCAGCAGCCCTACACTCCTCTTATGATCAGTGGGACCCCTGTGGAGAGGGTGAATAACTTCAAGTACCTCGGTGTAAACATCTCCGAGAACCTGACTTGGACTACACACATCCAAACACAGGTTAAGAAAGCCAAGCAAAGACTGTACCATCTGCGACAGCTGAGGAAATTCAGGGTCTCACCAGCAATCCTGAAAACTTTCTATTCAGCGACCATAGAAAGTGTATTGTGCGTATGTGGTGTGGTATGGAAACAGCTCCAATCAGGACTGCAAAGCACTACAGAGAGTTGTGCGCTTAGCTGAGCGCATCTCAGGGTCTGCTCTCCCCTCTATGCAGGACATCTACCTCAAATGCTGCAAAAGTAGAGCTGTTAAAATCATCAAGGACTCAAATCACCCTGGTAACCATCTATTCACTTTGCTTTCATCTGGTAAGCGCTTCCGTAGCCTGATGGCAAAGACTGAGAGACTTAGGAGGAGCTTCTTCCCCCAGGCCATCAGGCTCCTAAACTCTAACTCTGTGTCATAACATCACATGACTCCATGTAAATATCACCATATCAATAAGCTATTCATAATTTTTTCTACCTCATATTGCTGCTATTTAAATACCCTGTACAACTTTTTGCACATTCCTCTTTATTACTATCTAAGTCAACAACATACTGACCTGCACATTTATATTTATATTTATATTTTTTATCTTTTATTTTATTTAATTTTTTTCTACTTTTCTTTTTCTTAATATTTTTATACTTTATAATTGCACTGTCCTTGGAACGGACCTGACCTACATTTCGCTGCTGGTTATACTCTGTATAATTGTGTATGTGACAAATAAAAATCTTGAATCTTGAAGTGGTGTACAGCTCTTTCAGGGCTGGTTTTGTGCGTACGTACACTTTATAAATGAGGCCCCTGGACTGTTGCTCAGTGGTTCGAAGTCCTCTTTTCAGATAAAAGTAAATTTTGCATTTAATTTGGAAATCAAGGTCTGGAGTCTGGAGGAAGACTGGGGAGGCACAGAATCCAAGCTGCTTGAAGTCCAGTGTGAAGTTTCCGAAGTCAGTGATGATTTGGGGTGCCATGACTGCTGATGTTGGTCCATTGTGTTTTATCAAGTCCAAAGTCAATGCAGCCGTCTACCAGGAGATTTTGGAGCACTTTATGCTTCAATCTGCTGACAAGCTTTATGGAGATACTGATTTCCTTTTCCAGCAGGACTTTAGCACCTGTGCACAGTGCCAAACCCACTTCCAAGTGGTTTGCTGACCATGACCATGATATGTTTGCTGACCAGGACCTGTGCTTGATTGGCCAGCCAACTCGCCTGACCCGAACCCAAAAGAGAATCTATGGGGTTTTGTCAAGAGGAAGATAAGTAACATCCGACCAAACAATACAGACAAGCAGAAGGCCGCTATCAAAACAGCCTGGGCTTCAATAACGCCTTAGCAGTGCTACAGGCTGATCGTCTCCATGCTACGCCACATTGAAGCAGTAATTCGTGCAAAAGGAGCCCCAACCAAGTATTAAGTGCATAATTAAACCTACCTTGGAGATCTTGAAATTTCTGTTTTGTAAATATTTTTTGATTAATCTTTGAGAAAATATTCCAACTTTTTGATATACTGAATTTTTTATTTTCCTAAGCTGTAAGTCGTAACCATCAGAATTAAAAAGTAATAATAATAAAAAAAATATTTCAGAAATATTTCAGTTTGTGTGTAAAAGGAAAACAGAAGTGTTAATTATCTGACCTAAAAACCCAACGTGTAATAACCTAGAACACTATCTAACACTTGACGGCTGCTCTGTCATTTCTTCTTCATCAGTTAGGAAGATAGGTGTGCTGTTTGTTAGCAATCTTTAATTTGAAAGCCATGTTTCTAGCGTCTGTAAAACTGTGTTTTTCCATCTCAAAAACATATCTAAATTGCAACCTATGCTCTCAACGTCAAATGCAGAAATGCTAATTCATGCGTTTATGACCTCAAGGTTAGACTATTGTAATGCTTTATTGGGTGGTTGTTCTGCACGCTTGATCAACAAACTACAGCTGGTCAAAATGCAGCAGCTAGAGTTCTTACTAGAACCAGGAAGAATGACCATATTAGCCCGGTTCTGTCAACACTGCACTGGCTCCCTATCAAACATCGTATAGATTTTAAAATCTTGTTAACTACTTATAAAGCCCTGAATAGCTTAGCTCCTCAGTACCTGAGCGAGCTCTTATCACATTATAGTCCTCCACGTCGGCTGTGTTCTCAAAACTCTGGCAGTTTGATAATACCTAGAATATCAAAATCGTCTGCGGGTGGCAGATCCTTTTCCTATTTAGCACCCAAACTCTGGAACAATCTACCTAACGCTGTTCGGGAGGCAGACAAACTCTGCCAGTTTAAATCTAGATTAAAGACACATTTATTTAACCTGGCTTACACATTACACACTTCTATTACACACTTCTATTACACGCTTCTATTATTCAAATCCATTAAAGGATTGTTAGGCTGTATTAATTAGATCAACCGGAACCGGGAACACTCCCCATAACACACGATGTACTCGTTACATCGTAAGAAGAATGGCATCTACACTAATATTTGTCTGTTTCTTTCTTATTCTGTTTCTCAGTCCGTGTCCGGATCAGATGGTGGGATCAGCGCCGGGAGATGATGTCTCCCTGATCGTCGGCGGAGGACGGGACACCTGGATTAGCCTCGGGGCCATATCCCCAGTGAAGACCTCGACTTAAATAAAATAAAACTAAAAAGAAAAGAAAATAACTAAAAATATAATAAAATACCTAATTACATAATACTATTATTGTTAGAAATTGCAACAATATAAAATAGAAATAAATACATTTATACATTTAAAATTTTAATTAAAACAATAAGTAAACAATAAATAAACAATTCTCTCCTGGCGAACTGGCCTCCCAACTGAGCCTGGTTTCACCCAAGGTTTTTTTTTTTTTCATTCTGTCACAGAGGGAGTTTTGGTTCCTTGCCGCTGTCGCCTCTGGCTTGCTCAGTTGGGGACACTTGATTTCTATCGATTATTGTCAATTTGATTTCGCAGATACTTTTTAAACTAAACTGATCTAGACAATGACATCTCTGAATTCAATAATGAAATGCCTTAACTGAAAATTGAGTGTTTAATCTTATTTTTATACATTACTGACATCAATACTGTTAATACTGTTAATGTTGATACTGTTAAGTGCTTTGACACAATCTGTATTGTTAAAAGCGCTATATAAATAAAGGTGACTTGACTTGACTTGACAATGAATCTAGAATATAAGAAAGTTTGCTTTTTTAAATTAAATTACAAAAAATAAAGACCTTTTCCATAATGTTCCATTTTTTTTAGATGCACCTGTATACATATTTATACACTGCCTGTCCAAAAAACCCAAAAAACGTCACACACTCTAATATTTCGTTGGAACGCTTTTAGCTTTGATTATGGCACGCATTCGCCATAGCATCATTTCGATAAGCTTCTGCAATGTCACAACATTCCAGAATATTCCCATCCAGAGTTGCATTAATTTTTTGCCAAGATCTTGTATTGATTATGGGAGAGTCAGACCTTTGCGCAAAGTCTTCTCCAGCACATCCCAAAGATTCTCAATGAGGTTAAGGTCTGTCTGACTCTTGACTCTGTGGTGGCCAATCCATGTGTGAAAATGATGTCTCATGCTCCCTGAAACACTCTTTCACAATTTGAGCCCGATGAATCCTGGCATTGTCATCTTGGAATATGCCGTTCCATCAGGGAAGAAAAAATTCATTGATGGAATAACCTGGTCATTCAGTATATTCAGGTAGTCAGCTGACCTCATTCTTTGGGCACATAACATAATCATCCATGCAGTAATTATCCAATGGGAGGATCTTACCTATTTGCTTAGTTAAATCCAGGTGGTGACTTTTTTTTTTTTTGGATGGGCAGTGTATATTTACAGGTCCTTCTCAAAAAATTAGCATATTGTGATAAAGTTCATTATTTTCTGTAATGTACTGATAAACATTAGACTTTCATATATTTTAGATTCATTACAACACAACTGAAGTAGTTCAAGCCTTTTATTGTTTTAATATTGATGATTTTGGCATACAGCTCATGAAAACCCAAAATTCCTATCTCAAAAAATTAGCATATCATGAAAAGGTTCTCTAAACGAGCTATTAACCTAATCATCTGAATCAACTAATTAACTCTAAACACCTGCAAAAGATTCCTGAGGCTTTTAAAAACTCCCAGCCTGGTTCATTACTCAAAACCGCAATCATGGGTAAGACTGCCGACCTGACTGCTGTCCAGAAGGCCATCATTGACACCCTCAAGCAAGAGGGTAAGACACAGAAAGAAATTTCTGAACGAATAGGCTGTTCCCAGAGTGCTGTATCAAGGCACCTCAGTGGGAAGTCTGTGGGAAGGAAAAAGTGTGGCAGAAAACGCAGCACAACGAGAAGAGGTGACCGGACCCTGAGGAAGATTGTGGAGAAGGACCGATTCCAGACCTTGGGGGACCTGCGGAAGCAGTGGACTGAGTCTGGAGTAGAAACATCCAGAGCCACCGTGTACAGGCGTGTGCAGGAAATGGGCTACAGGTGCCGCATTCCCCAGGTCAAGCCACTTTTGAACCAGAAACAGCGGCAGAAGCGCCTGACCTGGGCTACAGAGAAGCAGCACTGGACTGTTGCTCAGTGGTCCAAAGTACTTTTTTCGGATGAAAGCAAATTTTGCATGTCATTCGGAAATCAAGGTGCCAGAGTCTGGAGGAAGACTGGGGAGAGGGAAATGCCAAAATGCCTGAAGTCCAGTGTCAAGTACCCACAGTCAGTGATGGTCTGGGGTGCCATGTCAGCTGCTGGTGTTGGTCCACTGTGTTTTATCAAGGGCAGGGTCAATGCAGCTAGCTATCAGGAGATTTTGGAGCACTTCATGCTTCCATCTGCTGAAAAGCTTTATGGAGATGAAGATTTCATTTTTCAGCACGACCTGGCACCTGCTCACAGTGCAAAAACCACTGGTAAATGGTTTACTGACCATGGTATTACTGTGCTCAATTGGCCTGCCAACTCTCCTGACCTGAACCCCATTGAGAATCTGTGGGATATTGTGAAGAGAAAGTTGAGAGACGCAAGACCCAACACTCTGGATGAGCTTAAGGCCGCTATCGAAGCATCCTGGGCCTCCATAACACCTCAGCAGTGCCACAGGCTGATTGCCTCCATGCCACGCCGCATTGAAGCAGTCATTTCTGCAAAAGGATTCCCGACCAAGTATTGAGTGCATAAATGAACATAATGGCCATTCTTTTATTGGTCGGATGAAATATGCTAATTTTTTGAGATCGGAATTTTGGGTTTTCATGAGCTGTATCCCAAAATCATCAATATTAAAACAATAAAAGGCTTGAACTACTTCAGTTGTGTTGTAATGAATCTAAAATATATGAAAGTCTAATGTTTATCAGTACATTACAGAAAATAATGAACTTTATCACAATATGCTAATTTTTTGAGAAGGACCTGTATATTTATTTATTTTCATGTTTGGGTAAACTATTCTGTTAATGATCAATGCTCCATAAATGTGTTGCATCAAACTTGTGTATTTATGTGGCTTTAGATACATTTGTAGCACTTAATTGTTTGAATTTTTGTTAAACAAGTTTTTATAAACAACTTTACACTGAGTCCAGCTTTGTGCCATTGAAAGCATGATGTTGGACTTTCGTAAAGCCATTGCTGTACAGCCTCCTGTTGAATAAAAAGCAAAAAATAAGAGTCATGTCTTTGTGTAAAAATCTTGCTAATAACAGTGTCTACTTGTTCAGAATTTGACAATCTGGAGTAGATATACAAATAGCCTCTCCAGGAGACAGAGATGCTGGAGTCACTGCAAATAACTGCACCAGGAACTAGAACAGAATTACAAATATCCTGTGCTAAAAGGGTTTATTTTCATCACTAGAATCCTTCCAATATAACTATAAGTAACAATAGTTATGCACTTTCTCCAAAAAAAAAAAAAAAAAGAATAAATCATGGAGGAAATGGACAAATGATAGCTCAAAACTAATATTTCTCTGTTGACAAAAATGTGTGACAAAAATGTGAATATGAGGGAATATTACAAGACTTACACTGACAGCAGATCATTGGTAATGCCAAGAAAAGCATTAGCTGGAATTTCAGCAATATAGGGATTATCGCTTAGTTCTCTGCAGGAACAGCAGAAATAGATTAAAAGAATACTTTCAAAACACTGATCTGTACGAAAACTGCTGCATTAGAACACTCCTCACAGTAGGAAGTATGAGTCATCAGCCTGGATATTGGTCAGGACAGGGAAGATGGTGAGGCCTGTGTTGAATAAGCCTCTGCAAAATATAACACCTCCTGGTTATTATTTCAAGTTCTTATGCATTGTCCATAATGACACTGATTTTATTGCTAGAGGTACCTGCACTTTTGGTTGCAAATAAGTGTTCCTACTACTGAGTGCCCTAATGCTATTGCTGGGCTACCTGATTATAGCTTTACATATCAAGACCATTCTCTTGAGCACAATAATCAAACATGTAGTACATTCTATATCTACACTCAAAAATAAAGGTGCTTCATGATGCCATAGAATAAACTTTTTTGTCTAAATGTTCCATAAAGAAACTTTTCTGACATTATTTGTGATCCCTAATCGATTAATAGCAGAAGTTGTTACTTCATTAACTGAACGTTACTTCATTAACCTCAATAAAATATTTAAAACAGGAATACATGACAAAACATGTTTTTTTTTTTTTTTTGCAATTTGCAGACAAAAGTATGTAGACAGTGTCTTGCTCACAAATACTGTAATTTAGGGAGATTCTTAAAGGCCTCTGGATGGATGAATGTCAAATTTCTTGTGTTTCTTATTTCTCTGAAACAAGAGAGAGAGAGAGAGAGAGAGAGAGAGAGAGAGAGAGAGAAATTACATTAATTGAAAATGTTCTTTTTAAAGTGCTTGAATGAAAGAGATAGGATGCTACAGTATCTTAGCTGGACATTATGCTTGAATGTAACAGAATTCATTTCACATTGTTTTTGCAGATGATGAGAATAACAGTTCTTTACGTCATTTTCTCTTGTTCAGTTTACTCAGCCAGATATGCTAAATGAAAGCACATTTTCTAGTACAATAAGAAAACCTCAACAAAGAAAGTACAGTGGCAGAACAGTTCACTAAAATCATGGGTGCATTTAATCAGGGATTCAATACTGGTATTGTTCAGTTAAATGCTGGTTAGTTTTGTTCTAAGTGAGAGTAAATCTCAAAATGTATTGATGAAAATATTATTTGTTTGTCGATAAAAAATCTGAAAAGGTCTGATGCTTGGGCACATGCCTGAGTGCACAAAATTAAGTAACAAAAGTTTGTAACGTCTCTGATTAGAGGTAGAATTAAAGGTGCTGTATGTAGGATTGACAACTAGCGGTTGAACTAGGTATTGCAGTCCAAATTCAAAATATTGGAGAGGGTTCTTTTCACCCAGCCCCTCAGACTTGATGCATATGCAGGTTGCCAAATTAACGACACCAACAGGAACGAGCGCACATGACAATAAATGAAATTAAATACGCTGTGTTTTCCGCCAACTGGCAACCCGGCGTGCCTAAATACAATTGGGTAAACTGGCTGTGGGTGGGTTTCACAAACCAAAACACAGACTGACATTCCGGGCCAGAATGCACATTTTCAAAGGAGAATAACTGATTGTAGCATTGTTTTTCAGGTAAACAAGTGTTAACTTAGCATGTTTCTTAAATATCTGAAAACATATGGTATTTTTATGCTTTAATAGAGTCAAAAAATTACATAAAGCACCTTTAATATATTGTGATTCTGTTCCATATTATGGTGGAAAATAATTACTGTGGTAAAGACTTTGGTTGAAAATGGTAAAGATTTTATTCTTTTACTTCTACGGTAAAGATTGCCTATCTCTTCAGTAGTATAAACAGGGAGCTGCTACAAAGTCAACACATGTCAACATGCACAATGCAGAAGGGCAGTGAGTGTGTCGCCTGTCTGGGCAGTCCCCAAGCAGAGTCGCTCTCTCACTAACAGTGCGTTTCCACTGGCACGTAGTGAGCACAGCGGAGCAAGCATTTTCAATTCATTCCTATGTAAATTGAGCATAAACGTTCAATCACTGTGAAAAGTAGAAGATGAAACGCAAACAGGATGTAAACATTGTTTTCAGAGGCATGCTCTGCCCTAAATTTGACATGCCCCAAAGCAGTGGCGTTGTAGCGTTGCCAGTGGCACTGAGCGCAGATTTGAAGCTGTAGTGGAAACGCTGCTCGCTGCTTGCCTTCTTCAATGAAGGCAGCTCCACCCTCTCGTTTCTCCTTTCTCAGCAAGGCTTGGAGAGAGAAACAGCGGAGTCATGGGGCTGAGCAACTGGGCCTGAGCAATCTCACACCGGCACAAAGCCCCCCTGCTGCATTTTGATCCGCTGGTGTGTGACCCACGGGGGCTGACTGCTCTCGTTATGAAAGCATCGAGTCTAGCGCCCCCAAACGGCCTCTGTCAAGCCTCCAAGCCTCGTTCAGCTCCAGGTGCTGATGCCAATGTGTTTGTTGTAAATACTTTTGTGAACTCTGGGTCCATTCAAAAAGTGTCCACACAACCAACATTTTCAAAGGAGAGCAAATTTCTCTTCCATTTATCGCGAGTGTCTGTCCCCACAAGGCGACCCACCTCTCGAACCAATCCAACCCTTTGCCACACAGGCTGAGGCCTGGCAGGCCCTGAGTGTCAGACTTGGGGATAATAAAACGAGGCTATTCACTTCAACTCGCTAGAAGACCTCTGCGATTCAGCGGTGTGGTTCCCTCCTTTTATTCAGAGCAAAGGCGCACCCATCCTGGGCTCCGAAGTGATGATTTTGCCTGGCGAAAGGAGCCGTAGAAATGGTTCCCCCAGCTCAGAGCGAGTCAGGCTTCTACAGCCGCTACTTCCTTGTCTCCAAAAAGGATGACGGCCTAAAGCCGTTCAGGATGATTACATTGAAATGGATCCTCTGTGAAATGTGCCCAGGGGACTGGTTCTTTTCACTGGATCTGAAAGATGCCTACTTTCACATCCCGATAGCCCCCCACCACAGATGATTCTTGAGATTTGCCTTCGAGGGCGTGGCATATCAATACACGGTCCTTCACTTTGGACTGTCCCTCGCACCTCGCAAACTCTTTCCCCGCTGAGACAGATGGGAATCCGCATTCTGAATTACCTCGACGACTGGCTCATCTTGGCCCAGTCAGAGGACGAGCTGCTATCTCACAGATCCTTCCTCCTCAGCCACTGAGACGCAGGGTCAATTTTGCCAAGCGCGCACTGTCCCCCAGCCAATGGATATCGTTCCTGGGAACAGTTCTCGTGTCAGCCCAAATGAGGGCGGTAGTCACGCCAGAACGTGCACTGTCCATTCAGCAGCTCGCGGCCTCAGTTGGAGCCTTCTCAAGTCGTTTCAGAAGATGCTGGGCCTCATGGCCTCCGTATCTCCGGTACTTCAGTGGGCCTGCTTCGCATATGGCCCCTTCAGTACTGGCTGAAACCACGAATTCCATCCCACACTTGGCGTCTTGGACGCCTTCATATCAAGGTGAACCAGGCCTGCATAGTGCCCCTGGAAATGGTCTGCAGAAGGAAGGTGGTCTCGACAGATGCTTCTAACACAGGTTGGGGAGTGCGGTGCGACACATTTTAGTCTGCTCGGACAGCATGACGGTGGTGTTCTATATAAATCGCCAGGGTGGTCTCTCCTTGAAGCACCTCTTCATTCTGGTAGAGTGCCTTTTGGAATGGGCTCAGCTCAAATTGCGTTCACTGAGAGCAACGCATGTGCCGAGCAGGTTGAACCAAGGTGCAGACATGCTAATCTGGGAGATCTTCGGCAAGGCAGAGGTCAACCTCTTTGCCTCAGAAGACAACGCTCATTGCCCAACTTATTTTTCGAAGGACAGGGATGCGTTGGCCCACGACTGGCCCAACCTCCTCCTTTACGTTTTTTCCCCGATCGCCCTGATCCCACAGACAATCAGGCAAATCAGGGAACAGAAACACAAGGTTCTGTTAGTGACCCGCTCTCCGCAGCCTCGTGGCCCATTTCCTTGAGATGGGACCTCCTCTCTCAGGCGAACAGAATGATATGGCACTCCTAGCCCAAGCTGTGGGCTCTGCACCTTTGGCCTCTTGATGGTAGCCTGCGGACCTCCCCGAGAGCATACTAAATATAATCTCTCAGGCTAGAGCACTGTCTACGAGATGCCTCTTGCCCTTAAATGGTCTGTCTTCTCCGCCTGGTGTGCAGCTCGCAGCGCAGACCAGTGTTAATTTCGTCGACGATGACAAAAAATATTCGTCAATGAGCCTTTTTTCTGTGACGAAGACGAGACGTTGACGAGCTAAAACTAATATCTGATGATAAAAACTATGATGAAATGTATGCGCGTCTTCATTAACAAGACGAGACGGGACTAAAATGTTATTTGAGGTCTAACGGACATTCAAAATACATCCTATAGGCTAAGTTAACTGTCTTGTCTTTCAAAATGTGCGTCTCTGTCATTGGATAAGGTGCGTTTGCATGGCAGCCGCAGTGGACGGATAGCCTACCAAAACGCGAACTAGCGATCTGAAACAATGGCCTCAGCACCCGAAGGGTTAGGGAGTGGGTGACTAGACGTCCCGTTTTTCCCGGGAGTCAAAATTCATTGTCGATTAACTTAAAGTCAGTGAAGGTGTGATAGGTGGAAACGTGGTGATAGAAGTGCTCTCTCGCGCACACTCCACTTCTTCAGTTCTCATACAGAGCACGATCAGTTCTCAGTGCTCAAATACACACACAGCAGTCCACATGTCTCTCATGTAGAGCATCTCATGGAAATACAGTCCGTTATGGTTTAAGTTGATTTGATCTAAAGAGAGAAGAATTAATGACTATTTTTGTTTGAATAATACATATAAAATAGCTACCAAAATAAATGTTGGTAACTGCAGTTTGACTAAAAGTAATGACTAAAAGTTGACAAAAATGCAATGACTTTTTGTCGACTAAAACTAGACTAAAACTATGAAAGACTCAAATGACTAAAATGTGACTAAGACTATTAAGCATTTTCGTCTCAAGATAAAGACTAAGACTAAATCAAAAATGCCTGCCAAAATTAACACTGGCGCAGACCCAATTTCCTGTGACATATCGCTGATATTGTTCTTTCTGCAAGAGCTGTTGGATAAGGGTTGTTCCCCTTCAACACTCAAGGTCTATGTAGAAGCCATAGCAGCCTCTCACACTCCTATAGCTGGCCAATCGGTGGGCAGGAACAACCTGGTTGTTTGTTTTTTGAAGGGGTCTAGGAGAAAGAAACCTTCCCTTTGAGCCACTACAGTCCATTGACTTTTGTCCCCTGATGCTAAAAACCAATCTGCTACTGGTGTTAGCATCGGTAAAGCGTATGGGAGATTTACAGGCGCTTTCTGTGAGCCCCACCTGCCTCGAATTCGGGCCCAGCAACTCTGAAATCGTCAGAGCCAAGGCATGGTTACGTACCTAAAGTGCTCTCTACTCCGTTCAAAGCACAGGTAATAACTCTATCGGCGCTTCTTCCCTTGGAGCAAGACCAAGAGTTGAATTCACTCTGCCCCGTCAGGGCGCTGAAAGTTTACGTTGAACGCTCTACCCCATTCAGGCAGTGGGAACAGCCCTTTATATGCTCGATAGGGAACATACTCGGTTACTAACATAATCTTGTTTCCCTGAGATATAGGAACGAGTACTGCTTTGCTGGCCGTGCCATGTAGCTGCACGATTCAGTCGTTTTAATTCACTGCACGAACCAATGTCCATGCAATTACACTGCGTTATTGAAAAAGGCTTCAGTCATCGGAGAAAAATAAGTTTTCACATAGCGTCTTAGCAGATGCAGTACGAGTGAAGTATCATTAGGGAACTCAATTTTGGTGGTAGCAAGGGAGAAAAAAAAAAAAAAAAACCTTGGGAGAAACGTGTACATGTGTGGCACAAACACACCTTAACAATGTTGTTAATAATAATATATTTATGATATAAAGGATTTATAATTATTTTAAATTTCTATAGCTTTAAATATAATACTGCTTACATTTTTAATCCTGCCAACATGTTCATACGGCACATTTCAGCATTTACCCAAACTTACAAAAGTATGTTTTCTACGCAATTTATTAATTTAATTTAATTTAAATTTCTGTTTTTATTTTGTGTGGTTAACTGGAATTTATATATGGATTTTGGATGCTTTAACTTACATATGAGTAAGCTTTCTCAGGTTGTAGAAGGAATGCTTCTCTAACCTGCTCAGAGAAACATCCACGGACAGATAGCTAAGGAAAGAATGGAGAAAATCCTGTTAAAATCCTGAGTTTTATAAAAACACAGGGTTATTTCAAGTTGCCCACCTCTAAGAAGAGAAAAAAATCTGTAAATAACCCATCAAATTTTATTTTATTATTAGCCGTTTCAACACATACATGTTTTACCAAATAAAAAGAACAGCACTTTTAGAGTTCATCCCACTCATTGATGTGAGCATAATTATTGGGACAGTTGAACATAAGGCAGATATAAAAGATTAAAAGCTATTATTTAGTTGCAGATCCCTTGAGCACAATCACAGCAGTGAGTCTGTGACCCATAGACATCACCAGACTCTTGGTCTCATCCTTTGTAAATATATAAAAAAATACTTTTCCCAGCCTTTAATGCAGCCAATTCCAATTGCTGTTTGCTTTGGGGAGTTTCTGCCTTTACTCTCCTCTTCAGCTGTGAAATTCATGTTCAATCAGATTTAAATCTGGAGATTGACTTGGACAATCTAAGACTTTCCATTTCTTTGCCGTTATAAATTCCTTGACTGAACTGGCAGGGTGTTTTGGGTCATTGTCCTGATGCAATATGAAGCACTTCCCAATGAATCTGGTGCATTTTCTTGAATATTGGTAGGCAAGATGGTTTTGTACCCTTCCAAATTCATTCTGCTACTGTTGAGAGGGCCTGTTCCAGAAGCAGCCATGCATGCCCATGCCCATGCCATGACACCACCTCCACCATGCTTTACAGATGAGGCTGTATGCTTGGGATCATTTGCAGTTCCCTTTTTTCCTCCACATTTTTGCTTTCCCATCACTTAGATAAAGGTTCATCTTTGTCTCATCAGTCCATAAACACAGTTCCAAAACTCTTCTGGCTCACCTTTGTGCTTTTTTTGCAAACTCTAATCTCGCCTTTCTATTTATGGTGCTGGTCAGAGGTTTGCATCTTGCTGTGTAGCATCTGTAATTCTGTGTCAAAGTTTCCTGAGGACAGTAGATTGTCAGAGCATCACCCCAGCTCTCTAGAAGTTGTTGGTGATTATAAAGACACGTCTTTTAGGATTAATTTTCACAGTTTTTATGATTTGTCTGTCATCAGCTACTGTTGTTTTCTCAGCCGATCGGGTAGTTGTTGGTTGCTGGTGTCGCTGGTGGTATCCAAACTCTTGATTTCTCCATGCCCTTTATTTTTGCTATAGCTCTAATTTACTTCCTCTTTTCTTTTAGCATCCAAATTGCTCGCTTTTCTCTCGAAGTCAGCTCCCTCATCTTCGTCCTGGTTTGTGTGTGTCATCATCGAATGCAAGATTAATGCAACAGGACACAGCTGATCCCTTAGAAAGACCTGTGAGGCAACTGTTCCAATACTTATGCTCACATCAGATAGGGGGATGAAACTCTAAAAGTGCTGAACTTAGCTGGTAAAACATCTATGTGTTGAATCACCCAATAATAAAATGTGACATTCTGTAGTTTTGTGTCATATTCATCTTTTAATCATATTTGTAAATTTGACTCTACAACCAACAGAGCAATTTTGTCTTTACTGTTCCAATACTTTTGGAGGGCACTGTATATGTATATATATATATATATTTATACACACACACACACACACACACACACACACACACACACACATACATATATATATATATATATATATATATATATATATTAGGGGGTGTAATTCGGTACGCATTAAAAAACCAGACGATTCGTTGGACTAATCCTATTACTGCATATTACCCTATTAGATTAGTGCGCATGTGCGCATTTAGAGTGCGTTCTTTCACTGCATGATTCAGCCTATTAAAATTAATTCAGAATGATAACAAAATTCAAGATATGTGGGGCTGAAAATGTATATATTTACATAATTTCAAGTTAATCAATATCAAAGAAGCGTACATTTTTTTTCTCTCCAAAAATCAGCATGATTACAAATGATTCTTACAACAGTTCAATAAGCAAGAAGTTATTTAAGAGACTTACGTTTTAGACAGCATATTGCCTGTTTTTGCTCAATTTCGCCAAAACAAAAATAATTCCAAACACAGCCACAGCACTGTGACAGTGTTTCGTTCCTGAATGAATCATTTAAATGATTCGGTTCAATCGCTCACTTATACATACATACATACATATACGCACACACACACACATACACACATATATATATATATATATATATATATATACACATAAATACATACATACATATACACATTACAGTTACTTTTTTGTAATTAAATTACGTAATTCTGTTACATGTAACTAGTTACTGTATATATATATATATACACAAAGATCGAAAAATTGATTTTCCAAAAGGCTTTGATTTCGTTGAATAAACATGAGCACCGCACGTTTACAAATCAAATTCCGGCGCGGGTGTTTTTATATCACTGTATTTCAGAAGGAAGCCGACTGTCTTCAGAACATTTTCGATGTCATTTTCATTTTATCTTGCATGTAATGCCTGATAAAGCAGCGTTTGTCTGTGGAGCGCTGCTTTATGTACAGCGTTAACGGGGAAACCTATTTCTGGCACTCTAAAAGCACCTTCTGCTGGCAGAAAATGAATTTGCATATATATATATATATATATATATATATATATATATATATATATATATGCAATTTGCACACACATATATATATATATATATATATATATATATATATATATATATATAAGTGCTGTCAATCGATTAAAAAATTTAATCGCGTTAATCACAGTCCTGGACTGTGATTAATCACGATTCATCGCAAATTTAAAATACTAGGATTTACCTGTAAACGTGTTGAAATAAAGGAATGCACGACAAACTAGTTTAAGGAAACAGAACCTTTCACATCTCCTCCAGGTATGAGACATAATCCTTATTATTCTTTTGTTTTAATTCAGCCATTATCAGCCTTTGTATTGGCAATAAAAAGTTTACCAAGCCACATCGCTTCAATCCCAGTACACATTTACCCAACTATTATCAAAAGTATTTCTAAATAAATACAACAAAACATTTTCTTGCGACCTTACATGAAGTATTATGATAAAATGCATTATGAAGAAGAATTGGACCTGTTCTGCAAGTTCATTAGAGCTAACATTAGCATCATGCTACATACGACAATTTATGAGATGAATACACTTTAGGATGGATACAGAATTTTGGATGGATAGTGTGCACACTGGGACACAGGCAATGACTATCTTCCGTGCTGCGATGACGGCAAGAAGTTGGGTCAAACCTTATCGAACGATTAATTTGCGTTAAAAACACACTAACGCGTTAAAAGTTTTAGATTAATCACATTGATTAATAACGTTGACAGCCCTAATATATATATATATATATATATATATATATATATATATATATATATATATGGGGGCGGCACGGATTGCCACAAAAAAATGTAAGACTGCTACACACACACACACTGGTAAATAATCTAATAGCAAATGGCTCTGGTCTCTAAAAAAGTACTTACATTCTTGAGATGTTGACCATATTTGCAAAGGCATCTTGGGGAACTGTCGTCAGGCTTGACTCGTAGAGACTTCTACAATTGAAAAGATCATCACAAATACATATAAATTTGTATGATAATTACAACCTATTGACATTTACATATTAAACAATGTTGCACATGGAATTTCAAAGAACATCATTGTCAATATACAATGTTAAATATCACAACATTTTGTTAACTATTCATTGCTTATTATTACTATTTTCCACATATTAACCCACTTTATTAAGCAACAACCCAAAAAAGGACTATTTACAAAATAAACCACTCATTGTCATGCATTAAGAATTTTACAGTGTGTCAGATTATGGACTGACTTGAAAATCCTAACAGTAAAGGGTAGCCCTTATTGTTAGGATTTTCGAGTCAGTCCATAATCTGACACACTGTAAAATTCTTAATGCATGACAATGCGTGGTTTATCTTTATCATACTATTCCCCACATCACAAATCTCATTCTGGTATAGATTTTATTTAATTTTTTTCAAATCATTAACCATTAACCAATAAATTTTTCGGGCAATTACAATTTTTGACCATTACATTTACATTTATGCATTTAGCAGATGCTTTTATCCAAAGCTACTTACATTGCATTCAAGTTACAGCTTTTACATTTTATCAGCTCTTACTTGCAGACCATGCCCTATACTACAGCATTACTTTTCTTGCAGACGCTCTCATTGGCTATCGCAGGTATCATGTCAGAGGCAGCCAGATCAAGAGTCGTAAATATCAATGTGTGACATTTACGATTTGAATTCGGGGATGTTCCGTCTTGTTTGGAAGCAGATAAATAATCGTAATGACACCACACAATAGAGGATTTTTTTGGACAAAAAGTAGTTTGCGACAAGCTTCGAATCGTTCGGGGGTGCAAATCGGGCTTAAAAAATGTGTGGCCAGCCTTATGCTTATGCAGGATTTCTGATCGTAAATATTCAACATGTTCAACACCACAGGAAAATCTGATAAGATACTCTTTAGAACCACCAAGATAATCGGGACATTACCTAGGTTTGTCGGCACCACACACCCGAGGACACCACACACTATAGGAGCAAAATGGTTAAATCTATGATTTTTTTGTCCTTATGTTTGTGGTCTCTCACATTTTGAAGATCTTATAAGATTTTAAAAATCTTTTAGTGTGTACCCAGCAATATCTGACACACTCAGCTCACTTCACGAGTCTCTCTCCTAATGAGCTGATGATCTGAATCAGGTGCAAAATGTGCAGAGCATTGGGTCCTGAGGACTGGAGTTGAGAACCACTGCTCTACATCATTCAAAATGAACAGCTCTTGTTTCATTTGGGAAACACTGCTATGCCTTGAACCTTGAGCAAAAATAAGAACACCAACAAACAACGGCTCACAAAACATGACTGACTAATTATTAATATGACTCGGGAATGATAACTCATCTCAGCGAGAGATTTGTTCATTTTGTGTTGACAATGCATGTGCAAAATCCTATTAGTTCTTTACAGACAACAGAAAAGATTAGTTTACATCTCAAGTTGTTCATTCATCCCGTGATCGACGGTATAGTTATGATTGCATCCCGTGCAGTCTGTAATGGAAGAGAAATTATTAGTTCACTACTCGAGTCTTCGGCTCTGAGTCCTTTGTTCGTTTGTGACATGACAGCAGTATTGGATACAGATAGGCCTATAATTTAATAATTCCCAACCTTCCTTACAAACACATTTACAGTTATGTGATGCTTTTCTGGTCTCAAATTGTAGCTTTTTTATTTCTCACAATTTATACTATATTTGTAAATTTTTGTCATGATGGTTAACATAATGTGGTAATAAAGAGGCTTTAAACTTTATCTGTCTGATGAGGAAAAATCACTCGGATAAAGCAAAGCATATAATAACAGCATACAGTTATTACAAATATGTATTTTTTTGTATTTATTGTAAGATACTGAGCCGGGAAGCGACACATGACAAAAGAACGAATGACTCGAACCTGAAGATTCGAGAGATGAACTAATCAGTTCGGTTTCCGGGACTGCATAGCATTATAGCTTATGGGACTGGGAACGAACAACTTGAACCCAAAGACTCGAGACATGAACTAATAAATTCTGTTTCCGTTACAGACTGCATAGTTTACGGGGATGTGATGTGACAAAAAAATGAACGATACGGATCAGGAGGTAAGGGAAACTAAGCATAATCAGAAATTAATTAATCGTTTCTGTTTCTCATAATCTGGCCTTGGTTTCATAATAGTTTTATTGCATTAGCAGTTTTATTTGAAATGTTGCGTAAGTAGATGTGTTGTGGAATTTGGCTATGAACATGTAACATTGTAATTATATTCTGCTGAAATGAACGAAATGAAAAAGATTTGTTCATTTTGATGAACGAGATTTAAAGATCTGAGTCAGTAAAATGATCCAATCTTCCCATCACTAATTACAGGTGTGTCAAATAACGGTAACCATAGAAACATAGAAACCAAAGACAAGGAGAGACAGGAACGAAACACAGGAAAGATGCATAGAACCCAAGGAAAATGTCAACATAAAAGTCCTACAAAACAACAAGAAACAGAACTGGGATAGTGACATTTCATCAAGAGCAGTGAGAGATTTTCTCAAAATGAATGACAAACAGGAATGATTTAAGACAGCTTCCCCTTTAAGCAGTGGTGTCAAAAGTATTCACATTCATTACTCAAGAAGTATAGATACTAGGGTTTAAAAAGACTTCTGTAGAAGTTGAAGTATCAACTCAAGTTTTTTACTCAAGTAAAAGTGTAAAAGTACTGGTTTCAAAACTACTTAAAGTATAAAAGTAAAAGCAATGGAAGGAAAAAAAAATGCCATTAAGGACAAAAGCTTAGGCCTATTGTGCACTACCCCACCTCCTCAAAAAAATTTTTTCTAAAGGGGTAGTGCACAATAGGCTTAGGCCTATTGTGCACTACCCCACCTCCTCAAAAAAATTTTTTCTAAAGGCCATAATGACTATAATGTTATATTAAAATGTTAATGTTGAAAAATGTGGGATGCACTAGGCTACCTGTTTCAGCCGGATATGTGCCCACTGAAAATGAACGCATTTTAGTACAATGCAAATACATTAAAAAAACCATATATGTGTACTACTGAGGATTAACGTGTTTCATGGAGCGGAAGATATGATGACTAGTTGCCTGTAAGTATTGTAATGGTGCAAAAAGTCAAACTTCAGAGGCATGTCATCAATAACCTTTATTGGAATGTAAATGTACATCCAAGCTTAGCTGCAGGAATCTGTGAGGGCAACGGACGAAGAGAAAGCACCCGTTTGATAAATGAGCCAGTAGTGGAGAAATAATAACTTTTAAGAAATAATCTTTTTTGAGTGTGACGTGATTTGTGTCATGTGCAGGTGCGATGGATCGCGTACAAACCAATAGGGTGTCGGAATGGTATAGGTTTATATTCTCATCCAACCACAATTCACTCTCTCCGGATGGCGCGATTTATCTGGATAGGTTTTTATATTTTTTTTTGAGCGATGAGCAAGGGCGATGCTAGGATTTTCATTTTAGGGGGGGCTCAGCCCCCAATGATGGTATAATAATAAAAAATAAATAAATATTTACAAACAAATGTATTAATAGGGTAGGATGGTATACTAAACTTATTGCAGTATTCCACTGTATTGCATAGATGGGTATAACATCCGAGTACAAGCCAAATACAAGTCTAGTGTGAAGTGACATTCAGCCAAGTATGGTGACCCATACTCGGAATTCGTGCTCTGCATTTAACCCATCCAACGTGCACACACACAGCAGTGAACACACACACACCGTGAACACACACCCGGAGCAGTGGGCAGCCATTTTATGCTGCAGCGCCCGGGGAGCAGTTGGGGGTTCGGTGCCTTGCTCAAGGGCACCTCAGTCGTGGTATTGAGGGTGGAGCGAGCGCTGGACATTCACTCCCCCCACCTACAATCCCTGCCGGCCCGAGACTCGAACCCACAACCTTTGGATCACGAGTCCAACTCTCTAACCATTAGGCCACAACTTCCCCAAGTCTACCTGATCTCACACACACACACACACACACACACACACACACACACACACACACACACACACACACACACACACACACACACACACACACACACACACACACACACACACACACACACACACACACACACACCTGTTTACTGTACAAACCAAAAATGTTACTGTTTGCATTACTAGTACAAATCTTTTTCTATGCTCAAGTACAAACAGAAAATTGTAAACATAAAACATCATATCACTTTAAACTTACACTGACTATCCATATTAGCAATATAAACAACACAGCTATAAGGCTGGGCAATGGATTAAAATGTGGGTGCTGTGATTAACTTTTAAAAGTAAAAAAATAAAAAATAAAAAAACCCCGCAAAACTGAAGCAGTCTGTGAGAAGGACACACAATGTTTCAATCTCTGTCAATCACTCTGATATGCAATTAAAATGAGTGCACTGACTGAGTGCTGTCTGTCACTGTCTTTAATCACTTCTATGCATAACTGTATGGTAGTTAATGCCACATGCACTGTAATATTAAGTTCTATATTGAAAGCTAAATTTTCAAATGAAAATAGCAATAACGTGATCGTTTTATAAAGTATGCGTATAATGTGTTAAGGACTTTCGCTGAAGGAAACAGCTGTGGTGTGATGAGTGGTGAATGCAGCGAAAACTTTACAGAAGATTGGAAACCGATTGCTCTCCCATGACTTTTTGTAAACTGTATTTAAGACAAAGAACTGCACAGATGTAGATATTATAACAATCTATCGATAAACACGCACCTTGTCCTCTCCTCTGCGCCACCTTTACCTATTTCTCTGAGCAGAAAGTGCTAAAGCCCCCCTAAAAATGACCTAGCAACGCCCATGACGATGGCAAGCCGGAATGAAAACGAGCCGAAATGAAATAGGAGTAACGAGGCTATTTTTAAAATGTAAGGAGTAGAAAGTACAGATAATTGCGTGAAAATGTAAGGAGTAGAAGTAAAAAGTCGGCTGAAAAATAATTACTCAAGTAAAGTATAGATACCCAAAATTTCTACTTAAGTAAGGTAACGAAGTATTTGTACTTCGTTACTTGACACCTCTGCCTTTAAGACCGAACATCCAACTGTTACACATGTGTTTTCTTTCTCAGCTGTCTCCTTTCACTTAAGACCTAAAATGACTGTAGCCGGGTTTCCATCCAAAGTTGCGAATTTAACTTATGCGCAAAATTGGAATATTGCATAAAACATTTGCAAACAAGTACCGTTTCCATCCAACGAGTCAAAGAGAACAAAATCGTCACTTCCTGGTAAACTGGCACTAAATAGCCTATAGCAAACTAGGATAAGCTACTGAATATAATAATTTTCATAATATTAAAAATTAATTGCGCCTTGTGCACACGAAACACAATAAATGCTGTCATTGCTTTCGGAGGTAAATGCTGCTGTTTGGGAACGCAGTCGTGTAAGACAATTATACAGAAATAATTTGATGGCAGACTTTGCTCAGGCATTTTAGAACGAACATAACAAAATTTCAGATGCTGTGGAACGAGTCCGCTGCTAGTCAAGTTATCCCATCTCATAGCACAAAGTCACATGACTTTTTTGATGCACTTGGGAGCAATTTATTCGCAAAATGCATTTCCATCTCCCATGATTCACATTAACCCTTTTTTGCACAAGTCAAAAACCACCTCAAGCGAGCATAAAAACGTTTTTGCGAATTAAGGGATTTTTATTCGAAATTTGGCATTTCCATCACTCGTTTCTCATACGATACTTCAAATGCACATTAAAACAGGGTGATGGAAACCCAGCTTGTGTTTATGAGGATACTTGCAAAGACGGGCATTTTCATACATATTAGTATGTGTATTTAACTGTTCAAGGCCAATAAAGCAACAAAAATAGTCACACTCTATGAGCAGTGCATTCAGTCTCACAGACAGCACGTGCATATAGTGCTGTTGTTTGAATTTCAAATCACTTGTTTTCAAACCGCAAAGAGACAATTGGCTTGCTCAGTTGGGGACACTTAATTTCTAGCGATTATCGTCGATTTGATTGCACAAATACTATTTAAACTAAACTGAGCTAGACAATGACATCTCTGAATTCAATAACGAAATGCCTTTAACTGAAAATTGAGTGTTTAATCTTATCATTATACATTACTGACACTCTATCCTCCAATTTGATACTGTTAAGTGCTTTGACACAATCTGTATTGTTAAAAGCGCTATATAAATAAAGATGACTTGACTTGACAATTGTCCAAAATCCCTACAGAAATGATGGAACAGTTTGCCCATATCTCTAATTGGCAAATTTATCATTTGGTAGAAATGAACATACTCAAATATCAATGATTTTTCTTTATGATTACTGCCACTCAATACAATATTTAAGTTTTACTTTTTATTTCTCCACATGGAATCATGAGAAGTAACCAGCCTGGGCCACCTCAATGAAGGCCTGTTATGACCTTTGATGTTCTTCAGTTAAAATACAACATACAAATCAAAGTTATTTTCAATATATACCATTATATATAAAGAGTTATACAAAAATACTATCGGTTCTAGTACTCTAAAAACTAATTATCCCATCTACCAAACTATTATTTTTTTTTAAAACCAAATAAAATAATATAAAAATATATACATCCTCAAAATATAAAGAAAATAACATACTTGCTCCAATTCAACAATGGGAAAATGAAATATTCCATTTATTCCAAATATTTCATGCAGAATATAGAATAAAATATTAACATGCAATAATATTTATGCTGTGTCTTGCAATACCAGAATTGAAATAATTCTATATAGAATTATCCATAGAACACACTTCACAATGTACAACCTTCAGTGCATGGGTTACATGAAAATAGTAAGTGTCCATAATGTCTAGCCTCCGATTACTTTCATATTCTGCTTGTGTCCACTTGTTCACCACTTTTGGTCGGAGGTTATGAGCAGGCTCAGAGGTTATGAGCAGGCTCAGCATCCCAGTCTGACCCATAATAGCTCTACTGGGAGATGTGTTTACATTAAAGATTTTTCAGTTTTATTACCCCACTGACAGTAGCAAAAAACAAACAAACAAACATTCGCCTCAATTGGAAGCATCAAAACTATTCCATTATTAGTGTGTATTAGTATCACATCTGCACATGATAAAATTGATTCCAAACCTGGTCCCCTTTTTCAACACTTTCAGAACTGATTCCTCTTTGTCGTAAATCATGATAAACCTATGAGGAACATACCTTACGTAGCTGAAAACATAACTTAATTTAACTTATGGATCTTATAACTTGTCAGCTTATGACAATTAATTTTCTTACTATAATTTATATTCCACTGCCTTCAAATAAATTGTCTTTTTCTTTTCTTCCTAACCTTCCCTTTTTTCTTTGTCTTTCCACTGTGTCAGTATTTTGTGTTTTGTATTTTTCACCTTTAAAAAAATAACAACATAACAAAAACATCATGAATGCGGTTTCCAGTTCCAAGTCTCCACTCCATTTCAAGTGACAATTTCCACAGCTGTTTATGAGCACTATTTATTTATTGCTCACAAGCAAAGCTTTTAAAAACTCACAGTGTACACATTAGTCTCTGGGATCCTGGATACCAACATTTCAGAGAAAATTAATCAGACCAATGAAGATTTTGGTATGGATATATCCTAGGATCATGTTAGGATTAACAGCACACAGTATAAATTACAGTATGTTGATGCTTTTGTAATCTGCACTTGAAAATGTGAATTCAGACTTAACAAGCGGTTAAGTTTGAAGTCTGAAGCGGACAGTAAATTCTTTAAAACCATGAAATAACACAGTGGAGATTCAATTAATTAATTCCAAATTTAACTGAAAATATCTTCTTACCATAACTGTTTGTGTGGTATGGTTTCAGAAGACTTAACTTAAGACAGAAGTCATATGGACTAATTTTATGCCACTGGAGTTTGACAGAGTCCATCCAGATACTGTAAACTTTCACAGCATGAGAGTATGATGATCATTTTTATTTTAGGTGAACTATTCCTTTAAAGCCACATAGAGATTTTCATTAAGCAAATAATTATCATCACAAATTGGGAAGAGGGTATATATAATAGTTCTAAAATAAAGATCGGAAACTTAATAGATGAAGAGACCAAAACCGAAGAATGTAAGTCTTCAAGACTTCAATTCTGAAAAAAAGGATAGTGCTGAAAAAGTGGATAGTGCTTTACAGAGGTCTTGAGGCAATTAAAGTGTGGTTCTGGTTACTGCCTGTTTTCTCCTTGAGTGAATGGAGCAGTTCTTTGAAGCGGTAAGTCTAAACAAAATTGTGTGGATTTAATCATGGCCAAATCAAACAAATATCTCACCTGTTTTTGCTATAGAAAGGAAAATGTTGCCTCTATAACGTGTTTTCACAGACTACAACTCTAAATGGCAAAGAAAACATGATTAATAATGTTGTCAAGTTGTTGTTGTTTATAAAAGTATATAAAGAAACTGCTATATGGTCCAGTTTTCACTTGTCAGAAATGGCCACTGATGGGTGTTTAAACAATGGGCTGATTCACAGCCCAAAGCTGTAGACAGACACAAAGGGGAAAAGACCACCCTGATAAATTAAACAAACTCTATGACAGCGAACAGACCGTTACTTTACACCGCAATCCTGGTTGGCTCACCTCAACCTCAATCTAAATTGCACCACATTACAGTGGACACGTGTGCCAACCTCTGTCTTTAAGAAAAACACTGGCTCAGTCTGTCTTTTAAGGTACAAAACCATGAAAGCAAACTAGGGAAATGAGTCGGTTTGGAGGAAGGTATACCAACACAACTGATGGTGTTACAAAAAAGAACTGAAAGATTTTCATGACTTTTGGTGCCATTAGTAGTACCAAGCACATTCTTATCAAGCATCATATCAAGCTATCCTGGAACAACAAAAATGTAGTGGGTCTTGTTTTGACCCAAACATTACAGGTTTATGTTCTCATCTGATAGTCTTGCTGTAAAAGTTGTAATGGCAATAATATTTTTTGTATAATTGTCTTTTACGCCCCAGCTGTGCAAGCCACAACAGTGGCAAAGGAACAAAAACTCCTTCAGGACCTACTGGTCCCATCTGGTCTATATTTGGCTGTTATATTTAGTTATATTTATCTGTCCACCTCCTTTCAGGCAAGCACTCTGAGGAGGAAGGAATGTTGCGCTCCAAAGTTGGGCGGCAGCCTCAATTGGCGCACTGATTTGGCGGTAATTTCATGTGATGGTGCCTGACGAGGCGAGATGGAGGAAAAATAGATAATGTGATCGTGACTGGAGAGACGAGCCATGGAGGAATGTTCCTGGATGGCTAAACAAACCCATGGAGTGTGTGGATTAGAGCATGGCATGAGGCACTTGTCAACAGAACAGAGGAGGTCACCAGTGTCCTCCTAACCAGTAAATGTGAGTGTTGACCTTTTAAAAAAATTTATCTCGGCAGTAATTTCCTACCATGTAAAGATGAACTACATTATGGAGTGAGATAGATGATACAGTGGGGCAAATAAGTATTTGATACACTGCCGATTTTTCAAGTTTTACCACTTACAAAGAATGGAGAGATCTGTCATTTTCATTGTAGGTACACCTCAACTGTGAGAGACAGAATATAAAAATAAAATCCAGAAAATCACATTGTATGATTTTTGAATAATTAATTTCCATTTTATTGCATGAAATAAGTATTTGATACAATAGAAAAATAGAACTTAATATTTGGTACAGAAACCTGTTTACAATTACAGAGGTCAGACGTTCCCTGTAGTTCTTGACCAGGTTTGCACACACTGCAGAAGGGATTTTGGCCCACTCATCCATACAGGTCTTCTCCAGTTCTTTCAGGTTTTGGGGCTGTCGCTGGGCAACACAGAGTTTCAGCTCCCTCCATAAATTTTCTATTGGGTTCAGGTCTGGAGACTGGCTAGGCCACTCCAGGACCTTGAAATGCTTCTTACGGTGCCACTCCTTAGTTGCCCTTGCTGTGTGTTTGGGGTTATTGTCATGCTGGAAGACCCAGCCACGATCCATCTTCAATGCTCTTACTGAGGGAAGGAGGTTGTTGCCCAAAATCTCGCGATACATGGCCCCATCCATCCTCCCCTCAATACGGTGCAGTCGTCCTGTCCCCTTTGCAGAAAAGCACCCCCAAAGCATGATGTTTCCACCCCCATGCTTCACGGTTGGGATGGTGTTCTTGGGATTGTACTCATCCTTCTTCTTCCTCCAAACACGGCGAGTGGAGTTTATACCTAAAAGTTATATTTTGGTCTCATCTGACCACATGAACTTCTCCCTTGCCTCCTCTGGATCAGCCAGATGGTCTTTGGAAAACTTCAGACGGGCCTGGACATGTGCTGGCTTGAGCAGGGGGACCTTGCGCGTGCTGCAGGATTTTAATCCATGACGGTGTAGTGTGTCACTAATGGTAACCGTTGAGACTGTGGTCCCAGCTCTCTTCAGGTCATTGACCAGGTCCTCCCGTGTAGTTCTAGGCTGATCCCTCACCTTTCTCAGGATCATTAATACTCCACGAGGCGAGATCTTGCGTGGAGCCCCAGTCCGAGGGAGATTGACAGTCATCTTGAATTTCTTCCATTTTCAAATAATTGTGCCAACAGTTGCCTTCTCACCAAGCTGTTTGCCTATTGTCCTGTAGCCCATCCCAGCCTTGTGCAGGTCTACAATTTTGTCCCTAGTGTCCTTAGACTCTCTTTGGTCTTGCCCATAGTGGAGAGGTTGGAGTTTGATTGATTGAGTGTGTGAACAGGTGTCTTTTATACAGGTAACGAGTTCAAATAGGTGCAATTAATACAGGTAATAAGTGGAGGATATAGGGCTTCTTAAAGACAAACTAACAGGTCTGAGAGAGCCAGAATTCTTGCTGGTTGGTAGGTGATCAAATACTTATTTCATGCAATAAAATGGAAATTAATTATTCAAAAATCATTCTCACAGTTGAGGTGTACCTACGATGAAAATTACAGATCTCTCCATTCTTTGTAAGTGGTAAAACTTGAAAAATCGGCAGTGTATCAAATACTTATTTGCCCCACTGTATGTGTGATTTTACCACAGTTAAAGGTGAAGTGTATCAATTCTGTGTGTTTTCAGAGACATTTTTGTCTTTGAATTTTGATACTCCACTATACTTGGAACAGAAATAAATTAGTAAAAATGTCTGAAAAAAGGGTGTTATCAAGAATGTTAAAAACAAATTATCATCACTTAGGTTTAATTCAACATGGAAGACAACACTGCTTTTTAGTAAACAACAATTATTTGTACAGCAATAAGCCAAATTTCTTTCTTTCTATCTTTCTTTCTTTTTTTTTTATTTAATAAAAAATAATAAAATTACATGCATAGCCTTTAGGGTTTGTTTGGCTAATTAATATCCATGACTGACCCTGCAAACAAGCCTGCACTGGCCCTTTACAGTGCACGGGCAGCCCTCACTTAACCTCCAGGAAGCCTTAGCGCTGTTTTATTGAAAATAATAAAGTTTGAAGTCACCATTATGGGGGTAAGAGCTTGCTTTAGTTGGGTTCCTGACCCTTGACTTTTTAACTTAAGGTTTCTCTAGCAGCTGTTGTAACTGTGTATTTCTGAAGCACATTTGCTATAGCAAAAGTTGTAAGAAGACAAGCAGATCAGATAGTGATGGTTATTTATTGATGATTCAGTCATCATGTAGTGTCCTGATTCACTGATCTCTGAGAACATTATTTAGGCTTAATGATTTCACTTTATAGTAGCCCTAGAATACCACGGCATGAAATTTTGTCCTGCATTAATATTTTGAATGTTTTTAAAAATTTGGACAGGATCATGTAGACTCACACAGATATTCAGCGTATTAACCTCAACAATGGTGACAATCAACGAAAAGCTTGTTCTGTGATGTTCAGAGTTGATCTGAATAATTTGTTGGGTCCCACTTTATATTAGGTGGCCTCAACTACTATGTACTTACATTTAAATTAATAATTTCATATAATGCACTTATTGTGTACATACATGTTCTTACATTGTACTTATATTTGTAAAAAATACCTATATGTAGTTACATCTGTAATTAATTTCAATAATTACATTTATAATTACACTGTTGTCCCATCCCTTACACCTTAACCCACCCTTAAACCTACCCATACCACCAAACCTGTCTCTAACCTTACCCGCTGCAATACAATATTAACACAATAAGTACATTGTACTTATTTTATGTAAGTACATAGTAAGGCCACCTAATATAAAGTGTGACCATTTGTTGACTGTCACCATTGTTGAGGTTCATACACTTAATCTTGATATCTGTGTGAGTCTATGTAATACCATCCAAATAATTTCTGCATAACGATTTAATGTTCAAAATATTAAAGCAGGACAAAATTTCATGCAGTTGTATTCTAGGATTACTACAAACCAAAGTCTTGCCAATGAGCAAATTCTCAGGGATCCTGCGCTGGCAGCCCGTAAAGGGTCAGTGCAGGCTTGTTTGCAGGGAAGGTCTTGTTTAAATGTGCTGTACTATATGCTAATGATAGAAAATGATATTACTATTAGTATGTTTTTACAACATGTTATCATACAACACATGGGATCATTTTAGAACCTTTAGATATTAATAGATAGTTTGAGTATTAACTCACTATGAGTCTTCTAAATGAATAACTTTGGCGGGATGGTGCCGATTTACTGAGCTGAGGATAAAAGGTTTGAATTTACCTCTGGTATCTCAAACTCAACCTCTCAAGACCTCCTTTGCTAATCTCTCAGTGTAGACTAATTACAACACAACACGAAGGCTGATCAGGGCCATCTCCCACCCCGGACCACAAATTTGCACAGGGCGCCCCTGCACAATAAACAATAAACAGTATTGCAGTGGCCCTGGGGCTGATGTCCCCCTCTCACCCTGAATTAACTTTAGGAAATGACAAACCTGGGACCCTAGGAGCATTTAAATAGAGCAGAAAGCAAAAGTATCTATCTATCTATCTATCTATCTATCTATCTATCTATCTATCTATCTATACATGAAATGTCATGGGATTTCTTTTTAATGTTAACCTAACACATCATAGGCCTAAGTGTGTGTTATAAGTGTTATAATTGCTATAACTGTTAGAATTGCTAATTGTTCATGCATGTTATGTATGTATAGGCCGACTGTGCCAATTAATAAATTGTTCACTATTGTTTTTGGTTAAAGTGATATAACACTCTGTGGTTATAATCTGTGGTTCTCACTTAAGTGTATTAGATTTCTGAATGTTGTTCAGATAATTCTCTAAACTGCCAAAACGTTCATAAAGGAATATTACAAGCACACAAACACGAAATAAAACAAAACAAAACAAAACAAACGAAAAAAGAAGTAGCTCACAAGAAAAAAAAGAAAAGAATGAATACTTACAAGAATTCTGTCATTGGGGGAAATGTTGGAATAACATCTATGCCCATGCATGAGACGGCGAAGGCTTTCCATTGGGAACACTCGCAGTTATGAGGGCATGAATTCGTATATCCCATCACACACACAATTAACATTATCAACATCAACAGCACATTTGTCGCCATGATATAAAGAATAAATTTATTTTCTTCCGCTGGAAAAAGTCTCTTCTCTTGGACCATTAAATAGTGACACAAACATTGACGAGCATTTTAAAAGCTCAAACTTGATTGAGTGTGAGAGTCAGTGCGAGCGAGAGAGGCTGTGAGTGAGGCGGACGGCTGATGCGCCCTTGCGGTTTCTATGGGAACTGAATAGTTGTAAGCAACATTTCATTCGGCTCTCTTTTACTAATAATTGCGTCAGTCTGATCACGATCAGATTGATCGATTGATCAGTCTTATCACGAAAAAAAATAAAATAAATAAATAAAATAAATAAATATATATATATATATATATATATATACAGAGAGAGAGAGAGAGAGAGAGAGAGAGAGAGAGAGGGAGAGGGGTGATGTTTGTTGTGTAGGTGCCATCAGCCAAAAATATTTGATTAAATTAATAGCTAAATATTTTTGTTGTTGTTTTTCTTCGTTGGAATCACTCCTGCATCACTGCTTTTTTATATAACAAATCATTTAAAGGAATTGTCCTGAAACGTAACAGGTGCAGCGCGAGTGTCAAAACTACAACTCCCATGATTCATAGCGTTTGTTGGTTTCCTGTTAGGCGGTCAGTTTAAGTTGCCATAGCAGAGGATGGCGGTGCCTTACATTGATCATACAAGATAACCGTCAAACTGCTGGCTACGTGGGTAGGGGTAGGTTTATATACGGTTTTTTGTAGTTTTGCAATTTGGTAATATAACGTTACATACGGACACGGCTTTTAAACAAATAAAATCTGTAAGCACGAAGCTAACGTTAACTAGCTTGATATTTAAACTGGTACGTAAACTGTGCTCAGTCAAGTGTTTACATATTTGTTTACGTTACATAAAATTGACGATTTCAGTAACTGGACCAGTGATAATCAGCCTTCAACATTAAGCGGAATACTTTCTCACCAGTTGTAATTACACACGTCTGTCAGTTAGGTAACGTTAAACAGATAATGCATGTGTCAGGACTGGTGAAGTTGGTTTCTGATTTCAGATTAGTGCTGTTTCTTACTTTCATTCTTTGGCTCATGTCAGCATGGACTCCTCCAGTGAATCTGACACCTATGACAGACCCACGGGGCATCGATCGCGGGTCAGAAAGCGCCGAACGAGGCCTGACAGCGGGTTTCCCAGGGACACTCACGTATCAGACATATCAGACAAAATTGATACTTTAGCAGACACTCTACAAGTAAGCTTTTTTATTCATTGCACGTTAATCCCGATCTGCTGTGTAGAACAGGGATCGCTGGGGTCTTTTAACATGCAAGCTTGTGCTTTTGTACAGGATACAAGCCGAAATCTAAACAAAGTAGATCGGATGTTGGGACAGTATAAGGAACACACAGATGACCAAACTGAAGCCATGGCGACAGTGAGTATCGGTGCACAAAATGGTATGGGATTGTCTCTGATTTCAGATAAGGGTGTTGTTTTGAGAGCATGCCATGTGTATTAGCTGAGGGAGAGCTTAGAGGAGTCCATCCAGCATCTGCAGGCTCAGCAGCTGAGGAGGTCCGCTGGTGGGTGGAGCGCCTCCCTCTCCACCCTGCACACCAGTGACCTGGAAGATGGCAACACCACAGGTACTGAACAAGCTATTGCTTGCTTGATTAAAGTAGTGGAAGCATGTCAGTACATTTATTATTTGTACAAGTTATTATTTGTAATAGTTAATGCTAATACATCATGTAGCGTATATTCTTTACTCTTCCTGCTAAAAGTACTTTTTAAAAGACATTTTACACAAAATTACATTTCACTTTCTTTTACGAGAAAACTGCTGTCTCATTTCAAAGGATGCGCCCTTCCGAGTTCACATTTGTCAGCCGCAAACATCATTTCAGAACAGTGACCATTACATTCCAAAGTAAGAAAGAAATTACAATAATTTACAGCTCACAAGGAATAACAGTAAATTTGATAATAGTTACTTTTCTGAAATAAGACATCTTCAGTGTCAGTTTTGACTGCAGTGACTGAACCATTGAATGAGAAAATTTGAACTGAATTAAAGGATTAGTTCACTTTAAAAAAAAAAACTTTTGCTGATAATTTACTCACCCCCATGTCATCCAAGATGTCCATGTCTTTCTTTCTTCAGTCGAAAAGAAATTAAGGTTTTTGATGAAAACATTTCTCCATATAATGGACTTCATTGGGACCCAAACGGTTCAAGGTCCAAATGACAGTTTCAGTGCAGCTTCAAAGGGCTTTAAACGATACCAGACGATGAATAAGGGTCTTATCTAGCGAAACGATCGGTCATTTCAAAAATAAATAAAAAAAGTTTAAGTTTTATAAGCACAAATGCTCGCCTTGCTCTGTTCTGTGATGCGCATTCGTGTCACGTAATACGCAATTACGTGGAAAAGGTCATGGTTGAGGTAGGCGGAAGTACCGAGTCAGTAGGCTTTTTAATATTAAAACACCCAGGATACGCACATGAAATGGGCATTTTAAACGATAAACTGACACAAAGACATTTGAATATGTGTATATGGTCCTCCTTCCGCACATTTGTAAACACTGACTCGGTACTTCCGCCTAAGTCAACCGTGACCTTTTCAACGTCATTGCGCATTACGTGACGTCATGAACGCGCATCACAGAACAGAGCAAGGCGAGCATTTGTGCTTATAAAACTTAAACTTTTTTTATTTATTTTTGAAATGACCGATCGTTTCGCTAGATAAGACCCTTATTCATCGTCTGGTATCGTTTAAACTGTCATTTGGACCTTGAACCGTTTGGGTCCCAATGAAGTCCATTATATGGAGAAATGTTTTCATCAAAAACCTTAATTTCTTTTCGACTGAAGAAAGAAAGACATGGACATCTTGGATGACATGGGGGTGAGTAAATTATCAGCAAAAGTTTTTTAAATGTTAACTAATCCTTTAAGCTGGATGATGGCAGTATTGTCGGCTGCTTTACAACTGAATTGCATCTGGCGATATTGACGCTGGTGTTGAACGGAATAGAATCAGCATTGAACTGACTCAAGCTTGAATGACAAAATTGCTGCCTTTTGCAGAATTTAATTCACCTCAGACTGATGAACGTCACACTGTTGTTGATCTGAACTGAACCAACACTGCACTGACTTGAGCTAAATAATGACACTATTGTCCTTACAGCAGAATCTTTCTCCATAGTTAATTTTCCAAAATGGATTCTGATGTTAATGTTGATGGTAAAGCAGCTTTGACACAGTATTATATAGAGTGCTATAGAAGTAAAGGTGACTTGTGACCTATGTGGCCAACAAATGCATTGTCTGGAGGGCACAGCCTTCAAAATGAGACACAGACAATATCTGTAAGCAGTACGGAAGTTCCAGATCTCTGTCTCTTGCCCTGTAGATAGGAGGCGCTACCTCCCCACGTCGCCTCTAAGAGATTATGGCAGTGCAGGCACAGGTAACAGAAGACGGTCTAGATCTGTCGCTGTGCGTTTCAGAGACTTCGCTCAAGCTGAAGAGCAGGTATGACTGCATCTGTGACCCAGATTTGTTTGAATTGCTGGATATGGTTTGTGTTGCTCTGGAGACCCAGCGAGTAATAATAACCCACTTAAATACTACTCAAATGACTCAAACTTTCTCTTAAAAAAAAAAAAAAAAAAAAAGTGTTTCATATAGGCTACTTTTTGATAAAAAAAAATAAAAAGATACCAGAACAGGTTCTTTTGGTCATGGAATTTTAGTATCATGATTATAACCATGACTTCTTGGGGCTTATTGCTTTATGTCCAGCCCTAAAAATGTCATGGAAATTAAGATCTTAAAAAGTTACGGAAATACGTATAGTAAATACTAGTTAATTATATATGGTTGTCTAAGCCATGTTTGTAGCTGGCCAATCAGAAATGTTTATCATTATATGCACTGTTGTCCTGCAAGTGTTTAATTTATTAATAACTGTCAGGGTGTAACCTTGTAACGTTATAAAACAAAATTGCTTAAAATAATTGTTCTTAATTTTTTAAAATAATATTTCTTAATGTAGGTGACCATTTTATAAAAGTACATAATTGAGGATGTGTGGTGTTGTGTGTATAGTTACACCTGAAAGGCATTGTTAGGTACAAAGCTCAGAGAAGCTCCCATAGTGAGGATCAGCAGCCCACAAGATCCAGGGGGCGTGGACCCCCTGACCCCTAAACCCACCCCCCATCTCCACCCCTAAACCTACCAATCTCCACCTCCTAGATGTGGATCCAACCACGCCTCCTGGATCTCCTGGAAAATGATCATTGAATGGATTTAAAAAGCTGCATGGATGGGAAAGATAGTAATGTTTTTCTAGGCATGTCACAGGTCTTATTTTTAAATGCATTGTTACATCCCAGATATAAGGGTGCCCAACCCTGTTCCCGGCGATCGACTGTCCTGCAAAGTTTAGCTCCAACTCTAATCAAACACACCTGAAGCAACTAATTAAGGTCTTCGGGATCACGTGAAAATTAAAGGCAGGTGTGTTTGATAAGAGTTGGAGCTAAACTTTGCAGGACAGTCGATCGCCAGGAACAGGGTTGGGCACCCCTGGTCTAGGGTAAGGGTGTAACAGAGAAAAGTAAAAATAAAATTGGTTGGGGTGAGGTAGTACCATTCCCTTGCTAGCACAACAGACATCAAATTCCAAAGTCAAGTATTTATTTACAAAATTTTCAAGTGACAAAAGTAAAAATAGGAAGCAAAATAGACTTAGACAAGAGGGGGAAAGGCCAAAACAACAAATAAAAAGGACCCCTCTGTCTAGTTAGGGAGTAAAACTGTCTAAACTGACAAAACAAAATGAACAACAGAAATGTACACTAACTCCCTAACTAAGCAAAAACCAGATAAAAAGATTCAAAGAAATAAAATGGCACCCACCTCCCTACGGCTTCCAACACAGAGAGACACGTAGCGCAACAACAACGCTAATTAGGAAGGCTTCAATAAGCCGTAAGTTTTACACAATATCGATCTCAGACAAAACTACAAGAACAACACAAGGCAGGCGAGAGGTACAACACTCTGGAAGTCAAGCTTCAGTGGGGTAGGCATGTTGAACAGCTTTTGAGCTTGCATCCTCTGCACAGTAACGAGTGGCAGGTGCAAGCGATCACCTTCCACTCCTCCGCACCTGGTTGAGCAGCAGTAACACAAAGAGAGACACGAAAAGAGAGAGAAAGATAGCACACAGCAGCATGTAGCATCCAACAATATTATAAATAAACATGGAATGTAACAGTATTGATTATAACAAGGTTCATAAATGCTGTCTGTGGACTGCATATATCTGCAACATATCACGCGCACAATGTACAGGTAGGTTAATATAATATTTTCTTAATTTTGCTCTTTATTGAATTCAAAACATTGCTAATGTACTAATGTACTAACATTGCTAATGTAATTACTAATGTATTCTTAATATCCGTTTCTGAATAATCCAAGGTTGCTATGGTCATGCAGGTTCGTGCATTAAACGCATGGCCACGAAAAATAAACGTAGTTTTCTCAACATAAGAATTTGTGCTCCCCCGAACATGTCCCCTACCTGCCATCTCTTTGATCATTTTGTAAAGATCTCATGTAAAGATTTTTTTTTTTAAATAATACATTAGGTTTACATATAATTATCACAGAAACAAATTCACAGCTGAACTGCAGCAACAAGTAGTGGTGTTTTCGTAATCGGCGTAACCTATTTGAAGGAATCAGTTGAATGAATTGAACTCACTTGTTAAGGCAGTGACTTGGCGCCACCTAGTGTCTGTTTTAGTTTAATATCAAACGTATAATTTAATTGATTGACATATTTCTGCCTTCAAAATTCAAAACATTAATTTCATAACATTTTATGCATTTGTAGGCTAATTGCAGTTTTAAATGCATTCAGTAATGATGCCTCTGATGGCTTGTGTTGACACTGATTGGATTTTTTCTAATAACAGCCCTTTATTATTTTAAAGGTGCCATAGAATGCATTGATATAGTATGTTAAATTGTTCTCTGATATCTACACAGAAGGTATGTGGCTTAGGTAAGGGCAAAAAATCTCCAGAAACGATTTTACATGTCCATTTACAACCCTAGGATTTCTCCCTAGAATGAAACGGTCTGTTATTGGCTTATTTGGCAGGGTCATGAATAATAATGAGCTCTGCTCTGATTGGCTGTTTCACAGTGCTGCTCAATGTTGAGCTCTGCTCTGATTGGCTGTTTCACAGTATGGCTCATCAGCAAGAAGGAAGCACAGGGAGGAAAATATATATTTAAATACTTTCTCTCGCAGTTATATCGTCGGGTAATTATACTGTATTATAAAACGCGGGCATCAGGGAGCCGTTGTTAATATGCGAGGCATTGAAACTGCTTTTGAACGATCCATCGATCGCGTTATAGTTCACTTTCAAGAGACGCGATCACACAAACTATGTTTACATTATGGAGCAACAGTACTTACCACACATTTCACAAGATCAGATGCTTGCCAGTGGTGCTCAGGATCTGTAAGTCATTCGCCATCATCCTCATCTCTCCTTACTGAGAGTGAAATCTTATGTACTGTAACAGGCTACCGCTAGCAAGGAGCTAACCATGTCCCTTTAGTGGCTCGCGTTATTTGCTTTCTGTGCCTTTCTGAATACAGACACCAACCCATCCCTGCACTTCACACCCCCTGCACGGCCTGGAACATAACATTTATTTGGTTATTTTCGCTGTTGTCCGCGCTTGTTTATTTACAATACCTGCAGAGCTTCTGATGGTTCGGCCGGCTTAGAACAAGGGCGGGTTTATGCAAATGTTGGGGGCGTAGTGATCCCGACTGTTAACACCGTCACAGTCGGTGTTATGTTCTGATTCGCCTGTTTTTCAGTGGTCTTTTTTAATCACGAGATTTACATATGAAGGAGGAAACTATGGTGTTTGAGGCTCACTGTATGTCATTTCCATGTACAGAACTGTTATTATTTAAATATGCCAGGGTAAAGACATTTTTTCATTCTATGGCACCTTTAACTGAATTTATCGATTGGAATTAAGAACGTGGCATTCCATATTCATCATGCATACATTTAATGCAGTTAAAAAAAATGCCCCTGGACATCAGTTTACGGGTTTGTTTCTGATGTTACATAAAAAAAATGCAGTTAGCTCAAAAAGCTGAGGGCACATGACGGGTGCTGTTTAGATGAGCATGATGCTTGTATATTCAATGCATGGCGTGTGTTTCACTAGCTCCGTTCCCATGGACACCTTTTGTTTGACCTAATTCTGGATATTTCCAGCCTAAGACGTGTGATTAATCCATATCTAAAGCCGTGTCTACACTAAGAGAACCCATTATAATCAGTTGATGCGGTGACTGTCCACACGGGAAGTGGCGCGAGGCGACAGATCTTCTACAGTAACTGATGCCTTCTTCTATTCCGAATCTTGGAAACCTACTTGGTTGTATGCATTGAAAGTGAAACCTAAAACACAGCGCGCATAAGAAAGCGATTGCACGCTTTCGCGAGCTTCAGCAAATGTACGCGATCACAGATTGCACGCTTCCCAGCCGAAACAACCCCCCATGTGAAACTGAAATAATAACCCATGATATAAGATTTTGGCCACATTGCCCATCTAAGTCATTCATCCCACTAGGGATGCAACGATTATAGATTTTGCTGGTACGATTATTGTCTGATGAATAATCACGGTTTTACGATTATGACGACTATTATGCATTTACTAATTTCCTAACATTTAATAATGTATAAAATCACATGAACACTCTTTAGATGTTAAAGTGTTATTTATTACTGGCTTTTGAAACAGAAATAACACAGTAACCAACAATACAGCACAAAATAATAAAATAAACAAACAACAAACAAAAGTCCATCTCTCCCATTAGAATAAAAAAAGGTGACCGCTGCTCTGTAAACATCCATGACAGTATTTCTCTTTTGAAAATAAGAAATGGAAATAGATCACAAAAGTATTTAATATTTTCAGTTTGTACATTCTTTACATTTCTTTTGTACCTGGGGTAGAGAATTGGGAAACATGGTGAAAAAAAAATCTTGTTGGTTTTTACTTATGAATAATAAGGAATAGTAAATAGTACAACAGGAATAGTAAATACATTTAATGAAGTATTATTAATATACAACTAATATTAACTTTATTTATCCCACAGGGGAAACTGTTACTAATGATGGAAATAAAGTGAAATATTATTGTAATCAACTGTCATCCATACGTATTCATTTTAATAATCTTTATAATAATTCATATGATTTTACATGTAGCCTGAGAAAATCATGTCTATTGTTTTGGTTTGTGAGATCGGGAATTCATTCAGGAGGACACAAACGTCTTGAGAACACTGCCCGTTACTTTTATTAATTAAATAAATGAAATAGCCTACTGCAGAGACACAGGCTGTTTCTCAATATGTGTTCTTCAGCGATCTTGCGTACTTGTGTTCTCGTTCTACGTCATCATTAACCGCCGAAGTTCAGTTCCAGTTCTCAAGAACGCAAGTATAGAGGATGCGTGAAAGTGCCCGGATATGTTCTTGAAACTGAGGATGCATCGAGTGCAGACTTGAGAGAATCGAGCCGTTAGAAATCCCAGAAGACGTTGAGGGCGGCCGGTGTACGGAAGCCTGTAAGCTTTAAACTCGCTCTCGCAAATACTTGACGGCTCTTGAAGTTGAAAGTAAACATTTATCGTTTTGTTTTGGTTAATTTTAATAAAGTTATAAGACCCGGAGAAAGTTTGTATTTTTATTGGCATATTAAAATGAATCTTAACAATAAAACACATAACGCTGTAAAATAAAACACAATACAATTAAGTAATATATAGTAATATATATATAATAGTATGAAATGTTTTAATAAATTATGACATTTTGTAATATTGTTCATTGGCCGCTGCTTATGCTGAGACTATGCGGGCAGTTAAGCAAGAACGCAGTAAATTACATCCCAGTTCTCATAAGTGTGCGTTCTGTGTTCTCTCGTCCTTCCGAGTTCGTTCTTCCAAGGAAGCTTGGCAAGACCGGTCTCTCCACGAGAACCCAAATCCGTTCTTTGCGTTCTTGGAATTGAGAAACAGCCTTCACACAGGCAACTGTCACTTCTCTCTCCTTCTCTCTCGAATAATTAAAGTAGCTAAATATAATTAATTCAAATAAATGTGATCTTACCGCACTATTTAATCTCTTTCTGATCTGAAGCGGGCAGAATGCTGAGCTAACGAGCCGTAGCTTCACGTCAGGTGGTTCTTACCTTCATGTCGTGCATTAAAATCATTCAACGTACAGCTAGCCGTGCATTATCCCTTATGTATTCGCTCTTTAGCATTAGTTTTTTTACGGCAATATTTAAATGACTTCTTGGTGTACCCAAAATGGTCCCACACTTTCGACAGGCATTTCTCTGGGGGAAATAAAGCTTCGCTGTTTAGTCCCTCTGTCACTAATCTAATGCGTGTAGTAGCCTCCGTGTCTCTGATAAGCACGTAATTTTAAACTGGTGCACCACTAGTGTGACTTTGTTTTCATTTTGCACAAGCTGCAACAGTTCAGCTCTGTGCAACAGAAACACTCGGTTTTGTGGAACCTTTACGATTAATTAACCGTGACGTTTTAAAGCGCGGTTAATCGCGGAACCGGTTAATCGCTGCATCCCTACATCCCACACTATCAACAGGTGCATCATGTAGGCTACACTTCTTGTACTTCATTTGAGCACCACAAGGTGTCACTGTGGCCTCAAAGCTTACCCCTCAACTACTCTAGCTTGATTGCTATAGAGTGGGTGAACTATGACGTCACTTTGTAGGCAGATCGGCTGTTAGCATGAAACTGGGGCACGTTCAGGCTCACACCGGTGCCCAACGTTCCCCTTCGATTCGGTCACTCTACATTGCTATGGGAAATTTTTTTTCTTGAATACTACTGAAGCGTTATTGAATCACGCCAGTGAAACTGGCCAAACGCACGAAATATGAGCGGGAATCCCACTCTATATAAGGCAGTGCTTGTTTGTCATCCATTCAGAATCTTTTTCTTCAGCCAACCTTCTACGAGAAGCAAGAAGCCTATCAACAAGACTACTCACCGTGATCTACACGCTGCAGCGAACACGCCTTCTCTTCCCCTGCTGTCATCCGGTGAGCTTCGGAATCAAGAATGACTCGCGATTGCCTCTCCTGCACGGAGCCAATCGAATCTTCTGATGGCCACGAATCGTACGTCTCCTGCCTGGGTCGCGCCCACGCAGAGGCGGCGCTTGGGGGGTCGAACTACCCTTCTAGACGCTCCCGTGAATTCCTCAGGTCTCGTCGGAGCGGCGATGGAGACGTTCACAGAGCGCTTCGTTGAAGCGCAGAAGCAGTCGAAAGCCATTAGCCACTTCCTGCCAAAGCGCGCCCGCGCGAAACCTCCTGCGCGTTCCCACTCCTCCCCAGCACAGCGAGCGGGAAGACTGCATGACTCTTCTGCTGCTGTTCGACGCGAACAAGAGCCGCCGGTGAGGTCAAGACAACTGTGGCCGAAGCGCCATCAGTGCTCGAAGGGCCAGAAACCCCGCCCTGACAGAAACGGCGACCACCGGAATCGAAGCTGCGTTCCTGATGCTGTCTCTCGGATGAGGAAAGACAGCATCAGCACCGAAGACGAGCCACTGAAGAAGTTTGCTCGCTCTGCTGTGTGTGCTCACCACGCCCCCTGCTTGTTGCGGGTGGCAAGGGCAATTGTCATGTTTGTGTTTTGACTGTTCCACTATGCAGTGCAATAAAGTCGAAAAACATACAAAACTCACCTCGATATCAGGGCAATTTTCCTCCTTTCACTCCCCTCTCCCCCATCACTCACTCTCACACTCGTGTGGCATTAAACTCCCCGCCCCCCAAGGGCGAGTTATCCAACACGGTACGCAGTCCGCCTCGACTGCTGTCACAGTTCACAGAAGCGTGGCAGGCACTGCCAGGGGTATCAGATTGGGTTATGAAATCAATAAAGAACGGCTACACGCTTCGGTTCTTCCGTAGACCACCCCGTTTCAACGTTGTGTTTAATGTCCACTGTACGGGAGCGGAAGGCCTCAGTTCTGCGAGAGGAAATACACAATCTTCTCGCAAAGCATGCTGTGGAGGCAGTACCCCTCACAGACTGCGAGAGTGGCTTCTACAGTTGTTATATTCTGGTGCCAAAGAAAGACGGTGGACTCCGCCCAATCTTGGACCTGAGACCGCTGAATATGCGTTGAAAATGCGCTGACCGCATTTTCTAAATGATTACGCGGAGACAAATCTTCTCACATATCAGAACGGGAGATTGGTTTATCTCCGTGGACTTAAAGGATGCTTATTTTCACATTCAGGTAGGCCTTCGCCACAGACGCTTCCTGAGATTTGCATTCGAGGGGATAGCGTACCAATTCACGGTCCTGCCCTTTGGCTTATGTCTGGCCTCACACACGTTTAAGAAATTCATGGATGCTGCATATGGATCTCTCCTCTGAAGCAGAGCGGAATGCGCATCCTGAACTATCTCGACGACTGGCTAGTCTTAGCCCAATCAGAGAGCGCGCTGCTCAGCGACAAACTCAGACCCCTCACTCATATTCAGAGCTTAGGGCTGACTGTAAATATGCAAAAGAGCATGCTGGTACCGAGCCAGAACATCTCCTTTTTAGGAGTGGAACTGAACTCGATCAATATGCGAGCACGTCTGTCGGTGGAGCGCTCACAAAAACTGATCAGCTCTCTCACAGTCTTCAAATTAGGTCGTTCTTCCCCGCTAAAATGTTTTCAGAGGACACTCGACCAGATGGCTGCTGCCTCGACAGTGTGCAATCTAGGGCTCTTACATATGCGACCGCTTCAGCTCTGGCTAAACAGCCGGGTGCCACAGAACGCATGGCGCACGGGCACCTTGCGCATCAAAGTGACACGCGACTGTTTGCATATACTGACACCTTGGCGCAATATGACTCCGTATCGCCGGGGTGTTCGTATTGGCCTAGTGATCAGGAGAAAGAATGTTACGACAGATGCATCGAGCACGGGCTGGGGAGCCGTATGCGATGGCACACCAGCCTTCGGGACGTGGTTAGAAACGGAGAAGTCATGGCACATAAACTGTCTGGAGCTCCCTGCTGTACACCTAGCGCTCGAGTGCTTTCTCCCAGACATTCGTTAAAGTCACGTTCTCATCAGGACGGACAGCATGACAGTAGTAGCTTTTATAAATAACCAAGGCGGTGTGAACTCGCGGCCACTGCTGCAGCTGGTGAGAGACCTCTTTCTGTGGGCAGATCGACACCTCCTCTCCATCCGGGCAGTACATGTCCCCGGACGCCTGAACTATGGCGTGGATTTACTGTCGAGTGGCGGGGTAATCCACGGGGAGTGGAGATTACACCCTCTGACAGTCAAAATGATTTGGAGTGTATTCGGGAGGGCGGAGGTGGACCTCTTCGCATCAGCAGAGAACACTCACTGCCAGCTGTTTTATTCACTGACACACTCTCCCATGGGAGTGGATGCACTAGCTCACAGCTGGCCAAAAGTACGCAAGTATACCTTTCCTCCAGTGAAACTTCTGCCTTGCGTGCTTTGCAAAATCAGAGAGGAAAAGGAATCTGTTCTGTTAGTGGCACCGAAGTGGGCCAATCAGCCGTGGTTCCCAGAACTGGTGGAGATGCTGGTAGTCCCCATGTGGACTATCCCACTGAAGAGAGACCTCCTCTCTCAAGTGCAAGGAACGATATGGCACCCAAATCCAGAGTCATGGAGCCTTCATGTCTGTCCGTTCGACGGAGCTTGCCAGTAACAGATGCACTTCAGCGCGGGTTGAACACTCTCTGTATGTGGCCGCTATAACAGCCTTTAACACGCTGAAAATCTCTCGATTGGCAGAAATTACCTGATCATACGTTTTTTGAAAGGAGCAAAAAGGCTGAACCCTCCTCGCCCTTCTACTCTACCCACTTGGGACTTGACGCTTGTGCTTGACACTCTCACGGGATCCCCGCTCGAGCTTGGGTGCGCTCTCTCTCTCTCAAAACAGCGCTCCTGCTCGCGCTGGCCTCCTGTTAAGCGAGTTGGAGACCTGCAGGCGCTTTCAATTGAACACTCGTGTATTGAATTCAGGCCAAGTGATAGCAGACTCACCTTGAAGCCTAGAAAAGGTTATGTGCCTAAAGTGCTTTCGACTCTCTCGACTCGCAGGTCATAACACTATTTGCTTTCCGCCCCGAAACACCGACCGGGACGGAGCTGCTTAATACACTCCTGCTGTGCCCTGTACGTGCGGAGCGTACATATATTGAGCGCTCTAGACAGTTCAGGCTCAACATTCTTTTAAATAGACTAGAACACTTTGTTGGCATTAGTGGAAGTGCATTAGCATGGTTCAAATCGTACTTATCTGAACGCCATCAGTTCGTAGCAGTGAATGTTCAACTAGGTCCTGTACACCTGAGCTGTGTTTACTAATGTCATTGCCGCTCTCATTATGGCTCCGGATGTGAAACAGCTCTTATTGCCGTGTCACCGAGCTCAGGATCTTAGAAAGCCAAGTTGCTTCAGTCAAAGATTCTGAATGGATGACGTACAAGCACTGCCTTATATAGAGTGGGATTCCCACTCATATTTTGCGCGCTTGAACGCCATTGGCCAGTTTCACTGGTGTGATTCAATAAGGCTTCAGTAGTATTCGAGGAAAATGTATTTCCCATAGCAATGTCTCGTTACCTCATTTCGGGGAACCGAGGTTACGTGAGTAACCGAGAGCGCTTTGCTACGGTTTCCGGGTTGAACAACATGTTTCCTGGAAACGATGTGCAACTGCGTGCGCGCACACACACACACACACACACACACAGCTTTACATACATGCTCAGGGTAAGTACTGTAATCCTACTATATGTATATATATGTATATGTGTATATATATATATATATATATATATATATATATATATATATATATATACATACACACACACACATATACATATATATATATATATATATATATATATGTATGTGTGTGTGTGTGTGTGTGTATATATATATATATATATATATATATATATATATATATATATATATATATATATATATATATATATATATATATATGTGTGTGTGTGTACAGTATGTACATTGGGTACTGCTGTTCAGTTGGCACGTTTGGGGCAAAGTTTCTTTTTATTTTTGATACATTTGTATTTTTAAATACATAAACACAATGAACATTAGGTAAAATTGAACTGCTAGCAAAAACTTGGGTCTTGTAAATATTTGAGTTGCACCTCCCCTTTGACTTGCTCCTCCCCTTTGAGTGATTCCTCCCCTTTGCATTGCCCCTCCCCTAATCTCACTCCAAACTTTCACTATAACATGAGAGCCCTTGGATCAGTATAAGCAACGTAATTATAGGTATTTCACACTCGTTCATGCACACACCATGACAGTCAAAACTGTCTCATTCTGTATGATAATCCAACAATAAAAAAAAATTAACAACAGTAATGCTATTACTTTCGTGTCGCTCTATAATTTCACACAGAACTAAGTCTTTCGTGAAGTTCATATTGAACATAATATAGAATTTTGAACAGTCAAAACTAACAAGTCAGCATCTTTAAAGGATATACCAATCTGGACCGTTTAAAAGATAAAAGACAGGATCGTATAGATAGAAATATATTTTGATTAAATAATTTAACTGTGGTCTGATTTCGGAGTTGCAGTGATATATCCTTCATGTTATCTCCCTCAACAGGTGTAATTCACGTTTTGAGAGTTAAAACACTCTCCACTCTTTACCATCGAACTTATATATAGGCATTATGATCACTTACAGTTATACATTCAAAATAAGATCCGTTATCAAACATCAGTGCAACGTCTTTGCAGTGTGCGTGTGTGTTTAGTAACGTGATGACTGATTGGATGCATGCAGTAGGCTATGTATGCACACTTGGGCTTGTTTGTTAACCAATTTAGCCTATACAATTTATATGTTTTGAAAACCGGCAAACTGACCAAAAACCAGCCCAAATTTTGTCCATCCGCCCAAGCCAATATTTACCTGAATCAAATTCAAAACCGCCCAATTGGGCAGAAACCCGCCTGATACGTTTTCTCATGTTTGGTGGATGTCAAAAATGTCAGTCCAATCAGCAGCAACATGTATAGAAAGCACACGGTATTAAAGAGACACCTCGCACAATGGGTCCAAGTGAAGTCATTTCATTTGTGTCTGCTGCAGCTCACTATACGCAACAATTGAAGATATTAGAAGACATGTTTGTCGTAAGAGTTTTATTGTAACAAAGCATATCAACATGATGATGGTGAATTTGTAAGTGAATGTAATTAACATCAAAATAAATTCACAAGAGTAAGTATATTGTTTGCACGTGTTTATTTACATTATTTACAAGGCAAAATAACTGAAATAATAAGAGCACAAATATAAATCTGGTACTTCTTTAGTATAAATATCATGTAGTAATTGCAATGTCTTCTGGTTGATATCCTTTCCTTAGGAAGGTGTGCTAGACACTGATTAATGTAACATAAAAATACAAAGAAAGCTCTGTGTTCAATCATAGATCATGAAACTTGCACGTTTTGTCCATCAAGATAATCTTCACAAAATAATATAACTTTTTAATTTTGAAGCCTAAATAAAAGCGCCAGAACTAGAAAGCTAAGCTTAAACAAACTTAAAAAAAAATATGTATATTTATTATGCTTTAAACAACAGAAACAGAACAATACAACAGACAACATAAAGCCAGGGAAACACAGGAGAAAAGAAAAGAAAAGAAAAGAAAAAAGATTACAATCAAAAAAATGCATGACCTTTACATTACTCAAATATTTGGAAGACAACACAAATGGACAGTTTTGATTGCCTTTCTATTAGTGCTACTTTGAAAAGCTTTCCAATTCTTTATAAAACACTGAAACAGGGATTCCTGTTAGAAAATGTACACGTATGAATGTGAAACTTAACTAATAGAATAAATAGATTAATAACAAAAGCTTCGTTATTCATATTATCTTGATTAAAAGTACCCAAAACTACTCTCAAAATGCAAATGAAAATTAAAGAGTACCTTTTCTGTGATAAACACAGAGACATCATACCATAACTTTTTAACATAACTACAGTGCCAGAAGAAGTGGGTTACAGTTTCCAAGTGCAAAGAGCAAAAAGAGCAGTTAACATCAATATCCTTCTTAAACTTACTAAGAAAATGTTTAACAGGATAGAATTTATGAATAATTTTGAAAGCGATTTCTATTATCTTGTTTGTAACAGAAAACTTGTGAGGTAATAAAAACTTCCCACTTAGGGTTTCTAACAAATTTAGCCCAATAAGCAATAGAGCAAGGCTTGGTAGCAATCTCCTTTAAAAATAGAGTGAATAGATTTGTTATTTTTAGTCTGTGAGAAACAAATTTTTACCACATATTGTATCAGCTAAATTAACTATGGGCATATCAACCAATATAACATCTCTGAATAAGGAAACAATACCAGAATTAATTGCAGAGAGAACAAGAGAGAATTCCTTGGGAGTCACAGGAAAATTAAAATGTACAAGAAACTCATGGCCCGGTTTCACAGACAGGGCTTACACTAAGCCATGAATAGGCCATAGTTCAATTAACCTGGGTCAAATTTTTTAAAAACAAGGCTGTATCATCCGCTAGTTGACTAATTAAAAGACTTCTACCAGCAATATGAATACTTTCTAGCTTACTATCCTTAATAAAATGACAGAAGATTTGAGCTACAATAAGAAAGATGTATACAGAGGCTGGACAGCCTTGCCGAATACCTCTCTCTAAGATAAATCTCTGTGTAGTGCCGTGTCCTAATTTCACTGAGCTATTTCCCCCAGCATACAACGTTTTCATCGCATTACAAAAAAAGAGGTCCGAAGCCAAAACGCTCTTAAAAAAAAAAAAAAGAAAAAAAGAAAGGCTGCTCAATAGTGTTAAAAGACAAAAGCCAAAAACAAAATTAAACTATCGTCCTCAATAAGGTCACAGTAATCAATGAGGTCAAGGCTATAAACGAACTACAGCACCACGGTCGCTCACCTTCAACTTCACCATCACCGCGCTCCCGACAACATTTTCAAACCTATTTTTAAAAAGGATTTAAACTGTATATGAATTTTGATCCACGCTACATGAACCGTTTCATATAAACTGGAATACATACAAAACTAGAGTCAAGCTAAAACTGAAATGAGACATTAGTAATAAATAGTATAGTGAATAAATGAAATGATCATAACTGAAGGACATATGAAAGCACATATTTCTGTACATTTCGAAATAAGGTGCATTAAAAATCAATAAATCCTTGATTAATATGAATATTTTAATTAAAAATGTGTCTCCACATACTATTCAGTTCAATTCTAGTGCTTTTAATCTATTAAATAACAGCAGAGTGAGCGAGTTTTTGGATATGGTAAGATTAAACTTAAACTTATTTTAGTGAACAAAGCACCACATTCAGGGTGGGTACACAAAATGTTATTTTATCCTTGCTTCTACAATCTATATGCTTTCTAACAGCTTCATGTGGCTGTAAACATTTAATTTTAACGTGGCTTTAAGCACTATGCATCATTAAAGTTTCACTTTCACCACGTAAAGTTGACATGTTTTGTGTTTACATGTAATAATGCTAATATGAGTTTACCTTACGGTGCGAACCAGACCATCAGTAAGCGATAAAACGAGCATCTTCCCTCCGAAGACTTGCCGCATTTCGGGGCAAAAAAAAACAAATAAAAACATTGTCGAACAACAATATAAAATGCGGGAAACTATTCGATGGTTATTCTACAATTAATTGTATTACAAATTATACTACAACTGGAAAATACTGTAAATATATAAACTGTTCGACGTGATGACATTTAATGTCTCCGACAGTGCCTGTAGTCCCATTTAGCAACATTTTAGCAACGTCTTTTTTAAGGAACATAACAGTTTAAAAAAATCACCAGTGGGGTGTAACTGGTGTTGTGAATCATGGACCTTATTTAAGGGATTTAACCAAAATCCCATTCGAAAAAACCCATTGACTCTGGGACGATGGAACCGGAAATGCTAAAATGCTAACTCGCTTCCGGGTTTTCGCCTACAAAGTGACATCATAGTTCCACCACTCTATTCCTGAGGTAAAACACCTCCTCATTACCCTACGGACAAATAAATGTGGAAATAAAGAAATAAATATGTAAATAAATACATACATGTGAAAATAAATAAAACTGGAAAAAAATAAATGCATAAATAAAAAAAATAATAAATAAATGTGGAAAATAAATGAAAAAACACAAATAAATAAAATTATAAATAATTATTTATTTTTGCTTTTTTACTTTGTATATTTTATATATTTATTTATGTTTGCTTTTTTACATTTCTTTGTACATTTATTTATTTCAAATTACGGCAGCTTTGGCATTCCATAATAATTAAGATAATACATAAAACTAATATGATAAGACACCAATTTTCAATATCAAGCAGCAAAACTAACTGTTTTGTACAGCTAAAAATAGCCGGACGCGGATGAGACCGGACAACTGTCATTTCAAAACTAAATCGTTTCCACTAAAATGAAGGAGTCACAGTTTGCAGAGTACACCATAGAATCCGTTGCTTGCTGTCTGATTTTTAAAAACACCCTGCTGATATGAACTTAATAGCAGACATTATACTGGTTGCAGAGTTTCCGCTAGAAAAAAATGGTGCCGGTCAGGTTTCGTTTTCCGGACATTTTGGTGATATGCCGGTCAAATATCGCCTCTTAATTAGTCAAGTTGAGGAAAACTGGAGGCAGGCTATGTAACTTCAAAAATGACATAATCAGGCCGTATAGAATGCAACGTTTATTAGCCTAACTTTCAAATAGACGGAAAAAAACATGAACGTCCGATTGGCGTCAATCAACGCCAATTGTTTTTACTATGGTTTCACATTCATAGTTTAACAAACCAATCCCCCTTCCCCACATAAAATATTTTTACTCAAGCGAACTTAATTATACACTCTCAATATGTCTCATTTAACTGGTAACATTTAAATTGGCCACCGTGAAATGACTCCTTGTCAAATTAACTGGAACAAACAAATGACTAGGCCTATAACACTGTCATTGTAGGCTACTTTTTACGCTGTTTTGCAGTGCTGAATTGTGCAGCTGCCGACTCAAAATCAAAACTTCCCAGAGTCTCTCCACAACTTGCAATGCGCATAAGGCGCGTAACCTTGTTCTCCGCAAGGCGACTTCGCTGCTTCGTCTTGATCCGATTCTGCAGCGAGAACCCCCTCTCTGCAGGAACACTCGAGACAGGGATTACACAGGCTATCTTAGCGAGCTTGGTCCTCTCTGGATACATTTACTAGTTGAAATCACATATGAGGACTTCGCAGGCTGTGGAGAAATGCAATCATCCATAGCCACGGAGCTCTGTCATGACAGCGAGGGCATCACGTCGCAGGCTTATGGCATCGATAAGAGGAGCGGTGTCCGCAGACTCAATGCTTGTAAAATGGCAAATAATCCTTCTGATCGCTGGTTCTGCATATTATTGAAGAGCATAAGATAATATAAAATAGGTGAGAACGATATTAGAATTATAGGCCTACAAAAGAATGCTGCGCTTATTATAAATAGACGTCTCAGGGGCCATTCACATATCGCGCCTAAAAACGCGTGGAAAACGCTAGGCGCGCCGCTTTCTCTTTTTTTCCAAAGCGCTCGGGCGGTTGCGCTCCGGAGGCGTCTGTCGTTGCTAAACAACCATCAGCTGCGCTCTCCGTTACAACAAGGAAATTTCAGCAATGGATTTCCAACACCGAAAAACACTTGCTGTAACTCTGTTACAAGATTTATTTACTAAGAAAAGTAAAAAACGCTGCATACTTCAAAAACGCTGCTGAGGTTTCAAAGTAACGGAAAAGGTGAGGAAGCTGATTGGTTGGTTCTTGTCACATGACCTGCGGTGCGCTTGCGGCATTCTGAAAAGTTGAGATGTTTTTATCTCGATGCGGCGCGGACGCGCCTGGAAAAAACCGAGCGCGTCGCTTCCATTATGAGCGCGCATACCGCGCGTCTCCATTTGAAATAACGAACTTGAGCGCGCAAAAGACGCGATATGTGAGCGGCCCCTTAGGCGTGCGCTTTATTTGAAATGCAGCATGCGATGTTGTTTAATAACTTTCAAACGGTAGAGCCTGTTCCTTTATAACATAGCCAAAGGTCGGTGTATTTTTGCTTTATACATTTTAGGCTTATTCTCAAATTCAGATTGTGTTAGTGGGGCGGGATTATTAGGCCATTTTAATCGGACAATTTGACCGGAGAGATTTAATTTTGTCGGACATTTCATTTTTTTTCCGGCCAATGTCCGGCAATTACCGGACAACGGAAACCCTGACTGGTTGCCACATTTCAGTGTTGCACAATATGTACTGTATTACCGACCAGCCCAAATCTCTGGTTTAGTTCTTCAGTCACACAAAATCCATGCCGTGATAACAGTGTCTGGGAGTGAATGTTGACCTTTTTCCACCGTCCACAAATGGCTTCATCAGATACAATATTTTTTGACAGCTTGGCTGATGACTTATTGATATTTCTGCATGATAACTTAATCACCACACATCACTTCTGCCTTTTTTTATAGTGTGTGTATTCTATGTGGATTACAGTTTATGCTGTGATTTGTAATTCAAAAGAATTGTCATATTTGTACTGTAGTAACTATAATGAATTTAGTTTTTACTCTGTGATTTTGTTCTGTAGGCTTAGTCTTTAGTTATTCAGTATTTTTTTCATTTAATTTATTTTAATTGCTTTAATATTTAGATATACAATACATAAATATAATTAAATATAAATGGATTAATTTGTATAGGTTCCAAATTGTGCTCAAATCATAACATGAGATTAATTAAATGTGTTCCTTATCAGGGTAAATTATTTTTAAATTTGCTAAGTAGCCCTGTATCAATGTGGGATGTTTAATCAAGGTGGGGTTTAAAGGTAAAAAAAACCCTGAAATGCTCATTTGTTTTATAGTTACTCATGATTATCACCTGTTTCATATTGTTTGGTGTATAGCTTGCTTTGCCCTTACTGTATGTACAGTGGGTACGGAAAGTATTCAGACCCCCTTAAATTTTTCACTTTTTGTTATATTGCAGCCATTTGCTAAAATCATTTAAGTTAATTTTTTTCCCTCATTAATGTACACACAGCACCCCATATTGACAGAAAAACACAGAATTGTTGACATTTTTGCAGATTTATTAAAAAAGAAAAACTGAAATATCACATGGTCCTAAGTATATATATGTAGCACTCTCCTGCATGTTTGGTTTATTGTTAATAAAGATTGTTACTCTGGAAAACTCGAGTGTCTGGCTAGCTGCCACATCTTTACACAGCTAGCAAGGCCTTAGCAACCAGCCAGAGCACCTGAGCAACCTCAAAAATAATGTTCTACCAGCTACTCAAAACTATTTAGAAACTCCATAGCATGGCAAGACTATGGCAAGCACCCACAACACCCCAGCACAAGCAAACACCACTTACATTAAAATCTAATTCCTTGTGTTTCTCAGATTCACTCATTGCATCAATCCCTCAGAGACCTGAAGAGTGATCAGCTTCGGATGGGTGATGACATTGATAAAGAGATCAGGAGAAGGGACAGGTACTTTAATGCTTCAACCTGTCCAAAAGCATCTTGTTTATTGCTGCTAATAAATACCTTGTGTGAAAATGCACACATACACACTATGTTTTGTGCTTTCTGCCCCTCGAAAGGACTGACATAGAAACCAAGAAGACATTGGAGAATTTTGCAGGCCACATAAGGGCATCACAGAAAGAAGAACCAGTAAGTGCTGCTAATGTTACATAGCATGTTGTGTTCACTTGTATTTATTTTAGCTGCTTGCTGCCTGTGACCAATTTCCTTGCTTCCTGTCATAATCCAATTGTTATGCTGGGCTTTAATTAGGACCTCTCTTCTGTCTTGCTGTAAGTAGAATAAAGTTTCTAAAGAGAACTGTTGTACAGAACATGGTATACAGAATAATAGTCAATTTTGACTTGTGTGATGTGTCTTAGGTTTCATTACGGGTGGAGAGACGTCTACAGGAGATAGAGGATGAGATGCGCTCGGGGCAACAGGTGCTTTCTGAAAGACATAACAGAGAGAAGCCAAAAAGCATGTCTGGTGAACTGCAGGAGGTAGAATAATTAAACTAATGGAAACTGCAAATTGTTATTTATTTGTTCATATTTTAAAGGGATAAAGGTATCGTGAAAGAGTAAATTTTTTTTGTAACTTAGTTTTGTTCACACTTTAGGGCGTGTCGTTTTTGACTAGAAAAAGTTAACGAGTGCTTTTTTAGTAAAATAAAAAGCTGGCAGCGTTTTGGTTACAAATAGCAGCCGAGGGCATCTTTTGTTGCTATAACAACTGCTGCAACATAGCCTAGTGCTCTGTGCTGTAGAAATGTCGGCTTTTGAAGTTAACGGGTGAGGGTGTCGGTTCACAATGACGTTTGTGGGAGCGTGACATTATACGGGGAAGGAAACTATGGTGCTTCCAACAATTTAGTCCAGGAGCTCCCATTGGATGATGCACTGTTTCATACAACTCCTTGTGCTCCGAAACTAGTACGATCTGTCTACTGGCTATCTTCTTCTTTTTTCTCGTTCTTTTTGCTGTTATGGAAACGACTCGCCATTTGCTTGTCATTGGTCAGCTGTCAAAAAGGTGCTTGACGTAGGGCGTTTTTTTCAACTTGATGATTTTTTTTTTTTTTTGATGATGATTAGAGCTACAGCTCATGAAAGTCAAAATCCAGTATCTCAAAATATTAGAATATTTGCATTAAATTACCATCACTACAGTATAAGTTCCGGGTATCTCTCAATAATGGGGAAGACTGCTGACTTGGCAATGGTCCAGAAGACAATCATTAACACCCTCCACAAAGAGGGTAAGTCACAGAAGGTCATTTCTGAATGGGGTGGCTGTTCACAGAGTGCTGTATCAAAGCATATTAAATGCAAAGTTGACTGGAAGAAATTGGGTAGGAAAAGGCGCACAAGCAACAGGGATGACCACAAGCTTGAGAATACTGTCAAGAAAAGCTGATTCAAACACTTGGGAGAGCTTCACAAGGAGTTGACTGAAGCTGGAGTCAGTGCATCAAGAGTCACCACGCTCAGACATCTTCAGGAAAAGGGCTACCGAGCCACTTCTGAAACAGAGACAACTTCAGAAGCATCTTACCTGGGCTAAGGAAAAAATAACTGGACTGTTGCTCAGTGGTCCAAAGCCGTCTTTTCAGATAAAAGTATATTTTGCATTTCATTTGGAAATCAAGGTCTGGAGTCTGGAGGAAGACTGGAGAGGCACAGAGTCCAAGCTGCTTGAAGTCCAGTGTGAAGTTTCCAAAGTCAGTGATGATTTGGGGTGCCAAAACGTCTGCTGGTGTTGGTCCATTGTGTTTTATCAAGTCCAAAGTCAATGCAGCTGTCTACCAGGAGATTTTGGAGCACTTTATGCATTTGTCTGCTAAAAAGCTTTACGGAGATACTGATTTTCTTTTCCCGCAGGACTTTAGCACCTGCCCACACTGCCTAAACCACTTCCAAGTGGTTTGCTGACCTTGATATTACTGTGCTTGATTGGCCAACATGCCTGACCTGAACCCCATATGGAATCTATGGGATATTTTCAAGAGAAAAATGAGAAACAGTCGATCCAAAAGTACAGACGAGCTGAAGTCTCAGTAGTGCCTCAGCAGTGCCACAGGCTGATTGCTTCCATGCCACACCTAACTGATGCTGTCATTTGTGCTAAAGGAACCCTGACCAAGTATTGAGTATATAAATAAACATACTTTAAAGAATTTGAATTTTTCTGTTTTGCAAATACGTTTTTTGATTGATCTTAGGAAATATTCTAATATTTAGCTCTAATCATCAAAGTTAAACCAAAAACACGTTTGAAATATTTTAATTTACATGTAATGAATCTACAATATATGAAAGTTTCAATTTTTCAAACAAGTTACAAAAAAAAAAACTTTTTTCACGATATTCTAAATTTTTGAGATGCACCTGTATACTGTAACTTAAAAACTCATAGCTCTCTCCCAAGTCCAAAATGACCATTTAATGAAGCCAAGAACTTGATCAGAACTCTTGCAAGTTTCTGATGTAGGAAACCCAAATACATTAATATCAAGTCAAGTTGAGCTTTATTGTCATTCCGCTACATGTGGGGACATACAGTGGAACGAAATGTCGTGCCTCGCAGGACCACGGTGCTACATAAATACAGACATACAACAATGATTAAAAAACACTATAAACCCATGAGGAGAGTGTGTTACTACAGGTGGGTTGTACAGGCCCACTCACCTGTGTGTAGCACACTTCGAATTGCGCACAAAAAAATAAAAATTAAAAAAATTAAAAATTCCATACAGTTTTTCCTTTGGTGTGGTAAGGTTGGGGGGTGTGGTCCATGTTACAGGAGGTAGGGGTTTGCATGGGGTTTCAGAGGGGGGCGGGGTGATTTGAGTTCAGGGCTCTCACAGCCTGGGGGAAAAAGCTGTTGAGCAGTCTGGCGGAGCGGGCTCTGATGCTCCGATACCGTCTTCCTGATGGTAGGAGCTGGAAGAGACTGTGGGAGGGATGGGTGGAGTCCTTCACGATGCTGTTGGTTTTGCTGGAGCATCGTGTAAGGAAAATGTCCAGGATGGAGGGGAGAGGGGCACCGATGATCTTAGCAGCTGTGTTCACTGTCCGCTGGAGGGTCCTGCGGTCAGCAGCACTGCAGTTCCCGTACCAGACAGTGATGCAGCTGGTCAGCACACTCTCAATGGTGCCTCTGTAGAATGTGGTGAGGATGGGTGGAGGGAGACTTGCTCTTTTCAGCTGACGGAGAAAGTGTAGGCGCTGTTGTACCTTTTTGGAGAGTGACATGGTGTTGGTGGTCCATGTGAGATACTCTGTGATGTGCACCCCCAGGAATTTAGTGCTGCTGACTCTCTCCACAGTCAATGGAGTTTCTTCTGAAGTCCATCACAACCTCCTTTGTCTTCTCCACATTGAGGGACAGATTGTTTGTGCCACACCATTCAGCCAGCTGTACCACTTCCTCTCTGTAGTGTGTTTCATCATTGTTGCTGATGAGACCTACCACTGTTGTGTCATCAGCAAACTTGATGATGTGGTTGGAGCTGAACTTGGCAGTGCAGTCGTGGGTCAGCAGTGTGAAGAGCACACAGCCTTGTGGGGCACCTGTGCTCAGTGTGGTAGTGCTCGAGGTGTTGTGGCCGACACGGACTGACTGAGGTCTTCCAGTTAGAAAGTCCAGTATCCAGTTACACAGGGAATAGTTAAGGCCCAGCAGGTTTAGTTTATTTATGAGCTGTTGTGGGATTATTGTGTTGAATGCCGAGCTGAAGTCAATGAACAGCATTCTAACATAGGAGTCTTTGTTTTCTAGGTGGGTAAGAGCCAGGTGGAGGGTGGTGGAAATTGCATCGTCCGTAGAGCGGTTTGGACGGTATGCAAACTGGAGCGGGTCGAGTGTGTTGGGGAGGCTGATTTTGATGTTATGCATGACTAGCCTCTCAAAGCACTTCATCATGATTGGAGTCAGTGCTATGGGACGGTAGTCATTGAGACAGGACACAGGTGATTTCTTTGGTACCGGTATGATTGTTGTGGATTTGAGACATGTGGGGACGACTGCCTGGCTCAGCGAGGTGTTGAAGATATCTGTTAGGACATCTGTCAGCTGTGCAGCACAGTCTCTCAGAACACGGCCAGGTATGTTGTCAGGACCCGCAGCCTTGCGTGGGTTAATCCTAGATAGGGTCTTCTTTACGTCGGCTGGAGACAGACAGAGCGCCCGGTCGTTGGGAGGTGTGGGCAGTTTTTGTGCAGGTGTGTCATTCTGCATTTCAAACCGTGAATAAAAGTGGTTGAGTGCATCGGGGAGGGATGTGTCCTCATCACAGGCCTGTGGCGGGGGCTTGTAGTCAGTGATGGTCTGAATGGCTTGCCACAGGCTCTGTGTGTCTCTGCTGTCTGTCAAGTGGTTGTTTATTTTTTGGGCATATGACCGTTTTGCATTTTCAAATTTGCTGTTTTGTGGGCTACTTTATCTCCTGATCTGAATGCTTCATCTCTGGTCTTTAGCAGTCCACGAACCTCTGCTGTCATCCATAGCTTCTGGTTGGCACGTGTGGTGATGGTCTTGGTGACTGTGACATCATCAGTGCACTTTTTGATGTAAGCAGTCACAGTTTCAGTGTACTCATTCAGGTCTGTGTGGTTGTTGTAGGTGGCTGCCTCTTTAAACATGTTCCAGTCTGTGTCCTGGAAGCAGTCCTGCAGTGCTGAGGTGGCATTGTCTGGCCATACTGTGATCTGCTTTTGAACCGGTTTGGTGAGTTTGAGAAGTGGTCTATATGCTGGGATTAGCATAACAGAGATGTGGTCTGAGTACCCGAGGTGGGGGCGGGGTTCAGCCTTGTAAGCGTTCTTTACTGTTGTGTAAACAAAGTCCAGTGTGTTGTTTCCCCTTGTTGCAAAGTTCACATGTTGGTAGAACTTTGGCAAAACTGTCTTTAAGTTTGCGTGGTTGAAGTCACCGGCTATGATGAAAAAGCCGTCTGGGTTTTTTGTTTGTTGTTCGCTGATGGCGCTATACAGTTCACGAAGCGCGTCCTTAGCGTTTGCACACCGGGGGATGTAAATCGCTACAATAACAATATATGACCATCCACATTATTCTTGTTGGGTGATCAAAAGCTTGTTCCATAGTAAGGTAATAAAGATAAATCAGAAATAGACACTATTATTACAAAACTGTGGATAATATTAATGTTCACAAAACTGTTCCTGGCTTTGTGTAGAACCTGTCACTGCTTTGACACAAGTCTTTGTAAAAAAATTCATAATTTAAAATGAATGGGCAGCTGAAGTTTATTTATTAAGGACATTGATCATTGTAGCCCCCACCCCATTTCAGCATAATTTGTTTTGTAAACCCAGCACAATACTTTTAGTTGAGTAAAGCACTGTTTCGTTTCATGAGACATTGTCAAAATACAGTCATTTGACATTATTTAAAGTTTAGATAATTTAGATAGGTTTTAATTTAGTATACATATAATGGATTTTTGTCACAACACTCACTTGCTGTCATTTGTCTCTGCATTTCAGCTTAATATGTTCTCGGGGAAATCATTAAAACCAATGATCTGACAGAAACTTTAGAGCAAGTTCATGCTATGCTCCTACCAGCAGGGGGCAGTATCTGCATGTGTTTGCCATCCATTAACAATTGCCCTATTTATCTGAGAGGTGACTGATGAATGGAGCCTAATTTGCATCTTCTCTCCATTGCAGTTTGCTAATGAAAAGGGAATGTGCCTTAGGCCTAGAGAAATAATGCCTTTGTTGGGAAATTACGAGAAACAAACAAGACAAGCAAATCAGGACAGATAAACAAACACTTAGTCACCAAAGAGTTGTTAAGAAAAATATTGTGCCGCTCTTTTACACACCCATATAATCAAGATCGCTGTTAGAGCAGTGAATGATGTCACTTCAGCATTTCACAAAGTGATTTTAGACTATGGAATGCTTCCTCAAAACGCACAACTAACATAAAGACAACGATTTAATGGCATCAGTTGTATTGTTTGTGGCTGTGCGGCACCTTAATATGATATTATTTGAGTTTTAGTCTTTCTATGATAAAATGAATCATATTAATTATGTTTCCTCTTCTATAATTATGCATCTCACTTATAAATTGTCATTCTGATGATGAATAGCATTACAGCTGTTTCTTACAAAAACACATCCAGCAAATTCATTTTGTGCTCCATATGCATGCTGGAATCACACATGCTGGGCTTTCACATTAAATGGCAATGGCATGGGGCACATAATATATGTGAGTTTCCATTACAACTTAAAGGGTTTTACTTTAAAATCTGAAAAAGTGAATTAAATGTACTCCAGTATAAGTTTGCCCCCTTGTTTTTCAATCACAACTAGTACATTACATATAAATGCAATCAGTGGTCTACTGAATACTAATAAGTGATGCTTTATAAGGCAAGCATTATAATTACAACTGCTTATACTAAGGGTTTTGGAACAAACACCGTGGCTTTAATTTGTGCCAGTCAATATACAGTAAAAGCAGTTTAATTTTAGTGGTGTTTACGCTTTTTGTGCTGTAGACATGAATGAGGTTGAGGAGATATTTTTACAAAAAACTTTATTTACTTTTTATTACTAAATACATTTTGCTTTCATGTGCACATCACACTTATATTCTTTGTAGATGCTTTCTTACTAAATTAACTTACAAGTATATATGTGTGTTTAATTGACAAATACCTAAATACGTGCTAAAGGTAAACCTCAAGTAGTGCTGAAAATGCCAGTATATTTGCAAACCTGCAGCTGACGTCATTACAAAAATATTTATCTTTTTGATACAAAAAGATAAATTGAGTCAATAAATAATGTACTATAGTTAAACCACATTGTACTGGTAGAAAAACACAAGTGCTTAATTTTCTCCCAGGGATTGAGAACATCCCATCCATCCATCCATCCCCATCCCATCCCATCCCATCCCATCCCATCCCATCGGTTAGGGGAGGTTAACAGAAAGGCTGCTAATCTTTTTTTCCATGTCTGCTGTACACTTTGTCCTCAAAGGCTTTGAGAAGACATGACGCCCAAACCCCAGAGGCTGATGAGAACTTCAGAAATAGACTGCAGAGATCAGAGATTGAGAGAAGCAAGGTGTGTGTGTGTGTCTTTGATATTGCTTGAGGTGCACAAATGCCATACAAATATTATTAATCTCAGTGCAGTGATTACATCTAATATGGTTCTGTAAATGAGTGTTTAAATTTTTTTAGATAAATAAACTTTAATGCATGTAGCATCTTAGATCCTATAACAGTGTTAGACCATAGTAATGTACTGTTGATAAAATGCATGTGATGAAGCAGATAGGTGATTCTTCAATTAAAGGGATGGTCTGCCGGCTTTTTCGAAGGCTTGATTGTGTTTATAGGATGCACTGTAACACACAAATTCGCAATGGGCTCAGATGGCCCAGTGTGTTGTGATTGGCCTAACCGCCTAGTGCACGTTTTTCGGAAACGTCACACCTGTCATCGTAACGGGTAGTTGCATGCGCTCTCTGTGTATTCTAAACAACAGCGTCAATATTGCGTTATCAATTTTAGCCCAAGTCAGACCCAGATTTTATCCATACTACAACATAAAATTAACGATAGAAACTATGGTCACACTTTATATTAAGTGGCCTTAACTATTATGTACTTACATCAAAACAAATAAGTGCAATGTACTTATTGTGGTCATATTGTATTGCAAAACACTTTTGCTGCTATTGAGGTGGGATTTGGGTAAGGTTAGGGATAGCTTTGGTGGTATGGGTAGGTTTAAGGTTGGGTTAAGGTGTAAGGGATGGGTCAACAGTGTAATAAACGTAATTACAGAAATGAATTACAGAGATAACTACATACAGGTATTTTTAAAAATAGAAGTACAATGTAAAAACATGTATGTACACAATAAGTGCATTGTATCAAATGATTACTTTAAATGTAAGTACATAGAAGTTAAGGCCATCTAATATAAAGTGGGACTGAAACGATTACTGAAACAACATCAACAAAGAATAAAACATACATACTGGTTGTGACCCATAAACAATAGCTTCTGCTTTTATAGCATCCAGCATTGAACTCACGTAGGTGGAGGAAGCAGTCCTCCAAAAAATGTGCCGCATATTTGCATTATAATTTTCAGGAACTGAGTTAGAATTTTTTTTTACCATTGCTCCCTAAGTGTAGCGTCCCTAGGAAGGCCAAACAAAGAGGCCCTACAATCTGGGTAAAAATAACAGCGTTTTGACAGCATATCAACAACACTCTACTAGAACAATTCTTCCTCTTATTCTTAAGCAGCCCAACATGGTCCCACCCCCTCCATTGCATGTTCCCCGGGGCAGGGTTTATGTAAATTTCAGGGTTTTTGATGTCACTAACCCGAGAAGTAACTTGTTGTAGTCTCTACCAGCTGTTAGTTGTAGGCCTTAATAAGCAAATACTGTAAATGACAATTTCTCCATTTGCATTGAACTTTGAGCGTCGTAACTTTTTAGATGTTGTTCAGGCACAAACAGCCACATTACACACTAACTAAAGTTAAAAAGGTGAAATTGCAATTAACTTTTTTGCACCCTAGAATGTTTAGTATTATTTTATATAAAAAGCATATTTAGAGAAAACTAAACAAACAAACAAACAGTCATTTTGATTATTTTCAAGTTTTAAATGTACATAATAATAATTTTGTATAGTTCTGTCTTAATTGACCATTCGCAAAGACCCGCCCACCCTTAGTTACTGTTGCTATCCCCAACAAACAATGCGCTCTCACACTACAAATTATGTTCTCATGCAGTGAAAAATATATTGCAGAGCAAAGAGGAAATTGACAACATGCCAACAGACAAGACAGAGCAGGTTACTTCTGGTATGGATTAAGAGTCGATAGACTGAACCGATAGACTTTTCATATGTTCTTTAAGGGATAGTTCACTCACCCTCATGTCGTTCCAAACCTGTAAGACCTTCGTTCTTCTTCAGAACACAAATTAAGATTCCAAGAGCTCTCTGACCCTCTCATAGACAAAAGGATCCTTATAGGACCAAGGCTCAGAAACTTAGCAAGGAGATTGCTAAAATAATCCATGTGACTTCAGTGGTTCAACCATAATTTTACGAAGCTACAAAAATTTTTATGTGCAAAGAAAATAAAAATAATGTCTTTATTTAACAATTCGTCTCCTTCAGGTCATCCTATCGCGCTATTTTGGAGAGTATCACACGTTAAAAACGTATGCTGTTCTGTGTCAGCAGTACCGTATGCAGATACACTGTTTACGTTGTTTCCGCTTTGATCTGAACGTAAACAATGGATCTGCGTACATATTTTGCATACGTTGTTTACATATGTGATACTCTCCGAAATGGTGCTATAGGGCAGAGGTGCTCCTGCTCTTGGCGATTGACTGTCCTGCAAAGTTCAGCTCCAACTCTATTCAAACACACCTGCCTTTAATTAGTTGCTTCAGGTGTGTTTGATTAGAGTTGGAGATGAACTTTGCAGGACAGTCGATCACCAGGAGCAGGATTGGGCACCCTGCTATAGGGTGACATGGAGGAGATGAATTGTTGAATAAAGTCGCTATTTTTGTTGCTATACTGATTAGCTGCCAAAATGGTCTGGATAGAAATTTCAGGCAAGGTCTGGAGAGAAAAGGTCAAGATTTCAACAGATCTAGTTGATTGATGTGACCAAAACCATACTTGGCCACATGTCAAGTCACTTTCACGTTCACATTCACATTCACATTCACATTCACATTCTCTACAGATGCAGCAGGAGTTGGAGAGACTCAGAGAGCAGCTGGATCAATCAGAAATTGGACGAAACACCCTTCTTCAGAAGGTGATCTTTTCCCTTCTTCTACTGATTTTACTTTTTGCAACAGACTGATGCAGACATGTTTTCATTTGTTCACCTAAAAATTTTAATTGTCATCATTTAGTCACCCTCATGTTATTCTCACCTTTATGTCATTCTAAACCTATTTTAAAGTTTTCATCTTCGATTTGGAAGTATATATTTATAAAACATGCTTTTGCAACCTTTATGTGCTTAAAATTAGGGCTGTGGCATTTTTTAAATGTATTATTTTGCATTTTTTAAGCTTGACCTGCTTCATTATTAATCTTAGGATATGGAATGAATGGCCTCTTGGGGAATAATTGCATGGGACAGAGTGGACGGCACAATTATTAAAAAATTTTTTTGTCTTGGATTGAAGAAATTTATATAGGTTTGGAAGAACATGAGGGAGGAATAAATGGTGGACAGAGCTTTCATTTTTTTAATGCGCGGGTCCCTGCTGTTGGCCTGCAGATGGATGACATGCGTTCACAGCTTCTGAGGATGGAGAAGGAGCGTTTAGATTTGCAAAGGGAGTTGTCTTTACTCCTGTCTCAGCAGAGAAGTGCAAGGAGACAGCAGGAGAGAGGAGTCACAGGCTTTGACAGCGGTAACATATGTTGAGTGAGGTTCAAGTGTTTTGTGAATTGTGTACTGTTTACCCACTATGTGTATGTGTGTTCCCCCCAGGACGCACAGAACTGGAGAGAGAGATTGAAGATCTGCGGGTGCAGTTGGGTAGAATCAGTGTTTCTGAGGTGGAAGAACTGAAAAAAAGCATAGAAAGAAAAGAGAGAGAGAAAACACAGCTCACTTTCCAGGTCGAGGTTTGTGTGTTTGATATTGTTTTGTGCAAGTGCTCAACAGGTTCGATTTCATCTCTTGTAAGCTTTCATTTTTTAAAATGGTTTCATTAAAGTGCAGTGAGAGAGGAGGCATAGAGGAGCTGTGTTTGTGTCCCAGAGCACAGATCACTCCATTCAGACACTACAGAGGAACCAGAGTTACAACCCTAGGCCTCCAGTCCTCTACTTATATGTGTGTGTGTGTGTGTGTATGTACATACATACATTGGGAAAAAATTATTTGATCCCCTGCTGATTTTGTGACTTTGTACGTTTGCCCACTGACAAAGAAATGATCAGTCTATAATTTGAATAGTAGATTTATTTGAACAGTGGGAGACAGAATAACAACAAAAAAATCCAGAAAAACACATTTAAAAAAAGTTATAAATTGATTTGCATTTTAATGAGTCAAATAAGTATTTGACCCCTTTGCAAAACATTACTTAGTACTTGGTGACAAAACCTTTGTTGGCAATCACAGAGGTCAGACATTTCTTGCTGTTGGCCA